>NW_027555736.1:120819507-121419507 GCF_003287225.1 Phascolarctos cinereus
GATCAACAAGTACGGCCGACGGTCCAAGTTTGGAATGAAAGGTATGGTGGGATTTCCATTCATTAGTATGGGTGCCTTTGGGAAGAGCTGAATCTTTTGACTGTAGGATGCTGTTTTAATCTCCTTTAGTCCCTAAAAGGATTCTCTCCCAGTCATCCAGAGGCTAGTAATTCTTCCTAATTAACTTCACTGGGAGCTGCCTGCTCTATATCTGTGATCAGTAATTGCTCAGCCTGGGGAACAGGGGCAGGGATCTTGCCCACTGGTGCCCAAATGTGGCATCTCTGTTTCTGCTGGAACTCAGGTACAGAACTTGTTCACTGTATTGGTGGGAGCTGTGCTAGTTTAAGAAGAAAGTTGGGGATGCGACAGTGCGAGCAAGAGAAGAGACCATTTGGGTCCTGTGGTTACTGGTGGGCAGTTTGAATTCTTTCTTCTACAAACTGTAGCCAAGAAATTGTTTTATTATTCTCGGAATCCCTTCTTGGGGATCTGAAGAAAAAGTAGAGTTGCATTGGCCAGGAAGGATGTGAGCTGACTGATTCTTCTATGAAATTGTTGACCCATGGTGGTGTCTCAGCACGTAGCTCCACACAGGGTCCCAGGGCCAATGCCAAGATCAACAGGCTTTCTAAGTCCACTGGCCAGGTTCCATAACATGTAGTGTTTAGCTCCAGCACTGGGTGGTGGTGGCTTCTGGCCAATGTTGGTGTAACAGGTCTAGCATGAGAGGGGTTAACATGGTAAATTAGTGTCCCTCCATGAATTCCCAATTGGGGGCAGGGATAGGCCTGTCCAAATGAGATATGGGAGGTTGTGGCACCAATCTTAAACCTGGAACTTTTTCAAGACTTACTCTGAGCTCAGAATTCCTTTCCATATCTGGACTGGGTTAAATAAAAGGTATGGCCTGACATTTTCTGCCTCCTGTAGAGGATTTATTTTAGGTGCTGAGCATGGAATCAGGTTGATGTTTTCCCAGTAAAGTTATGAGGAATGAGGAGAATTAGAAATGCTTACAAAGTGGTGGACCTATCCCCGTTAGCAAATGGTATCAAGGAATTGAGAAAAGAATGGAGAAATGAAAGGGAAAACTTGAAGTTCTTGGACACATTGGCTCTGTGTCTTCCCTGTCCTTCTGGCTTTGAGGAATTTGGGACATCACATCCTAATGAACTGCATTACTTTAATATTAGCTATATGGGCCAAAAAATGTAACTGGGAGAAAATGGACTAGATTAAAATAAGAAGGTAGGAGACTGTCACTGTACTAGAAGACATGAATAAGATTGATTTGCTTTTGTAAACCAACCTGGAATAAGCATGTTTGAACAACTGGAACTCTCCAGGTGCCAGATGTGCTAAGCTTCATATATCCAAGAATGTGGTAGAGTTATTCTTGAGGCTTTTAAGGTGTCTGTGAATGTTTTCCTTTTAAACAGTTATGTCTAGGATAATCATGCTTAAGTGATCTTCTCTAATTAAGACAATTTTTCCTTAGCTGCCCTTCCCACCATTTTCAGAAATACTATCCCCCTCCCCCCTCTCTGATAAGAGAGAGAGGGAGCTGCCTCTCATTCCTGAAATGAAGCACCACCAGCTGAGACCTTGCCACTTGCTTGGCAATGCTCAGAGAGCAGATTTTTCCTGTTAATTGTCATAATGCTCCTGAAACAGCGTGTCCCCATGTCGGATGAATTACCCTGTGTGCTGGGTTGGCTCCACTCAGCCACACTCTGTGAACCCTTTTCTCCTCCATCCTTCTGGATCCCCACTCTCAAGTTTAGATCTTACTAAGGTTTGGGATAGGATGTTGATCCAGGTTAGTAATAAATAAGGAATTTCTTTGGGCTTAAGGCCAGATGCCACCATGAAGCTGGGAAAGAGTCTGAGGCAAAGTGGAAAGGCAATGTCTCTTGAACTGATGACATCTGATAATGAATCCTATTGAAGGATCCTCTGGTTGTGTAGAATTCTCTGATCTTTATCAGCTTAGTTTGTGGCTAGATGTGAAAGTATCCCTGAGATGATATTGAGGCTTCATACTCAGCTGCAAGATGAGGGAACTCCCTTTAGTGACTAAAGCAAAGGTAAGAAGGGAGGTACCCTTAGCCTCTCCTTGCTTATAGATGGGAATGGAAATTGAAATATTTTGTGCTATTGTTGTGGAAAAGATGGGGAGCTATGTACTAGGCAGCAGTACAATTAGGTGAGTTCAGAACTGGCTGAATCAAAAGATCCAAATGGTAATTGTTAATGTTTCCATGTCACTTTGGAAGGAGGTCTTCTGTGGAATGCCCTAGGTATCAGTGCTTGGTCCTGTACTGTTTAACATTTTTCTCAATAACTTTACTAAATGCTTATTGTGGCATGGTTATCAGATTTGCAAATAATACATAACAACACACACTTCAATCACAAAAAACCTTAGCAGTCTATAATGTTGGGTTGAACTGAATAGAGTGAAAGCTAATAGGAATAAATAGAAAGTCTTGCACTTGGATTCAAAAAATCAACTTCAGAAGTTCAAGTTAGTGGAAGCATGGCTAGGCAGCAATTTGTCTGCAAAAAAAAAAAGATGGGAGGCCTTAGTGGACTTTAGTAAGATCAGTATAAGTCAAGAGTGTGATATAGCTGCCTAGAGAGTTAATGTAATCTTAGGCCCAATTGAGAGAGGCATTGTGTCCAGAAACAGGAAGGAAATAGCTCTTGTGTACTCTGCCATGATCAAGTCTGGATGAATTTGCTGAGTTCTGAGTGCTAAAATTTAAAAAGGACAATAAAAAGATAGAAAGTGTCTAGAGGAACACCCAGGATAATGAAAGACCTTAAGATCATCCTGTCTGAGAACCAGTTAAAGGAACTGTTGATGTTGACCTTGAAAACATGATACTTGGGGCAGTGGGGAGAAAACTGTGTGGACATGATAGCTGTCTTCAAGTATTTGAAGGGAAGTCATGTGAAAAAGGGTTGAGATCTGTTCTTGGCCCCAGGTAAGAACTAGCACAGGTAAAAGCTACAGGCTTGACATAAAGGGGGGAAATTCCTAACAGAGATGTCCAAAAAGAAGCAATTGGTTTCTGTCTTATTGAAAGCAAAGTCTTTTTAATTTTTTTTTAAATTATTCATTTTAAGTTTTCAACATTCACTTCCATAAGATTTTGAATTCCAAGTTTTCTCCTCTTCTCTCCCCTCCCTTCATACCAAGACAGTATGTAATTTTATATGGGCTATACATATACATTCATATTGAACCTATTTTCACATTAGTCATGTTGTAAAGCAGAATTAGAACCAATGGGAGAAACCACAAGAAAGAAGAAACAAAAAAAAAAGAAAAAAGACAGAGAGCAAATAATATGATCTGCAGTCAGATTCCATAGTTCCTTTTTTTGGATATAGATAGCATTTTCCATCATGAGTCCTTTGGAGTTGTCTTGGATAAAGGAAGGTCTTTAAAGAAAAGTAAGGTGACCATTTGTCAAGTATGTTGTTGAGGATAATTTGGACAAGATGGTCACTGAAGCCTCTCTCAATTCTGAATTTGGTGAGAAGTGTAATTCTCAGCCATTTCAGGATTATATGGGCATCATCCTATCACCCCAACCCTAATACTAGCTCCTGCCATCAGGCTAGAGAAAAGGTATTTCATTTTTTTAACCAGAACAAAAAAGTCACCTCAGGTGTCAACTCTGGTTTTGTTTTGGTTTTTTTGCTCTGTGTTGATCAAGATGCTTCATACTTCTTTTATTCCAGGAGTTATTTGAGATCTTTTCAGAATTTTATTCATTGTTATTTCTTGCTCGTGTGCCATAGGTCCAAACCTCCTTTTTATAACACAACCAGCAGAGAAACCAGTCATCCTATGTGGGTGGGAAAATGGGTGCATGGAAGGACTGTACTAGGAGTTTGCCTAGAATTATGGGGAAGGAGCATAGGAGGGTAGGAGAGAGTAGAATCAAAGAGAAGTGAATCAGAGGCAATTTCAAAAATGCTAGGTTATTCATCAGAGTCTAATGAGATAGTATATGAATGAAGGGAATCCTGCTAATGTAAAGTCCACTCTCTTCTGGACAGGAGCACTCTTTAATTAATTAATTAAACAGCTTTTACTAAGTGTCTACTGTGTATAAAGCACTGTATTTCAGGTGATGCTTCCACTCAGTTTTAAAACAAAGTTGTTCTGTGTGTGAAGTGAATGTGGTCAGCACTCCATTATAGGTATCAGCAAAAGCTCCATTGTTTCTGATGCTATTTTATTGACTGGAGTTTTGGATAGGAAAGTGGTGTCAGAATGAGGTCAGGGCTCATATTTGCTCCTTCTTGTGTATGCCTTGTGGCAGAGCTAGAAAGACCTCTCTGGATTAATCCCTTCATTTTACAGATAAGGGAACTAAGACCTAGAATGGTAAAGTGACATCATTTTGTCATAGTTTGTTGTGAAAGTGTGGTTAGATGAGCTACATTCTAATACCAGCTCTTAGAAATTGGAAGTAACTTAAGAAAGAAAATTTAAAAGTTACACATCCCCCTTGTGCCTCAGTTTCTCCATTTGCAAAGTGGGAAAAAATGCCCACCTTCTGTATTTCCCTGAGTGGTTAGGATAAAATTAAATAATAGATATTAAAGTGCTTGGACAGTGACAGTGAGACAACTATTGTAAAGAGCTTTAGAGGTAATTTTAAGGAGAGAGAGGGGTAGAGAGGGAGGGAAGGAGAGACTGAGAGACTCCACCATTCCACAACAGGATACATTGGAATTGGATATATTATACTACATCCTTTTCCTGTGATCCTCAGGGATATCACCATGACAAAATGAAGTCTCAGATCAGAGAATATGTGAGATTTTTGTTCTCTATACTTCAGATTTCTTCTTCTCTTTCATAGGAACAAATCTGGCCTCCGCCTCTTCTCTGTTTGTACTTGTACTTGGGTGTCTTGGCTTCGCAGGGGGGAGCCTATCAGAGGTCTGGGAAATGGGGTATTAATCTGAATGGATGTCTCCCTGCCATCCTAGTTAGATTATTTTCATCTTGTACAGTAAGCTCCTAGAGTTTGATTGGTTTTGCCCACTGTTACAGGAATACAATAGGTTCTTGCGAAGAAGTGTTTTTTTCTAAGTGAACTCCTTGCAAAATTAGTAAATGAACACACTTGTTTGATTTCATTATAGGGTATCAGTTACCTAGTTATATGAGTGGAACACCAGGGACTAACCTAGTATGGCTTATTGATTGTAGGGAAGATAGACTGGAAGGTAGGGAGAGACAAAGGTCAAGTGGTGTGGCCTGAGGGAAATATGTTATTATGTGCTTGGGTCCACAGGAAGGGAACTTAAAGGTGGCAGGCTCCTAGGCCTGATTAAACCGTAATGAAAATTATGGCCAATGACTGAGTGATGTAGCACTTAGAATTCAAATTAGAGTGAAGTTTTGAAAGAAAAGGTTGAACAAGGACATCTGTTTCCTGGTCAGATAACTTTTTAGCACTGTGATTATGAGAGACAGTGTGTTGTGGTATGGGGGCTAGAAAGAGTCAGACTTGAAGAAGTAATGGATTCAGGTCTTGCCTCTTATACTAGTTGCAGTATTCTGGGCAAATCACTTAACTTTTAAATGCTCTGGGCCACTGATACCAAACTCAGATAGAAATGGATCTCTGTAGGCTACAGATTGACTTAGACAACCACAAATTAACATTATCTGTATTGTATTGGGTTTTATTTACTTTGTTAAACATTTCCCAATTACATTTTAATCTGGTTCTGGCAGCACCTGGGAGTTTGACATCTTTTCTTCATGTACCTCTCTAAGACTATAAATTGCAGAAGATTGCCAGCCTGCATTGTTGCAGGGAGTTTTCTTACTAGCATCACAGATCTAGTCTTCTATCACTGTGATATTTTATATTTTGTAGAAAATTTGTAAATTTTACTCTTCATTTATAATCAAATAGTAAATCCTTCCTAAACTCTGTATGGCTTCATTTAAAAAAAATTATTTATTTTATTCAGAACTTAAGAAATAAAACGAGCATTTCCATAATTTAAGGAAGGAGATTGGATGTCCTAGGAAGATATGAATATCTGAGAGCTGGAGGATTAAAAAGGAGTTATCAGCCTAAGTGAAGACTAGAGTATTTGAGAAAATTAAGGATTTTGGGATGAGATTTTCATCCTAGAGCAAGTCAGATCATTTGATCTCAGAACTAGTAGAATTACAGAAATAAATCCCCTGGTCTAGATTAGGTACCATGATTTTGAGGCTCCTAGGGAAACCTCAGAAGTTAACAGACCATTAAGTAATGTCTCACAATGGACTTGTCATCACAATTCTTAAGAAATATGCTTTATTAATTTTTTCCTGAATCCTAGGAAACATACCTTCCTCAGTCTTGACATAAGAGCTCTAGCCATAGGGAAAGGGATCATAGGAAGGCAAATTTAGAGCTGAAAGGGACCTTAGAGGCCATATAGTTCAACTACTGTATTTTGAAGATTAGGAAACTAAGTCCCAGAGAGGTGAGAATCCTCAACCAAGATCAGGCCATTAATAATTCACAGAGATAGGATTTGAATCCAAGTCCTTTGACTCAAAATACAGTGCTCTTTCCACTGGCTTACTTTGGGGGATGAGGCACTAGCTCTCGTGTCAAGGGAGGGTCTGCTTACTTCTTTCTGAATGTAGAAACAAAGATGACATTGGAGAAGGAGAGCAGTGGGGCTACGCAGGGGACAGAGCAGGAGAATCAGCATGGCTGGAAAGGAAGCAAGTAAAGAAATGCAGCTCCATGCTTCCAGTAATGTTTTAAGTGCCCCATCACTATCAATTTGTTTGCTTTTTATTCTAATGGCCTGATCTGTACTGGTGCCTCTGATGTACATGTGGATGTCAAAAGTACTTGTAGAGCTGTTCTATTGTAATTTAGCATTAGTTAATAGGTACTTAAAGCAAAGTGGTTGCTTATTTGATTATGATTGGGCATTATTAACATTTTTTTCTGTAAATAGTTGGTAACTGTCTTTCAGTAGATTTGAGAATAATGCCAGAGACCTGATTTCAAGGGGCTTGATGCCTGCCAAAGGACTGGTTCATGGTGAACATAGTTAACTTTGTGTCTTTGGTTAACCAGTTAGTGTTATATGATTTATGCTGGGAGTGAGGCATAGCCCTGCCCTCCTTCCCGATCCTGTTTTAATACACTCACAGGAAAGTTTCTGTCAGCAGGTTGGGACATTGGAGCCCTCCGGGGTCATAAGAAGTGACAATTGTTCACTGCATTGGTGTTTACCCAGGGCTGTGTGGAAAGGGAGGGAAAACCATAAGGTAGGAGCAGTGGAATTGGTAGAATGAAGATAGCACTAGGAAGAGGACTTAAAAATGCAAACATATATATACACACATGTATATATACATGCGTATATGCATATATGTGCAAGTGTATATATGCAAATGTGTATATACATATGTGTATATAGGTGTGTTGTATGTCTTTGTACACACACACACACACACACACACACACACACACACACACACGAGTCATTCCCCGATTGATAAAGGGTCAAAGGATGTGAACAGGTAGTTTTCAGATGAAGAAATATAGCCACACACACAAAAAATGCTCTAAATCATTATTGATTAGAGAAGTAAAAATTAAAACAGCTTGAAATATCATCTCACACCCATCAGATTGGCCAAAATAATAAGAGGGGAAAATGACAAATGTTGGAGGGGATGTGGAAAAATTGGGGCATTAATATACTGTTGTTGGAACTGTGAACTGATCCAGCCATTTTGGAGAGCAATCTGGAATTATGCCCAAAGAGTTATAAAACTGTGTATACCCTTTGGCCCAGCAATCTGTTTCCCAAGGCTGGTCAGGGGAAAAGGAAAAGAACCTATATGTTCTAAAATATTTATAGCAACTCTTTTGGTTGTGACAAAGAACTAGAAATCGAGGGGATGCCCATCAATTGGGGAACTGGCTAAATAAGTTGTGGTATATGATGGTGTTGGAATGCTACTGTGCTATAAGAAATGACAAGCAGGTTGATTTCAGGGAGAAAACCATGGAAAGACTTGCAAGAAATAATGAAGAGTGAAAGGAGCAGAATCAAGAGAGCATTGTATGCAGTAACAGCAATATTGTTCAAAGAGTAACTGTGAACGACTGAGCTATTCTGAGTATTATAAATATTCAGATCAACTGCAAAGACCTATGAAGGAAGATGCTATCCACCCCCAGAGAAAGAACTGATAAACAGAAGTATGCATAGAATGGTTTTACATACACACATGTATCTATATATACTAACTGTGTCAAATGGTGGCCTTCTCTAGTATGTGGTGGGGAGGGAGGGAGGGAAACAGTTTGGAACTTAAAATGCAAAAAAATAAATAAATTAATTAAATTTAAAAAATTAAAATTAAAACACGCACATAGAAATATATACATTATACAATATGTGTTTGTGTATACACACACACATGCATGCAGATAGAAAGATATGGTTTACCTCATAAGTAGGAGGCAGCATGATACTGTGGAAAGAAGAATCCCAGTTTGGACATTTGCTATCAGATGACTTTGGGTAAGCCATTTAACCCCTCTGGGATCCAGTTTCCTTATCTGTAGAGAAGATTCTAAGGTTCCTTCCAACCTGTAATTCTATGTCCCTGTAATCTATAAGTTCTTTCAACCCTTAATAGAAAGCATTTTAAAATTCCCTAAACATTGGGTGAGATGCAACCCTGACTTTTTGGAAATCAGCCCACATGTTTGTAATACTCTTTGAAAGGGGAAGAAAAGAAGATGTGTGATTCACATGAAGCAACAAATTGGGAAATTATTTACCCAAGGTCACACTGAAGGTAAAACTGAATCTGGCAAGTACTTACGTTTCCTTGCTGTCTTCCTTTTTCTTTCTAGTTCTGCTCCCTCCCTCAGGTAGAGGGGGCATTAGCTTCTTTGAGCACCCAATGTTGCTGTGTCAGCAGGGAACTTGGCATGGAGATAACAAGGAAGAATGATATTAACCTTAATAGCCTTTAAACTCAAGTTGGAAGTAGTTTCTGAAGTGGTCTCCAAGACCCTGCCTTGTATGATATAGTGGAAAGAACACTAGAATTAGAGTCAAAAAGGCCTGGGTTTGAATTTGGGCTCTGCCTCTTGCTACCAGTGAGGCCATGGGCAGGGTATTTTACTTTTCTGTAACATAGGTTCCATGCTTGTAAAATGATGGGCCCAGATTAGACATCTCTTCCATCTCTAAAATCCTGTAAGTTTATAGTTTATAGTTTCTTGCCCCTCCCATCTTCTTTATGCATGTCCTCATATCCTTTCCCCCATCACTCACAGGTCCCTTAAGTCCTTTCTCAATCCCTAGACTCTGTCTCAGGATTTTAAACCCCAAAGAATAGCCCCAGCTGCTGGCTTATAACACATTTAGGGAGAAAATGGTTGTGGTGAATCCTCAGTTAGAACATGAGCTAATTGAAGCTGAGAGACTTCTATCTTTCCTCTCTCTGTTTTGAACTTTATTTATTGAGAGTCTCTGGATACAGATTAAATTTCTCTGCTCAGCAACTACGTGTATGTCCTAGAATGGGAAGCCATTGAGCTTTGGGTAAAGAACTCAAACAGCCTGTATTTTTCTGGCACTGCTGAATGTCCCTGTCCTTTGAAAGATCTTGCAGTAATTGGGGTAGATGCCTCTATACCACTTCTGACCACAGTAGAACCAAATGATTGAGAGCTGGAAGGGACCTTAGACATCACATACCCTAACCCTCTCATTTAGTTTTCAATTATCAGGCATTAATTTTTATTTCTTGCTTCTACCTCCGTCCCTCCATTACAAAAGAAACAAAAAGCAAAATCCTTGCGACAGATTTGCATAGTCCAAATCTGTCCCCGTCCAAAAAAGGAATGTTTCCGTTTGCATATTTAGCTCCTCACCTCTCTGTCAGGAGATGGGAAGCACTCTTTATCTTCAGTGCTCTGGAACTATGGCTGATCATTGTGTTGATCATTGCAGTGATTCGATTTCTTGAGTCCCTCAATATTATTTGTTTTTGAAACGTTGTTGCTACAATAGAGATTACTCTCCTGGTTCTGCTCATTTCACTCTCTACCAGTCCCTTTAAGTCTTCCCAGGCTTCTCTTTCATCATTTCATAAAGCACAGCAGCATTCCATTATATTCATTTCCCACGATTTGTTCATCCATTCCCCATTTGATAGGCAACACCTTAGTTTCCAGTTCTTTGCCACCACAAAAAAGAGCTGCTTTAAATATTTTTGCACATATGGGACCTTTCCCTATTTCTTTGGTTACTTGGGCAACCCTCTCATTTTTACAGATGAAGAAAGAGAGGCCCATACAAGTAAAGTGATATATGTCTAAGTTCACATAGGTAGTAAGTAGTAGAGCTGGGATTTGAACCCAGACCTCTAATTCCAAGGATCATATATTTAGAGCTAGAAGATACTTTAGAAGCCATTCAGTCCAGCTTTCCCCATATTACAGATGAGGAACTGAGACACAAAGAAGAAATGAAATGACTTGCCTAGGATCACACAGCTAATAAATGTCTGAGGTAGGATTTGAGCCTTGGTCTTAACTCCAAGTCAGTTGGCTGCGACAGCACTCTGCTTTTCTGATACTTTCCCTGCCTATTCAACTGAATTTGATCATTCAGTCATTTATTAGGCACTTATTGTGTGTAAGGCATTATATTCAATGCTATAGATACAAAGACAAAAATGAAACAATCCCAGCCCTCAAAGGGCTTACTGAGGAGAATAGATTTAATAGGTACAAATAAGAATGGAGTAAATTCATGGAGTAGGAGAGGGAAGACACTAATAGCTGGGGAAATCAGGGAAGGCCTTGTGAAAAACATGACACCTGACATGAGCCTTAAAGGAAGCTAAAGATTTTACATAGAATCAAAGGATGGCAGATCTAAAACTGCAAGGGAATTCAGTGGCTCTCTCCCTCCCTATCCCATTTTCTGGTTAAGAAAACTGAGACCCTGGGAAGTTAAGTGTCTTTATACTGCTTCCCTGGTGCCATGTCTTCAGAGGCTTTCTTGTGATCTTGCTTAAGCCTTGGCTACCAAATGAAAATGGCAGTACCCAGAAATGGAGTTTAATCCAGGATGTTTTATTTCTGCCTCTACCTACTAGCTTGTTAACTTTGGCAGCGCCTTGCTTCCTGCATAGCTGAGCCAAGGACAGATAGAATTATTCATTATTCGAGGCAATTTGATTTCCTATTCTATTGATTAATTTAATGTTGTCAGCAAAGCACAGTTTGTGCTAATCCAGAACCATGTGAGATGGGTAATTTAGGGTTAAATAATTTCTGTAGTTCACTAGTCAACAGGAATAGACCAGCCTTAGATCTCTCCTGGTGTTATTTTTTCCATGATTCTTTGGAGAGTAAATCCCAGTAAATGTTCCCATCTGAGTTCTCCTTTTTGGTCTTCTTGCTCAGTCCTATTCAGATATTTAGTCTTCTATGACTCTCACTTTGGCATGTCCCAGGAGCCTTCGATTGTTCCCGAAGGAATAACTGACCATTCCATTGACTTAGGCTAATGAGAAGCTGCTGCAGTCTATAATATACACGACTTTTTAACAATGCAAGTTATTCTCCTGTGAACATGACAGCAGGCTTTAACATACCCAAAGAAATGCCCTTGAAACCACAATTAGCCAAGGAGCTCAAATAAGAAGCAACTGCTAATATGAGTGCATGTACATGTGTGTGTCTATGTATATAGGTATATACATATATGTATGTATACATACATGTATACATATATACACGAACATATATGTGTATATATATGCGTGTGTGTATATATGCGTGTGTGTATATATAAATATAAATATGTATATATGTATATATGTGAAGGGACACACTGAAAACAACAGGTAAACCAACCACGACAAAGCTCCAATCCCAACACTTTTTTACCTTACTACCTTCCATGTTGAACCATTTATAATGTGAGATAAACTTGTCAGGGCCGCGGGGAAGAGACCAGGAGAGATGCCACCATAAGCCATAGCCATAGGTTAGTGACACTTAACTGGGCTCCCTTGGGAGTTATGACTCATGCCCTGGGTACCAAGCTGCAAAGGCAAAAATCAACAGAAGTGATTGATGGGAGAGATGGGGGATAGTTTATCATCAACTTTTTGTACTCAGTGGATTGATGATTTTTCTCTTAAAAAACAGGCAGCTCAGATTTGTAATGTTGTACTTGGAGTCAGGAACTGTTGAGTCACAACCCTAACTCAGACATTTCCTAACCATGTGACCATGGACAAGTCATTTAAACCTTTTCAACCTCAGTTTCCTCATCTTTCAAACTGGCCTAAGAGTAGAGCCTAACCCTAACAAGAAAATTGTATCAAATGAGATAACACATACACACACACACACACACACACACACACACATCATTTGGTAAACCTTAAAGCCCTATGTAAAATGCTTGCTATTATCTTAGTTCTCTCTTTCCCTGGTCCAGTCAGATTTGAAAATTAACTTAGTCCTGCTGATTTGTTCTTTCTGCTCCTTTCTTTCCTGTACTACAAAATATTATTTGTAAGTAAATACCTTCTTAGCTTTAGATGCAACTGGAGTTTACCTTGTGGGTAGTTGAATTTTTATCCTTAAAGGCTCTTTCTTACAAAGGAACGAAAGCCACTGTGGTTCTGGTCTTAGTTTCTCCGACTTCTCTTGGAGTGAGAGTAGGGAATTTAAATTCTACAACCATGACTCTTCCTTAGGGAAAATACAGAATTAGTGCAAAAAGTAAGATTAACCATTCAATCAATGCAGACTTTTAGAATTCAGACTATGTGTGAGATTTTTCTTTTTTGGTTTAAACCTATGATTTCCTCAGAATGTGGGGAGCTGGCCAATGAGGAAAATCACTGTACCAATGCATATCTACATCTGTTCTCCGACTTACACTCTTAGAGGTTTGCCTAGGTTCAATGAGAGACTAAAGAATTTAACAAGAGTCGCAAGGCAGTATATGTCAAAGGTAGGACTTAAACCCAAGTCTTCTTGACTTCAAAGCTGGATCTATCCACTACACTAAAACCACCTCTTATGGGAGATATAAAATTATAATCCTTGCCCTGCATGGAGTTTAGAGTCTAGTGGAGAAGATAAGACAAATACCAAAATAACTCGAAAAACAGAATGTATTATTTGCCATAGGAGAGAAATAAATTGCTATGGTAGATCCAAAAGAGGAGCAATTACATCTCTTGGGAGTGGAGATGATGGGGTTGGGGGTCAGGGAATGCTTTCTAGAAGAGCAGTTTCTCCATTGTTAGCTATGGTATAGAACTAGTCAATAGAAGGACAGTTGCTATCAAAGGTCATTGAAAATTGTAGGGCCTTGAGTTCTTACTCTCTTACTACCCTGCTCCTTGACTCTAAGTTGATGACTTAGTTTCTCTGTGCTTTCTATTACCTCAGATGTAACGTGGAAGTCATAAATATTGACCCACCTTAAAAGGTCGTTGGACAGAGTAATCAAATTGATTGTAAAGCATTCAGCAAAATATAACTCCAAGTGATGTAAGCCATACCCTCTTTGGAGTGAATGAGCCTCAAATGTTTTCATCCCAAGACAGCCACTAACAGAACCTATCATGAGGTTAGTACCTTACTATCACCAACTACTCGCTCCTTTCAGATAAGGAGCCTCTTAAATAAATGTTCTCAATTGTTCCTGATCACCGTTAAGTTTAATTAGTGTCGGGGATCTTTTTAGTATTAATCAGCATTTCTGTTCCTCATTTAGTGGAGTATTGCTTTTCTTTATCAGTAGTTTAGAGCTATCATTCCACAAAGAGGAAATTGAGACTGAGAGAGATTTCCAATAAGCTTGTATGAAAAATTAAACCTGTACAAGATTAAAAACTCCAATCCAAGAAGTCCTAGTCCATCACTTGCAACTGGAAGAAATCCTTCACCATAGTTCTCTAGCAAAGTTGAACCCACTTTGTTTTTATTTCCAATGGGAAACAGTGTGATCTGAAGGGATAATCTCCATGACTGAGCTGGTAGGGTTTTAAATCTAAAAGGGAAGATAGGGGAAGCAGTAGGGTACAGTGAAAAGAATGCTGGATTTAGATTGGTTGGACTTGGGTTTGAAGTTCATCTCTGCCACTACCTATAGGGCAAGTCACTTAACATCGTCTGGCCTCCAATTTCCTCATCTGTAAAATGAGGAAGGGGGATTGACTGGGTGGCCTCAGGTTTTTTTCAGTTCTAAATCA
The DNA here is from genome assembly GCF_003287225.1 of Phascolarctos cinereus. Lineage (NCBI taxonomy): Eukaryota > Metazoa > Chordata > Mammalia > Diprotodontia > Phascolarctidae > Phascolarctos > Phascolarctos cinereus. Next base: position 120,833,828 of record NW_027555736.1, read on the forward strand.
AAATCTTTGTATATCTTATCAGTTCTAAATCTTAATCTTTCTCTGACAAATGACTTGGGTTAAGTTGGTGTGCTGCCTGAGTTGGTATATGTCTAAGACACTGCCCTCTATGGCTCTGATTCCATTATTGTCTATTCTAATGCTCCCCCGGTATTTGCATTGGAACCTTGCCCTGTGCTCCCAATTTTCCGTGGAATAAGGTTTGCATAGTTTGCTTACTAAGAGCTAGAACAATTTCTTTATATGTCGTGGAAACTGCAAGTCTTCTTACTTTACAACACATCTTCAGTTCAAAGAAACCTGTGGCCTATGGCCACCATGCAGACCTGTTCCCAGTCAGGGCGAAGAAGAATGTTAGTTAGCATGTGTCTTCTTGTCTCACAGCAGACCTAAAGGAAATTCCTCAGTACCTTACACCTTGCAGTTCCAGGAACTGCCTCTCAAAATGTCTTTTCATACTAAGCTGAGGTTAATTGGTTGGATTTTTGATAACTGATGAAGGGAGGAGGGATGCCTTAGAACACCCTAGGGCTTCTCTGAGCTCTTCTGGCCCACCAGTGCTTGTAAAACTGGGCAAAGTATAAGGATGATCCTTAGCCATTTTGTTCCGTGGTTGCTCCAGGAATACCAGAGTCCTTGCATTTTCATTCCTGGTTTGGAAAGTAAGGTGGGGATCTGACACTTTTTAGTGAGAAGCCCCACTGGCAGACCAGAGTTAGAAGGGACCTCAGTGGCCACTTCATCCAGATTATACATGACAGGAATCCCCACTGTATTCCCTTCATAGTCATCCAACCTATTCTTGAAGGCTTCCAAGGAGGAAAAAGGTCATCATCAGGAAGTCATGTGAGTATAGCTAGAACTAATCAGTGCAATTGTTTCTGACCACCCCACCCTCCTTTTGGTTGCATTTGAACTGATGGTTCTCTAGGCCCATCCAACTCTTTTCAGAGAATGGTGAGATTAATGCTGCCCCCTAGGATGGGGTCAGCTGATCTAAGTACCCTGGAAAGTTAACCTTTAAATTTTTAAAACCTCCCTCTTCAGCTTCTTTCAGACTCCATACACTTGGAAGAACATATCATGCATGTATCATCCTGGAAAAGACTGGCAGTCTCCCAGTTAGTCTTTATTTATTTATTTTTTTAAGACTAGATCTTCCCTATCCAAGACGTAAATGCAGAAGTTACTCCTGGCTTTATCCTTTCACCTGCTCTGTTACCAAGATAGATCAGTTCTTCCCTCCTTAGGCAATCTGGTACTACCACTCACTATTCTCCCTTTCCTCTCCCCCAGCTCTTGAGGGCTCACCATATTAATGCTGAAGTTAGTTTGGACAAATCATTGATGTAGCCCACTGCAGTTTGGAATTCCTGAGCTCAAGAGGTCCAACAGCCTTAGCCTCCCCTGTAGCTGGGATTACAGGTCATGCTCAGGTCTGGTTAGTCTTATAGTCAATCTTGTTCACTCACTGCCCCCAATCTGATAGTAAAGCTACAGCAGCAAGACCCTCCCTACTCCTGCTGTTGCCTGACCTGTAGAAAGTGTGACGTCTTAAATGTAGAATCTAGGACAATGGACTCCCACAGGCATTTCTGAGTTTTTTAAGTAAGGCAGAGGTTCATGGACCCCTTTGGCAATAGTGGTGCTCAGACTAATGTTTTAAAATGCATAAACTAAATACATAGGATTGCAAAGGAAAATAATTACATTGAAATAGTTATTAAAAAATATATATAATGTATATATGTTTGTGTATATATATATATGAATATATATATATGTATGTATGTATGTATGTATGTATGTATGTATGTACTAGCTGAAGGTGCACAGGGTAAGAATTCCTGGACTAAGACAAGAATGAAGTACAGATATGATGGGGGGGTGAGTTATCAATGCAGACAGGAATACTAGACCTTAGCCTACTTGGACATAATTCTAGAATCATGAACATCATCATCATCATGCAAAGTGCTTTGCATGCCTCTCATTAGACCCCTACAAAAACTTTGTGAGATATGTGCTATTGTTATCCCACTTTACAGTTAGGGAAAACTGAGGCTCCAAGAGTTTAAGTGACCTGCCCAGGGTCACATAGCTAGTAAATTCCCTGAAGTGAAACAAGACCTACTTTACTGTTTTCTTCACTGAGGGGCAATGAGGATGAAGGTTCTGAGGTCTAAAAAGTGTTTTGAGCTCCTTGAGGTCCAGATTAGAGAAATCTGTGGTGATAGTTATTTAGTTCAGTGTATTTCAAGTATCTTTGGCAACGGAAGGAAGTAATCTTAAAATAACCCCTGGATGAAAGGCTGGATCTGTACCACATTGGTTCTGGAAGGCCAACCATCCCACTTACCCACCTGCCTTGGTTCTCCAGCAGTTTCCAAGCCCAGGATAAGATATCCCCTCTTAGTGCTGACAAGTTGATTTCATGTTGATTCTCTCCTGATGACAGTGGTAGTTTTCCAGATGAAGGATACTACCCTTGAGTCCCAGTGGGACCCTAAAGAGACAGTTCTGTTTTCCTGAGTGCTAATAGGACTTAACTGGTATGACATAAACCAGAAGTGACAGAGGCAGCAAATGGACAGCTCCCATTTTGCCTTAGCTCCTGCCTTTTCCCCGAGGTCAGGGGAAGAGCAACATTTATGCACTCCAGTCATTCTCTGGGGAGATGACTACTTTTTAAGGGCTTTGATAGATAGTAAGGAAGAGGATGATATCTTACCTTGTCTCTATGTCTAGGCATCTTGGATTATTATCTTCAAATGAAAAAGCTGGTCCTGGAGCAGAAAGAGATGGAATATAGGGAATTTCACCTCTTGTAGCACATCTTAATGGATAAATGACCTCCTTGTGCAGTTAGTTTTAAAGGTCTCATAAATGCAGATGCCTCTGCAGATTATTATGCTTTATTCTCCATTTGCTTAGGTCCTCTGCCTAAGCAACAGACTTTCTGGAAGCAAGTCTTCCAAAGCTAAGAGCTACTCACTTTTCTCTCATCAGGTAATAAGCTGCTTAACCTGCCTCAAGCAGATATACCTGCCACAGGCTAATGATGCCTTTTGTCACATATTCTGCAAACTACTCCCTCTGCAAACATAGTCAGTCACCTGCACACAGGACATCATGGCTCATGGCAAGGCAGATGTGGTACCTCTCCACCCAAAGCTGATGGTCACATATACTCTCTAACTTAACCTCCATAGGAATTTGACCCTGTGACCTTTTAAGAGTCAGGTGAATTAGATGAAATTAAGTTTGTCCTCAAGTAGAGCAGTTTCTCAAAACACTTTCCATTTGGGGGGTCTTTGGCATTGTATAGGAAGATGAGGCACCTGGGTTCTTTTTCCCAGCTCTGTTAATGACATATCACCTTGGGTCCTGCCTTTCTTCAGGTATTATCTCATTGCTTGCAGAATAGGGAAAAGAATACTTCATTCCAGGTGACTACTCATGTTTTGAGGTTCCCCATAGAATGCCTTTCCCTAAGAGGATCACTAAGTGCAATGAATCTCTAAGTATAGTGATAAATAAGCTTGCAGTAGCATCTTAATATATCTTTCTGGTCCTCTTTCCTCTTTTCTATTGTTGTATTATTGTTTCTAATATTTCTTAGTGAGCAGTCAAAAGACCTCCCTGGTGGTGGATTTGAAGACCTAGGTTCAAATATTGCTTCTGACACTTACTAGCAGTGGAATTCTGGGAAAATCACTTGCCCTTTCTAGACTTAGTTTCCTTATCTGAAAAATGAGGGGTGCCTGGCCTAAATGGTGCCTCAGGTCTTTAGCTCTAAGTCAGTGATCCTTTTCAGTGAGACTGTTTAGCTTCCTTTCTCAGTCATTAGCTCATGAACCCTTAGCTCTTGAAGTGGAAAGTTATCTAGATGGACATCTCCATTTTACAATGAGAAACCAAGGCCCAGGGAAGTTAAATGTCTTCCCTAGGTTCACACAACTAGTACATACCAAAGGAAGAATTTGAATTCAGATCTTCTGACTCCAAAGCCAGTGATTTTTTAAATGAACGCGTCACAGCATCCAAGGGAAATCGTTCCTTTCTCTGTTCTACTTTTGCAGGCTGCCTACTGATTTATATATTTCTCTTTGTATTCCAAAAAGAGATTGCAGAGTGAGAAGCTGTGGGCCAGGGCAGAAAGACATTCTCACTTCTCCTGGGAACCTTTTTCTCCTATGGGCCAAGGGCATCTTTCTGCTTTCATCCACTGTGTGATCTCTGTAGTGTCTCAGCCCCCATCTTCAGTTTCCTGCATCCTTCCAGATCTCATACAGCTTACATCCCTCCAAATGTGCGTTAATGATAGGGCTGGCCATGACACCTGCAGTATTTAATGACCCAGCCCACCTGCTGCTCACTGGGGGGCCCCTTACTGGTGATCTGCCACCTGTTCTATCTCATACTGTGTCCTTTTTTATTTAGCACAGAAATTTAAGCATCACACCAAGGCTCCCTGTGGCCACAGCAGGAAAATGGTTGCTGTCTATAAATTAGGACCCTGTTGTTTTATATTTAATTGCTATCAATTTATTATGGGTGCACAGTTGATTTGAGGGCAAAATTGGAGAATAAGGTAGAGGATGGGGAGGGAAGCAATAGGCCTTTGGTGGCTGGCTTCATGGATGGTTGAGTGGTAGCATTCTCACTTGCTGTGAAGAGGGCCTGGGTTGTGGATAGCACAATCCCATTTGGGAGGTCCCATAGTGTAGTACAGTAGACAGGAAACCCAAGTTTTCTTATTAACTAGTATTCTTGCTGTTGTTAAGTTGTTTCAGTCATGTCTGAATCTTTGTGATCCCATCTGGGGCTTTCTTGGCAAAGATACTGCAATGATTTGCCATTTCTTTCTCCAGCTCATTTTACAGGTGAGGTATCCAAGGCAAACAGGGTTAAGTGACTTGACCAGGGTTATACAGCTAGTAAGTATCTGAGGCCAGATTTGAACTCAGGAGGATGAGTCTTCCTGATGCCACACCTGATACTCTGTGCACTGTGCCACTTAGCTGCCCATTAATAAGTTACATAGCCTTAGAGAAAAACAGCTTCCTCGTCTGTATAATGAGGGAGTTGGACTTGATGGAAAAATGTAGGCCCAGAGAAGTCACGTAACTTACCTAAGAGGCAGTTTGTACAGTTGTACAAACATTGGTTGGGAAGTCAAGAGTATTTAATTTTAGCATTAACCATGCTTCAATCAGCTCTGTGTCTGAAGGCAAGGTTAGAGTAGGGAAAGAGAACAGCTGGCTAAAAAGATAGTGTTGGAAAATGAGATTTGTTTTCTGGATCATGGATTAAGATATGCGAATCCAAACTTGACTTTGATTTCTGACAAAATTTTGGAAAACACTTACATAGTGATTTTTTAAAATAGAGATTTTTAAAAAGTATTTGGAAAGGGAATCCAGTGTGGGTTCACTAAGAGCAAGTCATGCCAAACTTACTTTATTTTCCTTTACAACAGGATTACTAGACTGAAAATTTAGGGGGATTCTGTACAAATAGTTTGCTTGAAGTTTTAACAATGGATTTGTCAAACTCTTTCATGATACTCCATAGACTGGTTAATAGAATCAGCTGTATTTGGTGCTGTTTAGAGAACTGCCCCTAATAAGTGTTGCTTAATGAATTAGTGTGAACCAGGAGAGTTTTCCAGTAGAATGCTACAGGTCCATCCTGGACTCCATTCTCTTCAAATTTGGATCAGTGCATTTATCAATGGATAAAAGCATAAATGGTCTTCAAAGGAGAGAAAGCTGAAAGTTGCAGTAAATAACTTTGATGCCAGTGACCAAATGTAAAAAAAAAATGCCAACTGACAAGGTGAAATTAAATTGGAATAAATATAACATCCTAGACTTAGATTTAAAGCTGTGTAAGTACAAAATGACTAGGTAAGAAATACTGGAAATTTGAGTAGACTGCAGGCTCAATATGAGTTAACAGTGTAACATGACAACTCCCCCTACCTACCCCCACCCCCCAAAAAGGTGTTCTTCATCAGCATTAACAGAAACATTGTTTCTAGAAGATTGTTGTAATGTTGTATTTACATGTTAGCACCACGTTTTAGGAATACACAGGGGGAATACAGAGAAGAGTAACTAGGATGGTGAAGGGACTGGAACACATATATTGTGAACATTTATTCAAAGATGTGGGGATGCTGTGCCCAAAGCATACTTAGTAGGGGATATGATATCTGTCTTCAAGTATTTGGAAGATTGTCATTTGGAACTAGCACTAGATTTGTTTGGCTTGATTGAAGGAGATAGAAGTAGGAGCAATGGGAAGAAAATTCAAAGAAGTCAATATAGGGGTGGGAGTGGAGGAACACTTGTTAATAATTAGAGATGGATAAAAGTGCAATAGATGACCTTGAAAACTGGTGAATTCCCTATCACTGGAGGGCTTTAAATAGAGGCTGACTTACCATTTGTCATGGATGTTGGGAATGTTATTCATATTTTTGGTACGCGCCATACCTTTGAGATTCCTTCTACATCTAAGATTCTATGACTTCTCTGAGTCTCAGTTTTCTTATCTATGAATGGTGAGAGTTAGACTAGATATCTTCTAATATCCCTTCCATCTCTACCATTCTGATTCCAATGAAAGAGTGGTTGAACTGGGAAAGTAGAACTGAAATATCCTGTTCCCTAAGTCATGTGTGCCTCTTTGAACTGTCCTCACAGACCGATTGGGTATTTGTAGAGTTTTAAGTCCAGGGTAGCCTGGCTAATGCTCATTAGCTCTGAGAGAGTTGCTTTGGATAACTGAACTTGGCAAAATAGCAAATGAGCCAAAGGGAGCGATGATAACAATCGTGGCAGCTGCTTCACCAGAATGAGCTTTCTTTCACTAAGTGTAGTTTCATTTGAATTATTTATGAAGACACTTCATAGTTATTTGGGGGAGATTAATGAAGTCTTAGTAATCGGAGACCTCACAGCAGTCTGTGCTGCTAAAGTCAGCTGAGGACTGGGGTGAGACTGCCTGGACCTCAGTGACAATTTCAGAGCTTTGGGATTAGCCAAGTGAGAATTATCCTGTTTCACTGGACTGAGTGTTAACATCAACTTGAAAAGGCAGACTGTGGTGGAGGGGGTGTGTCCCAACCGAACAGGGGAAGGGAAGGTGAACATTAACCTCCTTGCTGATGAGCATCTTCCCTTTCTTCTATTGTAATGTCTTCACCCTAACTCCTCCGGAATGGCTTTCACTGAGGATGTTTATTGAACATATGCCCTCCTTCTATCGTCATCTGAGTCACTGCTTCCTGGAGCTCGGCTGTATGCACAGGGCTGGTCATGTGAAAAAAAAAAAAGAGATGGCATTGAAAAGCTAGAACTATGGCTGCATAAAGGACTGACAGAGGGCAGTCAGACATGAAGTCAGCAGGAAAATACACCCCTACAAGCACAATGGAAGGCAACTAAATTTCTATCAGGATAGCTGGGAAGTGGCAGTGATGGACTGTTGGCATAAAGTGGTCAAGGGCAATTCAACCTGATTCCAAATATCCTGCTGATGGCAGAGTGAAGAGACTGCAGCTGGGATCTTCATCCCCACAAAGCATTGTATGGACATCCAATGCGATACAGGAGACATGGCTACATGTCGTGAAGGAATGGGCTCAGATTGCAACAAAAGGAATTTAGACTATCTGTAAAAAGGACTTCCTTGTTGATAAACAGTGTGGAGTACTGAATCAAAGGGTGAAGAATGTCTTTCCCTGGAGACCTTTACATCTTAAGACATCTTATACTTGGGGTTGAGAGGGATTCCTAGGATTTAGAGCCAGAAGGGACTTTAGAGATCATCTGTTATAAATATCCTCATTTTATAGACAAAGAAATGAAGAGGTGAAGTTACTTGTCCACGCTCACAACTGTAGTGATGAACCTCATCACAGTTTATCTAGGCAGTCATCCGATGATAGACATACAGTCCATTGCCAGGCCAATCTATGAAGCCTTTTGAGTTTGGTCCAACCTTGTGAGATAGAGCTGCTATTCTAGTATCAACACTGTGAGAACCCATAACCACCTCTATTGAATTATGAGGCATCAAAATAGGACTTGATGGAAATCATCAAAAATCCTCAAAGCATCAAAATAAGATGAATGATATATGGTGCAATGGATAGAGTATCAGACCTGGAGTTCAAATCCAGCCTTAGACACTTAGCTGTGTGACCCTGGACAAGTTACTTAACCTTGTTTGCCTCAGCTTCCTCATCTGTAAAGTGAGCTGGGGAAGGAAATGGCAAACTACTCTAGTATCTTTGCCAAGAAAACCCCAAATGGGGTCATATGTAGTTTGACATGACTGAAAATGACTGAACGATTACAATGGATGAGTGATATAATGGAAATGATATTTTAGGTTGATTAATCTGGCAGTGGTGCCTATGATGGATTTGAGGAGAGACAAATTAGGAGGTTGTTGAAGTAGTCCAAATTTTAAGTGATCATCTCTCTGGGCTTCTGGGGTTTTTTCATCTCTGTATTAGATAGTCATCCTTCATCCTTTTCTCTCAAATAGCTGTTGGGAATTATCAGATGCAAGGGCCTGGAATCATACCTTTTAAGGCAAGTTTGGCAAGTGACAGGACACCCACATCCTTTTAGTTTGTGCAGATTTCTTTCCACATATTTCAGAATTTGAGAAGAACATTGCATAGTTCTTGGGGGAATCTATCAATGAGAGGGATGCTCTTGTAAATCACACCTCCTATCTATGGTTGGATTGTTCTTGGAACATTGTTAGGGGAAGAAGGGAGGTTTCTTAATGAGATAATTTAGGAAGAGTACCTAATATTTTTGAGTTTCTTTTTTTCTTCTTCCTTTTTTTTTCTGGATCTTTTACTAGTTGGAAGGCTTTTGGTGAAATAAATAGATAGATATAATTCATTTGGGCCTAATAGCTCGTGAGGAATTAATTAGAAGGTGGTGTATTTTAATCAAGAGGAAGCACCTGCCATTGCTATCCTTGGGAGCCATGCCCCAGGTACAGTCTCTTGCTATTTATCTTCATTTCTCCACTTTGTATTCAGGATCCTCTCATTGTCTCAGGGACAGGAAAGGTGCTACCATGGAGAAAGAGCTGGGAGGTGCCACCTCTGCCAGGCTGCATAGGGAAGAGTGGTAGGGGATCCAGATTATAGATGGTAATGTGTTACATTCAAGCATTGAACCTGGTTCACATTTCTTTTTTTTCCTCCACTATCTGCATCTCCACTCCATGTTGAAGTAAATTCAACTTAGTTCAATGAACATTTCTTAAGCACTTGTGTAACAAGCACTGTCCTAGGTGCTGGGGATTCAAAGACAAAAGCAAAATAGTTTTTGCTCTCAAGAAGCTTATGTTCTCTTGGGGGCACATGTACATAGATGAGTAAATACAAACTACATAAAAAGCAAAGGCAAAGTAATTTTCAGAAGAGAGAAAATTGAGGGCCTTGAGAAAATCCTTATGTATGAGGTGGCACCTTAACTAAGCATTGAGGGAAGCTAGAGATAGAAGTGAGGAGAGAGAATGTTATAGTTATGGGGAACAGCTCATGCAAAAGTACAGAGGTGGGAGATTGAATGTTGTATTTGGAGAACAGTAAATAAATTACTTTGGTTGGAATACACAATACATCAGTAATTCATCTGTAAATTATAGTCTTAAAGAGTTTCCTGAGGGGCATTGAGAGGTAGGAGTCAGAAGTCGAACTTGAACCCTGACACCAAGACTTGTCCTCTATCCAGTATTCAATGCTGCCTGTTTGTTTTTAAAAAAATTATTCAGTTATTATCAGAGAATCATAGAATTTTAAAACTGGAAGGACTTCTGAACTTATGTTGTACAACTTCCCCAATTTTCCAGATGAGGAAGCTGAGTCTCAGAGAAATTAAATCACGTTCCCAGGTCACACAGCTAGTTAGGAGCAGAGCTGTTTCCAGGCCCTAGTTCCTGATTCCTACCACAGTTTCTTTCCACTATACAAGGATCAATGGCACATGTTTATTTTCCAGGCTTCTTTTTGCCCCTCATAAATTCCCAAGCACTTATGAGGCTGTGTAGAAAATAGCTAAATCTATGATATAGCCTGTAATGTGCAAACAAAATGAGCATACCATATACAAAAGACATCAGGTTTTGAACTTGTGTCCTGACTGCTCAGACCCTAGTCCCACCTTGCCTCTTGTGGCCAATAGCCTTGTCAGCTCCTCGCATGTCTGTGCCCTCCAGTTGCAGCTTCCCCCTCACATGTTCTCTGGCCCCTCTAATCTGCCTTCTTTTGTTTAGCTCAACTGGGCCATTTATTTCCTTCCCCTTCCAAAATCAGTCATGCTGCATGGCTCTATTGCCTCTTCTGCTTTGGAGAATCCCCTCCAATTTGCAGTCATCTTTCTGCTAACAAGGTATACAGCGCGGCCCCTGATGTCACCTCAGTAGAGCCACATGGAGTCACTGTGGTAGCATAGGGCTCCCCAGTGGCCATAAAGCCTCTGTCTTGTTTTATTAGCCTCCTCACTGTCTGCTCTGTCCTCCTCACCCTGTCAATGTCTGTCTGGGAGTTCTCACATCCATTTTCTTCTTTGTGTTATGTCTTCCACGTTATTCCTGCTCTCTTGTTCCTTTACCCTGCATCCTCTCCTTTCACCACTTTGCTTTCAGTCTCTGTATGCTGTTTATTCTACCCTCGCCTTTGACCTTTGCAGATTGGGATCCCTCCTGAATTAATGTTCTGTTTACCCTCTTCTTCCAGATTGTTAATAAAGATGTTCCCTAATTCTAGGCCTCCATCCAACCTCTTGCTTGTCTCCTCTCTCAGCCAGGGCCCTCCCCTCAATGGGAGAAATTATATTTTATCATAAACCTGATTGTTTACCATCTCCCAGCGAGTTTTCTATCCTGCCCCAGCTTTAGCTGTCTTCAGCCAAGTGCACTAATGGTTTGTGTGCTAGGCTTGCCGAAGCCCTGTGAATGGCCTGGCAAGATAAGCACCATACAAATAAAATTTATGATTATTGTTAATATTAGGGGGTGACAGCATGCATATCCCAGCCAATTTGAATTAATTTTTCAAGGAAGATTTTCGAAAGGTTTCATGTGAAGTGTCCTCTGAAATCCAGATCCATCATCTTGCCTGCAGTCCCTTCAGCCACTAATTTTGTGTTTCAATCAGGAAAAGCCATCACTCCAGGGATTTGATGTGATTTTTTCTTTATGAACCCCAAGTGCATCTTATTGTCCACAATTCCACTCATTCTGTACTCAGCTGTGCTTTCCTTAGTGCTTCTGTTCAGTGACTTGTGGCTGGAACTATACAGGATAAGATTTTTGGGACATTTTATTTACTCTTGTTTCCTTTGTCAAAGAGTCTTGTTTGTGTGTGTGTGTGTGTGTGTGTGTGTGTGTGTTTTACATAAATTCACAGGTGGCTAAGTGGCAGCCACCTGGCAGGTTGCACGACTCCATTACAGGCCAAAGTTGATACTGTCAGTTCTGAAACTGAACTTTGAGGCAACCAGGTGGCTCAGTGGATAGAGTACCAGGCCTGGAGTCAGGGAGACTCATCTTCCTGAGTTCAAATCCAGCCTCAGACACTTACTAGCTGTGTGACCCTGAGCAAGTCACTTAACCCTGCTTGCCTCAGTTTCCTCAAGTGTAAAATGAACTGAAGAGGGAAATGGAAAACCACTCCAGTATCTTTGCCAAGAAAAAAACTGAATGAGGTCACAAAGAATCAGACGTGACTGAAAAACAACTGAACACAAATTCACAGAAATTGGACAGCATATGATGTCACAGGCTGGCAAATAGGTCTAAAATGTTATCAACCTATAATTTATATTATTGTTATTTTAAATTATCATTACTATTGGCATTACCGTATTCTCAGCCTAATCATTTTGCCCTAGGAGGAAGTCAGGTAAAATCAACTTTCTTTGCATTTCATCTGGTCTATAGTACCCTGGGACCTTTTTTTGCAAGGTTTTTCATTATAGCAATCTAGCAATGCCCAGAATGCTACCTAACAAATTCCTTAGTATATGTATATTAGTATATTATCTAATACAAGTTGTTTTGGTATTTATTTATTTATTTATTTAGGCAATTGGGGTTAAGTGACTTCCCCAGGGTCACATAGCTAGTAAGTGTCAAGTGTTTGGTCTGAGGTCAGATTTGAACTCAGGTCCCCCTGACTTCAGGGCAGGTGCTCTATCCACTGCGCCACCTAGATGCCCCTGTTTTGGTACTTTTCACAGTTTGGGCTTAAAAGTTCAGTTCTGTTTTTCTTTAGTCTTTCAATTGTATCTGACTCTTTGTGATCCCATGGACCATAGCACATCAGTACCATTCATGGAGTTTTCTTGGCAAAGATACTGGAGCAGTTTGCCATTTCCTTCTCCAGTAGATTAAGTCAAACAGAGGTTAAGTGACTTGCCCAGAGTCACAAGGCTAGTAAGTGTCTGAGGCTGAATTTGAAATCAGGTCTTCCTGGCTCCAGGCCAGCTGAGCCACCTTGTGGGTGTCAACTTTAATCTGTAATGGAGCTATGCAACCTGCCAGGTGGGTGCAGTATAGCCTTGATCCAGAGGAATCCCAAGAGCCAAGAGTGGTTTTGAGGCTGATGTGGAAATTTAAGTCTTGACGGTCCTTGAGGAAATTAGACTAAGCTGCACCCCCATGGCCATCGCAGAGTGGGATCATTTTTTCACCCCAATATTAACTGCCTTTATCCAAACGTGTGTGCTAGACTTGCTGAAGGCCTGTGAATGGCCTGGCAAGATACTATCTCTAAAAATTCCACCAGCTTCCTAGAGATGCTAAACTTGGGGAAAAGGAAGATTTAATAAATATAAACCTTCTTATATGTTGCATTCTTGTTTTTCTTGAAACTTCATTAAAAGGTGTGGCAAAAGAAGTGCTAAGGAGAATTGTGATGTTTGTCTCATGTGATTTGATAAAGGGTAACAAGTACCAGGAGGTAGAGTGGAAATACTTTGGTCTTAGGGTCACAAGACCTGTTTTTCATTTTTAGTTTTGGTTCTCACTAGTTGGGTGACCTTGGGCAAGTCATATAATCTCCTTGAGCCTCAGTTTCCTCATCTGTAAAATAGGGACTCTAGACCTTAAGTAAGAAATCTCACTCTATATAATTTGGTGAAGATAAACTAAAATAATATATGTAAAATGGCTTGCAAATCTTAAACTATCACATAAATAGGAGCTATTATTGCATCTTGAAGGACTTCTTAAAAATTTCCTTTAGGAGCTGCTGTATGAGTTTTTTTTTTTAAAGCAACATGGACCTTTATATTCAATGACTTAAATGCAAATATGGTCCCAGGGGACTATAATTTTTTGTGTCTCTTTTTTGGGGGGGCTAGGCAATGGGGGTTAAGTGACTTGCCCAGGGTCACACAGCTAGTAAGTATTGCGTGTCTGATGCTGAATTTGAACTCAGGTCCTCCTGACTCTAGGGCCGGTGCTCTATCCACTGCACCCAGGGGAATATAATTTTTTAAAAAATTTGGAAAATACAATTGAGAACTGGGAAATGAAAGAGGCCAAAGGCTTGTAGATTATTCAGAAGCTTCGTGCATTTACATCATAAATACTTATTAAAATCCAACAAATGCATTTTGCTTTTACAGCACAATCTCTTCTCATTATTCCCCTCCACATGAAACCCTTTCTTTAAAAAAATGCACACACATAAATTTAAAGAAAACTATCCAAAACATAGACCATTGCTCTATGACAAGAGTATGTAGCATTCTCCACTCATGGTGTACCACTTCCACACCAAGAAGAGGAAGTATGCTGCATTTGTTTTTGATGGCAATGAATATAAAGGTCCTTTGTAAATTGTAGTTTCCCATAAATGTAAGGCAATGGTATTGTTATTATTATTATTATTATTAGTAGTAGTAGTAGTAGTAATAGCAGCAGTGGCAGTTGTAGTATGAGTAGTACTACTACTACTACTAGTACCACTACTACTAGTATTACTACTAGTAGTAATAGTAATAGGAAGAAAGAGAATAAGCAAGAATGGTAGGTACTGATAGTCCTATAGGTGGTGAACACTGAGAATAGTCATCGTTCTCTTGCCAGTGGTCTATGGAAAGGAACAATTAGTCAGAAATTCTGGGTTCAAGTTTTGGCCCTGTGACTAACCGACTGTGTTACCTTAAATGAGATGTCTGACCTTTCAGAGTCTTGTTTCCTAAATTTGTAAAGTGGGGATATTGTTTCTTATTCTTGTCTCCTAGGATTGTTTTGAGTATCAAATAAGATAATTTGTGAGAAGCATGTTAAAAACATAGAATGCTGTGTAAGTGGCAATTAATTAGTATTACCAATTTTGAGGTGGTATAAGTGGATTGAATTGGGGCAGGCCTTCTGGACCTGGACCTTCTGGTTGTCCTCCCCTAAAGGTTTAGCTGGAGCCAGATGGGCTTCTAGGTGAGAAGAAGTTGAAAACTGTTCAACTTAGCTCATGTGGTATATACACACACTTCACCAAAGCACCAGAAACTTGGCATTAACATAGAACTAACCAACCACCCAGAGAGTATAAAAATATTCTTGCCATTCCCTCATGAAATGTCTTGGGTCCAAAGACTGAGGGAAGTAAATTTTGGCCACTCAGTGTTGCCAAGTAGTTTACTAAAGTAGGCCCAGGACACCATCTACCTTTTTTGGATATATTCAGAAAACCTTAAACATAATGGGTGTTATGGAATGATGGACAAGTAACTAAGATTGAAGGTACATCACTTTAATTTGGGAGCAATACTACTAGGAATAGAAGCTACGTGACATTGTGAAGAGAGGGTCAGTCTTGGAATCAGGAAGGCACTGGTACAAATCTCACCTTTAATAATACTAGCTGTGTGACAATGGACAAATCACTTAACCTCTCAGTGCCTTAGCCAACTCTCTAAGACCATAAGTAGGTGACAAGCTATTGATCTGCTTTGGTGGAAGGAGTTTTTACAACAAGATTCCTTACAATGATGAAATTATAGTTTTGCTTCCTGCTCCCTTCTGCCCCCACCAAAACAAATAAAGAAACAAAACAACCCAACAACCAAGAGATAATAGTGGAATCCTATTATAATGAGGCAGCTAGGTGGCTCAGTGAACAGAGTGCTGGGCCTGGAGTCAGAAGATGTGAATTCAAATCCAGCCTCAGACACTTCAGTGGGCATGTCACTGAACCTCTGTTTGTCTTAATCCACTGGAGAAGGAAATGGCAAACCATTCTAGCATTCTTTTCAAGAAAACCCCATGAACAGTCTGGTCCACGGGATCACAAAGATGAGAATATGACTGAACAACAGCTATAATGAGTGCCTGTATTGTTTTAATGGGTTATGATAAGATTAATCTGAGCAGCAGAAATAATAATAATTTACAATGACAGAAAACATTGAGTCCCATTCTCCTCAGTTTCTGTTATTTCCTAAGAGCAAATTAAGTGCTTAGGGAGGTGTATATATTAACTTTTTGAGTCCACTGGGGTATTACTCAATAAGTTATTGCTGTAGGGCACTAAATGGTCCTCTCACAGACCTGAAAGGGATAATGCACTTTTCTGAGCACCTAACTACTCATGTATAAAGGAGAAGAGGGCTTACTGTCTATGCATCACTCTTTGTCTCAGGGGGGCAAAGTGGTCTTTAGACATGATATCATTCTTCCTCCCAGCATGCTAGGAGTTATCTGCTTCAATGCTGAAATGGAAAGATTTTTTTTCTTTCTAAGATCCCAGCTGCAGTTTAGTTTTTATTGATGCCAATAGTAGTAATAGTGATTATTTAGTGCCCTTTTCAAAGGTGTATACCTTATCTTTATTGGAGGAAAAGGGAAGAATTCTATAGAATAGAAGAAGGAATAGGATAGCTGCTTGGGCTGCACAGCACAGTGATAATGCATGAAGGAGGAGGGACTAATTTCTTTCTTTGCTTGTTTTCTCTGCCATGGAGAATGATCTTGGACTGGAAAGAAGAAAAATAGTTAATAGGGAATTGATACTCAAGAGAAACAAGGAGATAAGAAAGTACCTATTAATGAGTTGTTGCTCAATGAATATATTAACAAGCATTTATTAAGTGCCTACTATGTGCAAAGCATTGTACTAGGTGCTGGGGCTACAGATACGATACCTGAAGTAATCTCTACTCACATAAGTCTGCATCCTAATAGGAGAGGCCACAGAGTTGTATGTAAGTATATATAGCAGAAAGATATAAAAAAGGAATAAGTACAGTTGGGATCAGGAAAGACTTCCTATAGCAGATAGTTCTTGAGCTGAATCTTAAAGGAAGAAAGAGATTCTATGAAGTAGAGGTGAAGTGAGAGCATGTATCAGGTTTGGCAGACAGTCAATACAAAGGCACCGGGGCAGTGGATGGAGTGTTACAAGTGAGGAACAGAGAGGAGCCCGGCTTGGCTGATTGCAGAGTTCAAGAGGGCGGCTAATGTACATTGAGGCTGGAAAGGTAGGTTGGGGTAATGTTGTAATGGAGTCTCAAAATGATGTAAAAGTGTTTCTATTTGATTCTAGAAGCGATTAGAGCCAGGCCTAGATAAACTAATCTTAGGCTCTTGAAAGAATGGGGAAAAGATGATATCTAAGCCACTGCCCTTGATCTTAGAAAGATTGTGGAGAAATGGGAAAAGTACCAAAGGAGTGGAGGAAGACTGATATTCTTCTTATCCCTTCCCCTGCCCCCCCACCAAAAAAAGAGTGGAGGATGCAAACTACAGGCCAATGAGCCTGACATCTGTTCCTGGCAAAATTCTTGGATGTACTATAAAAAGAGTGGTTAGTAAATGTCTATAAAAGGAAACAGTAATGACAAAGATCCAGCATAGATTTATCAAGAAGACATACCAGATTAACCCAGGGGAATGCCATATAAGTGTGAGTGTGTGTGTGTATGTATACACACATATACATACACACATGCATACATACACACATGTACATACATATGTGTTGGGCATTTATATCTATACATATATGAACATATCTCTCTGTATACATATACACACAGACATATGTTTATATGTATATATACAGACACATATATGTATGTATGCATAGAGACATGTTTATATGTAGACATACGTTTTTATATATGCAGACTTGTTTCCATATATAAAATGTTATATATCCATACATATGCATATGTGTATGTATGTATATATTATATATGCATTGTATTTTACCAAGATTTCAGCAAAACATTGTAGATTCTTATGGACAAGGTAGAGAGATGTGTGGCCAGACAATAGAACAAGGAGGTAAATTTGGGAACTAGTTGAACGTCCAGACCTAAAGAGTAGTCTTTAATACCTCAATGTCAACTTGGAGAATGGTCCCTACTAGGATGGTCTACGGATCTTTGCTTGAACCTGGGGAGTTGAATATATTTTAATCAATGTTTTGGATAAAGTTATAGATGAAATGGTTATCAGATTTCAAATGACACAAATCTAGATGATAGAGGATGATGGAGTCAGGATCCAATGTCTCCAAGAAGTTAAAATGTTGGCTGGATCTGATAAGAAGAAATTCAATCAGGACATATTTTATGTAAAATTGTAAACTTAGATTTAAAAAATCAGCTTTGTAAGTCTAAGATGGTAGAAGCGTGGCTGCACAGCAGTTAATCTATAAAAGATATCTGGATTTTAGTTGACAACAAGTTAAATATGAATCAATAGGGTGATATGGCAGCCAAAAAACCCTAAAGAAACCGTAAGTTGCATTCATACTAGGAGGACTAGAATTTAAGAATACCTTGAAGGACTAAGCTGTGTCAAATGATGCAATGTGTTATTTTTATCTGCAAGAAAATAGAGATAGCAGGATGAAAACTTTTTTTCAAAGTGAAGTTATATCTGCTACTAATTATTTGTATTTAAAATATATAGCTAAGAGAAATGAAATATTAGAAAAGTAAATATAAATTATAAATATTAATACTATAAATTATGTTAATGTTATACAATATGTGCAATATAGTTATTGATATAAATACAGATTATAAATATTGATATTATGAATATAAATTATAATATATATTCTTGTCAACTGAAATATCTGATCCATTATATGAGAGACATGATGTTCAGAAATGGGGATGTTTTAATCCAGCCATTCTCTGCTGTGGTTAGATCATATATGGAGGTTTTTTTTATTCAGATCTGGGTGCTATACTTTAAGAAAGGACATTGATAAGCTGGAGAATAGACAGAGGAAAGGAACTTGGCTGGAGAAAATGCTGTATCAGAATCCTTTGAAGGAGCTGAAGTTGTTTCACCTGGGGAAGAAAAGACCTAAGGTGGAGCAAGATGGTTATCTTTAAATATTTTGAAGGCTGTCATTCAGAAGAGGGATTAATTGGGCTTGTTCTGCTTGGTCCTAGAGGATGGAACTAAGAAAAACTGGTGGAAATTCAAAAGAGGTAGATTGAGGCATGATGAAAGTGGGAAAAAATATGTAAAAATTAGAGCTATGCAAAAAGAAATGGACTTTCTTAGGAAGCAGTGGGTTCTCTCAATCTTGAAGAATGGCCTGGGAGAACCACTTGCTTGATACATTTTAGCCCCTGGGATTTTGATTCTAGTGTAGATTGGATATGGTTGCCCTGGAAGTCCCTAGCTGTGTGGTTTAGCCACTAGAAGTCTGGGCCTGGACTCAAGAAGACTCAAATTCAAATCCAGCCTCAGATACTTAGCTGTGTGACCTTGGGCAAACCTCTGTTTGCCTCAGTCTCCTAATCTCTAAAATGGGAATAATAATACCTACCCTCCCAGGGTTGTTGTGAGGCTCAAACTCGATAATAATTGTAAAGTGCTTAGCACAGTGCCTGATGCATACTAAGCACTATATAAATATATTATTATTATCTTGAACATCTGTTATTCCATAATATTCTGTCTATGAAGTATGTCCTTTTAGGTAGGTAGAGGTCTGGGTTCTTCATCTGTTAAAGAAGGATCATAGCATTTGTACCCCCTATCTCACAGTGTTATTTTTAAGAAAGTGCCATGCATACCTTAATGTGACAACTCATGATATAAATATGCGCTGTTATTACTAATAGGTATTCAACTAGTGCAAGCATTTTATCTTACAGATGAAACTGAGGCCCAAAGAGGTTGTGTCACATCGAATGTCACACAGTAAGTGACACACAAAGAGGACCTAAACATTCTGTGTCTCTGTAGAGCTAGGATTCAAGTCCAAGTTTTTGGACTGTAAACCCAGTGTTCTTTCCATTTTTATTATTTTTTCCACTGTAAAATTCAGTCATTTTATTCTCCGTCAGTTTTTAGCCAGCAGTAAGAACCCTGTCTTCTAGCCCAGAGTAAACACTCTTAGGTCAGACCTCTTTTTATTTGAAATGTAGGCTTCCATTATTTCCTGTATTTGTTTGGTCCTGTGTTTTATTGCTTTGTTTCTATTGAATTCAGTTGAATTCTGAGAACATTCATTAAGCATATTGTCCCTATTCAACAGATTGCTCTTTCCCCTCCCTGTTTTCCTGTCATGCTAGACTATGACTCAGCCCACCTGAGGTTGATAATTGGTTATCCACCAAATTGTTCCCTGTAGAAATACTGGCCCTTAACTACACGTAGGATAGGCAGCTTAATCCCTCTATATAATGTTATTTCATGGCCCCTGTCCTTTCCCCAAAGCCTGCTCTGCCTTTTTGCTGGTAATTGATGCTTTATAAATTGGGGATGAAGCCTTTTATTTCATAATTGGAGGTGTCAGATGGCATGGAGGATAGAGTGTTGCACTTGGGGTTAGAAAGAGCTGAATTTAAATCACAATCTGACATTTACTAGCTGTGTGACCCTGGACAAGTCAGTTAAACTCCCTCAGCCTCAATTGCATTATTTGTCAAAAGAGAATGATATTAATAGCCCCTACCTCAAATGACTGTTGTGAAGATCAGATAAGATAACATGCAAAGCTCTTTGCTGGGGCTTGTAGGGCTTGAGCAGTGTCTGGAGTCAGGAAGGCCTCAGGTCAAATACAGCCTCATATACTTACTGGGCAAAGTCACTTAACCCTGTTTGCCTCAGTTTCCTCAAATGAGCTGGATAAGGAAACAGCAAACCACTCAATAGCTTTGTCAAGAAAACCCGAAACGGGGTCACAAAGAGTTGGACATGACAGAAACAATGGGACAACAACAGCAACAAAAAGGGATGATGATGATTATGATGATGACGATGATGGTGGTGATGATGACAACGACATGGCAAACTCTTCTGGGAAAGGAAAAACATTGACTTAGGTAGGAAGTGTAGTATAAAGGAAGGAGAACTTTTCTTAGAACCAAGGCCTGGATTCAAAAACTGGCTTTGATACCATGTATCATACTTTAGCATGGCAGGTGAATGAGGAGAGCAATATTGTTTAAATGGATGCCCAGGCAAGTCAAACAAGTTTCCTTTCCTCATCTATTAAGAGGGAATGATAAAACATGTACTGTCTACCTTATACAGAAAAAACTTTGTCCATTTTTTTTATTAATTTATTTTGATTTATCAACAATCACTTCCATAAGCTTTTGAGTTTTAAATTTTTTCCCCCTCTCTCCCCTCCTCTTTCCCCAATATGGCGCACAGTCTGACATAGGCCATACATCTACATTCCTATTAACCATATTTTCACATTAGTGATGTTGTAAGGAAGAATTAGAACCTATAGAAGGAACCACAAGAAAGAGGAAACAAAACAAAACAGAAGAAAAAAATAGCAAATAGTATGCTTTGATCTGCATTCAAACTCCACAGTTCTTTCTTTGGATATGGATAGCATTTTCCATCATGAGGCCTTTGGAGATGTCTTAGATCCTTGCATTGCTAACAAGGGCTAAGTCTATCAACATTAGTCATTGCACACCATGGCTGTTACTATGTACAACTTTTTCCTGGTAACTTTGTACATTTTAAAGTGTAATATAAATATGTGATTATTGCCATTCAGTTCTTACTGTCATACTGTCAGTATGAACACCTGGATAAACTTTAGTAAGATCAGATCCTTTTTTTTTCTGAGGGGGTGGGGTGGATAGAAATAGTATTATCAGGTTGGAAACCTGAAAAAAAATTTTCATATCTGCCCCATTTGTTAGGAGTATTCTCCTCCTGCCCTGCCAATGCTTCAAATGTATTTTCTATATATTTTGTATCTAGATATCTTTGCACACGTTAACAGTAAAATATAACCTCCTTGAAGGCAATGCCTAGCACATTGCTGGCCCAATAGTAGATGGTAATTGTTAGATTGAATTGAGGGGGGCAGCTAGGTGGCTCAGTGGATAGAGCACTGGCCCTGGAGTCAGGAGGACCTGAATTCAAATCTAGCCTCAGATACTTCCCAGCTAGCTGTGTGACCCCGGGTAAGTCACTTCAGCCCTATTGCCTCCAAAATTAATTATTTTTTAAAAATGAATTAGGTATGTAGGCACCACTGTGCCACCTAAGTGGTGTAGTGGACAGATGGCTGGACCTAGGTTCAGGAGGACCTGATTTTAGATCCAGCCTCAGACACTCACTAGCTATGTGATATTGGGTAAGTCACTTAACTTCAGTTTGACTCAGTTTCCTCAACTGTAAATTGGGGATAATAACATTACCTACCTCACAGGGTTGTTATGAGGCTCAAATGAGATAAAAGAAAAAATTGAATTGAATTGATGTCACTGAATTAGGCAGAGAGTGTCTGGAAGGGAGTTGTATAGAAAAAGGAGACTTTAGGAACTGAAAACAGACTTCATCTACTTCTGACTTTTCCCTAGCACCAGATTTTCCCCTAGCTTTACCAATGCAGAATGGGTTTCTGTTTCTATTGTTGCATCATAAAGTAGGCTGATATATTATTGCAGGCCGGATTTCTAAATGACCAAGGCTTTGGTATTCAGCTTGCAGGGCCATGTTGAAGATAACTTGTTTCAAGATTTTATGGCTACAGCCTCTGACCAACCATTTGGGCAGGGATTCTTAACCTGAGAACTTTTAGCCTGAGAATTTAACTGTAAACTTTTAAAAATATATATTTTTATAACTGTATTTCAATATAATTGGTTAACTTTGTGATCCTATGTATTTCATTTTATGAACTTGAAAACATTATTTTGAGACATAGGCTTTACCATAAAGACTGATAAAAGTCCATGATATTAAAAAAAAAGACTAAGAATCCCTGACATTCAGGATAACAACAGTCATAAGGTAGAGAAACCAGCTCCCTAGACTTCAGGCTATTTTGATCCTCCTCTAGGCTTCCCAATCAATCCATAGTAGATGTTTTTGCCAAGGAATGTTCACAGGGGAAAAGGCTAATCAGAGATTTATAAGTGCCTTTTGTACATAGTGGGGATGACCAAGAATAGATAGGTTATGCTAGGCCTGAGCTGCCCAAGCTCAAAGGCAGCAGAAGCCTCTGGGAAACTGTCAGAACAAGTATTGTCAGAGGCCTCTCTTGGCCAATTCAGAAAGCTCTCCTCCCAGAACTCTTGGAGCCTGGTCCTCGATGCTGCTCTGTAAAATCCCAGGATACTGCCTCAGATTTTCTATCTACAGACTAGACTTCTTTACTTTCTGCTACCTAGGTTTGTGATATCTCACCCTACCAACCCAAACATGACCTTGCCAATTGGAACTAATTCTTGTTGACTGAATCTGGTGATCTTGACACTATGTAACCTTAAGCCATTACCACTGGCCCAGAAGTAACACCCTTACTTCAGAGAGTCTGGGGGTGGGAACAAGGAAAGAGATGCCTACTCTGTGCCTTATTGTTACCTAGCCTGAAATGGTAATATCTTCTTCTTTTCTCTCTCTTTTTTATTTCTCTCCTTCCTTTCTTTCTCCCTTTCTTTCTCCCTTCTTTCCTCCCTCCCTTCCTTCTTCCTTCCCTCCCTTTTTTCTTCCTTCCACCCTCCCTTCCTTCTTTCCTTCCTTCCTTCCTTCCTTCCTTCCTTCCTTCTTTCCTTCCTTCCTTCCTTCCTTCCTTCCTTCCTTCCTTCCTTCCTTCCTTCCTTCCTTCCTTCCTTCCTTCCTTCCTTCCTTCCTTCCTTCCTCTTCAGGAGGGGTAGGAAAAGAGAGGAAGAGAATGATAATCATAAAAAAAAATCCTTGAAGTTGTTCACAAGTTGATAGTTAAGTGCTGTTTATCTGTTTGGAGTGGCAGAGCCCAGAAATGGCTGGAGAGGGATTTGCTGTCATATCTCTTGCTAAAGGATAAATAACCCTGGTGAGAATTCACAGTAATGACTTTTATAGGAGTTACTGAAGGATTTTCCTAAGGGAAAACACTGAAACTCCCAAAAGAATAGAGATAAATGTGAAAGAACATTTATCTTTGCTTCTGCAGGGGTTTCAGTATTGGCTCTCTGCTAAATGTCTGGGTGCAGTATATGGGCTCCCATACTTTAATCCCACACTATTGCTCCATGAGGGCATTGGGCAGTAATCCAAACCTGCTGTCAAGTAACTGAGAAACAGTCTAGCTTCCTCTTAAGATTCCTGCAGTGAGCTTCCCATCCTTATGTCTGGTCTTGGTGGTATCTCAGAACTCAGTCACTCAGCCATTCCCTGGACCAAGCTTTGGGTTCAACCCCACCTTGGACAGTTTCATTATATAACTTGGACATCTTACCGAATTGGAGAACACTTTGTTTTAGTGTCACTAAGAGGATGATATATACACAGACATGACCTTCTACTACTCATCTAGACCTTGTTTGGAAATTGACCAAAACCCCAGATGTGATAGAACCCATTAGTTTTGTATGCAAATGAGGAATAACATAAATGATCCATGTAGTGGTTTTTGAGGGACTTACTTTCCTCTTGGAGTGTGCGTGTGCGTGTGTGTGTGTGTGTGTGTGTGTGTGTGTGTGTGTGATTGTGTTATCCACCACACAGAATAGCTCTCAGCGAACACTGCACATTTTGTAAATACTACATGTAATGATGATGTTTTTATTGCTGATGATACTAATGTGCAGATAAATCTGTGTCTAATGGAGTAAAAAGACAGCAGGTAGTCTTATCAGTCTGAAAAATTGGTTTTGTCAGTTGAGGATAGGGTGAAGACCACCCCAAATTATTGCAGATAGATAATAAAGGAAAATTGATGTAATGAAGGGGGAAGAGAATAAGCATTTATATGGCACCTACTATGTGTCAAGCATTGTGCAAGGTGCCTTACAAATATTACCTCATTTGATCCTTACAACAACTTTCCTAGGTAAGTGTTATCCCCTTTTTTTTACATGGTGGAAACTGAGGTAAAGTTGTGTAGAGTGCTAACTAGTGACAAGGTTGAACACATAAGTTGAGGAGGCACTCACATTGTCTTAGTTTAGTAAGGAGACATAGAAATATGGAAAAGTACTGGACATGGAGTCAGAAGACCTGGTTTTGCATGCTGCCTCTGACACATATGAGCTGTATGGCCCCAGGTGTGTCACTTAACTATTCTCTGCCTCAGTTTACTGATAATAAGAAGAAAAACATAATAGCACTTATCTCACAAGATTGTTGTAAAGATCAAGTGAGACTGTATCTGAATGTGCTACATAGATGTCAGCTATTATTATTTTTATACCAGTAAACAAGGGTTGTTGTTATATGCCAGAACACTTGAATGTGAGCTGTGAAATGGAATAATCCTGTACTATAAGTCCACAGCTAAAAATAGTTTAGTAAGAAAAGCTTGAAGATGTAGTGGGATGAAGCCATAATGGTAGACTCAAAAAAGCAAAGTACATATTCTGCTTTCTGGTAAAACAAATAATTTGCTGACATCATTGTTACAAATCATCCCTTTTAGTGGAAACATTTCATAAATCTATCCAGAAAAAAAATTAACATGTGCAGCTCAGGAAGAGGAGGAAAAACAAATGTGGAGGCTGAGGGACATCAAAGTAAAGCTAGTTTTCATCTTGACAAGTGAGGTGACTTCAGGACACTAACTGGCCATCATACACAAGAGAAGAATTCTCATGTTTGAGTGTCAGTTTAGTAAGGAAGTCATCTAGGCACTTTCCAAATCAGCAAAGGGTCCCTATTCCGTTTGTGAGTTTAATGTGCTTCATAATAATAACAATAATAAGCATAGCTAACATTCATATAGCATCTACTATGTGCCAGAAACTGTGCTAAGTGCTTTACAAATGTTATCTCCATTTAATTTTGTTTGTTTTATTTATCTAAATTTTATTTATTTGTTTTTAGTTTTCCACATTTACTTCTATAAGATTTTGAGTTTGAAATTTTCTCCCCCTCCCTCCCTTCCCTCCTCCCTTTCCAAAACAGCAAGCAATTTGATATAGGTTATACATGTACAATCATATTAAACATATTTTCACATTAGTCATGTTGTAAAGAAGAATTAGAACCAAAGGGGAAAACCAGGAGAAAGAAGAAACAACAAAAAAGAAAAAAAGAAAAAAAATAGTATGCTTTGATCTGCATTCAGACTTTATAGTTCTTTCTCTGGATGGTCTCCATTTGATCTTTACAATAATCTTGGGAGGCAGGTGCTATTATGACTCCCATTTTAGAGGTGAAGAAACTGAGGCAAACAGAAGTCACGTAACTTGCCCAAGGTCATATAGCTAGTAACTGTTAGAGGAAGGATTTGAATTCAGGTCTTCCTAATTTCCAAACTCAGCATTCAATTCAGTATGCCAAACCAGTTCTGTTTAAAAAACATGATATTGAAATATTTGTCTAATAAATGAGGTAATAAAATGCTTTATGATAATGTTATTGTGTATCTAAGGACTTGATAATATTTTATATTATTGACCTTAATTATCTTTCTGCCGTGAGGCATAGGGGTTATTACTATATCCTCATCATTCTGTCCTCCCCTTTGCTGTGCTCCCTGAGCTCTTAGAGTAAGTCTTCCTCTGCATGTTTTTCCATATTTTCTGTGCAGCCAGTAATCATAATGTATTGTTATCTTAATTGACAATATGGTTAGTCATTTCTCTGCTGGATAACAGGGCAGCAAGGCATAATGGTTAAGAGAATTGGCTTCAGTGTTGAGAAGACTCGGGTTTGAGTCTTGCCTTTGACACACTGACTTTATGACTCTGGGAGAATTACTTAACCTTAAGCATGTGTGTGTGTGTAAACACATAAAATATAAACATTAATTAATGTTAAATATATGTTATATTAAAAAAATTCTATATCAATATAATCACATGTAGCTGTATGTATAGATGTCTATAGCTACCTATATATCTATACATACATATATATCTCTATCTCTATCCATCTGTCTGTCTGTCTGTCTATCTATCCATCTATCTATCCATCTATCTACATATAAAATAGAGTGGTGCCAATCTGCATAGATAGAGAGAATCCTCTTACCAGAAATTCTCTATGCCAAAGAAATCAGATGTGAAGAAAGACAAAGTGGATAAAAGTCATCTGTGTGGCGGAATCATTGACTGTTGGAAGTCACCAGTAGTGCCAGTGAGTATGTGGTTTTCAGGTGTGGTGATAGAGATAGTATTTGAGGTGGGATTTCAATCCCATCTTCCTGACTCCAAGTCCAGGAAGTTCAGTCCTTTCTGACTCCATAGCCACTCACTATGCCACTTAGCTGTCTCAGCTAGACTTACGATGAATACCTTTCCAACTTTTTGTTTAAAAATTACTCATGAATAATAACACTGAACCCCTTTAAACCCATGTTTCTTCCTGTTCCTTTGGTCTGAGGAAGAGGGGTTCCTCATTATTTCAGGAGAACCTGCAGAATTCCTATTGCTTTGTTCCCCCTCCCCCCACCTATCTATGAAAGTTCCCAAGGTTACTGGAGAGGTGGCTTTGACTGCGTGTGGTGAAGAAACAGCAGGAACAGATAAAACTCCAGGGAAGCCAGGAACCAGTTTCTGGGACACTGTCCTTAGCAAGAGAGAATGAGTGGGAGCAAAATGAAGAAAAGATGTGACCCAGACATAGGGTCACCTTGGGGGAGCAGTTTGGAAAGTTTCCCTAATTCTGCTAGCAGTAGGATTTCCAGGGAGTCAGGCTGGATTTGCTTCTTATCCCATCCAGACCCAGCTGAGTCAGTATTTCCTTGGGGCCTCCCTTTTCAGATTATGAATGATGAACTTCACTAGATTGGGAGGACCAACTGTCCCATATCCACACACAACTGTTTTTCTTGACTCCTGAAGGTTCATTCTGTCTTTGGGGAACAGGCTGTATGTTATTCATTTTTAATCACTATCAGCGTGGACAGTTAACATTCAGATGAAACATATTGGCCAAGTGCTTTGTAATTTCATTTTAGTTTATTTCTAGCAAACTTCCTGCGAACCAGGATTGAGATATAGCTATTTCAGAGCTAGGAATTAGAAGATATGGAGAGGTTAAGGGACCATTGTTGGGTCTTGAAACAGACCACTGGAAGAATTGCAGAGAATGTGGTACTTTAGGTCCTGGGCTAAGCTCACTTAATATTTTGCCAGGTACCAAAAACAGAGTTGCCATATTTTTGCAGTATGGGACCAGAAGTAAACTATCATTGGTAGGGAAGATTGAGAAGAGGATAGAGCCCTATTAATTTAAAAGTCTAAATTAATAAAGTGAAAGTTCTGTGTGATTTCTGTGGATAGTGATTTTGGGGGTTGTGAAGGTCTAGAAAAGTGTGATTAGCAAGCAAGAGGACCTTGGAGAAGGAAAAAGCCCCCACTACCATAGAGATAGCTTTATTCAAGCAAGAATGTATAAAGGTGGAACCTCTGGTGTAATGCAAGCTTGACACAACTGAAGTTTCCCATAAATGTTTGTTGAATTGAAATGAAGTCCATTCCACTTATAAGAAGTTGACCTTATAAGAAGAAGATAGAGTCTGGGCCTCCCATTTGTTCATCTTGGGAATGGGTGACTTGTATACTCTCCACTGTCTTCCCTTCTTCTATATCTGCATTTTGTTAACATTTTGCCTCATAGCTCTGACCTACAGTTTCCATTATATTGGCTGCCAGGCCTTCTGCTCTACTGACCTTGTTTCATACTTGAAAAATTAGTAATCAGCTTGGTATAAAAAAACACTCATCTAAGTAAGAATTAGAAGAAAGAATTTGGCTCAACTGTGCCACTTAATAGCTATGTATGTGGCTTTGGGCAACTTATTTCTCCTCTTTGTACCTCCATTTCTTCATCTGTAGAATGGAGATAACAAACTAGCTCACCTAGGATCACTTGAGATAATATGAAAGCACTTTTCATGCTAAAAAGCTCTAGGTATAAGATTTTTGTTAAATAAATGAATATATATTTTAGCAATATTTAGCATACGTTGTTCCATATTCCCTAGATCTCAGGAAAAATAGCCCTGAATATAGATGATCTAAATTGGTGTGTGTGTGTGTATGTGTGTGTATGTATGTGTGTGTGTGTGCACACATGTGTGCATGGCTTTATATTTATATTATTTTATTTATATATTTATATTATATTTATGTGTAAATCTAAATATGTGTAGACATATTAATGTGCCTTTAGACACACACACACACACACACACACACACACACACACACACACATTTCTTATCAATAAGTAAAGGATGTGGATTTTCCAAGCACCTATATACTTGCTGCAGGTAAAGGCCTTTCATACAATTTAAGGAAACCAAACTACTCACCTTCTGCCACTTGAACATACTTTTCCTTGATCAGTCAGCAAAGAGGCTTTATTTATTTCCTAAGCGGAAGAACAAACAGTGGCATGGCTAGGAGGGGAGTAGAGGAAAGAAAAGTAGGATCTGGATTAGTGCACTGTTTTCCATCCATCTGGCCCAGACTTTTCAAGTAGTCTTACTGTTCCAGAGATCTTAGAAAAAGCCCAAAATAGAGCAAGGACCTGGGGGTCATTTCCAGTGGAACCTGATTGTAGTAATTTGGATTGAGTACAAATGCTCTTTTTAATGAAGCAGAACTGGACTCCTGGACCAATTCCTTTCCATCATGCAGCCTGGAGGTCTCCTTTATCTCTGAGCTGAATGGACCTATGAGGGAGCAAAAGACTTTACCTTAAAAGAATATTGAATAAACTTTCCCCCCAAGGTTCCTCTGAACCACTGTCCAGCTGTGTTCAGGAAAGAGTCCTGTAGCATAGATTGGGAACAAAAGGAAGGGTAAAGTGTGTCAAATTCTTAGTCAATTGGGGGAATCTCTAGGGTGCAGGAGCTTTGAACCCAATTTGAACCTTTGGGCCTCAAGTTTCTTTACTCTTGGCACAGAATGATTTCCTGTTTCGAAGAAAAAACCCAAGATTTTAAGAGCTGGAGAAAAAAAGGAAGAAAACCTAAAGGGAACTTGGACATGAAACAGTTCTTACAAAACAACATGTTGATGAGTTAAGTATAAATGAATCAGAAACATATGGATTAAATTTCCTTTGCAATACACAGGGGCTTCAAAATTAAGGGGAAGAGCATTTTGTCAAAATGAGTGCTGGTCATGGCCAAGAGTCCGAGGCAGCAGAGAAGTCGGAGAAATCCTTGGCTTCTCCCAGATTTACTAGACAGACTAAAAGGCCTGGAGACTACGGTACGGCCACTACTGAATATGCTCTCTCCTGTCAATTAAGTGGAGATTTGTCTTACTTAGACCCTGATCTCCCCCAAAGCCTGTGGTCATTTCTCTCTTAATTGAGTTTTTTTTTTCCCTCTGGAAAATCACTTCTATGACTTCAGATGGGAAAATGGACCATCTTTAGCAAGGATCTATTCTAGACCATGAGGAGTGGGGAGGAAAAGGGAGAGAGATGTGAGCCACTTGGACATATGGAGTTTTTCTGCCTACTCTTATGATGAAACGAATCATCCTATCCCAGTCCATCCTGTCTCTGTTCTTCCCACAAGCATACACCTACTCTCTTTTTAGAAATGTCAGCAGGAAATATTGCCCTCCAATGGGTTGGGGAGAGAGCATGGTGGGGATGGTTGCTCCCTCTGCTGCTGGTTATTCAAACACGTGATCCAAGTTCTTGGAAGAAGAGAGTAGGGATGAGAGAGCTGAGGACCTAGGCAAGTGTAGCAGCTGTTCGCAAGCATCTTTCAGGCTCATGTGAGGTAGGAGGGATGAGAGAATCAGAACCAGTTCTTCCAGGCCAGCAGATTCTACTTCATCCCCAGGAATATATATGGAGCGCTAGAGACTATGTGGGCCTTTCCACTTCCTGTTATCATACTTCCTTCTCAAGTCCAGCCAAGGACAGTCTCTCTCAGGAGGGACACTTCATCTCTCTGAGATCTATAACTTCTTTAGAGAGTACTCATAGTCTTTGAGAACCTTTCAGACCAGGGATCAGTAAGTTCTTTAGCCCCAAGCACCACCAGCAAGATTAATGAATGGAAGACAGTCAGATGTGGTAGAAAGAACATTGGTTTGGGAATCAAGAGATTTAAGTTCTTAGTTCAGAATCTGCCAATAATTGATGTGAATGGCACACGACATCTGATCACTGGCAAAATTAAAGAGTTGGCCCAGGAAGTTAATGTGATTAAAAGCACTGGCTTTGGAGCTAGAGGACCTAGGTTCAAATCCCACCTCTAATGCTTACTGCCTAACCTCCTTGGGCCTTAGTTTCCTCTTCTGTTAAATGAGAGAGTGGGTCTGGATGACTTCTCAAGACCATTCCAGTTCTAAAATTATGATCGTATGACTAGATCTAATATTCTGTGATTTTGGGTCGCACAGGTAGGTAAATTTGCGTGGGCAGGGGTAAGAGGAGTAAACGAAGAGGGAAAAGAAAGGGAATAGGAGGAAGAAGGAAAGAAGACAAGAGTAAGAAAAAAAGAGAGATACTTAAGAAGAATAGAAGAATGTTGCCAGTGATGATGATGATAATAACAATACCTAGCATTTATACAGTGCTTTAAGTTTAACAAAGCACTTTATCAATATTATCTTACTTTATCCTCACAACAACCCTGGGAGGTAGGTGCTATTATCATCCCCATTTTACTAATCAGGAAATTGAAACAGACAAAGGTTGTGGCTTATCCAGGGCCACACAGTTACTACACAGTCTGAGGCTGGATTTGAACTCAGTTTTCTCTGACTCTAGGTCAGTGCTTTATCTACTGCACTTTTTAGCACCTCAGGTACCATTGTGTCATATACCTGAAAGCTATTTAGTCCCTGTTCTGGGTGATCTTGGAATTCTTAAGGTCAGAGGTTGATGGATACATGTTTTGGGGGAAGCTCATCGTAGGGATGAATCCTTAATGGTGCTTCTTAGCATAGTCCATACATCCCCATCCTTTCTGAGCCCTTGGAAAGGTCTGAGGGTAGGTTGAGTGTGGAAGGATGTACATCCAGCCCAGCCAGTCAGTTGGGTGTAGTAAAGGAGCTTTATTAGATGAGGTGAGGTCTGGGAAACAGAAAGGAACCTTGCCAAGTAGGTTCTATTGCCCTAGTAAATGCTATCAGTCTGAGTTAATGATGAACATGATCCTGGACCTTGGGGAAGGGTGAGGGTAGAGGGCAGAGGAATACTTCCAGTGGCTAGGCACTCCTGATGAGAGGACAATGGAGGTGTGAAGACCAATGATGTTGGTATCCAGTTACTCTCTTTGAGAGGGTGAAGGTGGTGGTAGAACAGAGGACTCAAAACACATGTCTAGCAACACCCAGGAGTGTGGCCCAACCAGATTAAAATGTAATCGGAAAATAATTAATAGAATAAATAAAAGTACAATAAAATGTAAATAATGTTAATTTGTGGTTTCCTAAGTCAATACATGGCCAGGAATCCCTATGTATGACTTAATGCTCCTGTTTCTATTTGAGTTCTACTCTACTGGTATAGAAGACCTGGGAGTCTAGAAGACCCAAGTTCAAATCTTGCATCAGGTGCTTACTATCTGTCAGACCCTAAACGTGTAAATTAAACTTTCTCAGCTTTAGTTTCCTCATCTATAAAATGGGCACAAGAATGGCACTTACCTCATAGGGTTGTCGTGGGAATCAAGTCAAATGAGACACCATATATAAATCAATTTGCAAAATTTAAAAGGATATGCAAATGTCATCTGTTATCATCTATCACTTTTAAACATCATCCCCATTCCCAGACTCTTTATTTCTCAGCCCATTCCCTTGTGTTGATTTCTCCTAAACAATGTACAGTTAATTCAAGGAGGGGTAAATCTCTTTCAGATCAATCCGACTTCTTTAGGGGAGAGGTCTCAATTCTCTGTGGGAAAAGTTTTCCTCCCAACACAAGCAGCTACCCTTTGCCAATCAGTGATTGAAGTGGACTATATAAAGCTCAGCTATTAACTATTCCTTTTCAGCTAATTCATCCCAGTCTTCCTCACTCTGCACCAGGCAAGCAAAATAAAGCCCCATGATTTCAGAGCTCCATTTCCCTACAGAAGCAGAAATCCTTGGGACCCGGCCCTTGCCCTCTTAAGGGAAAGAATTGATTTCCTTAGTGGCTCTCTCTCATTGCCTTGCTCTGCAAGATTTACTGAGATGGTTAAAAGTTTGCCTGCTTTCTCTAGTGGCCACTTCCCTTTGATACTGGATTCTGGCCAGAGTCAGACTGCCAGAGCTTGGCCCCTCTCTTTCCACCTAGTGCCATCTGCCTGTGACAAAAAGTAGGGCTGTAATGGGGCCTTGATTTGGCTCTAATTCTTATTCATCTGACTTATCTCTCAGGGTCATTTGGGACCTGCAGGTCTTTAAGGAGATGCTGCTCATGGTCACGTAGTTCAATTCAATTCAATTCCACAAACATTTATTAACCATCTTCCTTTCCATGCTTAGCAACCTCTGTACTAAAATGGTCTAGTAATGCTGCCAGTCTTAGGAATGACCTTTCTTTAAGTGTTGAGAGGGCAGTGCTCAGGGCCCCTAGTGACTTGGTGCAATGTTGGCTACTGGAATTTCAATTTCACCTAACCTTTTAAGGCCCCGATCAAATGCCACCTCATCCATGAAGGATTCCCTAGGCTGGTGATAATGTTTTTTCCTGTAAGACCTGCCCTACTACTTTGTGCCTTTCTTAGGTTCTCATTGTGTACCATTTGTATATGAGCTGGTTTTCCTTACTCCATGGTAAGCTCCGTGGGGGGCAGCAACCACTTATTACTCAATCTTTATTTCTTTCCCAGTTCTTAGAACAGTACCCTTCATATGCAAGATGTTCGCCAAATCTTAGTAAATGCTGTTGAATTGACTTCACTGAATAGGATTACTGTGAGGATTCTCATCAGGAACACTTATCCTTCTTACGTCCCATTCCTTTTGGATAGCTTTGCTCTGCATCTTGTCCCATAGATTTTTTTAACCGCAACTTTATGCTTATTTTTCTGTGTCATCTAACACTTTAAAAAATAGGCAGAAAAAATAAATAATGTGACTGAAAAAATGGCACCAGGAGTATGGGCTGCTAGCCACTGGGAGTTGAGGTTTAATGGTGAAGGCGACCACATATACTCTTGTCACCCAAGTTATTACTCACAACTGGGGGGGGGGCCCTGATGATTAGGGTTAAATGTAGGTTGGGGGAAGAAAGGTCTACAGCCACGGGGTTTCTGAGCATCTCTTTGGGAGATAGGACTTTATTAGCTAGAAACCTATTCCCTCCCTCCTGATTCTTTAGCTTCCTCTGTTGAGGACCTGGTGTACTTGGGAGAGGCTGTGTGACTCTATCAGCTGAGAGTCAGGTGAGAGAGTTGTGCTACTTGGGTTCTTGGCTGGCCTTCTTGGAAACCAACTCCATTCCTCCACCCCAGTGAGAAATACCAAATCTATCCCCACATTCCCAGGAAGCCTCTGGGGTGATGGATAGAGCTCACTTCCAGGAAGAGATGTAGAGTTCCCTGAGGAGGCAGCTTCGGTCACTATCTCCATGAATGATCATCTTCTGTGATTCATGGAGACCTTCAGAGAAGAGAAGAGGTTTGAACCATCCTATTCCTGAAGTATCTGGGAAAGGGGGCTGTGCTTAGGCCTCTGGGAAAGCACAAATATGGATCTTTATTTCCAACTCCCTTTTAAAAGAGGCCCAGTGTGCCTACTTTTCTGCTCTGGTCTGCGTGTTAAGGCAGAGAAAGGGGATGGAATGGTGCCTCTTATGAAGTCGTAGCTCAGAGCTAACAAGAAAGTGGCATAGGCAGGTGGATTTTGACAAAGCGGTTGGCCTACTGTTCCTGATTGCCATCATCATTATTATTATTTATTATTTGTTGAGCGTTCACAGCATGTTCAGCACTAGAGGAGACATAAAGTAGACTTTGCCTGCCTTGGGGCCCAGCAGCCCAACTTAGACAGACATATGACTCAGACATAAAAATCCATTCTCTGAAAAGGTGCTTACCTCTCTAAGGTGTTGAGTTTCTTAAGGTTTATAATTTGCATGTGGTTTTCCACTTTTCAACTTCCCCTTGGGACAGGTGGAAATGGCTTGGGGGGAGAGGGATGATGGCAGTAGAAGACACTTAGAGAAATTCTGAGAAAGTATTTCAAATATAGCAAGTGACCCAAGAAATGGATTTTTATGTATGTGTGGGTAAGGGTATGATAGAGCAAGGAGGTTTTAATCAAGTTAATTTATAGACAATGAAAAAGAGGCAGAGGCAAAGAGGGGGAAGCTCAGAAGACAAGTGAAAAGTTTAAAAATGGAAACAAAGGATCAATTTATCAGGCAGCTAGGTGGTACAATGGATAGAGTACTGGGCCTGGAGTCAGAAAGACCTGGGTTCAAATATGACCTTAGACGCTTACTAGCTGCATGACCCTGGCAAATCACTTAGCCTCTGTTTGCCTCAGTTTCTTCATCTGTAAAATGGGGATAATAATAGAACCTACCTCTCAGGGTTGTTGTGAGGATCAAATGAGATAATTATTTTAAAGCACTTAGCCCAGTGCCTGGCAAATAGTGAAAAATATGTTGTTGTGGTAATTAATTATCATTTGGTAAATTAACCTCCTAATTATTCACTGAACAATATTTTTTGCCTTTTTGCAAGGTGCTATATTAGGCACCATAGAAAGTACAAAGGAGAAGAAGATAAGAGGTTTATAATTGCAGTGTAGCCTTCCTTCCAGTGCAGTGGAGGCTGGCTGTATGCATTTCCTAAAAAGTGACTCCCGAGATTTCTGCAGGCTATTGGAATGGGATTGCAGCAGCTGAGATTCAAGTTCTATAGGTGGAAGTGCTCTTTGGCTTAGGGAACACTAAATATTGAAAGCAACAATGATAACAATTGATGTGATTTGTAGGTAGCTTTAGAGTTTTTAAAATGCTTTATATACGTGATCTCATTTAATTAATAAACCCAGAAAGAGTCATCTAGAGAACCTATAGACTGCCTGCTTAAAGATCCTTGAGAATAGAATCATTAGTCTAGGACAGTTTGGATGCAACCCTGTCTAGAGGCAAGGGTTGGACTAGATACCCTTTTAAGGCCTCTTCTGCCTCTGCTCTACAACTCTTTATATTAAGACCATTAAACTCCTAATAGAAAGTGACAGCTCCTGGACATCTGGGCAATTAAAATATCCACGGAGTGAATAATAACTTTTTATTGACAACAACAATAATAATGAGAACCAAATTAATTTAACTTCAGACATCTTAACACATGCCCACAGGCTGGGCAAGGTCCAAAGTTATTTGAATAAAGTCACTGATCCTGTGAACTATAGAGATTTCCTTAAAGCTGCTTCAGTTCAGACCAAATGGGAAATATTACTACATTCTGCTGCCCTTGCCCCCTCCCCTCACTCTGTTGTGGAATGTTATAGGCATGTGCAGACTTGCATTTCTCTGATCTTGGGGTGTGTAAGGGGAATCTACTTCAATCCCAGACCAAGGTGTATGTGTAATTGAGTTCATTTCAATAAGTACTTACTAAGGCACTGTCCTAGGAGTTTGGGATTTAATGACAAAAACAAAATAATCCTTTCCCTTTATCATGGTATATTTTAATGGAAGGGGGCAGGGGGAAGACAGCATGTTGTCAGATAAGGAAGCACACAATAATTTCAGGTGAGAGAGGACATTGACACCCAGGATGGGAAGAAGGGGTAGGAGCACCAGGAAAAAATCCCTAGAAGATGGGACGTGAGCTAAACATTGAAAGAAGTTAGAGATTCCAAGGAGCATGGACGAACTAGTGAGGGTGAGTTCCAAGCATCCAGTCCCCTCATGTAAGGGTAAGGTTGAAGGAAATGGAATATTTGGGTCTCGCAGGTAAGCTAGTTTGGTTAGAAGGCAGAGTGGCATGAAGGGAGGTGACATGGAAATACCATGGCTGGGAGCTGATCAGTTCCTGGCTTGATCTCTGGAAGAGTTTAGGGAAGGTAGCCAGGTTGAACGTTTAGAGGCATGGAGGAGCCTTTTGTGGCTTCTTAGTTTGCTTAAACCAATCGGAAAAATCTAGAGTAGCTCACAGCTGTTTTGATCACAAGGCTCTGACATTCATCTTGGTACCATGGAGCAAATTGCTTTACCTCACTCTTCTCCACTCACTCCCCCTAACTCCCCAGCCATTAAGCCCAGGTCTTAGCTCACTGGTACCTCTTTCAGGTATAGAACTCCCACTGCCTTCCCTCAGTTTCCTGTATTCCATATTCCCAGCTAAGCAGCAGAAGAATATATTTTTTTTTCTCAGCTCCTTATTGTCTCTACAAGACAGTATAAGACCTTTCTAGGCATGGTTTGTTTCAAAAAGGCTTTACTACTATAGAGGAATACAGATAACTAAAGGAAAAGAATTACTTAGTTACCATGGTCTATGTTGACCTGTTAAATCTTGTCCATCATGTGCATATATACACATACATATACCTATATCTTTACAAGTTCATTTATACATATACCCACATATATACATATACACATGTATACTTATACCTGTATACATATACATGCATGTCGATATACATATGTGGATATGTGTGGATATGTATGTGTATTATAAAAATATAGGTATATGTGTGTATACATACATGTGTATATGTATGTGTGTATACACATATACCTATATATAATACACGTACATATCCACATATATCCTCATATGTACATACCTATACATACACATACAAATATATATATATATACATACATACATATATATGTATGTATATATATGTATATATATATATATATATATATATATATACACACACATTCATATATTCAACACAAATCATTTTTTTTCTCTCAGACTAAATGCTTCTGGAATTCTCTTCTTCCTGTCCTTGTAGTAAGGAGCCAATCTAAAACTTCTTTTTTTTTTGCACCCTACCCTTCAGTTTTACAAGCAGCATGCCAGATCCTAAAGTGGAAAAAATAGGGGCATTGACCCATCAAGGCCAAAGCAAAATTAATTTATAACTCAGAGGGTCTTCACAGAATTTCAGGGTTGGAAGTACTTTTTCAGAGATAATATAAGCAAGGCTATAGTGGACAGGAATCCCCACTAAACATGACTGCCAACTATATTATGTGAGAAGCCCCATGGTACAGAAGACCTGCTATGTCCTTAGGAAGCCTATGATGATTTTGGCAATGCTCGTGCCTCTTCCAAATTTTCTTGTGTGTACATAGTTTGCATATCGTCTTCCTCATTAAAATGTAAGCTCCTTCAGGGCAGAGATAATTTTTGTTTTTCTTAGTACCCCCAGAATTTAACACAGTCCCTCACACATAGAAAGAGCTTAATAAATGCTCATTGATCTGATTTGTCTCTCTTTGAACTATTCATTGCTTCTAGTTCTCCCTTCTGGTACTAAGTAGGCTAAGTATAATCCCATTTCTATATGGTAGCCCTTCAAATACTTGAAGACAGCTGCCTTGGTCTTTTCATGCATTCTCTTCTCTAGGCTTACTATCCCTTCCCCCTTCAACCAACCCTCATATGGCATGTTTTCCAGTACCTTTGTTAACTTGGACACCCACTTCTGCATGTTTTCTGCCTTGTCAGGGTCCATTCTTAAACATGATGACAAGAGGTATGTTTTCACCAAGGCAGAAGAAAGCAGGACTGCTATTTCCTTTGTCCCATATGTCATGACTTTCTTAATGTAGCATAAGGATATATATGTTTTTTTCACTACTATGTTGTACTACTCATGCATATAGGTAGCACTATCCACTAAGAGCTTCACCTATATACTTGTCATACAAACCAATGTCTAATTGCTTTTTAATTGTCCTCAGCTCTAAAATTTTAAGCCTTCCACAATCTGATTCTCATCTCCCTTTTACATCTTACTTTGTATTGCTTCTCTGTTCTACTCACACTGACCTGTGAGCTCTTCCCCATAAATAACATTCTCTCTCTGGCTTTTACACAAGTGACCCTTCTTCACATGCCTAGAATTCACTTCATCCTCCCCTTCACCTCTTAGAATGCCTAGGTTCTTTTGAAGAACAACTCAGGGGCCACTCCTTAAAAAAGTCCTTTTCTGATATGTACTCTGCATTTTCTTAGGTTGGATGATTATCATATCCTCAGTAGAATGCCAGCTCCTTGAAGACTTGTGATATCTACATCATTACCCTGGTTTTCTTGTCAAATAGTGCTGTGAATCCTAAGCTAGTCGGTGTCCAAGCTGGCCTTAGAACCCAGGTTCTTAATACTAAACCCCTGAACCTCAAGGACCCCTGAACCAGCAGTGGAAGCAAGTCAGCCAGATAGCAATAGGGCAGCGCTGGTATCAGAGGGAGAGGAATCACAGGATCATTTTGGTCTCTCTTTCCCTTTCTCTGGTACCATCTTAGTGTCTGGGAAAGGGAAACAGTATTGGAAAAATGTCTAGAAAATATTTGGAATCAGAAAACTTGGCTTCAAACTCTGTTTCTGCTATTGACTTATTTTGTAACTGTGGACAAATCTTTTATCTCACTGGGTCTCGTTTCCTTGTGTTTAAAATGAGGGGGTAGGATTGCAAGATTTCTGAGGCCGTTCCAGCTCTAAATCCTGTGAAGCTTTAGCCCACCTTGGCCTGCTTAATTAACTCTTCAGATTAATTTTCATTATGATTACTGATGGATTAAATTTTCCTAACTCCCCAAGATCTAACCACTTAATCTTTTTTTAAAAATAATCTTTCCAACTGTGACTTTCAAAGTGAACATCACCAAAAAAGAGAGAGGGAGAGAAGGAAAACAGCATGAGATACAAACATACACATCCTCTCCTATGTAAACCTGCCTTCTCTCTGTGACTTTCCTTCCAGCTCCCTCTGGGAACTGTAGTAGCTCAGTGGGCCCTCCTAACAGCTTCTCAGATCATTGCTTTATCATTCCTCTCTTGAGCTTCTCACTGCTTCTCTGGTGTGTTTGTAGCCAATTGAACTATTTCACTTGTCGAATCTTATTAATTAGTGACAATATCCCCCTAATTTTTCAGAGGGGCAAGTGGAGGACCTCTCATCGGCACTACAGTATAACACGTTAACTGACTTTCTCTTCTCCACTTCATTGAGAGATGTCAATTTGTCTAAAAGGAAATTCTGACTGAGCGGAATATAAGGGCACTAGAAAGTAGAAAACTCATAGCATGGGGTTTAGTAAGATGCTGGGAACAAATCACTCAGACACTGTGTGCAAGTGACCCTTCACCTAGCCTGGCAACTTCTCCAAGATTTCCCTCAGCGCCATTAAAAATGTACACTCCTTGAGAGCAGGGACTCCTTTTGCCTTTCTTTGTATCTTGGTACAGTGCCCTGCACATAATAGGTGCTTAATAAAATGTATGCTGCCTTGAGCTCAGCTTACAGATCAGTTTGAGAGGCAATAGGATGTAACAAAAAGACACTGAACTCAGAGGCAAAGGCCTGAGTTGGCATCCTTGCCCCATAATAGGTGTGTAATGATGGGCAAGCCTCTTGATTTTTTTTTAGTCTCAGTCTGTCTTCTCATCTGTAAGATGGGGGCAATATTTTCATTTCCTACCTCATAGGGTTATAATGAATAAAAGTTCTCCATAAACTTCAAAGTAGTATAGAAACATGAGATACTTTTTTCCTGTCTCCCCATACAAAAACATCTCTGTTAAAGATTCTCTCACTCACCCTGCAGCCATCTCACCCTGCCATCATCTCCCTAAGTTTCCCAAACAGATTGCTGGGCAAATTGTGCGATGATTTTGTTGCAATAAGAGTAAAATGTGTTTATTTCTATATGCCCTGGAGCCTCTGGCTGCCTTACCTAAATGTAACTGAGAACACACAAAAGGGAAACTTCCCCGTCTTGATCCAAGAATGGGTGGTGGGGGTTTGGGGTGGGAAAGAATGATGCTAAAATAAAGATATTTAAAAGCCAGCTTCCTCTCAGCATCGTGAACTATAGCCAACTACAGGGAAAACTGAAAAAAAAAAACAGTCCAGAGCCTCGGGCTAGCTATTTGCAGAGATATCATTTTACTGGGGAATCACTAGGATTTAGCAGACTCATTTTAAGTGTGCTCTGAAACATGAGACATAAGGTATTAAGGCCAGTTTTGTAGTTGAGCCTGGGTGAACAAAAACTGAGCCTAAGCAGTGTTTGATTTTATGAGAAACTGAAGTAGGTTAATAGGATAGAGCAGCAGCCAAAAACATTCTTGGAAAACAAAGGGTCTAGAGGGCACAAAAGAGGCCAAGGATGTGGCTGTCTCTGCTGTTTTTTGAATACATATGCCTTTTGCTTGGAAATTATATTCCTATTACTTTCTGTGTGACAGCTCTGATATATCTACTAACAGGTGATATCTTCCATCAGAATGTTTGCCATCTTCTGTTTTAATATGTTGCTTGGATAATTTATCTCAGCTGCCTCTAAACTACCAAGTTAGATATTGTGTGTACTCAGAAAAAGACAATGCTTTGGTATTATTGGCTACTCCCAGGCCAGGCACTGCCCCAGGCTTCTGGCCTTGGACAGGCTACAACATACACTAGAAGAAAAATCCAAACAGCACTGCTTGGGTTTAATTTTCTTTCTTTCTTTTTGAGGCAGTGAGGTAAAGTGACTTGCCCAGGGTCACACAACTAGTAAGTGTCAAGTGTTTGAGGCCAGATTTGAACTCAGGTCTTCCTGAATCCAGGGCCGGTGCTCTCTCCACTACACTATCTAGCTGCCCCTTGGATTTAATTTTCAAAGAGATATGGGGCTAGGGGCTCCTTTAGACCCACCTGGTTCACAGGTCCTGAAACAAAGAGCTAAGACTTGTTAGAGTCGTCCAGGAAAGGAATCTGTGGAAGGGGCTTTGGCTCCGGGTGTGGGAAGGATTGTGAAATTCCCAAATCAGGGTCTAGTATTGACTTGGAGCTTCACTACTGCATCTTTTCTATCCATCTTCCAGAACCAGTCGAAACTCAGTGATGATGAGTTAGTGCATGAAGGATATAGTAGGATTGGGCCCTAATCAGATCATTACTGCAGCAGGGAGGAAAATGATGCCAGTTTCAGGCTGCTGTCTCTTTTGGCATCCTTTATTTATTTCCTAATAGATTTTATTTATTTATTTATTTTGCTGCATGGTCATAAATTCTCTTCCCTTCCTCCTCTTAATCTTCCTTTTGATCATCCTTTTCTTCCTTCTTGGAGACTTTCAACATTTGCTTTTATCTTATAATATAAACAGCATTGAACTGGGAATCAGTGAATCTGAGTTTCACCTAGGTGAAACTAACCTGGGTGAATCCTAAGCCTTCTACTTACTAGCTTGTGACATTGGCTGACAAGTCACTTTTGGAACTGTTTCCTTCTATAAAATGAGGATCTTCACTTGATGACCCTCCTGGGCCCTTCTAGCTCTGAATTGTAGGATCCTTTGGTACTTGGCTGCCTGGGCTATAGAGTAGTTGTCAGATTAAGATCCCCAGGCACCAGCTTTCAGTTTGTGTGGATAGTAGGGGCATATCTTGATGTCAAGCTAGCTTTATCTTCCATTGCAGCTTATTTTTCATCACAAATCATTGCGGCTAGAATGGGGTTTTAAGAATCACCTAGTCTAACCCTTTCATTTTATAGGTGATGCAGCTGAGGACCAAGTGATAAAATGAGTTTTCAAAAGTCATACACAGCTAACAAATATCAGGGCCATACTTTAATTCTTTGACTCATGGGATAGTCTATGTTATGGACCAAAGAGGTAGAAGGCATGTTTGGCTGTATATAGGATGGGAGTGGAATTCACATTCAGGGAAAGGAGAAGGTGATTTTTTTTCTTGCCTACAGTATTTCCTGTGATTGGATGAAGTATTTCCTAGGCTACTATGTAGAAGGTTTTTTGTTTGGGATGCTTGTTGCTCCTCTAGTAAGAAAGGGGAGAGAATGAATGTGGGAAGGGCAGGCCTTGAGAGTAGAGACTTTTGGGGAATGAAAGAGACAAGAAAAATGAACAAGTGACCATTCCTTGCTGTGAAGAATGGTCCGCTATTCTTATTAGAAATATTATTATTTCTAT
This sequence comes from Phascolarctos cinereus, assembly GCF_003287225.1. NCBI lineage: Eukaryota > Metazoa > Chordata > Mammalia > Diprotodontia > Phascolarctidae > Phascolarctos > Phascolarctos cinereus. Next base: position 120,876,354 of record NW_027555736.1, read on the forward strand.
TAGAAATCAGTGGGGATATTGCAACAAAATCTTCCCTGGTTGAAGGGATAATATCGTGCCTGCTCAGGGATCTGATTGTTGTTTATCTAACTGGGGAGTACAGTATATCAGCAAGGATGCTGGATGCAGAACTTAGAAGAGACATGAGTTCAGATCCCACATTTGACAATTACTACCTATGTGACTGAGGCAAAGTCACTCAACTCCTTTGATCCCCAGTTTCATCATCTGGAAAATGTTGATAATAATATCCACAATGTTTGCTTCGTAAGCTTATTGGAAGAAACAAGTCAGGTTCAGTCAAAAGGCATTTATTATGGGCTCATTATGTGCCAGGCACTGTGCTAAATGAAAGGCAAAAGAAAAACAAATGACATGATGTATGGTAAGTGTTCTACAGAACTTAAAATGCCGTAAATGTCAATTAGTGTTATCTATCTGCATGCTTATTTATGATGTGCTTTTCTCAGAAAAAAATCAATTAAGGAGAATTGATAAATTATTAGTTCTTGTTGGCTTTCTCTACTGTCTTGGAAAGAAAGAAACAGAGAAAACAGTCTCCACAAGTACATCCTAGCATCAATAGCTCAGACTGACATGTATTGCCTGAAGGACTGTGTATAGGCATATGTAGATGTAGATTGTATATAAGAATGGGTGGCAGAAGGCAATGGGATCAGGGGCCATTGATTCTTCAGTTGATGTATAGGCCTTGGGAAGAGAAGGGATTGATTGGAACAAGCAGATTAACCTGGGAATATAAAGCAGGTGATGATACTCTCCTCATATGCCCTCTTCTTTACACTTGTTCCATCCATGACATAGGTTCTGCCATCAAATTGTGGAATTGCATTACTTCCTTCTTATAGGGGTGTGTGTGTGTGTGTGTGTGTGTGTGTGTGTGTGACAGACAGACAGAGACAGAGAGAAAGACATACATACAGAGACAGAGGGAGAGACAGAGACAGAGACAGAGACAGAAACAGAGACAGAGAGAGAGAAGCTTTGTTAAACTTGGAGAAGCTGAAGTACCAGAAGATTGAACAGGTGATTACTTGGTTACAATAATTCATTAAGTCATCAACCAAAATGTGAAAGGCTTGCAACCTGCATCAGTGTAGTGAGTGCTTACATTAATGAAATCACAGAGCTTTGAAATAAAGCCAACTCTCTCTCTCTCTCTCTCTCTCTCTCTCTCTCTCTCTCTCTCTCTCTCTCTCTCTCTCTTCTCTCTCTCTCTCTCTCTCTCTCCTCTCTCTCTCTCTCTGTCTTTGTCTCTCTCCCTCTCTCTCTGTCTCTGTCTTTGTCTCTCTCCCTCTCTCTCTGTCTCTGTCTTTGTCTCTCTCCCTCTCTCTCTGTCTCTGTCTCTTTGTCTCTCTGTCTCTCTCTCCTCCTTTCCTACCTCCATTCCTTCCTCTCTCTTTGTTCCCCTCACACATTCAATCCATCAGTCTATCATTAGACTTTCCTTGAAGTCATTCTAGTTTTGTATAGGAAATTCCAGAAATTATATTCTACTAAATATCTTTGAGATCCAAAGGTTACCTCTGTGTCATGATGAGGGCTCAGATAAGAACTCTCATGGAGGAGATAATAACACCTAATATTTTTAAAAAGAGAATAACCAAAATTACAAGGTAACTCTTACTAGCTGTCCTTCACCATGCCAGCTATAGGTACATGTGCAGCCCTTGCTTTCCACAACAATCAAGGGAAGTGTACCAGTTTGAGAGTCTGTGAAAGAGAAATCTAGAAAGAGAATCTGCTTCTGCCTTGGAGGTTCACTTGGAATTGTTTCATTTCCTCTCATGTTGCTGTGATGAACTGTATGCTTCCCATATCTGTTTTTGCCATATATTCCTTGGTGAGTGAACAAGACCTGTGGATAAAGAGAAAGATGGAATAGATTTGCCTAATGGAGAATGCCAGTTATAATGCAGATGGTGAGATACACAATCTTGCCCAAAGCTGCTGAGCTCCTCGGAACTGACAGAAGGTCTTCAATCATCTATTTGGTATCTTCTCCACAGATTCTTTATGACACTGCCTCACTCTCCTATTTTTTGTCCATTTGGAGAATCTTTGACTAAGGCACTTTTATTATATTTGGGTCTGTTTAAAGTATTCCCGCTTTTCCAATGGCTGATTTCTAGCTCATGAAATTATGAAGGCAGGTGAGAGAAGAAAGAAAAAATAGGACAGAACTGATCCACAGAGTGGTGGTGGAGGGAGTAGACACTCTGGTTATTACCACGGGGTCTCCTTTTGTTGTAGTTACTTCAGGGGTATACTTCAGTAGATATTGCTATAACCACTCTGTTTTGATTTTCTCGAAGTGTTCTCTAGATGCTAAACTGAGATCTGGGTACCTTGGCTGCTGAGGTTTATACAAGAGGGTGGCACCTCTGTTATCCGAACAGTGTGTTCTTTCTTGTGTGCTGAGGTCCACGCCCTTTCACCATGCCAGCTTCCCTGTTTGAGGTCAGAGGATGTATCTGGACGTGGATTATGCAAACAGTGAGGTGCTGGAGGATGGAAAGAAGGGAGACAGATGGAAAGCTACAGCTGGCATCTGTCAGATTGGAAACAAAATTCCATACGCTTTGTGCCAACTTCCCCCATATCAAGGCCAGATCTGTTCACCAGATTCACATTGGCCTTGAATCATACCTTTATCCACATCAGTAGTCACCTGTAACAAGAGTCAGGAGAACTAGGTTCTACGTATGGTTCTGCTAATTAGATACATAACTATCTCTTAACTAGTGGCACCTATCTGGGCCTTAGTTTTCAATAGCTGTAGAATTAAGGAGCTGAATTAGGTGATCTCCAAATCTCTTCCAGCTCAAAATCTATGATCCTATGATGTATAAAATGAGGGAGTTCTAAATTCAAATCTAGCCTCAGACACTTGTCAGCTTGTGACCTAGCTGTGTTTCTTATCTGGAACATGTGCACAATTAAAGCACCTGCCTCTGAGGATTGTCATGAAATTAAAATGAGATAATGTTTGGACCATGACTTCTGAAGTTCTTCCTGACCCTGAGATGCTACAGTTCTAGGTGGTTAGAACCAAGTGCCAAGATATAATGGCAAAAGCAGTCTTAAATTTTAAAACACTACATAAATGCTAGCTGCTATTGGTTCTTCATAATTAAAAGTTGTTCAGTTGTGTCCAACTCTTCATGACCCCATTTGGAGTTTCCTTGGCAAAGATTCTGAAGTGTTTAGCCATTTCCTTTTCCAGCCCTTTTTTAAACAGATGAGGAAACTGAGGCAAACAAAGTTCTATAACTTGCCCTGGGTCACATAATTAGTGTGTGTCTGAGGCCAGATTTGAACTCAGGAAGATGAGTCTTCCTGACTTAAGACTCAGCACTTTATCCACTGTGCCACTAAATTAGGAGTGCAAATAAAATAAATCGACCTAGTTTCAGATTAGATGGCCCTTGAACTACCTAAACTGTTCTATCTGGTTTCTAGCTTAGCTTGGCCATTCATGATTCTCTCTAGAACAAGAGTTTTTTAATATCATTTTAGGGTGTTTACAAACTTGAATGGAAGGGGAAAAAAAATCTAGTATTCTGATTCTCAACCTTAGGCACACCCTTCCACAGGCATTTTCTATATTTGTAAAAAGCCTCTCCGAGTGATATATAAACAACATACATGCCTATTCACTCATAGTCATGTACCATTCATTACTCCAATTCAATTTATTTTTAAAATTAAATCATATTTTTGTTTTTAAAATTAAAAATTGGCTTTTCTTTCTCATTCCTCCATAGGGAAAAAAACACCCTTATAACAAACATGCATACTCAAGCAAAACAAATTCCTACGTTGGCCAAAAATATGTGTCTTAATTTGTGCTCTTAGTACATCTCTGTTGTGATGTTTAAAAAGTTCAAGAGACATAATTTCTGGGTAATTTAATAATTTTATTAATAAGGCTAGCGTGTTATTAATAAAAGAGGTCAGTGGTACTCTTGAATGCCAAAGACTGTCATGACAGTGAGCTCACAGTTTATGTGCCCGTGGAAGAGCAGGTGTTCCTGACAGTGGCAATCAACTCTGACTGGTTAACAATTAATGAGACAATGAATATTATAATGAGAGGTGGGCTATATTACAGTGAGGGTCTTGAGATGTGTGACACTGAGCACCTAAATCTTGGTCAAAGAGACTTATCAGTTTCCATATCATCTCTCTGACAAAAGGGAGACTCCACATTTTCCCAGACCTGTCTAAGTAAACATAATGAGCAGGAATCCACCCATTAGCCTAAACTTAGAATTTCTTTTACTGGCTTTGATTAGATCATTAGCCTAAGTAAGTCGTTGAGAAAGATTTTCCGCACTGGTTGATTTCTGGATGAGGAAGTAGAAAAGTGGAAAAAATCTTGGTCCTGATTCAATAATTAGTTACTAATACAAAAGAGGAATAATCATTTCTTTCACTGTCAGGCAATGGACAGCATGCTTCATCACTGGTCATTGCATTAATTAGAATTCTTTAACTTACAAAATTGTCTGAAGCAAAAACAGTGTAATTACATAAAATGTTCTCATGGATCTGTTTACATCAGTTCATATTAGCCTTTCCAGGTCTCTCTATTAAATTTAATTTAACAAGCATTTGTGAAGTGTCTACTGCATGCAAACATTTTATTATGTGAGTGTGCAATGAAGAAAAACAATGATCTTTGCCTGTAAGGAGTTAACAATCTAATTGTTGGATTATACAAAAATAAAGTAAGTGTAATACAAGATAGTTTATGGTAAAAGCAAAAGAGATATACAAACAAAATACCCTAAGAAACTTTAAGGAGAGATGCCTTTTAGTGGGACATTTAAGAATCAAAGAAGGTTTCATGGAGAAGGAGGATTCAGAGAAGGAATACAATAATCACAAAAAGCAGAGTTGTGGAGAGAGAATTTCAAGCATGGGAAATGTCCTGTGTGAATGCATAGAAGTTGAAGACTATCAGAGGAGTTCATAGAATAGCCAGTAGTCAAGTTGAGTGGAACAGAGTGGGTGAAGGGGAGTTGTGTGAAATAAAAATAGAAAAGTTAGATGGGAGTCAGATTGGCCATCCCTCAAAGGTCATGCTAGGGAGTTTGTATCTTATTCCAGAGGTAGGAGAGGCGCAGACATAATTTTTGAGCTGGGGAGTGACATAGTCAGATCACTAAGATAATTAGTTTGACAGCTATGTAAAGAATTGATGAAGAATTGATGACCAGAATCAGGTGAGGGAACCATTCTTCCTCTTTCAGTCTTATAAGGTGACCTAACAAGAAGGGTGAAGCCACCTGATATGAGCTTCCTCAGCTTCCCTTTTGATTTAAGAAAGAAGTATCCCACTTCTTTTCCAAGACTTATTCCTTTATTTACTGTAATAAGTAACAAGGGTGTAGCACTTTAAGCTTAACAAAATGCATTTCTCACAACAGTCCTTTGAGTTAGGTAGTACGAATATTATTCCAGTTTTATAAATGAGAAACTTGAGACTCAGAAGGATTAAATAATTTGACCCTGATCACAAAGCTAATTAATGGAAAGCTAGGATTTGAACCCAGATATCCTGACTCCAAGTCCAATTCCACTATACTCTGCCCTTCATCTCCTCTTGACTCCTCCATAACCTTAATATATCAATTATCCTCTGTTCCTTTTGCATTTTCAGACAGACTGTCTCTATTTCACCTTTGTTTTTGAACATGCTCATATTTCTTTCCAAAAAACTCCATATAGAACACCTTCCCTCGGATCTCCTGATTCCTTGAATTGCCATTCTTTTTTTCTGTTGTTTTACCACTAAGCTTCTCTAAAGTCCCCATTTCTTCATCAGTCAATCTCTCTTTAACCTGTTACTATATGACTATTGTCCCTACACTCCAATGAAAGTACTTTCTTAGTGGTCAACATTTATAATTTTTTCATCAGACACAGTGGCCTTTTCTCAGGGCTCATACTCCTCGACTTCTCTGTTTCATCTGATTCCTTAGATTTTCTGATACTATATTTCCCTGGTTTTCTTACCTCTCTGACTATTTCTATTCTTTCTTTTTACCCTCTGAGTATATAGTAGATATGCTCCAATGCCCTCAATTCTTCATGTATATGTATATATGTACATATATGCACATATATGCATATATGTATGTGTGTATAGGTATATATGTATATATACACATACGCATATATGCATGTGTATGTGTGTCATGTGTGTATGTATGTGTGTGTATATATGTTCTCTTAGTGATCTTGTCATTTCACTCTCATGGCTTCAGATGTAAGTATGGCTCCCAAATATGTATAACCATCCCCAACCTATCTCAATGCTCCATATCTACATTTTTCAACTGGATCCAACTGTTTCCTGGTGCCTTAAGTGCAACATGTCCAAAAACTAGTCACTGTATTCCAAAACAAATCTCCTTATAGAGGATACAACCCCAGTCAACCAATCTTTCTATAACAAGTCACTTCCTGGGTCAACAGCACTCCTTCTGGAACCGATCTAGGGGACTTTTATTTTTGTCCCCAAGACTTTCAACTTTCACTACTTTCTAAGCTTCTCTAACCACTGATCTCTCAGCTCAAAGCCCTGAGAACCCTATCCTTTTGAATTCCTATGTCCCCTTGGTTCCTGGATTTCAGAGATTTGCTGCTCTTGATCCCTTATCTCTTTTTCTTATGCTTTTGCCATTATATCTTTGTGCCTGGTTCTAACCACCTATAACTGTAGCATCTCAGGGCCAGGAAGAACTTCAGAAGTCATAGTCCAACCCCATGCCTGCTCAAGAGTCCTCTCTACAACATCCCCAACAAATTATTGTCCTTTCTCCTCATGAAAACCTCACTAATAGGGAATTTACTCCTTCCCAAAGCATTCCACTCCACTGTTGGACAGTTCTAACTTTTAGGATTATCTGCCTTCATATTTGCCAGTTTCCCGTATTGTCTCCACATTCCCCAGCCCACAAGAATGAATTTTGTATGGCTTATATACAAAAAGAAGAACATACAAGTTCAAACAAATATGCCAAACTGACATAATTAGAAGTTGTTGTTCAGTCGTTTCAGTTGTGTCCAGCTCTTCATGACTCCATTTGGAGTTTCCTTGGCAAAGATTCTGAAGTGGTTTGCTACTTCCTTCTCCAGCCCCCCCCTTTTTTAAACAGATAAGGAAACTGAGGCAAACAGGGTTATGTGACTTGCCCAGGGTCACATAATTAGTGTGTGTCTGAGGCCAGATTTGGACTCAGGAAGATGAGTCTTCCTGACTTAAGGCTCAGTGCTCTATCCACCATGCCACTTAGGAGTGCAAATAAAATAAATCTACCTAGTTACAGATTAGATGGCGCTTAAATTACCTAAGCTGTTCTATCTGGTTTCTAACTTAGCTTGGCCATTCATGATTCCTTCTAGAACAAGGAGTTTTTAATGTCATTTTAAGATGTCTACAAATTTGTATGGAGGGAAAAAACCCCAAAACATATGCACATGCATACACATGTGCACACGCACACATGCAGGCATACACACACACGCACCAATTTTGTTTTTAGTTTTACTAACCTTGAGTTAAAATTTAGGATTACCTTTAGTAATTTAAAAATATTATTATGGGTGTGTGGTCCATAGGCTTCACCAGACTGCTAAGGGTTTAAGAACTCTTGCTATAAACAATGTATGTCTATTTCCTTTGTTTTCCCCAGAGGAGGATGGTGTCTTCCCAGTTTGCTGAGCAAGCTCATTTACTTGCTGTATAATACCTAGCTTACTCAGTCAATCAGGAAGCCTCTTGATGATCTGGTGGTTTGGGGGTATTCTGGTCCTATCATTAGTAATCACTTGCTACTGAATTTCTCTGTCCTTGACAAAGGTGGGGTGGGGGAACTTTCCGCAAAATGCTCCCATTACACCAAAAAATCAGAATAATTCAACCTGACATGCAGGTCACCCTGAAAATTCACAAAAAATACCATTTGTTACACTGTTCCTCCTAACTTTCCCATTTATTAATGGCATTATCATTCTCCCAGGAACCCAGGTACCCATACCTTGACTCTTCTCTGACCATTGTCCTCCTCATCCAATTGGTTGCCGAGTCCTGATGATTCTGTCTTGACAGAATCTCTCACACACATCCCCTCCTCTCCCTTCTCTTTGATATCTCCCTAGTATGAGTACCCTTTATCCCTTATCTTGGTTATTGCAGTATTCTCCCAACTAATAGCCTCTCTTTCAGTTTGCTCCCCCCCCCATTCCAATCTATTCCAGACACCAGTGTTATTCATTCATTCATGGTAAACTTCCTAAAGTACAATACTGGCCATTTAATTAAACAGACATGGCTTAATGTGTAAGACATTGTGCTCTCATGTGCTAGCATATATATATATATACATATATATATATATATGTATATGTATATGTATATATCTCTTAGCTAATATGTGCTATCATACACCCACCCATCCACCCACCCACACACACACCCACACCCACACACACACATATATATATATACATACATATATATATACATACATACATATATATATATATATATATATATATATATATATATATATATATATATATATATCACTTTCATCTGGGTGTAGGTGATATGAGTGGTTAATGAAGGCTCCATAGAGGGTGTGGTGACATCTGATCAGAGACTTGAAGGAGGATAAAGATTATGGAAGGTAGCCAAGAGAAGGAGCTTCATTACAGGCATATAGGAATCCTCTTTGAATGTACAAAGGCAGGAGATGATATGTTGAAACTGAAGAACAACTAGTAATTTGTTTTGACTAGAATGTAGAATATGTAAAGGGGTATTATGTGAAATGAAACTGGGAAGATAGGCTGGAACCTCATTCTGGAGGTCCTCAAATGCCAGGCTGAAGAATTTGAATTCTGGCATAAAAGCAATAAGAAGGAACAGAAGGTTTTTGAGCAAAGAAGATGTCATGATCAGGCCTGTGCCTTAGAAAGAGGCCTTTTGGCAGTAGAAGAATGATTTGGAATTGGAGAGAGTGAAGCCTGGGAGACCAAGCTATGACTTTAATTTAGGTAATAGGTGTTAATGCCCTGAATAAGGGTAGCCATGTGAGGAAAGAGAAGTGGAGGAATTATGTCTCGCTATGTATGCACACATATATGCATACATACATATAAACACAAACATGTGTATGACACATTGCATGTACCTACATGCATATATGTATGCACATATGTGTACATACAAATATACATACATATATACCTACAGGTATATACATGTGTATGTATATATATGTACTGTATACATAACCTGTACTCTAGTTATACTGGATGACTTGCACTTTCCTGTGCTTTCCCACATTTATACGTTAGCCCATGCTATTTTTGCCACCTGAAATTCTTATCCTCTAGCTCTTCCTGCTGAAAATTCTAGTCAATCTTCCAGGCCCCAATCAAATGATTCTTGAAGGCTTTCTTAAAGAACTAACTACTTGTCACCTCTTACATTGATTTTAGATAAATAAACAAATAGGAATATTTATCTTATACTCTTAGGTCACTTGTATTTCATCTTATAATTATATATGCTTATATTTCTTATTAATTTTTACACTTAAAAGACAGGAACAGTGTCGTAACAGTAATAACAATAAAGTTAACTTATATTTGTTAAGTGCTTGAAGTTTCATAAAACAATTCCCTCATAATACTATATAAAGTAGGCAACGTAAGTATTATTATCCTCATTTTACAGATGAAGAAACTAAAATACATCAAGTGACTTGCCCAAGGTCATGTAGTTAGTAGGTAATAGAACTAGGGCTAGTCTCTTCACCTGAAGCACAATGTTCTTTTCATTGTATCATGATTATCTTTGCATTCTCCAAATACATAGCTCACGCCCTTGTCACATGAATAAAATAGTGCTATCATTTTTGAGACAAGAACTTTGAAAGCCAAAAGTTAAAAAAAATCTAAACACTCTAGCTAGAAAGCTAGAGTTTAATAACTTCCTCAGGGTTATGTGGCTTGTAAATAGTAGAGTTAGAATTAGAAACAAGGCCTCTTTCCTTTGGCCTGCTGCTTTTCCTCTACACCATATATCCTCTCCACACTGTTTCCTTTCTCGTTAGCCTCTTACAATCCTAGGTATATATGCTAAAATACATCCTGACTGATTAGCCCTCCTCTACCTGAATTAGTGAAAAACCAGACACTACCTCATGTGGAACACTTTTCCAAACACGAGTGGGATACCTAGAAAGATATACCCATTTGTTTCATTACCCAAGTTTTTAGATATCTGTCTATATATAACCACATTCGATTTAATAATTTGCATTTATAGAGCACTTTGTGATTACAAAGAATTTTGATATACATTATCTCATTTGCTCTTCACAGTGCCTGTGAGGAGGGTGGTGCACCTACCCTTGTTCTATTTTTCAGATGAGGAAACTAAGATCTAGAGTTTAGCAATGTTTATACAGTAAGTGGGGGTGCTGTCTTGAATCCTGATCTTCCAACTCTAAGGTCAATTTTCTTTCTGTTAAAGTGCCATTCATTGTGCTTGTCCTGCCATTTCCTACCCAATACTTTCCTTAATCTGTGGCCAGCAAAGATTGACCCTTAAAATGCCCCTCTCTCACCGAGAATCACCTCCTTGACAATGAAACTTCTTTGGCTTTGGCACTTATGCACATTTCTGCTGAGCTAACATTCAGGTGATCCGTCCTACCTAGCATTTAGCTGCATAGCACATGTAGAATCAGTTCGTGCATTTGCCTGCAAGCAAAAGCCCATCCCCCCTGGGAACTGTCCCAGTTTGAGGATTTTTAAAAAAGAGAGTCATCTTAAAATAGAGATTAAATACTACAGAAAAAGAGGAACATGAAAATAGATCCAGGAGGTATAGTAGGTACTCTGTTTCAATAGATATTAGACATAAATACATGGGAGCCATAGATAATTATTATAGACAGCTATAGTCAATGGGTAATGCTATCGGTAAATTTGTAGACATTGGAAATAATGGAATAATACAAAGGAAGTGAGACAACACATAAGGGAGTATATATAATCATGGGGCTGAGGGGAAGTGGAGGAAAGTGTTCTCTATGTGAGTGAAGCCTTAGGTAAGTCATGTTGAATGAAGTTTCTTCTCCAGGAAGATTGGAACAAGTAGGTAGACATGTCCCCTCCCCTTCTATGTGCATTCTTTGATTCACCTTCCATCAAACTCCTTCTCTACCCTTCCTACTCTGACTCAGAATACTAATATCACTGAACTGCAATGGGATAAGAATTCTTCTAGACTAACACATAGTAGAACAGGCCTGGCAAGTGATAATCTACCTTCTATTTGAAGACTTCCAGGGATGGGAAATTCACTACCACTCAAGGCAGCCCATAACACCTAGGGACAGCTCTAATTTTGGAGAAGTCTTTTTTTCTTATATTGGACTAAATCTGCTTCCCTGTAATTTTCATCCATTGCTTCTGGGTCTACTCTCTGGGGTAAACAAAACATTTAATCTCCCCCCTTCATGATAGTCCTTCAAAATTCGAGGATAGCTATCATGCCAACCAAATATGGGCAGCTGGGTGGCATGCTGGATCTGGAGTCAGGAAGACTCATCTTTGTGAGTTCAAATCTGGACTCAGACAATTACTAGCTGTGTGATCCTAGGCAAATCACTTAACCCTATTTGCCTCAGTTTCCCCATCTGTAAAATGAGCTGGAGAAGGAAATGGCAAACGTGCCAGTATCTCTGCCAAGAAAACCCCAAATGGGGTCACAAAAAGTTGGACATGACTAAAAATGACTGAACATTGAATATCATGCCAACCTCCCTCTCCCTACTCCAAGTCCTCTCTTCCTCTGGCTAAATATCCTCATTCCTTCAAATAATATTCACATGGCACAGTTTCAAATCCTCCCTAATATTCCGATTATCTTTCTCTGGACTTGTTTCAGTTTCCTAAAACATGTAACCCATAACTCAACACAGTACTCATTATGTGGTCTGATCAGGCCAGAATACGGTGGTGTGATTACCTCACTGGATACTGTGATTCTATTGCTGATAAATAAAATTTCTTTCTTCCTTCCTTCATTCTTGCTCATTAACCCATCCACCTATTCATCTATTCATCATTCATCTGTTTATCTGTCTATTCATCTGGCTATCTGTCTCTATTCTAAAAGATGATGCTATTAAAGTGCTGCCCTCAACATGCCAGAAAATTTGGAAAACTCAATAATGGCCACTGGATTGGAAAAGATCAGTTTACATCCCAATCCTAAAGAAGGGCAATGCCAATCAATGTTCAAATGACCAAACTATTGTACTCATTTCATACACCAGCAAGGGTTATGCTTAAGATTCTGCAAGCTGGACTTCAGCAACATGTGAACAAAGAATTAGTGGAAGAGCAGGCTGGTTTTCAAAGAGGCAGAGGAACTAGAGACCAAATTGCCAACATTTGCTGGATTATGGAGAAAGTAAAGGAGTTCCAGAAAAATATTTCCATCTGCTTTATTGATGACACTAAAGTCTTTGACTATGTGGATCACAATAAAATGAAACAAGTCCTTAAAGAAATGAGAATATCAGATCATCTTACTTGTATTCTGAGGAAACTGTATGTGGGCCAAGAAGCAACAATTAGAACCAAACATGGAACAACTGATTGATTTATGATTGGAAAAGGAGTAGGAAAAAGCTGTATGTTGTCACCTAATTTATTTAACCTACATGCAGAGTACATCATGTGAAATGCCAGGGTGGATGAAGCCAGAATTAAGATTGCTGGGAGAAATATTAACAATCTGAGATATGCAGGTGATACCACTCTTGTAGAAAGTGAAGAGGAATTAAGAAGAGAAATTAATTGATGAGAGTGAAAGAAGAGAGTGTAAAAGCTGGCTTGAAGTTTAACATGAAAAAAAAAACAGATCTTGGCAACTGGTCCCATCACTTCCTGGTAAATAGAGGGAGAGGAAATGGCAGCAGTGTCAGATTTTATATTCTTGGGCTCAAAGTTCACTGCAGGTTACTATAGCCATGAAATTAAAAGATGCTTGCCCCTTGGAAGGCAAGCTTTGGCAAATCTGGACAGTATACTAAAAAACAGAGACATCACATTGCCAACAAATGTCCATATAGTCAGAGGTATAGTTTTTCCAGTTGTAATGTATAGCTGTAAGAGTTGTACTATAGGAAAAGCTGAGTATCACAGAATCAACACTTTCAAATGTTGGTGCTATAGAAGACTTTTGAGAGTCCCTTGAATATCAAGAAGATCAAATCAGTTACTATTTAGAGAAATTAATTCAGGCTATTCATTGGAAGGTCAAATACTGAAGCTAAAACTTAAATACTTTGGCCACATAATGAGAAGATAGGATTCACTGGAAAAGGCCCAGATGTTAGGAAAGATGAAGGCGAAAGGAAAAGGGTATGGCAGAGGATGATATTGATAGTGTCCAGCAAACAATGAACATGAGCTTGAACAGACTTTGAGAAATATTGGAGGATAGAAGGGTCTGACATGCTATGGTCCATGGGGTCACAAAGAGTTGGACAGGACTGAACATCAACATCCTTCTCTCCCCCCCGCCTCTTCCTCCCTCCATATGCCATGTCACATTGTTGAGTTATATTAGGTTTGCTGGCCCCTTTTGCTCTCAGATCTTTTTCATACTCTTATGAGAGCTTTGGTTCTACCATAATTTTTTATTCAAGGATGTATGGCAGGGAAAGGATGTATGTAATCCAGTACAATAGGCAGGTCTCACCATCCATGAGGAGGTTGCTAGCCCTTTCCTTTTGACATTTCCTCTGGTTAAAGTGGCTAATTCTCCACTGTAGTTGGCAGGAGCCAGGTCTCATATGGAAGAACCTTCCTGTTTCCTTTTCTGTTTTCTTTTCCAATAAATAGGAATTCATTTTCTTTTCTTTCAACCTCCTTCCCCTTGCCCATTTAAACAAGAAAAAGAAAAACAAACCTTTAAAAATAGGCATAGTCAAGCAAAACAAATTTCTACGTTGACTATGTCCACACATGTATGTCTCATTGTGCACCTCTCTGCTAGGTGGTGGATAGCATGCTTTAACATCAGTCCTCGAGAATCTTGGTCCTTCATCGTACTGATCAGAGATCTCAAGACTTACAAAGTTGTTTGTCTTTACAATGTTGTTGTTGTATAAATTGTTTCCCTGATTCTGTTTACTTTACTCTTCATCAGTTTTATTTGTCCTTCCCGGTTTCTCTGAAACCATCACTTTCCTTATTTATTACGGCACAGAGGTATGCCATTCCTGTCATATACCACAATTTGTTCCCCAGTTTATAAACCCAATCCTCTTTTCCTTCTGCACTACAACAACTATTTTATGCAGTGGCTATAGCATGTTGGATTCAGACATTGAAAAGCTGTAAGGAAATACAGAATGGGGGGGAAAAACTCTCTGTCTTCAAGGACCTTACAATCCAAAGGATTTTATGCTGAATAAGTCAGTCTGGTGATTGTCTTCTGTTGTCCATTGATGTCAAGAACTTGATCTCTTCCACTATTTGAATGAGTGCAGTCACCAGCTGAACGTCCCCAGTCCTGGACTCAGGCATTCCTTAATTTACCATTGATTTGTATTCCCCAGGTTTATCTGTTGTTTGGAATATGAAATCTATTTGCAAACTGGAACAATGTTCTGCATGTTGCTTAAGATTTTAGGCCAGACCACAAAAACTCTTTTAATCCCTTTTTAAAGCCGAGCTATGGGAGCTGTTGGTCCCAGGGTGACTTCTGGGTGCTGGGAGTTGGGTGAGCTGTAGTGGGATGTGTGCATGCTGTGTGGGCTGTTTGGTGTAAGGAGAAGGGAGAAGAAAAGAATCTCCCTTCATTTCCCCTCTTGGTACTGGGCCAGACTTGGGCAAAATTTGGAAATATTTCCCACCCTCTCACTTCCTTCCTGAATTTGTTCCCTCCCTGATGTCACATCTCTTGGTTCCTAGCATTCCTCTGCTTCCCAACCTCATTGTAATACTTTCACTTTTGGGAGCAGAATAGAGTACTTACTTGGTCTCAAACTACACATTTCCTCAGTGTGGGTAACGTCAGGCAGGTTTTAGGAGGAGACAACCAGCAGCATGGTATTCTGTAAGGTGCGCTTGTTTGGGAGTCAGAAGAACTGTTCAGATTGTACTCTTTATTTATTTGAGAAATGTCAGGTGAATCCCCTGACCTCCCTGAATTTCATTTTCCTCACATGCAAAATGGAAATAATGACACTTGTACTAGCTACTTCATAGGGTTGTTACGAGGATCAAATTAGATAACATATCAAGCATTATAGAAATGTTAGCTAGTATACTTTAATTTACATTCATGTGTGAAAGACTGATAGTCCCTTAACCCTTCCAGGGATAATTCTATTTTTAAAAAAGGGTGCTTATTACTCAGATAAATCTTAAATTGGGAGAGTTTCAAATAACATAACAAAGTGAAATGGAAAATTTCAAGTAACGTATGTGGAAAATATTTTGGGGTAGAAAGCCACCAACTACATGGATGTAGGTGCTTACCTAGGAATTTGGCTCTAGATAAACACTTATAATTTGTTACTTCTTTGCAATTTCTTCTTTATTTCTGAATCCATTTATTCTCTAAAAGCTACAAGTTGTTGTGGTGATGTGATGGTGGTAGTGGTATATGTGTGTGTGTGTATGTGTGTGTTTGTGTGTGTGTGTGTGTGTGTGTGTGTATGTGTGTATATGTCTTGTGGCTCTTGTAGCAGCAGCAGCATTGGCTCTGGCTGTGGGATATAGAGAAAAGGGAAGTTAATTATAAATACTGCTGGTAAATGAGAGACAACTCATTTGCTTTGCTGATTTCCTCCCTAGCTCTGTCACCTTGCAAAGGTCACATCCTCTCTCTTGGTCTCCATTTTTTTTATCCATTCAATTAGGCCTCTACTCCAAGACCCTTCCCACCTTTCCCCTCCTAAATTCTTCCCACCCAGCATGGGGAGGAACAGGGAAGTGAAGCCCAAGGAATGCAAAGACTGGAGAAATTCAGGAGATTCTGAAAGATTTCCATGTTGAGTATCATAGGGATCCATGATGTCACCTCAGGGGTTTAAAATTACTATTCTCTTAGAAGATAAAGGTATTTGAAATGGTGAAATAAGAGAAAGATTCCAAGCAAAATCTCTCCCAGGAGATTTTGGCTGGTCAGCTCTTTGGCAGTTCTTGGCCACAGAAGAATTATGGAATTGGAAACAAGACAGAGTGAAGTCCAGATGGTATTCAGCAGAGGCCCAAGTTTTGTCCTGTGGGAAGGAAAGGGCCTCTGGTTCATTTGCCTGGTATTGGCTGGCTGGCTGGTAGCCAAGTTCCTTTATCTTCCAAGTTCTTTACAGGTAGGATGGCGTCATAGAAAATGGATAGCACTAAACAGCAATCTGGCCACCTGGCAAAACTCCAAGCCACTCAGTTTGGGAATGGGAGCCATAGGGCCACCCTGAGAGCTGGCTGTACTCAATTTTTGACTTTACATTTGGAAACTCAACCATTCTCTATTGTTAATAGGATTAAGCATGGGACTTTCTGTTTGAATGCCAGGGCCTGCGGTTACACTGTTAAGTCTTATATAACTGCAATTTTGTGGCCATGTGGGTTAGAAACAGGATTGTTCAGTGGACAAGTCATTGGACCAGGGTCAGGAGACATAGGGTTTATTTCAAGGTTTGCCTTTGATCGATTACTTGAGTAAATTTCTCTCTGTTTCTATCTCAATTTCTCTGTCTTCGACTTGTAATTTCACTTAGTATGTAGAACTCCCTTTGTGGGAACTCCTTCCAATGACCCATTCCTCTTTTCCTCCCTCCTTCCTTTCCTTTCTCCCCACTTTCTTTTAGAACCCATTAGTGACTTACCCAACAACCATCTATCTTTGGATGAATCTAGAGTAGTTAGTAGAGCCCTGGGACTTTCATAACGCCCTGCTTTCTTAGGCTTGAATATATTGTCTGCAAGACAGGTGAGCAATGAAAAAGGAAGAGGAGCCTGAACATACAAGCCTACTGTTTGTTGCCAGGATAGGTGGATTGTTCTATCCATCCTTATTGGTCTGTTCCCAGACCAGGAAGCTAGAAATAATGATAGGTAGTCAGTTCACTTAACGCAACTGGATTCTGGTACCAGGTTATCTGGTCATTTGACTATGTCTTTTTCCCAGGACATAATAGAGAGGCAACAAGGAATGGTTCTGCCTTAGTTCTCAAGGAAAATAAATAGACTTCCAAGTACTTTTCATTTTTTAGTATCTCTGTTCTAGTAATAACAACAATAGTAATAATAGCTAGCATTTCTATGATGCTTTAAGGTTTGCAAAGTGCTTTACAAATATGATCTCATTTTATTCTCATAACTCTGGGAGGTAGGTGCTATTATTATCCCCATTTTACAGATGAGGGAACTGAGGCTAAGAGCTGTTAAATGACTTGCCCAGGTTCACACAGGTAGTAAATGTCTGGGATTTGAATTTAGTGCTTTGGACTTTAGGTCCAGTGTTCTATCCACTGTGCCACCCACCTGCCAATTATAATCCTTGACTATACCATCCTTGAACTGGAAGAATTAGGAATCCTTCTCTTTACAGTTATTGAATTGGAGTAATTAGGAATGAGAGTACCTGTCTGGATTTTAGGATTGTGAGATTGATGGGGGTAACCTTCAATGATACCCTCCCCATTTTACAAATTGAGTCTGTGAAAAGTTTAAATGACTTACCCGGTCATACAAGTACTAAGCATTGGTAGTAGGATTGGAACAGAGGTTTTCTGAGTCCATATTTAATATTTTCTCCAAAGTATGATGCTACTAGGGGTATAGGTGAAGAAATTAATCATTGGGAAGCAAAGAACAGCATATGTCACATAACCTAGGTGAAAGAGGTACTCAACTTCACAATAACGTAGTCAATCCTTTGGTAATATTGCTTTGGGGATCTTGGAGTGAAAGCTGTAATTGCTTTCCTAGTGCCTACACTGGGTCAGGCCCCCCTGCCACACATACTAGATGAAAAAGCAGAAAACCTAAGAGACTGGATTGGTAAACACTGGTTCCATAGGGAAGTGAAAAAAAATAGTAGGCGACATCCTCAAGAACTGGGCACTGAGCCATGGCAAGAAGCTGCTGCTCTTGCTGGGGAATTTTTCTTTTTTTTATTAATTTACAAACAAAACAAAACAAAACACTTTTCTGATTGAGTACCTGGCTTCCAAGAAGCTCCAGGTATCTTCTAGTTAATCCTTGCCGTATCCCTGAGAGGGGAACAGTGACCACCTTCTTCTCAATTGGTCACACACACACACACACACACACACACACACACACACACACACACAACCATGAGGGTCAAAGAGGATGAGCAAGTCAAGAAAGGAAGTGCATATGGAGACATGCATTTCATTGGAGGTTCAGTGGAAAGATGGTTGTGCTGATAATCAGGAAATGAGAGTTCCAGCCTCCAGAGTTGCTATTTACTAGCTTGTTTTTGCTTGACAAGCAGCTCAAATTCTGTAACCCTTCCTTTCTTCATCTGTAAATGTAAAATGAATGTGTTGGCCTTGATGGCCACTTAAGGCCATCTCTTCCAACTTTCCATAGTGCCAAATATCCAAGAACCTTGTCTGAATGGACCAGATTGGCACACTTATGCTTTGGCTGTACTAGGGATGTGGGCACCTAAATGCTGTTTGGGTCCAAACAGAATTCCTTCTTTCTCTGAAGAAATAGGCAAACACTTCTTCCTGTCCTGGGGCTAGTTTAGCTGGCATTAATTTTAAATTGCTGTTCTTGATTATACCTATTTGTGCCCCTAGCAATAGGATGCAATTGAACTGAAGATTTCATCTCTCAAAGGCTTCGTGTACTGTCCTCGGTAAATAAGGGCATATTTTACTAGGTTTATAAGGTACTCATTCCCCATGACCATCTTATGAAGTGGGTCATATAAATATCATTATTATCCTTTTACAAATTAGAGAACTGAGGCACAGGGGGGAATAAATGCCCTAAGTCACATAGCCAATATGTGCCAGAGCCTAGAAGTAAACCTAGATTTTGTTATTCCAAAGAATATGTTTTCCACTAAACAAGTTTGGTGTAGATGTGTTTTTAGATGAGTGCAAGTTATGCATACATACATACATACATACATACATACATACATATATATATGTGTGTGTGTGTGTGTATGTATATATACATACATACATGTATATACATACATACATATATATGTATGTATATACATATATATGTATATACATATATATGTATATATATATATATATATATATATATATATATATATATATATACTGTTGAATATACATGCACGTATTAGTTGGGGTTCTTGTACAAGAACGTAGTTCCTTTAGCAAGTGTATTTATAAGATGAGAACTGCATGTAATTACATGTGTCGTGACTTTTGAAGCAGTGATATGGCTTAGTGGATAGAGCTCTGGGCCTGGAGTCAGGAAGACTTGAATTCAAATATGGCCTCAGATATTTACTATGTATGTGACCCTGGGCAAGTCATTTAACCTCTGTTTGCCTTAATTCACTGGAGAAGGAAATGGCAAACCATTCCAGTATCTTTTCCAGGAAAACTCCATGAATAGTATGGTTCATGGGATTACAAAAAGTTAGACCCAACTAAACAACTGTAACTTTTAGCCTGTGGAATGGAGAATCATAGAACTATGGAATATTAGGAATGTCGTTAGAGAATCAGATCCAACCCCTTATTTTATAGATTAGGAAACTGAGCCCCAGGAAGAGGAAATGACTTGCCCCAATGGTCAGACCAGCAAGTTAATGGAGTTGAGATGACAGCCCTGAACCCTTGCTAATCTGTTGCTATTTCTTTGCTGTTCTATGTGTGAAGACTGTATGAGGTTGCTAAATTGTGCCCTTGTGTTGGACAGTGATTGTATCTAAATAATGTGTGTGACATTAAAATATGAATATGATAAAAAAAAATCTGTAGGAGGAAGAGAGAAGAGAGGGAGAAGGAAAGAGAAGACACATACACACACACAGATACATGTGTGCTGCTCATCAACTAAAATCCCTGACTCTCAGGGGACAAAATCATTTTATATCCAGAGCTATTGCCTCCCAGGAGAGCCATCTCTGATCAATCTGAATTACAGATTAACTGGCAGTGAAGGGACAGTGGAATTCATTCAAATGAATAGCTTTCTAATTTATTAAAGGGGCTATTTATGCTGTTGGTATCAGATGCCTGTCAAATCTTGGAGCAGCAGCAAGGCCCCCTCCCAATCCCTTGACCCTTTTCCACAAGCATATTTGTCTTGTCCAGGAGCAGAAATGGGTCTCTGGCAGGGATTCATGCAGGTGTGAGATAAGGATGCAGAGAGTACCTACTGTAGACTTGATATTTTGTATGCAGATTAGCAATTAGCTTGCTGCTCATGAGTAACATTGAAGCCATTTGGAAGAAGCAAGTATAGAACATTCCTCCAAGCTGGGTTAGGGGGAAATAAAGGGAAATTTTTAGTGACTGAATAAACCAGCCTACTAGTTTCCAAGATCATCTGATTCCGAGTCCATTAATATTTAAGGGAATCAAATCCCCAAAGACCAACTTCATGACAATATTGTAAGTTCTTCCTTTAAATGGTCCTACCCAGCAGGACTGTTGGTGAGAATAGGCCATACAGATGTAGCAGCAGCTAGACATTTGGGTAGCTGTGTCTGTGTCTGTGGAATTTGCATGAGAGAGATAAAGAAAATATCTCAGGAATGGAAGAGTAGGGTATGTGTGAGGATGAGGTGAAAGGATGCTATGACTTTAGGGGACACTTGCAGAACCTAGGTACACTAAAGCACCTGAAGGGGAGAAGAGAGCTGAAAAAAAAGCTATAGTTCTGTTTTAATGATAGATATCTGTCAATGCTTTCTTACTTTTGAGGGGAATTATCCAGATCCATCTAGAGCCCTCCCCCTCCCAAGATGCTTGAGCAGTTTGTCCCCCATTCACAATTCCAGACTCTTCCTTGACCCCTATCAAAACTTAAATGATTGACACCACATTTTCCTCAGTGCCTTTCCCTGTTACCTAATGTGTAGAAACATGGAATGTGAAATCTTGTGAGTTTTCTCTCAGGAAAAACTTTTGTAGCTCATTGGCTTCTACTATACTATCTGCTATCACACTGTTCCTTCCCTGGCCCTTCCTTTCCCTTTTAAATTTATTTAATATTTCCATCCAGTGTCATCTCCAATCCTGCAGGAGATTTCTCACAAGTATGTTTTCAAAAAGCAGAGAAGGGAAAGACAGAAGAGAACAATTTCACCCAGAAAGCCAATGGGATTAATTTAGAACGGTTTTGAGAAAGGCCTAAAAAGTTTACTTCTGAAAAGATACTGATTTGACAGGGTTTACACCTAGAAGGTTTCAGGAAGAAGAAAGAATGAGTATATTTATTCAGTCTTCTATTGTCCCAGGGGGCAGACAGAAAGAGCTCCAGCAGATAGAGAGACTCCTTCCCAGAAAATTCTTCTAAAGGTCTTAGTCAGAATCACAAAAGTATCTTTCATGTTCCTTATTCAGGGACTTACCAGAGCCTTTACCCTCTGTGACTTTTATGGCCATTGGATTAGATTTATTCGGCTCAGGGAAGTTGCCTAGATATGAACAGTGCCACTTTGGTTTTATACCTTTCTTTTTTTGCCACTGTTGCGAGATTTAATAATTTGATTTTTTCCCCTGATGGACTAATGAGCTAGGAGGCAATACCACACAGTAGAAAGAATATTCTCTCTGGAGTCAGAGGGCCTGGGTTCTATTTCCACCTCTTATGCTTATCAACTGTGCCAATTTGGGCAATTTATTACCTATCCTTTCTTCATCTTTAAAAGAGGAATTTGGCCTGGATAGTCTCTGAGAATTCTTCAGCTCTAGATTCATGATTCTATCTTGTGGCTTTGACTCCTATCTGCCAAAACGAGGTAATAGCTTTTCATTTTGTCAAGTTCTTTCTGGAGGAAGACTCCTAGGATATAAAAGCAGTGTATGTTTGTGTTTTTTTCATTAAATCTCATCTCAGGTTTTTTTTTTCAACTATGCACAAGCTTGGTAGGCTTCCAATATTTCAAACTGCATTAGGCTTTAGATATATTTGTGAAATTTCATATTCTAATTTAATGTGGAGATATTAGTTATGAATAATTTCTCTTCTATGTCCATATTATACTCTAATCTTCATCCGGTAGTAATATAGTTATATTCATTCCTGTTTGTCAGACCTCCATTAGCCATGGTTGATCTCCCTATCTCTCTTCCCATAATAATTTCTAAATGTACAACGCACCCTGATTCACATGTGCTTTGCTTCTTATGATTGCACTGTCATGACTTAGTTGCTGCTAATTCAGAAAGCCTGTGCTAAAAAGAAAGTAACTTCTGGATGTTTGCCATTTTTGGTCAACCTTTTGCCAAGGCTGGTTAATTTCACCTTTGCAACATCTCTCCAATACGCCCTTTTCTCTCTTCGGACACTGTCACCATTCTAGTGCAGGTCCTCATTACCTCACACCTGTGTCCCTGCCTCAAGTCTCCCTCATTTCAATTGATCCTCCATTCAGCCTTCAAAGTGATTTTCCTAAAGTGCAGGTCTGACCATGTCACCTCTTTACTCAATAAATTCCAGTGGCTCCCTATTACGTCCAGAATCAAATACAAAATGCTCTGTTTGGCATTCAAAGCCCTCGTAACTAGTCCTCTCTTCCATTTTCAGTCTTCTTTATACCTCACTCCCCCTAACATTCTTTTTGATCCAGTGACACTGGTCTCTTTGCTGTTCCATGAACTTGGCTTCAGGAATTTTCTCAGGCTATCCACCATGCCTGGAATGTTCTTTCTCCTCATCTCTGTTTACTGACTTCCCTGGTTTCCTTTAAGTCCCAACTAAAAATCCATCTTGTACAGGAAACCTTTCCTAACCTCATTTAATTCCAGTGCCTTTCCTTTCTTAATCATTTCCTACTTATCCAGTATAACTTCTTTGTAGATATTTGTTTGTTTGTTGTCTCCTGCATTAGATTGTAAGCTCCTTGAGGGCAGGGATCATCTTTTGCCTCTTTTTGTATCCTCAGTATCTGACACATAGTAGGACCTTAATAAATGTTTATTGACTGCTGATAGATAAACCCTCAAAATGTTGCCTTGGTGTCAGAGGTTCCTACCTTATATAAAGGGTCCAGTTAAACTTTGAGAACCACTGTTTTTCTCTGGCTCATTTTCTTCTACTCAGGTAGAACCTGTGCCTTTCAGTATCTACAACTATTCTAAGGGTAGCTACCAGATCCCCCTCATATGCATGAGCATGTAAACACAGTACAGTTTTATTTACAAAGTAAATGATAAGAAGAGGGCCACTATGACATAGTGAATTAGAAAGTTGGCCTTGGAGTCAGGAAGAGCTGTACTCTCCAATCCTGCTTCAGACATACACTGACTGCGTGACTTTGGGCATATCACTTAAACTCCAAGTGCCTCCAGCAGCTTTCTAAGATTGTAAATTACAGAGAGAGTCCTGATCTGTAACTTTAGAAGAAGTTACTCATCAATATTGCCCTATATTGATAAAACCACAGGTCTGGGGAAAATGGAAAATTTGAAAGAATTCCCATCCCATCCCTTAATAAGCCAAGAATAAACAAAGGAGTCAAGAAAAGCACTCTTCTGGTTAGCCATCACCTCCCTCCAGAGAGCTATACACTATACACACATATTTGCGTACCTACATATATATATATATATATATATATATATATATATATATATATATATATATATATATATATATACAGGTTCTATGACTTCACAGAGTTTGAACCCTCCCTAGCTTAATTGATAATTCAGCTTAGTTAGTTTTGTGCTCTAAGGAAACATGTCAGTTTATACAAAATTAATTGTATGCTATTCTGACCACTTTCCTTTTCTTCTTGCTTGTCCTCAAGTTTGCAAAGCATTGCTTAACCTACATTCAGCATCATCCTGCTAGCTGGACAATTTTCCTCCCTCAAAGTACACTTATCACAACTCACTTGGCAGAATTCTGAGATGTTGATAACATTTGAACCCTTTTTAGTTTGATTCATCCTCCCTTTCCAAAGCAGCTTGAATGCAAGCCAATCTCAGAAGGGATTGGAAAGAATTTCTTATAATGAGGGGGAAAAATCTGGCCTTAATTTCCTTTAAAATGGCTTTGGGTGATTTGGTTTAATTTCTCTTTTGTAAACTTCAATGATGCCCTATGAGTTTCAATGGATAAATTATTATTACATGATGCATTTTCAGGGCAGATTCCATTTCATTGTTCTTATATAACGCATGAGAAAAATAGGCTAATGAGCTCTGTTTTCAAGTTGGGATACATTCTTTTGGTTTAGCCACTGACTTAGCTGATAGTATGACTGTGGATGATATGGGATTATTGGCAGAATGCTCTGAGCTCTTCATAAGAAGAATGTTGAAATACTAGGACTATGGTTGAGTGCCTAAGAGACGCAGCCGTTGCTAGAATCAATGTTCATAATAATCACTTTCTTGCTCCTGAAATTCTACCACACTATGATTTCCTAGCCATGTTCCATCATTTAAAACATGCTCAAGGGGGAGAAATAGAAACGTAGAAGGTATCTTAACAAGTGAAGTTCAAGGCCCCAGGGTACTCTGACCATATGTCCCTGGGGTTGTCCTCCTGGTTTTTATTTGAATTGTCATTGCAACTTTGGGATACAACTTGAGAAGAAAAAGAAAATTACATCTAGGGCAGTCTTGCACATCATGAGGGTAATTGGGTCCCACTGCATTGTGATTTGAGGGGCACTGAAAGGTCCCTGAACCAAAAATATTATCTCTATGAGCCTATCTACCATTTAAAGCTGAATAGACTTTAGTCTGGTTCTTCCCTCTCATTTCAGAGAAAAGGAAAGTGAAGCTTAGAGAGCTTAAATGTATTGCTCAATGTCACACATTTAGTAATAGTTAGGACTTGAACCAAAGTCCCTTGACTCTAAATCCAGAGCTTTCCCACAACTGTATCAATTTCATTAGAACATTTTAAAATTTTACAAGGAAAATAAATTTGCTAGGTAAAAACTATCAGAGTAACTAATATTCATAACCCATTATTACCCATAAGTCATTCAGCAGAGAGCTTTCCTGGTAGAATGGAACTGTGGAACACTGTGTTTTGATGGGGGCCAGAGAAGTTAGAAGCAGTTGTGGTTGACAGTAGGGAGGGGGTCCTGTGCATCCAAGAGGCATGATGAGCAAGCACACTGAGTGTGGGGTTTCAGAAGGAGTAAGAATGTGCCAAAAAGGAAGTTAGCTTGATAGTATAAACAGCATTCTATGCTTTCATTGGTAAGGGAAACCTTCAGGTGAGGAAATTTCCTACTAATGTAGGTCGCACACTGGAGCTAGCTTAGATTGGCTAAGCCAAACCTGAACTGCAAGCAAAGACAGAAAGTTGCAAGCTAACAGGACCATCTAAAGCCAAAACCCATTTGGTGGATGGGTGGATGGAGTTATTTGGGAGGCAATTAGCATAGGTAACTAGCCAGAGGAGCAAATCCAAGGTAGAGTTGTGTGACTCAGAAAGGAATTTGGAACAGGGAAGGAAAGGGCTACAGGCAAAATAAGGAGAGAGCGAATCTAAAGGCCCATTTTTGTGATTCAAGAAGAATCTGAGATTTCAGTTAATCAACAAACATTTATTAAGAACCTACTGTGTGAAAGCATTATGTAGGGGATATCAAGCTGGGCTTGGAGTCAAAAAGACCTGGGTTCAAGTCTTGCCTTTGGTCAAGTCATTTAACTTCTCAGAACCCCCAGGCAACTTTGCAGAAAAGATGCTGACCTACATTAGTAGAGGAAATTTCCTCACCTGAAAGTTTCCTATACCAATGAAAGCATAGGTCCAGTTCTTATTCCTTTCCCTGTGTCACTGTTCCATATGCACAGGATGTAACTGAAAAGGTGAGACAGCCCCTGTCCTCAAAAAGTTTACATTCTCCTAGTATGGTAGGGAGCTACAAGGTGGGAGTCTGGCAGTGGCTTTGTCTAGCCATTATTCTGACAGGGTGGAGTCTTTGGAAAATGGAACAGTTAATTCCTAAGTTGATTCCAGTGTAGAGCACCCTAAATATAGTTCCTGCCCCTATAATGAAATTTCTTTGAAAAGGAAAAATATATATAAGCGTAAACTTAAACAGCGTAGAATTACTGCAAAGAAAAACATGGATCTGTTTGGGAGGACCTATTCTTTTTTTTAAATAAACAATACTTTGGCTTCTATCAAAGGAACATGTCGGATACTATGCCAAATTAAAGGAAAGTGGGGCCATTTAGAATTGCAAACAAACATGAGAAATTGGGCTTTTCAGGAACTTGAAGTTCATTGGATCAAAATTTAGTACTAGAAGAGACCTTAGATCAAGTCCCACTCCTTATTTTTCAAATATATGGAAGCTGAGGCACATTTTGAAAGGTCAAGTTGTTTGCCTAGGATCATACAACTAGTACATATCTGAGGCGAGATTGGAACCCAGTTCTTCCTGATTTCAAGGCCAGTGTCATAGTTACTGTCATTCTTCCTCCCAGGGCTGAAAGACATGGATCTCTCTCATTTGCCTTCTCTTCTCACTTCTCTTTGCTCTCATTCTACATTTATGGTAGCTCCTTAGTTGCAAAGCTTGGAAACAGGATCCATGACCCCAGTTTCTTTCCCTCACTTCCTCTTTGACTCAAATATATGGAGATCCATTAAGCCATCTGTATAGCTGTAAGCCTTGGGACATTTATTTAAGAATGGGAGGCAGAGAGAGTTTGGTGGGGACTCAGTTTGGAGGGGTTTAAATATTACATGAAAGTATTCTCCAGCACCCACCTCTAACTGTCCTCTCTAGCCTGAGGGATATCATGGCATAAAGGTGGCGTACCCTGAATCGCAGACTTAGAATTAGAAAGTACTTTAGACTCTATCTAATCCTTTAGACTCCATTCAAATCAGATTGAGAATTCCCTTTAGCACATCCTTTTACAATCAATCATCCCACTTTTGATTGAAAACTCATAGAATGGAAAAAATCATACTCCTTTGAGATAGCTCCTTCCACTATTGCTTAATGAGAATGGTTAGGAAAAAATCTCCTTTCTCTCTCTCTCTCTCTCTCTCTCTCTCTCTTCTCTCTCTCTCTCTCTCTCTCTCTCTCTCTCTCTCTCGTCCTGAAACATCTTCTATTCTGCTCTCTGGAGTCAAGTTAAAATAGCCTACTCCCTGTTCCACATAACATAGATAAGTGTCATGTCATCTTGGAGACTTCCTTTCTGTGGGCTAAACATCCTCAATTTCCTCAGCTAATACTTTCATCATATGACTTTCAGGCCCTTCACCATCTTATTATTTTCTTGTGGATACTCTCCTCAATTTCCTTATTAGAATGAAGTCCCCAGAATTAAACATAGATTTTAGATGAGATCTGACTGGGGTAGAATATAGTGAAATGATGAATTCTTTCATTATGGGTTCTATAGTTCTTTTTTTTTAATTTTTAGGCAATTGGGGTTAAGTGACTTGCCCAGGGTCACACAGCTAATAAGTGTCAAGTGTTTGGTCTGAGGCCAGATTTGAACTCGGGTCCTCCTGACTCCAGAACCGGTGCTCTATCCACTGTGCCACCCAGCTGCCCCAATATAGTTCTTTTCATATAGTTTAGATACGTTAGCTTTTTGGGGATATTATATCAAATTGTTGACTCATCTTGAGCTTGCTGTCCCTTAAAATCCTCAGATTCTTTGGAAATGTTGTGCTATCTCAGCCACCCTTTCATGGTCTTGAACTTGGGAAGCTGAGTTTTTTGAACCCAGGCCTAAGAATTTAAATTTATTCTTAATAACTTTTATATTGTTGAATCTGGCCTGTGGTTCTAGTATATTGAAATCTTTTTGGATCCTGTCTGCATCCAGTATGTTAGTTCTTCTTCCCAACCTTGTTTCATCTGCATATTTGAAGTATGCCACTCATGCCTTTATCCAAACCATTGATTTAAATCTTAAATAGCACAAGTCTAAAGACACACCTCTTGGGCATTTCTCTAGAGATCAATCTTTAAGCTGACAGTGCTCTACTAATGACTCCTCTTTTGAGTCTGGTTATTTAACCAGTTTTGAAACCCACTGGACTATATTGTTTTTATTTTACCTACCTCACTCTTTTTTTTTCCCCACAGGAATTAGTGACTTTATTAAATGCTTTCCTGTAATCTAGGTAAACTATGTCTATAGCATTTTCCTTATCCATCAATCTCATAAGCCTGTCCAAAAAAGGAATTGAGTTTATTCTAAAGTGATCTGCTTTTGACAAAACTGTGTTGCCTCTTTAATGGACTTTGCAATGAGACCATTTGTTCTTTGGTACTCAAGGAGAGGGGACATAGACAGTTATATAAGGTAGCATGCAAGGAAGAGGGATCAGCTTTCCTTCCCTACTAGCTCCTACAGCAAGGTACCTGGGCACAAGCTTCTCCAACATGTGTGGGGAGGGCTAGTGCCGAAGCTGTTGCTACTTCTTCAAGTGCTAGCACGAGGGAGGCCAGTGAAAACCTTTCTCTCTGTGATTAAAAGTGAAATTACGAGATACAACTATAGGCTGAATTTTGTGGGAAAGCTCAATCTGTGTTGGCATCAATATGATATCACTGGAGAAGGTTTTTTGTCTTTGCCCTTTTCCCCACATGCACACAAAAGGCTTGATGGCTCCATCATTAACTTCAAGGACTTGCCAAGAACTGGCCCTGTGTTTTGTTGTTGTTGTTGTTAATTTGTTTGTTTTAATGGCACTTAATAGTATTTTATTTTTTTTCCCAATTACGTGTAAAGATAATTCATTTTTAAAAAAGATTTTGAGTTCCAAATCCTCTACTTCCTTCCCTCACCTCCCCCTTCCCTAAGTTGGTAAGCAATTTGATACAGGTTATATATGTGCAATCATGTAAAACATACTTCCATATTAATCTATGTTGTGAAAGAAGAAATAGACCAAAAGAAAAAAAAACATGAAAAAAATAAAGATGTGAAAGTAGTATGCTTTGATGTACATTCAGACTCCATCAAGAGCTGGTCCTATTTACTCTCTTTGTGAGTTACTGGCTGTGGATATTCTTTATTGACCAGACACATTTCCCAGTCCTGTGGTACCTCCAGGAATCACGGCATTGTTCCCCAAGACTGATGGGCTGAAGAGTTACTTGTGAGGTACTCTTCAGTCCAGGATTACATTTACTACTATCATAGCACATTAGAATTACAGATTTAGAGAAAGAAGGGACTTTTAAGGTCATCTAGTCAAATCTTTTTTTTTTTTACAATTGAAGAAACTGAGGCCCAGAGAGATCAAGGGACTTACTGAAGGTCACATAGGTAATGAGTGGCAGAGACAGAATTTGAGCCCAGATGTTTAGCCTCAGGGCCATTTTTTTGTTTTCTTTTTGCTGCACTACAGTGTTTTGTCCCTAGCTGATTTTGGGAATCCTCTCTCCTCCTATTGATCTTGCTTTATTGCCCCCTAGGCATTCAGATATTGAACTTGCTCTACACTGATTTTAATGTTCCTTTGCAAGAGTTTCCCTGATTCCTTGCTCCTAACAAGGGGTGTTTGTTCTGTCTCTTGTGCTAAAGCTACCTGAGAGCAAGGACTTTTTCTCTTAATATTTGTTTTAGAATTACAGAATGTTAGAGATGGAAAGGACCCCCAAGGCCCTCTAGTACTACTCTGTCATTTTATTGTTGAAAAAACTGAGTCTTAGGAAGGTTAAGTGACTCACTTTAGGTCACAAAGGTAGTAAGTTTTGAGGCAGGATGTAATCATAATCATAATACACTGGCCTTTATATATCACTTTCAGGTTTGTGAAATGCTTTATCTCACTTGACCTTCACAACAACCCTGTGGGGTAGGTATTCTTATTGTCCCCATTTTATAGATGAGGAAATTGAGGCAGAGAGAAGTTAAATGACTTACCCAGGCTCACAGACCTAGTGTCTGATGCCAGATTTGAATTCAGGTTTTCCTGATTGCCTCTAGCACTCTTAACCATTATGCTACCAAATACATCTAGGCCAAAACCCTCATTTGACAGATGATAAAATGAGCTATGTCTTGTTTTATGTCATACTACAGAATTTAATAATAATGATAATAATAGTTCATATTCATACGGTGCTTTAACAATTACAGACCTCTGTCCTTAAAAGAAAAAGCCCAACTCTGTGAGGTAGATTGTGTAAATAAATATTTGCAATTTTTTTTTTATTGAGGAGGAAACAGAGTTAGAGGTGCAAAGTCAATCACGTGGTCATACAGGTAAGGAATTAGGAACTCTAACCTGGCTCTTCTCAGTCCTAGTTCCACAATCTTTTCACTATACTAAGGTTCTGATTTGTCAATCTTAATTTTTTCCTTATTGTGAGGAGGACTTGAGCTAGACACCCTTATAAGCACAGAGGTGAGAAAACCTTCTGTTTAATACTTTAACAAATATGCAAATACTTTGATATAAATAATCCATACAATTCAATTCAATTCAGTTCAATTCAACACGCATTATTAAGTGTCTTTGGGTTCAGGCAGTTTCTCTCCTCCAGGAGCCTATGTTCTGCTAGATGCAGGTTGTAACTCATCACCACCTGCCTGATCTTTGTGACTTTCATCTGGTTGAGA
The DNA here is from genome assembly GCF_003287225.1 of Phascolarctos cinereus. NCBI lineage: Eukaryota > Metazoa > Chordata > Mammalia > Diprotodontia > Phascolarctidae > Phascolarctos > Phascolarctos cinereus. The sequence goes on from NW_027555736.1 coordinate 120,907,208, forward strand.
CTTTCCATTGGTTTGCCACAGAGCACCTGCCCAGTATGTGGAGGTTCCCCTTTACTTCCTTTCCACATTGCAAAGATAACAAATGGACAGCCTATTGGCTGCATAGCTATCTTTCACACTCACCATATGACAAGCCTATTTTCTTGCCTGCTCACGTATTTCTTCAATGGCATCCTTTGCACTGCTTCTCCTTTGTAATACATTGCTTGTAATGTGAAAAAGATAACACAGGAAGGTTTTAAAGAGAGGTTCCTTCAAACCAGGTTTATACATGGCTTCAGGAAAGAATTAATCTCCTAGATCAAAGAGCCTTGGGAATATCCAGAAATGCAGACTTGTTATACCTTTTCAAAAGTAGCACATGTACATGCATTGTGTCTACAAAACTGTTGAGCATGTTACTGGCAGAAACATTAGTGATTACCTTCGGCCTTACCCTACTCACTTTAAGGCATAAGTGCTAAGGCAAGGTATGGGATGCATGTTCTTCCTGTAAGTACTATGTTTTTGTGATGGGATAGGGAAGGAATCATTCCCTTTTCTTGTTCTATGTCAGTCTGTTTCTCCTTATGGCAAGCAAAACCTAGTCATCCTTTTGCAGGGTAAAAGTGCACTTGGTGATATTTCAATATTCATTCTCATTGCTTCTTCTGCATTACAATTCACTGTATAAATACTATGTAAATACATAGAATTCTAAAGTGGTTGTGATTTTGCATTGAAAGAAATAGCTTATAAGTAAATGCATTTCATATACATTGTCATGTATGCCAGAGTAGAAAATGAATTCTGTCTAGTGTTCTTAAGTATGGAAGAAATTTTAGCAAATTCATTAATTTTGCTTAGGCTTACACTTTTGCTTCAATACAAATATTTTTAGGTCATAGTTATTTGTGTATTTATACAGGTCCCCAGAACTGTATGTCTGCTATCCAAGCTAAGTTTAGAGAGGTTCATTGCCAGGTTGGGCACAGGATGATTACATGTTTAGCCATAGAAACTCATGAAGACTATTCAGCAAGTCCTACAAGGACAATGATGTGAATTCAGCACTTAGAACAGTACCTTGCTTCTAATGGGGGCTTAATAAATGCTTAGTAGTTATTTAATAAGTGCTTGTTGAATTGAACTGAATTCAGTTGAACTGAATCAGGGAAGTATGTACCTACACATCCTAACAATATGGCAGACCCTGGAAGTATTGAAATATAAAGGTACTCACACTTTCCTATTCTAGGCTTGGAGTTGAATGAGGACAGAGGCCATTCTTATTTAATCTTTGGAGTTTCTTTTATCAACATGTCGATGTTCTACAAAGAGTAAGGGCTTAAAAATGTTAGTTAAGATAGAAGGCTCATGATTTGTTTAATTGATGTCTTTCGCCTTGATATTATATGGTAGTATATTAATTTTTTTAACCTTATCCCTTGTATAAAATGCAAGAATTGTTGTGATGCAAATACACTTAGAAATGGCTTGAGCCATGGTATAAGCCCCAATCTAAAACAATTATATAAATAAAAGTGGAGGTAAAGAATTGTGAAAAGTAAAGTGGAAGTAAATTATGGAAGGTATAGAAATAAGACAATTATGGCCGGGGAGTGAAAACAACAACATTTTTGAATTTGCTAATTGTTTTTTAGTTGTGACATTTATACCACCAACAAATATTCCTTGGACCTTTACTCTGTGCAAGGGACTATACTAGTCCCTGGCTTTGCAAAGCTGTATGTTTCATGGTCACTATCTTCAGAGTCTTGAGAATTTGGTTGGCAAGGCAGAAAAAAAAAATCAACGATATGAGATAGCAAAGAAATGAAGATGGAAATGCACACTGCCTCTTTGGAAAAATGTGGGCCTTTCTATGCCTTGAACTTCAGGAAAACTTTGAGGGGAACTGCCTAACAGAATTAACATGCACCTAGCTGGGATTAGATTTTTCCTATTTGTTTCTGAAAAGTTGGACTGGAAAGAAGGTTTGTACAAGGGAAGGATAAAATATAAAGTTGGAAAGAAGATAGGAATTTGAATGTAAAAGACTTTGAATGTCAGGCGTTAATATACATGTGGATCAGGGAAAGCCCAAATGAAATAAGACAGTGTAAATTCAGTAACAGCTCTAGAGAAAAAAATGACAATTTTTAAAAATTTTTTTCTGTTCACATGTTCATTAGGATTCATGTTTATTGGCAACTTCTAATGTTTGTAGGTTCTTTTGTCTGAACGTGTGATTTTATTGATTAAGGGAGCTCCCTTGTATGGAAATTCCTTCCTCCAGATACAGACTCCTCTGCAATTCAGAGTCTTAAAGAGTTGACTTCAGCCCAGAGAGGTTAAGTTATAGTCCCTTGCCCATTGTCACAAAGCTAGCATGACAAAGGCAGGGCTTGAACCCAGGACTTTCTGACTCAGACCAAGGTAACCACATGAATATTTACTTAGTGGTTAAATTAAGCATGTGATCTTTGGTCTAAGGGAGTAATGAGAAAGTAGCAGAGAAAGGGACAAAGGATGGGATTAAGTTTATGAATATTAGCAAAGGCAAGAATGACAAAAACAGTCTAGGAAAGAGGGAACAGATTAATTTTAATTTCATTTCAACAACTATTTCTATGCATTTATTATGTTCAAGGATATGTGCTAAGAGCTGAGGATAGGGATTGGGATTGGACCTATGATTTTGTTGGTATAGGGAATTCCTGGATGTGGAAACTCCATTCACCAATGCAGATGGTCATTTTTTTTTTTTGCAACTTATGCTCTTAAGAGTTCCCTAGACCACTTAGAGGAGAAGTCATTTGCCCAGGATCTTACAGTTACTATATGTCACAGTTGAGGCCTGAACCCAGGTCTTCCTGGCTTTGAGTCTGGTTTTGTAAGCCAGCCTTTCTATACTACACTCCCTCTTAAACAATGAGGATAGGAAGACAAAATTAAAACAATCTCTACTTTCAAGGTAACTTGTGCTCTGTTGGGTAGGGACAAACAATGGGTGTGGACAGCCAGGAAGCCTGCCCAAGCAGTCTAGGCAGCTAGCTGGACACCAGACATTAGACAAGAAGTCTACAGATTAGGCATAGGCATTAACAGCAAGTTTTATATGAAGACTGCCACCTTCTGAGACAGTGATTACTGTCAGGAGTGGTCCTGGTTGCCCCAATGTAGAGCAGTATGGTCTTGTTCTCAGTAAGTTCACACAGAGCAGAGGCAGTAGTTTTCTCTCCCCATCACAAAAGCAGAACAGTTTGTCACTGGTGGAGGCTAGATACCTGTCTGGATTATGGGGATGAGGGACTAGTAGCCAGGCAGCTATTGACCTCTATTAATTAGAGAATCTTAGGATCATTGGATTTTGAACTGGAAATGGCATAGAGATATCTAGCAGCTAGTGGTCCAGTGGATAAAGTGCTGGGCCTGGAGTCAGGAAGTTTCATCTTCCTGAATTCAAATCCAGCCTCAGATACTTACTAGTTATATATCACCCTGGGTAAGTCACTTAACCCTATTTGCCTGAATTTCCTCTTCTATAAAATGAGTTGGAGAAGGAAATGGCAAGATGCTCCAGTCGCTCTGCCAAGAAAACCCTAAATGGTGTCACCAAGAGGAGGACATAATTGAAATGACAGAACAGCAATAGTTGAACTCTTGTCATTATACAGATGAGGAAACTGAAGGTCAGAGAATTTGAGTCACTTTCCCAACTCCACCCAAATAATAATAGAGCTGGAATGTGTACCCAAGCCTTCTGACTCCAAATCCAGTATTTTTTCCTCTATCTCTAAAATGAACTAACTGAGGGATTAAATGTAAAACTGAAGGAATCTAGAGAGTCAGTGCCATCTCATTTAAGGATTTAATGGTAAGGTCAAACTACTTTTTCCCAGCAAAGGCTGAGACAGAAGTCAGAAAAAGTAATGTTCATATGCTGCCTTTGACACTTGACTTTCAACTGGCCAATACATACATATGAACAGACCACCTGAGAATCTGACATATTTAAGGGCAGTCTCTGCAGTTTAGACCTATGAACTATTGATAACAGAATTTCTGTTATTACAGCAGCAGTCACTGGGGCCCTTTAGAGAAGGCTCTGTTACATGATTTACATATATGTTTTGGTCCATAAGCAGCTTGTCCACTCACAAGCTGGAGGTTAGCAAAACCTCATTTATATAAAAGAAAAAAGAAATATTAGGCACAAGTTGTGGTATAATACATGTATCACATATGCATATGTGGATATATATATCTATGCCAAATATACATATATGTCTAAATATAAAAATATCTTGAACTTACAGAACATTTTTATGGTTATATATTGCATTGACATCCCTATCTTATTTGGTCCTCACAACAATTCTGTTAGGTATGGCAAATTCTTCCTGAAGAAACTGAGTCCCACATGGGCTAAAATGACTTGTTAGTGGCAAGATAGGGGTCTTGCACCCAGGTCTTCAGATCCCATATCCAGTGGTCTTTCCACTATACCTTAAGTTGGCATCTATGGAAAGAAAGAATAGTAAACAAATTACTTGCATACTTTTATTTTGCAAGGTAGTTATTGTTTTAAATGAGGTTACTTCTTTGAACTGAAGAATATATTAGGGCATGAAAACATTTCATAAAAAAAAATCTAAATTTGCACGAGAGGTATATTTCCATAAAGTTATATGAAAATTAACTCATAATTATGTCCATAACACTTAGAATGGCTCGATGCAAATAGTAGGTTCTAAATAAATACTTCTTGATTGATTAATATTTTTCTATTGACTTACTCTTTAATTCCAAGGATGCTTTTTATCTCCATTGCTGATTAATCTTCACTTAGCAGTGACTTCTCACACTTTAGCTTTCAGTTTCTCTCCCTTCAGCCTCTCTTCCAAGCAGTTAATGATGTGTAAGATATTCAAATGCACTAGAAGAGCTGCTATTTAAAGGAACCTTGGGGTGAATCCTTTGGTAAAGTGAAGAATCCATTTGTAATGTGAATAATCATCCTCTAATTAAGCTGTTTGTTCTATAAGTTCACATTTTTACATATCAGCTCTCTTAAATTTGAATTCAACATCAACCACACACTAATACGCAGCATGCATTCTAGAAGTCAACATTTCCATGTTTAGCCAGTGAATGTTGACATCGGCCTCCTGACTAATGTTAAAGCAATCTCACTTATGTGGTAGGTTGTTCTTTTCCATATATGATATCAGTTATTAACTCATTGCTTTAGATAATGTCAAGATTAGCTAACTAATGTTGGCATTAGTAAGTTCCAGAGTACAGCCATAACATAAACACACACAGGCATAGACACACACATACACACACCAAGGACACTTTTATATTTTGCATTCTTTTCCAAAGTGCCATGGTGTTTTAAATAAAACTCTAACAAACAATATTGTTAAGTAATTAAAAAGTAATAATAATGAAGGAAGCCATTCAAATGGTTGTAACCTTGCAGACTATGCTCTGCTTGCTGCCCTGCAAACACAGACAGACTTTGGTAAAAACCAAGGATGAAATGTCATATCTCTCCCTAATATTCTCATATGGTATAATACTTCCTACCATCTCTTGCTACAATCCTGGCCTCCATAAACTGCCCTCCTTGTTTCCCATCACTGCTCATGTACCTTCTAAAAATCCCATGAAATCTTTGAAGGTATTCCTTTGGCTTTGGAGTGTTCTTTGCCTTCCTATCATTTATATTTCTCCTTATTCACAGAAGTAGAAAGTTATTACTGACCTTAGATGAGAAAAGTGAGCCTCCAAAGAGATGGAGTGGCTTATTCCTGGGCAGACTGTTGAGTTAATGGTAAAGCCAGGAATAAGAACTGTAGTAGAACTCAAGATTCTTGTATTTAAAATTTGGTTGATCATCTCTTCCATGACAAATCTCCTTCCCCCCTCCTAGGCAGCTTTGACTTTTACAGGATCTCCATTTCCATTTTAATAATCCCAGGCCTTCCCTTGACTCTGCAAAGGAATTAAATTTAAATACATAGCCTACATTTTATCTTGACATTTTTTTAGAAGATAGGAAAAGTTGAGAGGAAGGAAAAAGAAAAAAAAAGTCAGAAATTTGGCCTTTCCATCATGAGAGCTAAATCTTTTCCTTTCATTAGAGGCCTTCGTTTGGAACCTCTTGGGATGCACAGAGAGCCAAGGCTTGCTTTGCCACTCCATAGGCTCTCCAGTTACCTCTGGAGATACAGGAGAATAATCTGTATCCCATAATCCATGTCCCTGTGGAGAATATACCAGTGTCAGCATTAAGTGATGTGGCTTAAAGATAGTCTTGTCAGTCTAATTGATCTTGAGTCACTGCCTTTCCTGTCAGAGCTGTCTGTCTCCTTACCCATAATCCTCATCACTTTGATAGCCTGTCAGGAATATGGGACTTGGCCCAGCCTTGCCTTCATCCAATAACATTATGAAATTGATACTGACACTTCCATTGGCACTAATTTCTCTAAGAGATTGGAGCCAGAGGACAAGTGGTTTAGTTTCATGGCAGTTAAGCTTTCCAAGTAGATCAAGATGGCCTGTGATTGATTGGCGTGTACCCTTAGGAAAGAGGAGGAAGGAAGCGAACAGAGAGGGCAGGGGGATGGGTAAAATGGCAGTTGTATCATCACCAAGAGATATTTATTGGGCACTTGGGTGTGTAGATAATCAGAAGATATAATTCACTTCATCTCCCCTACCCCCACCCAAGAGCTTACTTTTAAAGAACATGTCCCAAATCCCCAGAGGTAGACTCTGCAGCCTATGGTGTAGAAGGACCATAAAGGTTAGAAGGTCAGTTATGATGTTACTTCCCAGTGACTGAAGGCCAAAAAAGCAGTTGATTCTTCTTTTTAGTTCAGAAACAGTGTCTTCTGGATCCACCAGCATCCCACTTGAGTGAAGGAGGCCTCACAACTTTGGATGCATTTAGTCTTTTAGCTAGAGTCCCAGAAGATTAGCAGATATCTGCTGGAATAAACTGTGGGCCAAGCAGGTCACCGAAATGGAAGAGATTTTGGTGCATTGCAGGGGGGCATTTAAAATGAGTTTATCAGCATTATTTGATCTGGAATTGAGAGGTGAGAATAGGGCCTCAGAAAATGATTCTTTGTTCTCTCTCTGAGTAGGTCACTGTGTACCTTATGAGGAGGGGCTCTTCAGTTCGATAAAAAAAAAATCTCCTTTACTTGTAATATCTCAGTATCTCTGGAGGTGAACACCACCCACTAAGCAACATTAAGGCTAGGCAACATCTTCTTGAAGTATTAGGTTTGAGTTTTTGGCATCTTTCAGTATTAGGTGTATGTATTGGGGTGTGATTAACTTTGTAACTATGTGAAAAGCTGTTGTGTTTGTGTCTGGGAAAAAGTAACTCATGGACATAGAAAAGTTGGCCATTTTGATCTAATAATCTTGAATGAAATTTTTAAATAATATATCTATGAATATACATATTTTTGCGTGTGCATCAGTGTGAAGTAAAAAGTATGTTTTGTTCCTTCTTGTGCTTCTTGAAGATCTCATTCATGGAAATGTCATCTAGGTACACATGGGCACCTAGGTGAGTGGGCAGCTATGTAAACAGTAGTAGTACTACTGTATATAAAGCTTGTCATATGAAAGGAAGAGATTAGAAAGTTGATATGGTGTTATTTCGATTGATTTTTCTGTTGTATTTCTACCTAAAGGTAAAGAGTAGACATGTTGGAAATCAATCGACCCTCTGCTCTCTCTCCACTCCCTCTGCGGTACTGTTCGAATGAAATGCTTATATCATTTTTACGGTGTGTCTGTGATAGGGATGAGTGAGCCAAGAGATTAATAGATGCTGCTGAGGCCTTACCCAGCTGCTGCCTGGCATGTGCAGGGAAATGTGCCAGCGGCTAAAGTTCAAGGTGTTGCTGAGGTGAAAGCCCCAGGATGTGTGAGCTACCAAGTAAGTAGGAGAGATGAGATAAAGGCCTAGGAGAAGTGGGATGGCCATTCAGCTGTGATGTCTGATAATGACTGTCAGAGCTTAGAGAACTTTACTGGATGCACAGTTTAGAGGTGATAGTCTAGAGAAGTCCCTCATTCTTCATAGATGAGGGAACCAAGGCCCAGAGAGAGGACTGAGCTTTCTTGATCATGAGTGAATGAGTGTAAGCTCATCTAACCTATTTTATCTAGCTGACTCCAGAGCGTTTCACATCCTTTCACTTGGTGTGTCTCGCCATCTGCTCTGGTACTAGGTACATACCTGGACCTGTCTTTTGCTCTGGCAACAGTGATCAAATCTGTGGAAAGTTTGTTACAGTTTACTTACTTATGGCTTCATTAACCATTCTTGTGACTTCCCAGACCAAAATTCCCTTTCCCGGTCATGACTCCCCTATATTGTCTTTCTTCATTAGAATGTAAGCTGTTTGAGGGAAGACTGTCATATATTTGTACTTACATGCCCAGCACCTACTAAAGTGCCTGGCACATGAAAGGTGCTTAATAAATATATTTTTTGTATTAATTACTTAAATAACCCAGTGACTTTTGCCAGGTGATATAGCTAGTAAGTGGTAGAATTTGGACTAGAATCTCAATTTCCTGAACCTCTATTAATATCAGTGTTTTTTTTTTTCAATGCACCACACTGAAGAGAGGTTTAGGTTTGAGCCAGAAGATATGACATGATTTATGTGCTACATCACAAAAGTACCTTTGGAAAGTTCTGGAATGGGGCCATGAAGTCCCTGTGAAATCTTCTGTGGGAAGTAAAATGTCATTGAGAGGAGGGATTCCTTATAGACAAAGGCTCTTTCTCCATTTATTTGTTGCCATCCTTGTGTTTGTTTCCTCACCTTTAATCCCTGATTCTCTATGTTCTGGCTTTACCATCACTGCTGGATGGAGCTATCACCTCCAAAGGGAATAGTACACATACCACTGAGATAGGAACTGTACAATAGTGTGAATATATGGGTGAGAGTAATCAGTTAGATACTAGGGCTCTCCTGACCTGGGGCCAGGATGGAAATTAATCAACTGATAGTTACTGACTTTTTACTATGTCCTTTATTCCCAAGGAGTGGTAGATAGGAGTAAGTTGAGAGCCCAGGGAGTCTACATCTCAGTTCTATCAATCTCAGCAGGGGAAAAGCATATGGTGTTTCTTATAGTAAGAGTACAGAAGGTTCATGTTTTTGGACAGCCCTCCTAAACAGAAGAGTCCATAAGGGCTAGTTTTCATTGTGTGCATCCCTGGGCAAATCATTTAATCTCCTTTAGCTTGAGTTTCCTCATCTGTAAAATGGAGGCAACTGCCTCACAGGGCTGTTGTGAGCATAACAATATGTTAATGTATGTCAAACAGTTTGCAATTTTTAAGTTCCAGAGATTCCCAAAGTGGGCAATACTGCTCCCTGGGGCATGCTGTAACAATCCAGGGAGGTATAGTAGCCTCAGGTGCAATTGGGGGGGGGGCATGGATTAAAATAATGGTGGTAGAAGCATAAGGAAAGAAGAGAAGAAAATTTTGAAAAACCATCTGTACATGTTTCATCTATTGTGTAACAGAGTTAAAGTCATGGTGATTACATTATTTTCCAAATAAACACATAAAATTTAAGTTATAACCTATCAGAGGTCAAGACCTGCTGACAGGTCTTAAGCAAGCATTGGCAGGCAAGTGTGTTGCACATTGTTAGGAAGTCCAGCATACGTCGGCAGGAACATGTGCATGTAATGACTTGTTTATAATACTGTATTATACAGTTACATGATGCAATATTGCATCACCAAAACTTATATGCAGGAAAAACCCCACAATTTTATAATAAATTATTAAATTTAAGATGCATCATTTAAAAATCTATTTTATATATTTTTTTAACATGACACAAATTTAAAAATAGTGTTAAAGGGTTAAAGAAAGTAGATCTCTAGGGGAATGCTGATTAATTTTTTTTTTTGAAAAGGGGGTGGTAGATCAAATAAGTTTGGGAACTTCTGCTCTATACAAAAATGAGTTGTTATTATTATTATCATTATTATTATTACTATTACTAACTCAGATTGGATGGGCATTTAATAAATGCTTGTTACTGATTCTTTTTTTTTTTCTGGCTTCTAATGGGGTTGGCATTGGGTTTAGCATGCCATTTTCTGATATACAATTTCTTCTTTAACTGGATTTATCATGCAGCTCCTATCGTGTAAGTTGACTTCACAGTTTATAAAATGTGTTTTTTTTTAACCCTAGTGGAAGACTCATAGCCTAAGTCCATAAATAATGTTAAGATGGTTAAACCCAAACCTCATTACAACTTTTAAATAGTTAGCCACTAGAGTTTGCTAAAATGACAAAGGGAAATCACGTCCTTTTCCTCACAGTCTCCTTGTTGGTTTTAGAAATAGTGCTCTATCTATGACTTCCTGGAAGCACTACTTTCACTAGCTGTCCCCTGTGCATGCAATTTTCTACCTCCTTATCCCCACCTCTTGGCCTCCGTGACTTCCTTCAAATTCAAGCTAATGTCCCACCTTCTGCAAGAAGCCCTTCCTGAGCCCCCTTAATAGTAATGCCTCCTTCTGTTGACTATCTTCAATTTACCTCGTCTATATCTTGTTTGTACATAATTTTCATGTTGTCTGCCCTGTTAGATGGTGAGCTTCTTGAAAGCAGGGACTGTTTTGTTTTGTTTTGTTTTTGCCTCTTTTTGTATCCCCATCACTCAGCACACAGTCTGGCACATAGTAGAGGCTTAATAAATGCTTCCTGACAGATTGACTAGCACAGAATTCACATGAATCTCAGGAATATTCTATTCCTTTTATATTTTAGAGCAGTTTATGAATGTCATTGAATCTATAGGATTGCTCCCCTCTCTCTGCCTCTCATTGCCCTCCTTACTTAGGATTCCTGGCAAAGAACAGAGATTTCCAGGGAGTCCACATAATCTGCCTAGACACTATGCATTTTAGTATTAATGAGCATTTTTATAGCCCTTGAAGGTTTACAAAATGCTTTACATGTATTAATTCATTTGATCCTCACCACAACTCTATAATATAGGTACTATTATTATCCACATTTTACACAGAGAGAAACTGAAGCAGCCAGAAGTTAAGTGATTTGCCCAGGGTCACATGGCTAGTAAGCATCTGAGACAGGATTTCAGATCAGGTCTTCTTGACTCTAACTTCTGCATTCTCTCTAGTATGTCACCTAGCTGTCCCCAAAGGGGAAAAAAAGGAGAAAAATATCTTCTTGACTAAATAAGGAAACAGATGAGACCATGTCAAGCATAACTCAAGGGACCAGAATTGTTTTCATTGGTTGGGAAGAAAAGAAAGATCTGATGAGTTGAGTTTGTGAAGGTTTAAAATCCTATTCATGTGGATGAGCTCAGGGAATCAGAATGACCTAACAGAGGCCTTCTAGTATTGTTTCATGTGTTGCTCTGTAACTGAAAATTCATTATCATTTTGGGAAACTTTTCTCTTTTTGTGTTGTTACTAATGAGCTTCTTCATTTTAGATCTGAGCATTTCAGGGCTCTGTCTTTTTGTGTGATGACGTTTATCCCTTACAAAGGCATATTATAGTTAGTAAGTAGTCCTATGAGGCAAGCACTACAGTGAATAAAATCTGTTTCTCTGTGGATGACATGAAGAAATAGGTATGCACTAGGCCCATCTCACAGGATTCTGGTGAAACTCAAATCAGATCATGTATATATCATGCAAAGAGAAGGAAAGGGAAGAGAAGAAAAGGAGAGAAGGGGAGGGGAAGGGAGAGAAGGGGATGCAAGGGGAGAGAAGAGAAGGGAAGAAGGAAGAGAAGGGAAGGGAGGAGAAGAAAAGGAGAGAAGGGGAGGGGAAGGGAGAGAAGGGGATGCAAGGGGAGAGAAGAGAAGGGAAGAAGGAAGAGAAGGGAAGGGAGGAGAAGAAAAGGAGAGAAGGGGAGGGGAAGGGGGAGAAGAGAAGGAAGGGGAAGAGAAGGGAAGGGAAAGGAGGGAAGAAGCATTTATATAGTGACTACTGTGTGCCATGCACTGTGCAAAACATTTACGAATATAATCTTATTTGTACTCTGTAAACTTCAAAGTGTTATAAGAGCTGATAGTTATTATTTTTATAGAAGTGGATAGAAAATATCCTTTGTTCCATAAAATGCCTTTTGGATTTCTTTTAGAGAGAAATAGTTAGTGATTCAGTAAGACTTCTTGCCCCCTGAAAAGACTTGACTTATTCATTCTTATATGCCTTTGAGAGGCAGTATGGTGTGGATAGAAAGAACTAGGCTAGAATCACAGGAATACCTCGGTTTGAATCTTACCTCAGACACTCACTAGCTCTGTGACTCTTGGTAAATTACATGACTTCACTGAGCCTTAGTTTCTTCATCTTGAAAATCAGGGGTTTGGACATGATGACCTCTAAGGTCTCTTTTGATTCTAAATCTGTAGGTCTATCATCATGGTTCTTTTTTGCCTTCTTTACTTCTTCCCGTGGATACCCACATGTCCTTATTATGAAGAGACCTTATTTTGAATGTACCCCAGGAAACAACTATTGTTTCTGTAGATGCTAGGTCACTAACTCTAGGTCTATTTTAAACTGGAGAAATTTAGTCTTCGGCATCAGATTTTCGATATTCACATTTTCCAGGTGGATTTGGTGTTCAGTATTACTTAATGTAGTTTGGACAGTAGAGGAAGGGAAAGGAACAAGCATATATTAAGTGCTTACTATGTGCCAGTCACAGTAGTAAGTACTTTACAAATTTTATCTTATTTGATCCTCACAACAGCCCTATGAGGTAGGTGCTATTATTATCCTCATCTTACAATTGAGGAAACTGAGGCAGAGGTTGAGTGACTTGCATAGGGTCACACAGCTAGTATCTCAGACTGGATTTGAACTCAAGTCTTCCTGACTCACAGGCCCAGTGCTCTATCATCTGTGTCACCTATCTGCCAGTAAAGTCTGGGATAAATCAAACAGAAAGTGATCCAAGCATGACACAGAGTACAAAGTGAAATATATCTTTCTCCCATAACTCAGCAAAGGACTGGGGTTAGGACTAGTCAGGAAAATTCTGAAAAAGGATTCAGACTTACAGATTGAGAAGCCATCTAATTCAGCCTCCTCATTTGAAACATCAGTCTAGAGAGGTTAAATGACTGACTCAGGATCACAAAGGTAGTAAGTACCTGAGGAAGAGGATTTGAACTCTGGTCCCCAAACTCCCAATCCAGTGACGTTCTTCATGCTGCCTTCTATCACTCCTTCATATTTGTATAACATAGATCCTGGCTAGAAGAGTGGATGGAGCTCATGAATTTAGAAATTTGATTCATAGCGTTATCTCCAAGTCAGTCTTACAATGTCACCTCGGAAAAGTGACCAAGCCATCTTACACACAGTATTTCTGTGTGTTACTGTTCAGTTATTTTACTTATGTCCAACTCTTCATGATCCATTTGGAGTTTTCTTGTCAAAGATACTGGTGTAATCAGCCATTTCCTTCTTCAGCTCATTTACAGATGAGGAACTAAGGTAAACAGGGTTAAGTGACTTGCCCAAGGTCATACAGTTTCTAAGTGTCTGAAGCCAAAGTTGAACTCATGAAGAAGAGTCTTCCTGACTCCAGGCCTAACACTCTATCCACTGTACCACCTAGCTTCCCCTTGCACATAGTAGGCATTATATAAATGCTTATTTTCTTCCCCTTCCCTTCTCTTTTGTATTGTAATTATCTCATATATCCAAAGGAATGATAATAACCCCTTTTTTCCTCTTCCTCCCTTCCTGTTTCTGCTGTCTCCCCTCTCCCCACTTCAGTATACAGGCACCCCCCCCAACATACATACCTTGAGAGGTGATATGATCAAGTGTCAAGAGCCTCAGATTCAACAAATATGGGCTTGAGTCTCAGCTCTTTTATTCATTGTCTAGGTGACCTTAGGCAAGAAATGGAATGGTGAGACAAGGTGATCTACACTTTCTCAGCTCTAACATTTTATGATGCCATGTCTTATAGCATATTGCCTTTTCTGTCCTTCATTGCATGTGTCCATGAACTGTTTCTCTGGATTCTTGTGGGCATGATTAGTTCTCTCTACTAAAGCTAATGGAGGTGCTAATGGAGGCAAAGTCATGGGTTCTTAGGCAGTGCTGTAGACCACTTCTCAAAATCCAGCCAGCTGTCTCATAAATGTGTGTCATGGATCAAAAAAGGGATGTGGGAGAAGGAATAAATAACTCACCTCAACCCAATAACAGTACTGGGAAAATGACTCCAGGGCAGGTATTCTTACCCCTAGGTTGATGAAAGTGTTTGTCGTTGTAAAAATATTTGGATAGTTATATTTCAATATAATCAGTTTCTTTGGTAATCTGATGCATTTTATTTTATGCATTTAAAAACAATATTCCAAGAAGAGATCCATAGGCTTTACCAGGCTGCCAAAGTGGTCCATGACACAAAAAAGTTAAAAATCTGGCTCTAAAGGAAGTATTCTTTTGATGGTACATAAGGAATGCCATCTTATTTGCAATGAGATCCCACAGGCCCAGAGATCTTACCCTCCAAATCAATGTTCTCCAAACTTTTTTGATCTTTTATCTCTATCAGTAAAAAAACCCCGTATACTGCATATATACACATATTTATTTAGTTTTGAATTATATACATGTATTACTGTGCAACTCAGTTTGTTCAACTAGAAATAAATAGTGGGGACAGGGTTGACATATCAGAAGTATAGAGCCAGGGGCAGCTAGGTAGCCCTGGAGTCAGGAGGACCTGAGTTCAAATCCGACCTCAGACACTTGACACTCACTAGCTGTGTGACCCTGGGCTAGTCACTTAACCCCATAGCCTGTCAAAATTCAAAAACAAAACAAAACAAAACAAAAAAAAAGAAGTATAGAGCCTACCCTTTACCTTCTATAGCCAAAGAGTGATCTGGGGGGGAGGGAGTGGTTATGCTTGGGAGGTAATGGTAGTGGAAGAGATTTACCCTATGTCGCACAACTGCTGTAGGTGCCCCGTAACTTTCCAAGTGCCCCAAAAGAGTGATGGGTGGGGCAGGAAGACAAAAAAAAACAAAACAAAAAAAAAGAAGTATAGAGCCTACCCTTTACCTTCTATAGCCAAAGAGTGATCTGGGGGGAGGGAGTGGTTATGCTTGGGAGGTAATGGTAGTGGAAGAGATTTACCCTATGTCGCACAACTGCTGTAGGTGCCCCGTAACTTTCCAAGTGCCCCCAAAAGAGTGATGGGTGGGGCAGGAAGGGGTAATGGGGCTTGCACCAAGGCAGAAGAAGGAAGAGAGTGGGGGAGTTCTGAGAAATAATAGGTGAAGGGTAATCGTGGTTGTGTTGTAGACAATCTCCATGATTGGCTGCTGTAAAGAGGGTGGGATTCTGACCCATTTGCCTATCCTTCAGTTAATTGATCACATGCCTCTTGGGGCCCCATTAGGGTCATTCCATCACCAGTGCTCATTCAAATCACACCAGGAAGGTTGAAAAACCCCAGGGTCCTATAAGGGAAAACCCTAAATTTGTAATATATGTGGAATTCAGCCAGGAAAGAGGAGCTTGCATTTTTAGAAATAAAAGAGAAAAATCAAGCAAACTGAGGGTCCACAGTGCCATGGATGTCATGATAGCAATGCCATGTCAGGATAACAAGAAACCAGAAAGATCAGCCCCAGGGAAATAGAGGCAGCAGTGAGTCATGTGCTGGTTCCCAGGCTCCCCAGCCCCAACTTGTGGGCACAGCACGCCCATGCTTGGCCCATGGCCCACACCTGCCAATAAAAATTAAGAAATTGATTTCCTTTTGTTTGCCTCTGAGGCCAAAGCTCTTTTTATGAGACAGCAAATGGAATCCCACTCTGAGCACTGCCGGATTTTTAATTGTATTTATTGTGCTTTCACTTACTCTGTTTCACGAGTTCTCATTCCAGCTTTGCTGGTGTGAAGCTTAACCCCAGGGACGAGTCAGTGTTTGATTTTTATCAGTAAAAAAAGGTTGGGATTTTTAAACTATTTCTTTAATCTGAAGGTCAGGACTGTCCTTTTCTTTTGGAGACATTAAGAAAACACAAAGCACATCCAGGTTTGTTTTTATACTCTACATTGGCCTGGATGAACTACAGGATTTAGGAGACTCTTTTTCACCAATTGGTGGTCTTGACCTAACACTTTGAGGAGTTGAGGATTAACACTCAGCTTTCAATCAGACTGTGAGGAGATATTTCAAGGCAAATCACAGTGCTGAGAGCTTTTCAGTTCAGTGTTTGCCATGTGTGTTTGCCATGGGAGTTTATGTGTGTGTGTGTGTGTGTGTGTGTGTGTGTGTGTGTGTGTGTGTGTGTGTGTGTGTGTGTGTGTGTGTTTGATAGCATGTTGTCTGAATCAAAGATGCTTATATAACTGTGAATTTGTTAAATCCTGAAATAATTCCTGTGTACTCTCATTCCTGAAAGAACTTCCTGGATGAGGAGGAGTGCGCTGTCTCATTGCCTGCCAGATAGAGTGTGGAGATGGTTGGCTAGACTAAGGGATTGCTTGAGATCCATTTTGGCCTTCAGTTCTATGATGGAGTGGACTATGATGTATACAGGAGTAGGTTTTGTCTTTATAGACAAACTGAGATTTGTGTAATAGGGAACTGTCCATAGATGAGCCTTCTGTAGAGATTGTCCTGATTTAGTCAGTCTATCGAGGTTTAGGCCTCCTGTTGTAACTTTGAAGACATTTAACCTTTTGTCTTTCAGTATAACTTGATAGATTTAATTCAACAATCATTTATTCATTACTTTGTTCAGAGAATTCTACTGGAGAGGAAGACAAAGACTGAATGAAATGGTCTTGCCCTCATAGAGCTTACTATTTTGTCCTTCATCTCTCAAAATGTTCCAGTCAGTCATCTAGGATCATGGAGGCCAGCAAATCATAACTGATTTCAAGAGAATTTTAGGATCCTTTACCTCACAGAGTATAAGATATTAAAGTCTACAAAGATCAAATTCAAGATAGTTTTTTGAAATAAAATGATCTGGTAGAGTTGGGATCTCAAGCAAATTTCATAATATCAGGCTACTGGATAGAATTTTCAGGGTTCACACACACACACACACACACACACACACACACACACACACGCTCAGTCATACACAGAATTTCAGAACTGGAAGGGCCCTCAGTAGTCATTTATCCTAATTCATTCCTGAGTAACAATCCCCCTTCACAACATATCAGGCAAGTTTCATCCAGCCCTTTCCTTTAAGATTTACAAATTTGGGGAACTCGCTGCTTCTGGAGTCAGCCCATTCCACATTTGGATAACCCTAATAATTAAGAAAATTTCCCTTTTAGAAATCATAAATTGGTCATTTTTCAGCTTCTACCCACTATTCCTAATTTTGTTTTCTAAAGTATAGCTTAACAAGTCTAATCCCCCTTCAGTGTAACAATAATAAATCTGGTCTTCTCCAGGTTAAACAGCCCCACTTTCTTAAATCAATTTTATTATTATTATTAATCATAATTACTAACAATAATAGCACCTATATCCCAGAACTGTTGGTGAAGATAAAAAAGAAATATCTGTCAAGCACATTGCCAATCTTAAAGTGCTATATAATGTTAGCTATCATTATTGTTATTATTCATTTCTTATTATCAATAATTAATTAAAATAGCTAGCATTTATATAGCATTTATAAGGTTGGCAAAGTTCTTGACAAATATTTCTTTTTATCTTCACAACAGCTCTGAAAAGTAGGTGCTATTATTCTCTTCATTTTATAGATTCGAAATTGAGACAGACAACGGTTAGTTAACTTATCCACAGTTGAACATGTACTAAGTTTCTGGGGCCAGATTTGATGTTGGGTCTTTTTGATTCTAAGCCCAGTTCTCTATCCACTGTGCCATATAATTGTTCATATGGCATATATGCAAAGCTCTTTATTGTCCTTTAACCTCTTCAGCTTATTAATTAATAAATTAATCAATCAATCAACAAACATTTATTAAGTCCCTTCTAAGTGCCAGAAATTATGCTAAATGCTGGGGATACAAAAACAAAAAAAAAATATGGAAAATCCCCTGTCCTCAAGGAGCTTACATTCTATCTATGTCTTTACAGTACTCCTGACGTGGTCCAACCATGTCAGAATACAGCAGGAAGGTCAACTCCTTTCTCCTTAGATGTTTCGCCTCTCTAATACAGTTTAGGATGAGGTTATCTTTCTTGGCTGACATATTGCATTACTGAATCATGTTAAGGTTGTAATCATGTTAATCATGTGAAGTCAAACCTTCAAATTCTTTTCAGATGAACGTCTTCTACCTGGCTGTACATCTTCTATCTTGTACTTGAGAATCTGATGGTTTGGAATATGAGTGTAAAACTTTATATTTATCTTCATTAAAATGTATAGTATTAAATTTGGCCTAGTTGGCCTAAGATCTGTTTTGTATTCTGACTCTGCTGTCTAACATGTTATCGTTTCCCAGCTGTGTGCCATCTACACCTTGGTTAGGCATATCACCTCTGTTTCAGCAATGTCCCCTATATGGGCATACAGAAGGGACAGAAATGGACCTTGTGGGCCCCTGTACCCTATCTCCAATGCCAAAGGTGACTCTGGACCTAGCCTACTGGGTAGATGCCTTTGGAGCAATACAGACTTGGCACTGATGTATGAATGATTTAATTTGGGAAGCTGCTATTTGTGGAGCGTTCTCCTTTGTCATTCTTTGTCACACACAGAAGGAGTCTTCTGTCTTGGACCCTACTACATTTACCCATGGGCAAATGATAAAGGATCTGGAAGGGCATCCTAAGAACCTCTAGGCCATAGCTCTCCTTACTTTGAGTAGCCCATGTCTCTAATTAATACCCCTGTGGTCCAGTCGTATCAGATTTGAGCTCCTCCTAACATAGAAAAGCCTGATCAGTTATTCTTATCATTTTAATTTAGTGTGTTTAGTAAAAGAACCCAAAAAGAGGATCCCTCTTTGTGTGATCTCTGAGTGTCTCCTCTGAGAAAAGGAGAGACAGGAAAGAGAGGTATGAGAACATGGAGATTCTGTGTGGTCCATCCTGCTGTAGGAAAAGAAAAACAAATAAACACCTGTTGGAAGCATCAGGCTTTCCCTAATTACCCAATTTATCTATTATTCTATGCTTGAAAGAACAAAGACCACTGCATGTGTCAAAATAACAACAAAACCCAACAAGTTGGAGAAGAGATTAATGTGAAGAGAGCTGTATGTCCTTGCAATGCTTTTTCAAAAGCTTGAACTTAGTGAAAAGGCTTCAAGGTAGTTTTTTCCTATTTCTTTTTGTTTATTAGAGCTACATAATAAAGTAATTGTACAATTAGAAATGGATTAGTGACAGGACAGAAGCAGGGAGCAGGTAAAAGATGGTCTCTGTGTGTGTCAGGAACTCAGATACAGGAGGCTTTACTCATTTTCTTGACCTGCTTAGCCTCTGGCAGCTTCAGGAAAATAGAAGACAACTCCCTAGACACCTGAGGTTTTCTCCATTTTTCTTTTCTCCTTCAGTATCTTAATAAGATTCTGTGCACTGTTTATTAAGATAGGAAGAGGAAGTGCTTCCCCCTTCAGGGCCTCCATGCTTCATTAAGATTTTTGTTTTTGTTTGGCTGTGAGAGATGCCTCAAAATATAGTGGCCAAAAAGAGGAAGAGAAGAAAGGAAAGTGGTCCACGTGGACAGAGGCATTGTTTTTAGCTTTGTGTTCTTAATCAAGTCCCAGTAAACTCCTGAGCTTTCTGCCTTTGAAGTGAATAGACAGTGATGCTATGCACAAATGAGAGTGTGTGTAGGAAGAAGTCAGTGGATGGACAGTGGATTGAGAATCTTGGGGGTGTGGTAAAAATTTAGGGAAAACATTTATGAGTATTGGGAGGCACCATGACATCTATGTAGATTCAATGTGTCTAAATATCCCTTAATGGACCTACCAGCTCCCTCCTCATTCCTAGGTGGCAAATTCTAACCATTGTAGGCAGTACTAAATTATGAGACTGGTAAACTATCTTTCACAAGTAGTAGATGTGGAGCTTGGAATTGAATGAATGCTATATCTCATCCAAGTCCTTGAAGAAGGTAAGGTCTTCTCAGTCACAAGCCCCATGTCACATACTTTTACTTCCAAGATGCCTCCTGACTAGGGATATACTACCTGGCTTAATTGCTACTAAGTCTTTCATTACCCCTCACTGAAAAGTCCAAACAGTCCTTTTATCTCTATCCAGGTCATCAAAGGAGACATTGCAAATTTAGAGACCAATGCCAACCACCCACTCTCCCCTGCCCCAAGGAGTTGTAATCAATTAAAGATCTGAGACAGAAGACTCTATTTAATAGAAATAATGTAAAGATAGTTTATTTTCCTGGGGCATGTATTGGGGATATGTCAGACCCCTTCCCTCCCCCCAAGAATTGTCAAATCTGACAACTATTGTCTACTGCTGGTGATTCAGGTGGGAATAAATGCTACCACTGGAGGGAAGCTAGAAAATATGGTTAAGAATGATGAAGTCCTGTCCAAAAAACTAAATACCTTGGGGGACTCAGGTGGTGTTTTTGAAAGTAGGGATTTCTGAAGTGAAAGGCAGATTTGGTAAGTAAACAGCTACCTGAGAGGTTAGTGTCTGAGAAGAGCATTTTTCTGGATATTGCCTTAAGGGCTGATAAAAATCATATTTGCATGGAGACTTGCAAATTAAATCAGGTGGGATTTAAATTGAAAAAGAAAGGGGAAAGAGAAAACTGTCCACATAGATCTGATGAACCTGGTCCCACACAGAGAAACATATATGACAGGAAGAATAGCAGAAGAGAGGACCAATAATTCCCAGGAGGTACTATCTGAGAAAGCAGATAGCAATAAAATAGAGGGCCTTATATTTGTATACAAATACATAAAGAATGGATAATACATGGGAGTGAACTACAGAAAGCAGATTTGACTTCATAGATTTCATTGAGGCTTGGTAAGAAGGGACTCATGACTGCCATTTGGCTCTGGAAAGAGTATACCTTATTTTATTTTTTTTCCTTTTTTAAAAAAAATATAAATTTATTTATTTTTAGTTTTCAATATTCACTTCCACAAGTTTTTGAGTTCCAAATTTCTCACCCCTCCCCCACCCCAAGATGGCATACATTCTGAATGCCCCTTCCCCTGTTCTGCCTTCTCTTCTATCTCTCCCCCCTCCCTTCTCTTATCCCCTTCCCCTTCTATTTTCCTGTAGAGCAGGATAGACTTCTGTACCCCATTTCCTGTATTTCTTATTTCCCAGTTGTATGTGAAAACATTTTTTTTAAAACATGTGTTTTTAAAACTTTGAGTTCCAAATTTTCTCCCTTCCTCCCTCCTCACCCACCCTCATTGAAAAGGCAAGCAACTCAATATAGGTTGTACATGTGCAGTTATGCAAAACACTTCCTTAGTAGACATGTTGTGAAAAACTAACTCTCTTTCCCTTAATCCTGTCCTGCCCTCCCATTTATTCTATTCTTTCTTTTGACCCTGTCCCTCCTCAGAAATATTTGCTTCTGATTACCCTCTTTCCCAATCTGCCCTCCTCTCTATCACCCCCTGCTCTCTTGTCCCCTTTTCCCCCTATTTTCCTGTAGGGTAAGACAGATTTCCATACCCAATTGAATGTGTATGTTATTCTCTCCTTAAGCCAAATCCTATGAGAATAAGATTCCCTCATTCCCTCTCACCTTCCCCTGTTTCCCCTCCACTGTGAGAGACTTTTCTTTTCTGTTTTTTTTTGTGAGATAATTTACCCCATTCTACCTCTCCCTTTCTTCTCCGAGTATCATCCTCTCTCATCCCTTAATTTTATTCTCCAGATATGACCCCTTAATCTTCAACTCACCCTGTGCCCTCTATCTATCTATCTATATATACATACATAATTTTTTTCCTTCAACTACCCTAATACTGACAAAGTTCTCATGAGTTACAAATATCATCTTTCCATGCAGGAATGTAAACAGTTCAATCTTAATAAGTCTCTTATGATTTCTCTTTCCTGTTTACCTCTTCATGTTCCACTGGAGTCCTGTATTTGAAAGTCAAATTTTCTGTTTAGCTCTGGTCTTTTCATCAGGAATGCTTGAAAGTCCTCTATTTCACTGAATGACCATTTTTTCCCCTGAAGGATTATACTCAGTTTTGCTGGGTAGGTGATTCTTGGTTGTAATCCTATCTCCTTTGCCCTCCAGAATATTATATTCCATGCCCTGCGGTCCTTTAATGTAGAAGCTGCTAAATCTTGTGTTATCCTGATTGTGTTTCCACAGTACTTGAATTGTTTCCTTCTGGCAGCTTGTAATATTTTCTCCTTGACCTGGGAACTCTGGAATTTGGCTACAATATTCCTAGGAGTTTTCCTTTGGGGATCTCTTTCAGGAGGAGATCTGTGGATTCTTTCAATTTCTATTTTGCCCTCTGGTTCTACTATATCAGGGCAGTTTTCCTTGATAATTTCTTGAAAGATGATGTCTAGGCTCTTTTTTGATCATGGCTTTCAGATAGTCCAATAATTTTTAAATTCTCTCTCCTGGATCTATTTTCCAGGTCAGTTGTTTTTCCAATGAGATATTTCACATTGTTTTCTAATTTTTCATTCTTTTGGATTTGTTTTACAGTGTCTTGATTTCTCATAAAGTCACTAGCTTCCAATTGCTCTATTCTAATTTTTAAGGAAGTATTTTCTTCAGTAATCTTTTGGACTTCCTTTTCCATTTGGCCAATTTTTCTTTTTAGGGCATTTTTCTCCTCATTGGCTTTTTGGACCTCTTTTGCCATTTGGGTTAGGCTTTTTTAAGGTGTTATTTTCTTCAGTATTTTTTTGGGTCTCCTTTAGCAAGCTGTTGACTTTTTTTCATGATTTCCTTACATTACTCTCATTTCTCTTCCCAGTTTTTCCTCTACTTCCTTCACTTGCTTCTCAAAATCCCTTTTGAGCTCTTCCAAGGCCTGGGACTGATTCATATTTTTCTTGGAGGCTTTGGATGTAGGAGCTTTGATTTTGTTGTCTTCTTCTGGTTGTATATTTTGATCTTCTTTTTCACCAAAGTTAGGATAATATAGTCTGACTCTTTTTGCGCTGCTTGCTCATAATCCCAGCCAATTACTTTAGTTTCAAACTCTTTGTTAAGGTAAGAGTCTGCTTCCAGTGTGGAGAGTGTACTGTCCCAAGCTTCAGGGTTTGTGTAGCTGTTTTCAGAGATACTTGTAGGGATCTGTATATTTTCAGTTCTTTCAAGGTGGTATGATAAGGGGCGAGGTGTTTACTCCTTTCCTGGCCTGTGACCACAAGTATTCCTTTCTGTCCCGTAACTGTGAGGAGGGGTTCCTCTCCACAGCCAGTACAAGCTCCACCACGCCAGCGCTCCTCCTCACCCCAGCACTGCCCACAGAACTGTGACCCAGATCCACACATGGGCAAAGCAAGAGATTCCTGCCTCAGTACTGTCAAAGAGATCCCTGCAGTCCCTCTCTAATCAGCCACTGGATTCTCTCTCAGTCTGTGGGCCAGAAGCTCGGGAAGCAGCTGCCCCCCCCCCGGCCAGGCTCTTGGGGAATGGATCTGAGACCCCACCTTCCCTTCTTAGCACTGACAGAAACAGACTTTTCCCACTGACCTTCCAAGTTGTCTTTGGCATTTGTGGATTGAGGAGTCTGGAAACCTCCACAGCTGCCCGCGATTCAGTCCTCTGAGGCCTGCTCTAGGTTTGCTGTGTGACCACACGGCACTGAGCTGTGCTCCCAGCCCGGCGCGATACACTTTTCTGATCAATCATCCAGGTTGTCTTGGGCTGGAAATTTGTTTCACTCTGTCTTTTTGTGGGTTCTGCTGCTTCAGAATTTGTTTAGAGCCATTTTTTATGAGTATTTGGAGGGGTTTGGGGGAGAGCTCAAGCAAGTCACTGCTTTCACTCTGCCATCTTGGCTCCGCCCCAGTATACCTTATTTTAAAGGAACAGGATAAAAGAAATGGGTGTGTGGGGCAGGGGAGGTGACTGAGCTTTGTAATTCTTTGTCACCAGTGAGTTTTGAAAGATCCTGGAGAATGGCAAAATCTCTTATCTCTTCATTTTAGAAGATCACTTTAGCCCTGGAACCCACCCGTCAGAATTACCCTCTGCCCTTGAGGCCTCTCTCTCTGATTGGAGGGTGGAGGTTCTCCTTGCAGAACCTCCATTTAATAAGAGCGCTAGAACAGCCATTTCTTCATTTCTTATCAGACCAGACTTCTCTACTTTTGTGTCATCCCCCTTTACCCCCCACCAGTAACTTCTCTCTTCTTTTTCCAGTTTCCTTTTCTGTGTTGTCTTCCCCATTAGATTGAAAACTTTTTGAGGGCAGGGACTGTCTTTCTTTTGCTTGTATTCAGATTCTTGCTGCCCAGCACATGGTGAGCACTTAATGATTGCTTGTTAACTTAACTTTTTGCAGGACTGAGAAATGGCAAATATTTGATCCCATTAAAAAAACAACAACAGCACCAAGACCAGGATGGATTTTGCAAATTATAGACTAATCCTGGTAACATTCTAGAACATCTCACTAAATTTGTAAATGCTTAGAAAAAGAAGCACGAATCACTAAAAGCCAGGCTGTTTCTAAAATTTTTTTTTTTTATCAAAACAGGTCATGCCACACTTATGTAGACTTCCTTTTCTTTCAATAGTTGATTAAATTGGTAGATGATGGGGATGCTGTAGAAATAGATTTAAGTGAAACATATGACAATATCTCTTATACTATATATCAATAAGATGAAGACACATGGGCTAGTTATATGAGTTTGGAATTGATTCAATGACCTGACTTAAAGAGTAGCCATTAATTATTTGATGTCAACTTTGAGAGAGGTCCTTAACATAGTTCCCCAGTGATCAGTCCTAGGTACTAGGTAGTTCCTCACTTTTATCAATGACTTGGATAAAGGCATAGATAACACGTTTGCCAAAATTTCCACTGACATAATGCTTGGAGAGATATCTAACATGTTGGATGAAAGAATCTGGACCAAAAAAGATTTTGGCAGGTTAAAATGATGGGGTGAATTGGATGAGATGAAATGTAATATGGACATATGGATACATATCAAATTCTCCAATTGGGTTGACAAAATCAGCTTCATGAATACAGGATGGAGGAGGTAGGGAGAGACAACAGCTGGTTTGAAAAAGATCTGGGGGTTTTAGTGGGTTACAAAATGCCAACAGTGTCAATCTCTCAGTTATGTGAAATGGCAGCCAAAAAAAAAAGCTATCTCCGTCCTAGCTTGCAGTATGAGAGACATAGTGTCCAGCGTGAAAAAAGTAATATTTCTACTGTGTTATGCTTTGATCAGGCTATGCATAGAGTCAGCTTTTTGTCCTAGGCACCACAATATAGGAAAGACAGATGAATTGTAGGATGTCCAAAATAGGGCAAAAAGTATGGTGAAACGATTGGAGAACAAATCACATGAGGATTAAAGGAAGGAACTGGAGATGTTTAGCTTGGCAAAGGGAAGATTTGAGAAAGACATCATAGTTGTGTTCAGATATTTGGAGGGATGTTATATGAACCAGGGACTAGTTTTGTTCTGCTTGGACTTAAAAGCCAGAACCAGAAATAATGATGGGTTCAGGTTTCAGAGAGGCAGATTCTAACAATTATAGCTGCTGTCCCAAAGTAGGACAGGAGGCAGTAAGTTCCACTTTCTCTGACTTCAAGCTCTAAGGGATGATCAGTTTCGGGGAATGTTGTGCAAGGAATGCTTGTTCAACTGCAGGTTGGACCAGTTGGCCTCTGAAGGCTTTTTCAGGTCTTAGACTGATGATTCTGTGCAGGTTATATTAAGTGTCTCCTGTGTGCTTTTACTTTCCTAGGCACAGTGGGGAATAAGGAAGACGTAGTATAAGACCTGACACATACATACTGCAGGGAGCATGTAGTCCAGTGGAGATTACAAGACACAATCATGTGAAACAATAACAAACCATACAAGGTATTATGTAATAAAGGCAGCATGATATAATGGAAAAATCCAGACTGGGAGCTCAGACCCCTTAGTTTAAGTACTTGGCTGTACCACTAAGTAACTGTGACCTCTGATTGAGTTCTAGCTCTGCTACTAACTTGCTGTATGGCAATTCACTTAACTACCAGGATTACAGTTTCCTGACCTATATAACAAAGGTGTGGAGGCATCAATTTCTGAAGCACTCATTTTTGTGATGTGCTCCCCGCCCCTTCCTAGCCAGACTTCACGTACAACTTTGCTCTGTATCTTGGGCGTGTTAGGATCTTATCACCCTATGAGTCAGTATGTTCCATGAGGGCTGGGACTACATCACCATCTCTTACCTAAACCTTTTTGTCACTTCCAGCGCCTGCCATAGTGCTGTGTATACAAAAGGTGCTTATTTCATGTCTGTCACATTAAACTGAAGTGACATAATTGAAAGAGGAAATGAGATAGGCTTGAGTCTCTAGAAGACTGGAATGTCATTTTTGTTTTCACTTAAACATTTTATTTGTCTGAGAGAGAAAGGATAGGGAGGGGAAAGAGGAGAGACTGGGAAAGAGTGAATGTCTATAGGAAAACAGAAATACACTCACTACTCAGAGAGGATCCCTCCACAGATGCTTATTATAGAAACAGGACTAAAGGGGACCTTCAGATGTCATTTAGTTCGTAACGCTGTATTCAGGCAGTCTTAAAACAAAACTGAACCAAGCCAGTGGCATGTCCCTACTACTAGACTTTGAGGAGAACAGTCCCTTCTGTCATTTATCAGGCCTGGGCATTATTTTAGAAGATTGTTCAAGGGGCAAAGCTTGCAACGAGTCTCTAAGAAACTGATTTTATTGCTGGGCAAAAAATTATTCCAAGCATTTAGGCAACAATGTATTGCAGCTGTTTCCCATAATCTCTGACAGATTCAAAGATTTGTCATGGCCTGGACCAAGCTCTCTGATACTTGTTGGGTAAAATGGAGGCCCATTAAGTTGCATTTGCTCGTCTTCCCTTTCTCATAGCTTTGCAGGTGCCCTTCCTTCTTTCTTGAAACTTTGCCTACCACTTTGTCAACGGAAACCATTTTCTCCATTATCTTTGACAAGTTGGCAATGGAGTTTTTGTATTGGACACGTTTTTTGAGCCTGAAAACTAAATCACAGTATGTACTTTGTCTGGTGTCCACGTGTCTAGCAGAGTGGCCATTTTAAACTGAGGGTTCACTGAGTTACAAACAATTCCAGCTGGTACAGTTTACAGCATTGCCACACATGCCTTTCAAAATATTTTACTATCAACAGCACTGTTGGGGGGTGCAGTATGTAATACTCTGCTCATTAGCCTCATAAGCTTCCTTTTGGAATGACCTTTTAATTCCCTCTACCTCTCTACCCCCAGGCTGCTCTCTTGGATTGGGGGTAGGGGTGGAGAATAGGGGTGGAAAAGGTTGTAGTGTTACCTGAGGCTATCCGGGAAATTTGAGTTGGTGTATCAGGGTTTACACCAGGCTTTTGTTGTGTTGTCTTAATCCGGTATTCTTCATTAAGCCCTTGGAGGCTTGATGTATATTTTCATGGAGTTTGAGGGTTTTTGAGTTTGATAGAACCTTAGAGGTCTAACTCAAATCACTGCCTGATGAAGGAAACCATGCTACAAAATCCTGACAAGTGGTTTTGATGGTCCTTATCATTCCCCTTCTCACATCTCTGGCTTTTATCTGTCTCTTTCCTTTTCGCTGTACATGTGTATTTTAGGGGTCTGGGTGAATGATTATGGGCAGGTGAGGAAGAAGAGAGAAGAGAAAAATCAGAAATGACAGCCTTCAACATAGTGATGATAACATTTTAACTTGAAAATGATTCGTCTTTGTTTCTTCCGAAGCACCGAGCACAGTGCTTAGCACATAGCAGGTACTGGATAAATATTTGTGGAAAGAAGGAAGGAGCAAGGAAGATTGACTAAGAATAAATTGCATAGTTCATACAGACATAGACAATATGCAAACAAGATGCAAACCACATGCGATTTTAAAATATGCTTTGTGCATTTCTCCATCTTTCCCACCCTCCCATTAGAAAAATCCTGTGGAGACAAATCATAACTTGCTTCAAATCCTTTTTGGAAGAAGTACGAGTATACATTTTAAATAAATAAATAACAATAATACCTTGTGCTTATATGGATTTTTTTTGAGAGTTCCTTCAAATATATCAATTTACTCCCACAAATTGCCTGTGAGTTAAGCCAGGGCAGGTATGATTATCCCCCATTTTATAAAGGAAGAAACTGACTCAGAGAGGTTAAATGGTCTGCCGATCTCTTAGCAAGTAAGCAGCCAAAGTTGGACTGCAAACCAAGTCTCCTGACTCCTAATCTGGTACTCTTTCCAGCACACTTTATTTTTATCACTACTAAGTTTCATCTCATTAGATTTGGGCTTTCATTCTAGCCTTGATTTAGGCCATCATTCTAGCTTGTCAAGATTTTCTTGGATTCCAGTTTTTTTTTCATATAGCAAATTAGCTATCTTCCAGATGCATGTCATCTGCAAATTTGATAACTGTACTATTTAAGTGTTCATCCAAATCACTGATAAAAATATTGAATAGGCCCAAGGACAGAGCCTGGAAGCACTGGAACACATACCAGGATGAAATCAATCATATAAGCATGATTATTTTTGGTCTAGTCATTTAAGCAGTTGAATTCATTCAACTATACTGTCATCTAGGTCATGCAACTCAATGTTTTCTAATTCAAAACTTTTTTTAAGTGCTAAAAATTGTTTTAATATGTAATTGGGGGAAAATAAAATATTATATAAAAAAGTTTATAATGAAAGAATGTAGAATGAATAGAGCTATGACATTATCCTGCTCAACTTATCTAATAACATTGTCAAAAAAAGGAAATGAGGTTAGTCTGGTATGACTTGTTCTTGATTAACTCATTCTGAGTTATAATGATCATCACTTCCCTTTCCCGGTATTTATAAGCCATCTTATTAATCAATCCATCAGTGATTGATCTTTTTAATAGTGTGTTTTAGAATGTTGCCAGGAATTGAAGTCAAGCTCACTGGCCTATAGAGTTAGAGGAATCAAGTTTTTCATTTCTAAAGACTGGAGCATTTCTCTCTCTCTCTCTCTCTCTCTCTCTCTCTCTCTCTCTCTCTCTTCTCCCCCACCCCACTCTCTCCCACCTCCACCATCAGCCTCCTCTGTATCTCTCTCTCTCTCTCTCTCTCTGTCTTACACACACACACACACACACACACACACACACACACACACACACACACACACACACAAAGTGGCTTAGCAATAATATCTACATTTATAAGTTTTTTTCGGTAACCTTGGATATAGTTCATCAGTGCTAGGTGACAAATTCATAAAGGACAATTAGGTGCTCTGCTAATAGTTTCCCACTTATCTCAGTTTTCAATGGACTAATTATCTATTTTTTGTCTTATTATCATATTTCTTGGGAGAGAAAACAGAAGCAAATGGAAATTGAACAGTTCTGCCTTCTCTCTTAGTGTGTATCATTATACCATTCACCCCACTAAAGTCTTATCACTTCTTCCATTGTTCTCTTGCCTACAGCATAAATGCTAAGTAAAACTCCAGAAAGGGCCTTTCTGGTTAACACAAGTTCATTCTTTCTTTTAGTATTCCTGACACTGTCATTACACTCTTTTGCATTTATCCTCAGGACCCTGTTCTTGATTTGGTTTAAATATGTGGCTCTTTTTAAAACCAGGGAGGCCACAAGGAATAATGGAAGGCATATAAGAAGACCTGCGTTCAAATCCTTCCTCAGTCACTTACAACTATATGACCCTGGGCAAGACGCTTCACCTCTCCACTTCAGTTTACTCATCTTTTAAGATAAAGGGTTGGGCCTGATTACCTCTAAGGTCCTTTCCAATTATAAATCTCTGATCCTATGAGAACTATGATTCTGATATCTGAATCGGTCAAAAAGTCTGAGATACCCCTCCCGCTTTATTTTCTCCTATCTGGATCATTTGCTTTTATCAACTTGGAGTGCCCTTTTTTTGTATTGTATTTAGGAAAGTAGATTATTAGGGAAGTGAGTTGTACTTCTCAGTATTTCATGCCCAGGCTGTTTCTTTTTAATGTAATATAATTTGATGGCTCTGGTAATCATTTTCCTTTTCCTATTGGGATATAGAATTCCTGGTTCCCTGATTCCATCTCTCAGTTTGAGCCATTATGAGGAATATCTAGGGATCAGTAGAGGCTTTTCTGATTGGTCTCTGTTCTCAGGCAAATGGGTAGTGTAGTGGGAACAGTGCTGATCTTAGAAGCAAGAAGACCTGAGTTTGAATCCTTTATGACCCTGGGCAAGTCACTTAACATTTTTCAACCTCAGTTTCCTGTAAACTGAGGGTAATAATAGCACCTACCTCTCAGGGTGAGGATCAATGAAATAACATGCAAAGTACTTTTAAAACCTTCAAACACTATGTAAGCTTTAACTATTATTATTCTTGACACACAGGGCTGGGGGGAGGATGAGAAATGTGCCAGATGTGGGTGTGGGGCAGGAGCCAGGGGCCAAACCTTGACTGGTGACCCTATTTGTGTTGTGACTTATGCAGGTCCAGTGGCCGTAATCAGTGGTGAAGAGGATTCAGCTAGCCCACTACACCACATAAACCATGGTATCACCACACCCTCGTCGCTGGACGCCGGGCCGGACACAGTGGTGATTGGCATGACTCGAATCCCTGTCATCGAGAACCCTCAGTACTTCCGACAGGGACACAACTGCCACAAGCCGGACACATGTGAGTACTTGAGTAGAAGGGTTCCCCTTTGGAGTGGGAGGGGGCTGGTCTGGCCAAAGATCCAGGATTGGGGATTCTTGCACTAGGGATTCATTCTCTGCCATCTACCACTTCCTGCCCACTTCCAAATAGGCTCTCCCTGCTTGGCTCTGGAACAGATGTGAGGAAGAATCTCTATTGTGTTCCAAGTCAGCAGGAGAGGAAAAGGTTCAAAGCACTGTGGAGGGAGGGCCTTACCTTCTGCTGCCTTCAGTAGCCTCCTGCCCTCCTGCCTGTCCCAGGGTACACTCAGTGATTTTCCCTAAGGTGATCTATTTATTTCCCAAGTCAGATAAAGCTCAGAGAAGATTGGGAAGAGAGGTCAGAGGCAAAGGGTCTGGTCTGATAAGAAGGGAAGAAATAAACAAGACAAATCCTGGCTATGTGGCTTTACTACAGATGATCTATGTCAAGCCAGAGTACAATGTTATGAGTAAGCAAAGCTCTTGCAAAGACTGTGGCTATGGTAGAGGAGGAATGAATGAGAAGGAAGAATCACTGGAATGTAAACACTCTCTAGCTTCTCCTCTTAGGGGGGAAGACTAGACTTTGAGTGTGCTGCTGTTTGTGTTCAGTCACAAAACAAGCTATACACATGGGTAGATAAGGACTCCCAGTATTCCTAGAGGACTTGGTTCCTTCTCATCCCTTTGCATCTCTTCTTCTTGCCTCAGTGCTCCTTGTTGGCCCCTTTCTTGGTCACTTGGACTTGCCTGAATGGCTCCTTTCCTAAGGCAGTACTTGTCCCTCATGACTGCATCTCCTCTCCAGGCT
Source organism: Phascolarctos cinereus (assembly GCF_003287225.1). Lineage (NCBI taxonomy): Eukaryota > Metazoa > Chordata > Mammalia > Diprotodontia > Phascolarctidae > Phascolarctos > Phascolarctos cinereus. Next base: position 120,938,928 of record NW_027555736.1, read on the forward strand.
TACTCTGTGCCCAGAAGAACCAAACCCCCATAGTTTTGCAGGAGGAAGGGCTGAGCATTTGGCTGGAGAGCCCAAACATCTGAGACTTCTCAAATATTACCCAGCCACATATAGATAATGGAATCTTGGAGTTAGAAGAAAGTTTAATCCAAATGTCTCATTTTATGAATGAAGAAACTGAGGCCTGGAGAGGTGAAGTGAGCTCCACTTCACCACCCTGCTCCACACACTCAAGGCTAACCATCTATCTTTCAGCTATTTGAAAGTGAAGGCGTACTGCAGCATTAGATTTTTCTTCTTGCTTGGGCAGCCACCTAATTTCTCTTGCACCTTAGCCAAATAGATTCAGGAAAGGAGGTTTATTCAGTACTGCTAATGCCCATTCATTTTGGGGTCACAATAGGATGGATATTTGATGACTCTTCCCAAAATCTTTTCTCCTACTGATAAGGCTTTTAGTGAGCTAGCTGAAAGATGCCAGGGAATGGTCTTGGTCAAGCAGTAGATATCTGTACTCCCAAACTGGTGATGCTCAAACATTTGCTATCTCCTAGTTCTAGGAACAAGACTTAGATTCTGAATAATGGCTGTATCAATGGCAAGTGGAGGGAACGGTGGGAGGAGAGCAGGAAAGAACCCATATTTTAGGCATGTCCTGTGGAAATAATGGCATAGCTTTGGCTCAAAGCCTGTTCTAGAGACCAGGCTTGTTCTAGACAACTCTTGGTCCTTCTTGGGTGTGATGGAGAGAGTAACTTCCTCATGGGGTTATTGGTACCATATTTCATTCTAGGGTGGATGATCATAAGCATTCTGGGGAGGCAGCTGTCCTTGATCAGGGATTTGGGAGCTACTAGGTTGGAGATGTTCACTTTAGCTAAGCTTTTGTGATCCAGGGGCAGAATAATCTGATCATTATTTACAGTGTATTAAATACCAATGGGGAAACAAGCTCTTTATGGATGCAATGCACACATTACACCCTCAGACTGGCAGTATACCAACAAATTAGGGTGAAAGGAGAAACTAGTAATAATCATTGACCTGATTGTTTCTTGCCAATCAGTCAGAGGATGATAGAATAGTAGAGCTGAGACAGAATTTAAAGGTAATCTAATCTAACCACTTTCATCTTACAGGTGTGGAAACTGAAGAATAGAGAAGTGAAAAAATTTCTCAAAGGTCATATAACTAGTTAGTGGTAGATGTAACGTTTGAACCCAGGTCCTCTGATTCCAAATATGGTGCTCTTTGTACTATCCTACCAATGTATAGAGGACCATAGGTATAATACCATCCCTGAAACTTCTGGATTTTAGGAGAACTGGAGACCTGTTTGTAATTTTTTGTTTATTTATTTATTCATCTATTTATCTATTTATTTATTGCTTATCAGATCCCTCCTGAATTATTTGCATGAAGACTCAGAATGTAAAATTGGCATTGAGGCTCATCTAGGGGAAAAACAGATTTTGAGCCTGAGAGGGGCTTAAAGGTGAGGGGAGAAAACTTTATCAGAAGGGTAAATAATATGATTGTAGATTGTAGAATGACCTAAGTATAGGAAAAGGGCCCTTCTTGGGGGCCCTTCCATTCTGTCCTATAAAAGGACATGGGATGGTTCCCAGTTTTCCCCAGAAAACACACGTGGTATGAAAAGCAACACACAGGAGCAGTGTAGCCAGACTTGGCTAATCCTCTTCCCTCTGTTAATCCTCTGGATGATTCAGAGGCACAGTGATGGGAGCACCCCACTTCTCAGTAGAGATTTACTAGCTGAGACAGCAGCAAGGGCTCTGATTACAAAGACTTGATCAGTCTCTGAGAACAGACTCCAGGACACATCCTAGGGTGCAATGAGACACTATCATAAATAATTAAATCCAAATGCTTCTTGGCAGATAAATCAGTGAAGTACATTGTGTGATGCTGCAGACCAGACTACAATCCCTCGGTTTGGAGGAGTGGTGAGGGAAGGAGAGGTGGGCAAGAGGGGAGGAATGCTCATTTTGTGGATCCCCAGGGGTCTCACTGTGTGATTCAACAAACATATCAATTTAATCAACATATTATAGGCAAGACATTCTGTGAGGCACCAGGGAATACAAAGATGAATAATAATGACAAGAACAATAATAATGTAATAGCTTGCATCTATATAACACTTTATGCTTGAAAACACTTTCACACACATCATCTCTTTTGATAAGACACAGTCCCTGCCCTCAAGGAGCTATTCTTATTCTGAGCATTGTAACTCTGGAAGGAATGGGAGGAAAAAAAGAGGTCTCTGTACTAAGCATCATTACTTCCTGAAGCCACAGCAGCTGAATATCCCCAGTTTTGGGTGGATCTAGGACCAAAGTTCTTTCTTTTACCTATGTTTTCATTATAAATGATCTTACACATACTAGGCACCTGACAAATGTCTGTTGAATAGATTACATCAAATCTCTTTCCGGTATGGTTTGTTTATTTGATGTCTCTCACTCCCTGTGTCATTAATTTGACTCATGTTTTTCATTCTCTATTTATTTCAGCATGCCCAGTTACTTATAAAAAAAAAGTGTTCTTAAACTTTGGAATGGGATATGGGTTAGCTATGGATGGTCCCAAAGTATATGACTACCAAATCAGGGCTTCCTTCCCTTCCCCTTCTCCTCAAGCCCTAGTCCATAGCTATGACCAAAGAATAAAGAAATTTTCTATTTGGAATGGGCACTAGAGGTCATCTAGTATAATTCCTATCTGAATTATCAATCCCTTCTACCATATCACCTGAAATAGTCACTCAGCTTTTGCTTGAAGGACCTTCAGCAATAGAGATCTAATTACTTTTACAGGTGGCCCATTCAATTCCAACTTGTTAGGAAATTTCTCCTTACATTGAGCTAAAATCTGCTTCCCCATCAGTTATAATCCTTGATCCTAATTCTACATTTTGGGGCCAAGCAGAATGTCTAATCCTTTGAAATCGAATGCAACATAGCCATACAACTTTAGGTTAGAGGCATTGGGTTGGTTTCTACGGGGTAAAGCCATGGATTTTTGGTCTAGCTAATGTGTAGGGGAGATTAAATGCCATTTCTAGTAACATTGTGACTATCTGAGCTCAAACATACCCATTTCCACATGAGATATATCCTGTCATGGTTAACAATCCTGTTAAGTCAACATTTGCCAGTTCCTAGAGTATGCTCTCCATAGTGGTTATTCCAAACCTCTACTCCCCTTAAGCCCTCAAATTTGATCTCTCCAAATTTCATTTTCAGCGGATATCTTGGCTTTTGTTGAGAAAATTGAGACCATCTGGTGTGAGTTCCTTAATACTTCCTTCTTTTGGCTTCAAAGCATCTTTCTCTGCAATTTTTCTCTTACCCTTCTCTCTTTCCTCTGAGAAAAAGAAAACTACCCTCCTTTTTCAAGTCTAATTCCATTCCCCTATCTATTTCTAATACTGATAATAGATACCACCTATATCGCATCTTCAGGTTTGCAAAGTGCTTTACAAATATGATTTCATTTTTATCTTCACAACAAAACTAAGAGGTGACCCCTCATCATTTTGTAGATGAGGAAGTAGTTGAGTGATTTGCCCAAGATCACACAGACAGTTACTGTCTGAGGTCGTATATGAACTCAACTCTTCCTGACTAGGTCCAAGGCTCTATCCATTATGCTACCTGGTAGCCTCTTTACAGCATCTTGAATCTCTCCTTCTTCTTTGGTTCCTATTCTTCTTCCTTTAAGGATGCATAGGCCTTACTATCCCCCCTGCTCACCAAAAATCTCTTGAAGTTCTTCCCCTTTCAACATTCTGTCTTATTTTTGCTTTCCATTAATTTCTACCATTTGAAGTGTATAGACAGCATGCATTGCTTCTGTTTCCTCATTATCCATTTCCTGCTTGAGCCTTTGTTATCTGACTTATACTCTTGCTATTTATCTAAATTTGCTTTCTCAGGTCAGTATTGTTGTCAAATCCAGCACCCTTTCCTTAGTTTTCGTCTCTTTGAAATCTCTGTATTGTTTGACAGTTTTAGCCACCCAACTCCTTGAAATTTTCTTCTCTCTTGGCCTATGTAACACACTCCCCCTTCCTCTGTTTTCATTTCTGTCTTTTTTAAAATGGTTCCTCTTTGCTTCCTAAACAAAGTCCAGTTTTCAGGCTTTAGCCCTTCTCAGTGGGCGCTTTCTTCATCAAACAATCATCTACTTTCATGACTTAAGCCTTCTTCTCTATTAGGCTAATTTAAAAATTCATATCACCTACCCTGACTTCTTTTCTAGAGTACAGTTGTATATTCCCAACTGCTTGCTTGCCTTTCTCCATATTTTCGAATCCTCTCTCTTTCTCTCTACCTTTCTAAATCATGTCTATCCTTTAAGGCATAACTAAATTTCTGTCTCTTTCATTGAAGACTTTCCCGATCTCTCCAATTTATTCCTTCCCATGAAATTCATGCCCCCCCCAAAAAAAATGGGGCAGCTAGGTGGCACAGTGGATACAGCACCCACCCTGAAGTCAGGAGGACCTGACTTCAACTCTGACCTCAGAACAAACACTTGACACTTACTAGCTGTGTGACCCTGGGCAAGTCACTTAACCCCTGTTGACTAAAAAAAAAAAAAGAAATTCATGAAACATATTGATCACTTATTTATCACTTAATCACATACTGTTCTATGACATTTTTTAGCTTTCTGTTTTTCTTTTAAAACTCTCTTACTGCCATTTAACTGCTCATATGTGTTTATTTTCTTTCCCAAACTAGTCAAGAGGCATAGACAGGAACCTTTGTGTGTTATTTTTTCTTTATGCCTCCTACTAGACTATAAGTTTGTTGAAGCCAGGAATTATTTTTGCCTTTTTTTGTGTCCTCAGCACTGAACATACTGCCTGGTACATGATAAGCACTTAATAAATTCTCATTGACTGACTGGCTGACTATCCCCCATAGACCATAGCACAGAACTATGGGTGTAAAAGGTGCTCAATAAACATGAGTGAATGAATGGTGAATGCCACTCATTATTGAAATATTGCCACACTGCATAAGCTTTATGTGTCCTCTGGAAATGCTATTATTTGTTATTCAGTCGCATCTGAATTTTTATGATCTTATTTGGGATTTTCATGGCAAAGATACTCAAGTGATTTGCCGTTTTCTTCTCCAGTTCATTTTTATAGATGAAGTAACTGAGGCAAATAGGGCTAAGTGACTTTCCCAAGGTCACACAGCTAGTGTTTGAGGCTGGATTTGAATTCACATCTTCCTGACTACAGCCCTGGTACTCTAGCTGCTTCACCACTTAGCTGCTCTGGAAATGCTATAGAGAAGAGAAATAGCTAGTGACTCCCAATAGGGAGGACTAGAGGAGAGGGAAAGGTTAATACTCTAACAGGAGAAAAAAGCCAAACTGATTCCACAGTCACACTATTACTACTCTTGAATCTTCACAACTCTCATGGTTGTTTCTAGTTTTTTTTCCTTCTTTCATTCCTTGCCTTCAGAAATACCATTTTTGTTGAAGTGCTGCTCTCTGGACATTTCAGTAGGGCATTTCTTGTAGATGTATTTGTTATCTTAATCTTTACTCACTTTCTACCCTCACCTCCCCCCCCCCACCCCAGTAAAATAATGTCTTCTGGCCTCTCATCAACCTCCTGGGTAGACTGAAGATTCTGGGACTGATAATCTTCATAACAATAATTTTATGACCAGTACCAGCATTTCCTAAGAGAAAACCTCTTTCCTCCTTTTCCTAGGCCTCTCCCTATGTCAAGAAACTCAGTTGGCCCTGGATCCTGCCTTTTCGGAAGGGGGAATTATTAATACCAGTTTTCCAGCCACAGTGGGGAAGCAGGAGTCTATATGCTTAATGCCGTATTAATAGTACATTGGCATGATATAGATTTCTGTCACCCTTTATACTAACAAACATCACTTAGTATGGGATAATGACAAATGTTTATTCCCAGCCACTTAGTTCAGCATAATGGACTCATAGATGAAATATGGAAAACCGGCTCCCTTTTCTCTGATGCTGTGGCCCCTCCCTGCAGCAGTTGCTGATACCGCAGCAGCACAGACTGGCTATCTCTCTAGCAGCAGGTCCTGAGTTGTGTGAATGGAGACCTGGGCAGCTGGTGCTTAGAATTTGGGCTGGGATTTCCCTATTTGGGCAAACTGATGCTAAGGAAGGAAAATGGGAAGGGTTGGTGGTGCAGGAAGGACATTTGCTCTTCATTGTTGCTTTGAAGATTTGGGCTTGGCTGGATCTGAGGGGTGAGAAAAATGTAACCAGTGTGTAAATTGGGAGATTAAAAGATTATTTTCTTCTTTAATCTTCTTTTTTAGATAAATACATGGATGTTCTCAGGGTGGCCCCATGAGTAGGTTGTTGCTTACAGTTTGTGATTTCAGGGGAACTGGGATATATCTCCTTCTCTTCCTGTCATGGGGCTTAAAAATTTTTTCATTACAGGTTCATTCTTTTGGGTCTAAGATAATAACAGTAGCAATAATAATAGCTTACATTTATAGAGCACTTACAAGCTATTTGTACCTTAGGTGGTTTTTTTTTATGAGTTCCATCAAGCATTTATTAAGTGCCCACTAGATACTATGTACTGTGATAGACACTGAGGGTAGGTACAAAGACACCAGTGAAACTTCTGCACTCAAATGCGATAGACAATTCATATGGGGGAAACAGCATGTGTGTGGGGGTGTATATGTGTGTATGTGTGTGTGTGTGTGTGTGTGTGTGTGTGTGTGTGTGTGTGTGTGAACATTGAAGATACAATGTAATCTCAGAGGGCAATATATTAGTAATATGTAAAGAGTCAGGTTATGAAGAATTTTAAATGCCAAATGGAGGAGTTTGTATCTAGAGGCGATAGGGAGCCCCTAGAGGTTATAAAGAGCAGGAGTGACCTTGTCAGACGTGCATCTTATGAGAATCACACAGGCAGCTACATGGTAGCTAGACTGCTGCATTACCAGTGGTGAAGAGAATATTTAATTTGTAACCATTCTTGCCTACTGGGTACTTCCCCCATTCTCACTGACAGGAAGTCATTTAATGTTGCAAAAAGTTTGGGTGGGGTTCAATTATCTTCCCCCCCCCCCAACTTTTATGTTTTCTCATTTTCAGACTCAGAAGGTATCAATACTAGGTTACCGTTGTCAATAGGCTTTGTGAACCCTAAGCTTCAGGAGATGGTTCTCTTTTTGTTAGAAGGATATTAGCCTCCACGAAGGGAGTACCTTGGGAACTATTACAGCAAGTATTATTGTCTTCTTATGCTATAAAATTAAAGCTCTAAGACATTTCACAGGTGTGAGTCAGCAGGGTACTGAGTGAAGGGTACAGGTAAAAGGACATGATGGGCTTTGGAGTCAGAGGAGCTGGGTTCAAATCCCTCTGTTTGCCACTTACCACCTATGTAACTTGGGGCAAATCATTTAAACTTTCTGGGCCTCAGTTTCCTCATTTGTAAAATAAGCATGTTAGACTCAATGACCTTTAAGGTCCCTTCTAGCTCAGAATCTATGAGTCTATGATCATATTCTGAAATCTTCTGCTACTAACTAGATAATGAGTTTTGAACTGGTCTTGATTTTTGCTTTCCCACAATTCCTGATGCACTTAGCTTCTTCCTGGATTTCTTTCCTACTGCCAGGAAACTAGACTATGAAAATATTATTTCCCTTAAATCATCCTGAATGTTCTGAGACCCTAGAAATTACTGACATGGTCTGTCAGTAGAGAGAATGTCAATGGAGTCTTTTGAAGAGGCTGGATTCAATGTTTCCTGGAGAATATGCCCTACTCCATTTCCCTTCCTTTAGGTCTGTGGGCCAGAATGTTCTTCCTTCCTGTAGGTTCTTATGACTTCATTTGTTTCCATGCTTCACTGACATAATCACATATTCAGAGTTAGTAACTGCATATAGTCATGCTAATTAAGTAATTAGGTATAATTATGCTCACTGTAAATACATGGTAATTGGCTAAAAATGTACTTGGAGGGGAAAGCTTATGTAGGGAATCCTAAGAGTGGTACCTGTATCTTTGCAGTAGTCCCTCCAGTAGATGCTGTCATTTCAGCCTGAGACAGTGGTGCCCAGGAAAGGTTACATTTAGCAGTTTAGAAGGGAGTGAGGGATCTGAGACACTGAATAGGTAACTGAGGGAATACTTGATCTTAATTCCAGAGACTTAGAAGCAAAGTAAATGCCCGTGATAATATTGTTATTCAGTTGTTTCAATCATGTCCAACTCTACATGACCCCATTTTTTCTTGGCAAAGATACTGGAATAGTTTGCCATTTTACAGATGAAGAAACTGAGCTTACACAACCAGTAAGTGTCTGAGGCCAGATTTGAATTTAGGAAGATGAGTCTTCCTGAGTCCAGGCCCAGCACTCTCTCTATCCATTGTGCTACCTAACTGCCCCATGGTAGTCTAGTGGAAGGAATATGAGATTTGATTATGTGGACCTGATTTCAAATCTCAACCCTGTTAATTGCTGACTGTGTGACCTTGGACAAACCACTTAATCTCACTGTGATTGTTTTCTCCTTTGCAGAATGAAAGGATTGGGCTAGATGTTGCTAAAGCTTTCTTTCAGCTCTAAGTCCTGTGATCTGACTGTGTTTTAGGCCCAGTCCTGCAAGAAGAGATTAACTCATTTCTGATGATCCTTTCTTGCCACAAATTCCTAACATTCTGAAGTTTCAGTTTATTTCTTTCTCCACTGGGTCAAAAAGGAGAGAGGTCCTAACACTGGAGGAAGTGGGTACCTCCTAATAACAAGTAGGATACTTTACTGGAACTGCTGTTCCACCATCATTTATACTAAGATGGTTCTTTTGCCTTCAATTTTATATGAGACATTTTAGCCTTGCTTAGAACATAATTTCATTGAGGGCAGGGACTTAATTTGCATCTCTAGTGTTTAGTACAGTACCAGAAATAGAGTAAGCATGAAATAAATGCTTCCTGAATTGGATCAAATTAAATTGTTTTTCTGACTCAGAAAACTTCAGATGCTGAACAGTACCAAAGAGACCTCAGAAGTTCTGTACCCTATTGGAGAATTGTTCTTCACAGAGTGAAGTTGAGAGTCTAAGCACTGAGTTGTTCCTAGGGAAGTCGCGATGTTTTCTGAGAAACATTAGATGATCTCAGCTGCCCCTATGGTGTGTTTGGGTGGGCAGCAGTGTATGTTTTCTATGCTGCAGTATACCTAGATATGTCTGAACCTTGTGATGGTCTAGTGGTTAGTTTTCTTCTGAAGCTCTGAGATAAAAAGGTGAGGAGCTGTGTTCTCCCAGAATATCTAGAAGGAGGAATTTCAAGGAGCAGATAGCCAAAGATGTCAAATACTTCAGAGATTTCAAAGAGAATGAAGAATATGAAAAGGCTACTGGAATCCTTCAAGACTCAGCCAAAGTTCTACTTCCTGCAAGGAGCCATTTCCAGTCTTAATCTTAATGCTATGAGGTCATCTCTGATTTGTCTTGTACATGATATACACATATGTATTTATTTATTTGAATATTTGTTGTTCAGTTTTTTCAATTGTGTCTGACTCTTCATTACCCAATTTGGGGTTATCTTGGCAAAAATGCTAGAGTGGTTTCCCATGTTTTCAGCTCATTATGAGGAAACTGAGGCAATTAGGGTTAAGTGACTTGCCCAGGGTCACACATCTAGTAAATGTCTAGGGCCAGATTTGCACTCAGGTCTGCCTGACTCTAGGCCCTGCTTGATCCCTTGCATCACCTGCTGCCTATATAGTTGTTTGTATATCATCTCTCCCATTAGATTATGGTCTCCTTGAGAGTACAGACAGACTTTTTCCCCCCTGATGTCTATCCCCAGCACTTAGTACAGTGTGTGATATATAACAGGTGCTTAATAAATATGTGTTGACTTGACTAGACTGGAGGAGGCAGGGTAGGAGGATGGTTTCTATGGAATGGCAAAACTGTTTTGAAAAGATAGCCAGGGAGTAAAGTAAAGCATGTCTGAAGTTGGGCCTAGACGTGGTGGTCAATGTCAGTGAACTGCCAATCTGGATAGCAAGGCCCCAGGGCAATAGTTCTGGAGAAGGAAGAGTTAAGTCCTCAATGCCACAGTTTCTGGCTGAGGTGACAAGGTGTTTGATGAGTGGATGGCCAGGATATAAAGTGAAATCCAAGGCACAAAATCTTTCATTGTAAGACAGAGATTCCCTCCCTTGCCCTAGAAATTCAGTTCTGTCCAGCCAATCTATTTTGTGTGTTTGATGTGTTCAAAATCTGTACTCGGCTCTGAGGGAGCTGAAAGGATAGACCAGCCAAGGCTTCTGCTCTAGTCTTGTTGCTGTTCAGGTCATTTATCAGTCAAGTCCATCTCTTTGTGACCCCATTTGGGGTTTTCTTGGCAGAGATACTATAGTGGTCTGCCATTTCCTTCTCCAGTTCATTTTATAGTTGAGGAAACTGAGGCAAACAGGGTTAAGTGACTTACCCAAGGTCGTACAGCTATGAATGTCTGGGCACTCTATCCACTTTGCCACCTACCTGCCCCTTACATACATTACAGTAGTAAGCATTCAAGTAGTGCCTCTCTCTCAGCCACTGTTCCCTTCCTCTGACCTAGTTATGTAAATGTTTGCTCTCTCAACCCAGTTGGGCAGCAGTACCATAGTTCAATAGAGGTGGTGGTGGTGGTGCATTTAGCAGCATAGATTTTGAGAGCTGGACGTGTCTATTTTTTGCATTTAGTAAATGAGGAAATAAGCTCCCCAAATGGGCATAACTTGTTCTTCTAGTCATCAGCAGAGCTGGGACTAATACGCAGATTTTCTTATCCTGCAGTTTTTAAGCCCATGGAAGTATTGGAGCTTAAAGGGTAGAGATCGTGTATTCTAATCCCTTCTTTTTAAATCAGAAGAAATGGAAACTCAATGAGGTTAGGGCACCTGCTCAAGGTCACATAGGTATTTAGCAGCTTGCTTTTTCTATTGTGCCACTTTTTTCCAAGGTGGTGGTGCAGCATACACAGTTCTCAGTGGGTCTAGGAAGGGATATTGTTGAGCCAATGAGCTGGACCACTGTTTGTATGAAATCCGATTTCATTAGAAAGTACATTATTAGATCATTATTCAATCAGTCACCAGCCCTGCCATGGATGTGTTTGCTGTGGGAAACTAACCTGAGTTTACAAAAGAAATCATCATCTAGAGATCACTGGGGAATTTATGTGAAGAAAAGAAGACTTATGCACAGCTACCTCTTTTCCTCAGCTCCAAGAAACAGCATTTAATATTGTTGATCTAGAGCTTCTAAAATATTTGAAAGGAGCCTAGGCAGCAATATGTTAGTTGACAGGGAATGGTCAGTGCGGTTGATGAAGAAGACCCCAAACAATTTCTTTTTGGAGTTGATGGATCATGGAACCATCTACCTAGTTTCTATTGTTTTCTGTTTTGGCACATACTCCTCAGTTAAAAATAGCAATGTCAGCAGACAATCAGACTCATCTGCTGTTGGACCAAGCTATACTTAGAATCCTAGAAGACTTGGAGCTGAAAGGTAGTGTAGAGGTCATTTAATTCAAGTTTTATACCAGTAAGCATTATTTAAGCCAAGTGTTATCATCCCCGTTTTAGGAGATTGAGTGCCACAGATGTTAAGTGATTCATTAGATGTCACACAGCTACTTAGTGAGACACACTAAACTTGCATGTTTTTGTACACTTGTATAGACAGTAACCAACATATCCATTACTTACGTGCCTGTATGCATACTTAACTATGTTCATGCTTGGTTTCTATCATTCTTCTAAATATGACCTATTTTTTCTTGGTACCCTTATTCACATATATTTGTATAGATCTACAGGTCTGCATACAAAGTATGTCCTGAGCATTTATTTATTCATTCTTTCATTTATCTTCCTCCCTCTTTCTCTTCTTCCTTTCTTCCTCTCCTTCCGTCCTTCCGTTGTTCCTTCCTTCACTCCTTCATTACTTCCTTCCTTCTTTCCTTCCTTCCTCCTACTCTTTCTATTACACACTGGTGTCTAGTCCTTACTTTGAAAACTAACTAGTTTACATCTAGTGAAATTCTACTTACTGACCTACTAGGCAACATGATATAATGGCAAGGGTCTTAAAATTGTAGTCATACAATGTCATAAAATTCTAGACTTGGAACTAGGTGAAACCTTATCAGTCATTTCATTCAATTCTATCATGTTTTGAATGAGGAAACTGAGACCCTCAAAGATTAAGTCACTTGCCCAGAGTCATACAGGCAGGAAGTTAAAAGATTTTCATTCAAATCCTTGTTCTCCTTCTTATTATGTATATGCCTGTGGTTAAACCACGTATTCTTTGAGTTTGTTTTCTTTTCTGTAAAATGGATATGACACTATTTGCTGTAACTAATACATAGATTATTGTGAAAATTGAATTAAATAGTCTGTTTGAAGTACTTTGGTATATGGATATAAAGTGTTGTAATTATTAGATCAGCTTTGAAAAGAGCCACTTGTCCACTCTTTCAGAGTGAGTAACGATTTCTTTAAGGTAAATCAAACAGCATGCATTTATTTAGCACTGTCTTAGACATGGAGGATATTAATACAAGTAACTTCCTACTAACAAGGAGATTATATTCTAAAGAAAACAGATTCCCTTTATGGAAATGACAAGCTGCTTTTTTTGGCTAATAGCTAGTAAATTGTGCTAATTTGTAAGGCTGTACTTTCACATTTTTGACATCTTTTGTTTTTACATCACATCAATTTCTGAATATACACCTCTCCCCTCCCCTTCCCTCTTTGCCCCAGACTGCCATCTCTTAAAGAATAAAAAATAAAAAAAAATCAGTGAAACCCACCAACACATCAACCACATCTGACATTATATCCAGAATTCCATACCCATAGTACCCCCACCTCTGCAAAGAAGGGAGGGATATGTAAGACTTTTTAAATAGTCTCAAGAGGCAGCCTGGAATAGTGGATAGAGCATGAGTATGGAGGCAGGAAGACCCAGTTTCAAATCTTGCCTTTTATATAGACTGGATGTGTAAGCAGGGGCAAATCACTTAACTCCTCAGTACCTCAGGCAAAGATAAAGATTATAAGTTACAAATGAGTGGCTGATCCACTTTAGTGGAGGGAGTTTCTATAACAAGAGTTCCATTCACCAAATAAAGTCATGGGGAGAAAAAACCAACTCCAATATTAAAACAAAACTTGTCACAACTATCTTTATTCTCCTACCCTTTGGGTGTTGAGCAAATATTGGACTTCTTATACTTGCTACTCTGAATGAATTCCTATTTTTAAGCCTTTGGATAGAACTAGTTTTTCTTCCTGTGGATTGGTCGCATTTTATATGCTGTCATTGGCTATTGACTTTCTTCTGTCTGCTCCACCATGGTCCCTAATGCCTTCCATTGTCCCCCATCCTCACAAAACACTCTCTTTTTGGAACAATAATGCTACCTCATAGACTTTTTTCTTTTCAAATAGTTTGTCTTGAGCCCAATCCATCAGCAACCTCCAGTGTTTTTCAGAAATGTTAAATATTTGCTAGTGTGCAGCAGATTGAAGTAGAGAAGGCATCAGCTGCTTCAGGGCCCCAAGCAAGTGCCTCTAGGGTAGGCTCAATCTTCAAGGGGCTAATGCTTAAGAGACTCTTTAAGTGGACCTCACACAGAGGGTATTAATAGAAGACTGTAAGTTGGTTGATCATATTTAAATGGTGATTTAGATGCTGTGAAGTCACCTTGGAGAGAAACAGACCAAAATCTTGGGGAATTCTTTGAAGTCTTCTGGGGCCTGCCATAGCAGAGATTCCATTAGCAGCAATAGGGCCAGATTGGGAATGACAGAGCAAGCACAGGTACAGTCCTGGCAATGACTGGATTCAGAGTCATGAGACAAGATCATAGAAAAAGAGGTGGAAGGGAACTTAGAAGTCATTTGGTCCAGTCCCTCCCCCCATATTACAGATGAGAAAATTGAGGTCCCAGCTTTATCCCTTGTGCATGTGCCCCTGTCTGACTCTCTCACTAGTATTCCAGTTTCCATTAAACCACACTGCCTTATAGGAACTTCAAAGGCCTAGGTTTGAATCTTACCTTCTCTGCCACTTATTAACTGTGTGACTTTGGGTAAGTCATTTCGCTTTTTTACATCTCAGTTTCCCTGTTTTAAAAACAAGACATTGGGCTAGATCAGTAGTGTATAATTCAACTAGAAACAGGAGTCACTAAATCATATATAAGGGTTCCTGTGGCTACATACTGACTTATTTTTAAAATGTAAATTTATTTATTTTTTGTGATTTTATTTATTTTATTTAATATTTCCCAATTACATTTTAATCTGGTTTGGGCTATGCTTAGGAGTGACGTGGGCCAAATGCAGCCTGCAAGCTCCATATTTGACACCTCAGGGCTAAATGACCTCTCATCTTTAAGTTTATACTCTTATGCTTCCATTTAAGTGCCTAGAGCCCAGACAGACCCCTATATGATATGACAATTAATAGGGATGATCTAGCAGCAGCCAATTGGAAGAGGTGGGTAGCCCAGAAGTATCCAAAAAGTATAGGAATGATCAGACAGGTGAAGTAGGGGCACAGGGAAGTATGTTGAGTTGTATTCAGTTGTGTCTGACTTTTCATAACCTCATTTGGTTTTTTTTTTTTTTGGCAAAGATACTACAGTGGTTTGCCATTTCCTTTTCCAGCTCATTTTACAGATGAGGAAACTGAGGCAAGTGAGATTAAGTGACTTGCCCAGGGTCACACAGTGAGTAAGTGTCTGAGGCCAGATTTGAATTGAGGAAGATGAGTCTTTCTGACCTCATGCTTGGCCCTCTATCCACTGTGCCACCTGGTTAAGACAGGGACACAGTTGTTGAAAAATAGCATAAAAGGTGGGGGCTTGATCAATGTGAGGCCAGAGTGCAACTAAGTCTCACTTGATGCTGACATACTGAGTCAATGACCTGCTCACATAGGGGTCTTTAAATTCCCTTAGAAAGGGGTAGACCTCCCAGATTGTAGGGAATGACTAAACCCATAAGTGAAGCTTGTGTCCCTATTTTCAAAGATTACAAGGATAAGAGATAGAAGCCCAACAGACTGTTGTAAGACAAAGCCTTTTCTGTTGGCTGAATAGCTGAATTTGTCACTAAGATCATGGCAGTGCACTTCACCAGACACTGCATTAGCCTCCATCCTGAGACCCAGAATTGCTGGTGATGCAGCAACTCATCCCTTTGGATTTTGCTGAGTCTCAGAGCTCTGGTGCCAGTGGTAATGAAGAAGTGTTGGGACTAAACTCCTAATGGCCCATTGATTGGTTGAATTATGCTCGGTGTAATTCTGAAAATAGATAGTAAATATGTGTTTGGGGATTTGTGGGGATTTGTTACTTAGGGGCTTTAACTCCTTCCCAGCTGGTCTGACAAACACATTAAAGAGGTTCTCTAAAAGCCTTCATCTTTCCCAAGGTGGCAGTGTGGCTGGCTCAAAGCTAGGGCATTTTCTGCCAGGGGTACTTGTCGAGCAGCAGGCAGAGATCTTCTGAGAGCATGCGCTGTCCCAAATTGGCCTGTAGAAGACCCTTTCCATTCTTTTTTATGGGCTAGAGTCAGAAATAGGAGATTTCCCTCTATAGTAAACTTTTTCCAAGACCCAAGAGAGCAAATGATAGTCAACTTAGGTCCTCCATGTATCCTTTGGAATTGAGCTACCCTCTGGATGGAAAACTGATCTGCAAGCTTTCCATCAGTTTTCATTGTCAGTATTTTGGTCAGTCAGTGCCTATTCATTCAGCATCCCCAAATTCCAGACCTAGAGGGAGAAAGGACTAATTGGTAATTATTTATTACCTCACCTCCAGCCAGGACTTCCATATTACTTACCATCATAAGACTATGATACCATCAGTTCCCAATGGCTTCAAGCATGACCTTTATGCAGATGATTCCCAGATCAATAGTTGTAGATCCAGCACTCCTGAATTTTAGCCTTGCATTTACCAGCAGCCTATTGTATATCTCCAACTGAATGCTCTATAAGTATCTTAAACTTAACATGTGCAAAACAGAAGTCATGAAAGGGGATGTCCTGTATAACAGTGGTATCAAGCTCAAATAGAAACAGGGGCCACTAAACTATAATGAGGATACCTGTGGGTCATATATTAAATTAGTTTTAAAATATAATATTATCTCTGTTTTATTGGTTTTTTTAATTAATTTTGTTAAATATTTCCCCATAACATTCTAATCTGGTTCGGGTCATACTTGGGAGTGTTGTAGGCTACATATGATGTGTGGGCCATATGTTGACACCTCTACTATACAGTATTATAGTACACCATATACTATACTATTAAATATACTCTGCTTTTACAGTGTATTTTGTACAGTGTATTTTTTCTTCCCTTTTTTCACTTAATAGCATTTCATTTTTTTCCAATTACATGTAAAGATAGTTTTCAACATTCACTTTTATAAGATTTTAAGTTTCAAATTTTCCCCCCTTCCTTCTTCCCTTCCCTCCCCTCTCCCCAAGATAACAAGCAATATGATATAGGCTATACATGCACAATCATATTAAATATATTTACACATTAGTTATGCTGTGAAAGAAGAATCAGAATGAAAAGGAAAACCAGGAGTCAGAAAAACCAACCAAAAAAAGACAGAAAATAGTATGCTTTGATCTGCATTTAGACTCCATAGTTCTTTCTCTGGATTTTACAGTATATTATTTGTACAGTATGTTTAATAACTATATAGTATTTAATATTGTATTAAAGAAACTTTACTAGCTTAAAACTGCACCAAAACTTTTGGGACACACAGTATTTTCCCACAAACTTCCCCTTTTCCTAACTTCATTATTTTGTTTGAGGGCACTGCCATCTTTACAGCCTCCCATGTCTGCGACCTCAGAATCATTCTCAACTTTTCCCTTTCTAGCATATAAAATCAATTTCCAAGTCTAGATGATTCTGCCCCCACAACATGTCTTTCCCCAGCTCATAGATGTATCACCCTAGTTCAGGCCTTCATCACCTCTCACCTGGATATTTTCATTACCCTTCTAATTGGTCTCCCAGTCTCCACTCTCTCCCCTTTCCAATTTGTCCTCCACACAGCTGCCTAATTGATATTTCAAAAGGACAGGCACAATCATGTCACTCCTCAGTCCAAGAAGTGCTAGTGAACACAGGACTAGAATACAAACTCCTTTGTTTGACTTTGAAAAGGCCTTTGCAGTCTGGTCCCATAGATATCTCTCAAGACTTACTACACATTGCTCTTCTTGGCACTGTGTCTGGCTCTGGCAAAGGGATTATTAAATGTTGACTGACTAACTTACTCTACCTTCCAGTCCAAATGACATGCTTGTTCCTCCCCACTCATCTTCCACCTTTGTGCCTTTGTCCAGGTGGTTCCCCCATACTTGGGATGCCTTCTTTCCTCGCTTCACTCTTAGAGTCCCAAGCTTCCTTCAAAGGTCAGTTGAAGTTCTGCTTCCCAGAAGAAATCTATTCAGCCTCCTCATTTGCAAGTGCCCTTACCTGCAAACTTACTTTGTACAGTATATATTTTGTGTTTAGTTTTCTGTCTACATGTTTGAAAGGCTTCATGGCGTGGTAGATAGAGAAAACTTAGCTTCACACTCTGCTTCTAACATATATTGGCTATGTGATCTTGGACGAGTCACTTAGCCTCTTACTGCTCTAAGCAATTCTTTATGACTATATTTACAGAGAAGGTACTGATCTGCTTTGGTGCAGGGAGTTTCCTCACCTAGGGATTCCAATACTAACGAACAAATAGGCACAGCACCCCTCCTCCGACAATAAATAGAATATAAGCTTTTTGAGGGCAGAAGCTATTCAATTTTTGTCATTATATTCCCCTATACTATTAACACAGGCACATAGTGTGCATTTACTAACTTCTTGTTGAATGAGGGAATCAATCCATGAGTAGCACCATGAAATTTGGAGAAGAAAGAAAAGAGTCAATTCAGAATCCGTCTCATGGGGCAGACATCAACCAATGCTTCAGAAGCATTCCTGAACCATGCCACGCTGGCCTTACCTGGGACCTAAAGTACCTTCCATTTTGGGCATGTGGCCCTTCAGAGAAAAGTGATGAATGTAGTAAGTGAGCCTTCAAGATGCATAATGGCAAGTTACAGTGAAACTGCATCTCCAAAGGGAGAGTCATTAACCTCCTCCTGTCTTAGCCTCTATTGCCTTGTTTCACCCTTGTCTGGAAGCCCATATCCCTGCTTCCCTAGGGGATTACACTAAACAAGATCTTCAGTAAAGCAAGGGCATAAAAACAAAACCTGGAAGAAAAAAAAATTACATTCTGATCTAATAAAGAAATTACTGACGTTCTACATTATGAATTGGATTAATTTTTAATGGCTGCGAATGGAGTTGATTTATAATGCATCCTTCCTGGCTGTAGCACATGTCCCCAGCTAATAAATAAATGACAGGTCCCTTGTATTAAAAGTATCAGTCATTTTACATTGTTGGAATGTAAATGATGTGAGTTATTGAACAAAGGGCCCCGGGGACAGGCCATGCTCTGTGGTGAGCAGTCAGAACAAGGGACAGGCAATGGAATTTGGCCTTGTTCTGAAGTTGGGCTAAGATGAGGCTTTTCCTTTAGTCTTAGCAAGGTGACTCACAGTAAGTTTTCAGGTGGGAGGAGGGGAGGGGTGGTACTTTGGAAAAGGGCCAACTTTTATTTCAGTGCTCTGAGAAATGTCCAAATTTTGATCTTAATAATGTAGGTGGGGGATACTTTCTCTGAATCCCCAAGCTTCATGATAGAGGTATTCTAAGAGCTGGGCTTTGCAGGATGAGTTATATAGGATGATTATGTAGGCTGGGAAGGGTGATGAGCAGAAGCAAGTCTATAGGGGTAAGTGTGTGGGGGAGAGAGGAAATGGGTCTGATAGGATTTTGGGTGGTAGTGGAAAACTCAGACAGGTTGAATGGAACCTAATGGTGGAGGGACCTTGAAAGGAGTGCCAGTTTCGTGTGTGGACAATAACCAGCCCTTGTAGATTTTCGAAGGGAGGAGTGATATGATGAAAGAGGGACTTTTAAAGATTATTCTGTCATGAGTATAAAAAGATAGATTGCTCAGTACCTAATAAGTATTCAATAAATACTTGATTGATTGGACTGAGTAGAATCTGGTGTCAGGGAGTAGAAATAGGAAGCTTTTACAATAATCAAGATGTGAGATGATGAGGGCATGGACTGGAATGGTGACAATGAGAACAAAAACGTCATGAAGGAAGAACTGACAAACTCAATGAATTCTAGATATAAGGAAAAAAAAAGGATGAGACAAAACGACCCCAAGGCTTCAAGACAGGGTGACTGAGACAATAATGTTGCCATGAACAGATAGAGATCAGGAAGTTGGGAAAAGTCACTTTGGCAGGGGATATCCACTTGTATCTTTCACATGTCAAGTCTGAGGTGATGGTGGGACAAAAGAAATGGAAATGTCCAGGAGCCAGAAGGAGCTTGAGTGAAAAGTTAGGCTTGGCATTATAGGCTTTGAGAGTTATTAGCATCAGAGATGTAAAATTTCTAGAAATTTTGAATCCAAGAGAAGACTTCAAATTTCCCCACTCTCCTTAGGAAAACAGTGGAAATTTGGGAGAAAATTGAAGTATGATATTATTTTGAAGTCCTTTTGCAAATCTAACATAATATTTTTAGCTTAGCAAAGCAAGTATATTTCATACATAATTTGGCTTGCTCATTAAATTATCATGTTGGCATATTAAATTTAAAGCTACAGATTATTCAGACAGTGATTACAAATTTACTAATTGAGTTTACTTTAAATGTCTTTTTTTTTTGTTATAAATGTAGCTAGAAGCTGCCAAACTTTAAGGAATCTGGCATCTCTTAGTTTTTACTGGTTTCTGAGAATCAAGACAGAACCTGACAATAGAAGAGAATATCAATATTGTGGTAAAGTAAAGAAAATGATCATGCTTCCTGGATTTGGCAACCACAGCAGTGTCCTACAAAGCTAGAAAAGGAACTGAGAATGACAAAAGAGGGAAAAAATTAAACTTACTGAATACAACATTTACCACATGAAATTTTGCCTAATCAGTCTCATTTTCTCAGCTGTCACCATCAGCAGTTCCTGCTGCTTCTGATGCTGTGCCTTTTATCTTCATAGTCTTTTAAAAAATGAAGTTTTGCCCAAACAAAGACAAATGTTTCTCAAGTTTCTTTCTCTCTCTCTCCCTCCCTCCCTCCCTTTCTTCCTTTGTCAGTAGATTTAGACAGTAGCCCATTGCCTGTCTCCCATCACCTATCAGATGTAAAAAAAGGAGGGTGGGTCAGAAGAGAAAGGTCAGAAGCTGTAAAGACCTTACTAACATGTTTCAGGAAGATGAGCTTGGCAGAAACTCAAGCATTCCTGGAATAAATACCCTAAGACACTGGAGTTTTCTGAGGCAGTGAAAGTACCCATCCAACATTAAGTCATGCTGCCCATTTTGTTATGAGCTCAAATCAGATAATAATGTCCATTATTGTTAAGTTTTGCATCCATGAGATTTGTAGTACCATGATCATGATAACAGTTCTTCCAATTTCTTAACTAAGTCTTTGCTCTATATTTGTAAGCAGATGTATGTTTAGATTTTCAGAAACAGTTAGTGGATAGTATCTGAGACATTGATAAGACATGGTTGACAAGAGCAACCCTACTGATTCAGGCACAATGAAGGGCAAAGGAATTAGCTTTAGGAGAAATAGAAAATGTGACATAATGGAAGGAATGCTAGATTTGTGATCAGACAATGCAGGTTCAAATTCCACGTAGGTGTTAAAAAATAAATTATTGCTGCCTATTTTTATGTCACTTTCATTTCTCAATATATCCCTCTGACTCAGTACTTAGCACAGTGCCTGGCACATAGTAGGTACTTCATAAGTGTTTATTGATTGATTAACTGACTTGATCCCAGAGAACCATGCTCTATAACAAAGACTAAAAAAGGGTGAGGGACACCCCCAAAAAACAGTTTAGAAAACTAACCAAAAATATCAGTCAGTTACAATATTACATACATTGTGCCATGGCCACAATCTCTTACCTTTGTAAAGAACTGAAGGAGGTAAATTTTATATCTTTGGGAACAAACTTAGTAATAATACTTTCATAGTATTCTGTTTTACTCGTTTCTTCTATTTACATTGCTGTAGTCATTATGTATATATTTTATAATAGTTTCTCTCTCTTTATACACACACACAGACACACACAAATGTATATCCTGGTTTTGCTTACTTCATTTCATATCATTTCATACGTCTTCCTGTGCTTCTTTGAATACATTGTATCTGTTATCTGTTACAGCACGGTATCATTGCATTACATTTATGTGGACAGTTTGTTTAGCTATTCCAAAGTTGATGGACATCTACTTTATTTTCAATTCTTGACTACTACAAACAGTATTGCTAGAAATATTTTTGTGTACCTGGGACTTTTTAAAAAATCATTAACCTCTTTGGGTTATGTGCCTGGTTTTGGGATCTCCAAGTCAAAGAGCATAGACAATTTAGAAATTTTCTTACAATAGTTCCAAATTGTTTTCCAAAATGGTTGTCCCAAATTCACAGCTCCACCAACAATGTATTAGTGTGCTTTTCCTTTCAGAGTCCCTCCAACATTGGCCATTCCCATTTTTTATCATCTTTGACATTTTGATGAGTGTTTGGCAAGACCTCAGTGTTTGGATTTGTATTGCTCTTATTTTTAGTGACTTGGAACAATCTTTTACAGGGTTGTTAGAAGGGCAATACTCTTCCTCCTCCTCCTCCTTCCAGTAGCTAGTAATAACTGTTTGTTCATATCTTTTGACCACTTGTCCATTTGGGAATGGCCTTTGTTTTTATGTATTTATGTTAGTTCCCTATATACCTTGGCTATAAAGCTCACTCTTATTGGAGATACTTAATGAAAAAAGTATATATTTTTTCTGTTTCCCTTCTTGCCATAGTGTCATACATTTAGCCACTTTTGCTTTTTAATATCTTGTGACCTTGAGCAAGCCAATTTAAAGCTCAATTTCCTCATCAGTAAAATGAAGAGGCTAGAGATAAATTTTCTCTGCCACCAGAATTTGAATTTACATCTTTGATTCCAAAACTAGTGCTTTTCTTTATTATACCCCCACTACATAGTAATATGTTAACACATTATCTTAAACCATTATCTTAGAAACCATTCTGCAAGCATTTCACAATCAAAACCACACTAATGTTTTAGAAAGAATATACACAAAGTAGTCCTTTAAGAAGAAAACACAGCTTCATGTGGTCCCCACCTCCCAGGCCTTCCCTTCTTTAGTCAGAAATTGAAGAAGCATAAAGTCTTAAAGCAAACTATCCATGACTTAGCCTTGGAAAACACATGTATAGTCAGGAAGCATAGAATCATAGATCTAAGTATGGTAGCGACCCCCAAGGCCATCTAGTGTAACCCTGTCATTTTATAGATGAGGAAACTGAGGCCCAGGGAAGTGGGCCCAAAACCACACAGGTAGTAAGTATCAGAAGTAGGATTTCAAGCTTGGTCCTTTCACTCAATAGTCAGTGCTCTTTCCTCTTTCAAAGGGTTAAGAGCTGGAATAAATGACATTGAAGGAAACAGACTAGGGTTCTGTTGGAGACAGGTTACTGTAATATTGTATGATTCATTACAACAGCTCCCATGTATGAAGTTTTTCTTATAACAACCCTTTGAGAGAGATCATGCAAATATAATTTCCCCAATTTTCCAGATGAGTAAACTGAGGGCTAGAGAGGTGATATGGAGGTTATAGGACATAGAATTGGAAGAGAACTTAGAGATCATCTAGTTCATTGGTGACCTCATTTTATAAATAAAGTGAGGCCTGGTGAGGTTAAGGGACTAGACTAAAGTCAGACAGGTACAATGTAAAAAATCCATGATTTCAACTTAAGTCTTCAGACTCCAAATTCAAATACCATTAGGCCATGCTAATTCTGTTATGAGAGAAGCCAAGAGGAGGAGAAAGAAGAGAGAAAGAGGATGAAAGGAAGTCAAGCAGGAGGGAGTCAGTGAAATCAAATGTAGCAGAGAGTTAAGAATAAGGACTAAATGGATTTAGCAGAAGAAAGATACTTGTGATTTCCAAGAGAAGAATTTCAGCACAATCACGGGTATAGAAACCAGTTCTCAGGAATGAGGAGGTAGTGGGTAGTGAGGAAAAAAAGGAATAGATAATATAAAACATTAATTTGCAAATTGAGGCAATGAAGGAAGGAAAGAGTAGAGTAAAATGGAGGTGATGAGAGAACTTTACCTTTCTGTGTTTAGGGCCATTTGGAGGCCAATCATTCAACAGCATTTTGCCATGGGAATTTCCTTTCAATTGACCTGGGAGGAAAAGGGCATTGTCTTCTATGGCTGACAAGTAGGAAGAGAAAAGAATAGCAAGGGTGGAAAATCAGCAGCCCTCCAGCTAAAGAGAAAAGGAAGCTTTCTCTGTTCTGGTCTTGTTTGGCTTCATTTCTGGGTCAAAGAAGGTGACTGATCTATGAAGTCTGGGATATATGAGCTGCAGCTAATGGAAATGAAGCCTGCGGCAAAGGTGGAGGGGGGAAGTAAGCTCAAGAAGGTTTGTCTTATTTACGCCATTTCTCTGTAGCAGTAAAGATAATATTTCAGTAATTGATATGGACTTTATGAATAATACAGAGCGAACCAACAGAATTGCAGCATTTTTTACATGGTGAAATGCTAGGTCAGAGGCTGTATAGCTATTTATCCTGATTCTACTGCCTCTGAAAACTTTCAGTCCTTAGAGGTTGGGATTTAAAGTCAGTAAATGAAGCCAAATACCTTTTGATCCTTTGTACCTTATGGAATCATAGAATATTAGAGCAAAGAGGGACCTTAAATGTCGACTCATCCTATGTTCTCATTTTAAAGATGAAGATGCTGGGGTTAAGTGACTTGCCTGAGGTCACACAGCCAATTGGCAGTCAATCAACAAGCATTTATTAGATGTTAACTATGTGCCAGGCGTTCTTCTAAGTGCTGGGGATAGCAGAATCCAGGCTTCCTATGTCTTAGTCCAGTGATCTTTATAGCTCTCAGCAGAGAGAGAGAGAGTAGATTAAGTGAATCTCTTGACATCTCACAACCAGGCTGCTGTGTTAGAGCAACATGGAAAGCTATGCAGCTTTGGGAAGTTTGCTCATTTTTAGGAACATATTTATAGTTCAACTTTTTCTTTGGTCTCCTGGATAGGTGCAGGCCGAGTTTAATTTAGCTTCTTCCTTGTAGTATGCTTTCCCAGTGACTTGGTGACTTTCCCTGGTGTCCACGGATCATTGTCTCTCAGAGGAGAATTTTGATAAGACATCCCAGGATGAAAGTGTTCCTCATTTAAATGTACCCTTATGTCCTCTTAGCTTGGGCTGCTCCTCCTTGGCTCTCTGTTCAAATTCTAGGCATGATTAGGAAGAGCAGTAGTGTGGAATAAGGGGAACAATGATGGACTTGAGTGGGAAGACATAGCCCTATCCAAATAGCTATGTGGCCCTGGCCAGGGAAATCTGTTTCTCTTACCCTCAGTTTCTACATCCACAAAATGACAAGATCCACTGGATTCAGACCTTAGCTGTCATAAGAGGCATTGTGGTACATAAAGCAGAAAGAATGCTGGACTTCAGGGCAAACCTAGATAGGAGATACTTCGGTCTGAGTCCTGGCTCTGACACTTGGTATCTGTGTGGCTGTAGGCTAGTGGTTTAACCTCTCTGAGTTGCAGTTTTCCTCATCTAAAAATGTGGATGACAATGGCTGTGGCATCGACCTCCCAGGGTTTTTGTGAAAATCAAATGAAATAAAGGCTGCAAATGGCTTAGCAAACCTTAAAGTACTATGTCAATGCCAGCTGCTGTTGTCTTCATCATCACCACTCTCATCATATAATTAATGCTATTATTTTCTGAGGTACTTGACACAATAGCCTCACCCTTCATGGTTAATGTAATTATGATGATGAATGGCATTTGTATGCAGCGTTATGGTTTATAAGCACTTTATATACCTTACCTTTCAATTAAAATTATTTTTTCTTCATTAACAAAAATTATTTTCTCTCTCTCTAACCTCCCCAAAACAAAACCCTTACTTTCCATATGTTATCCCATTCAATTCTCACAACTCTGTGGGGGGTAGGTGGTGATAATACCCATTTTCCAGATGAGGAAACTGAGGCCCAGATCAGTTAACGAGCTTTTTCAGGATCACACAGGTAGTAAATGCCTGAGATAAAATTCAGACCTGGGTGCTCCTGACTACAAGGCTAGTACTTTAGCCACTATCCCAGTCCTTCTCTAGAAATGTTAAGTTGTTGTCACTCCTGATGCCCTGGCAGTTAGTCCACGCTGAGGTCAATTGTCGATTCTGTCTGTTAGGTCCTTGTCGTTGTGGTTTCATTTGGGTTGTGTTGCTTCTAATTTCCATTCTGAACCATATGTGGAATTGCTCTGTGACCCTTGGCAGATGACTGCTTCTCCCCATGTCCCTCCCTCTCCATCTCACCCACCCTCTGGACTCTAGACAGTGTTCCATTTTAGCTGGGCCTAAAGTGATGTGCCTACGAGTCCTCTGTGTGTCTGTGGCAAGGGGAGAGGGAGGCCATGCATCATCACCATCACTATCAATTCATCATCTTTTTGAGCACACCCAGTAAGGGCCCCGCATTGTACCCTGTGCTCTAAGAATCAAAGCTGCTAAGCTAGCCTGTCTGAGAAGCACTTTGCAAGGAAAGACATGGCAGAAATGCACGACATTAATAGCTGCTGAGGTTTCATCCCTATGTAATTTAAGTCCTTTTCCCTTGTTACTTACACTCTGACAGGGGAGGGGGACAAGAGGACAGATTGGAACAATTGGAAGTGGTTGTGGAAATACTTACGCAGCAACCTTCTTACTCTGGGATGACTTTGGGGCTACAAAAGAGTCTTTGTGAACTGCCTGCTCCAGGATCTGGTGTAGGACATATGAATATCCACCAACGTTTCCTTATAGGAATGTTTTTTTGTTTTGTTTTGCTTTGGTTTGGTTTTGAGCATTACACATGTGTGGTGGGACAGGCATTGAATGCCCAGGGAGTAGAAGACTTGATTTCAAGACCTCACTCTGCTTCTTAATCTCTGTGGGGGCCATGGACAAGCTCTTTAACCTTTGTTTAACCTTATTTTCTTCATCTGTAAAATGGGGGGATATAACTAGTAGAGAGCCATGGGAGGGCTCAGGCAAGGGTTGCACAGGATGGATAGTCAAATGTATCACTAATAGGAGGCAGTGCCCTTATCAATGACGTCACAGATCCCCTTGAGGATATCTGAGCATATAACAATGATTCTTAGATCTGGAAGAGACCATTACAGGTGATCTAATCCACGCAGCTGATTTTACAAATTAGAGAACTGGTAGCTAGAGAGGTTAAACTCCTTAGTGGCAGATTTTCCTCACTCTGACATCAGTACTCTTCAAAAGTTCCATATTGCCTTTTCTTGATTCTATGATCAGTTCTGGGTAACTCCATCTTTGTATCTTCTTCTTGTTATCTTTTTTCTTTTAAGGCAATGGGATTAAGTGACTTGCCCAGGGTCACACAGCTAGTAAGTGTTATGTGTCCAAGGCTGGATTTGAACTCAGGTCCTCCTGAATCCTGGGCCGGTGCTCTAACCACTGCACCACCTAGCTGCCCCATATCCTCTTCTTGAACTCCATTCCCTATCAACTTTTTTTTTCTTTCCTACTTGGAGAAGGCAGCCAAGACTGGGAAAAGGTGGTGGTGGGGGGACGACATTATTTGGTTAGTATCCAAGCAAGTATACCAGGAAAATTCTGTATCATGAGAAAGAATCTTGAAATTATTTCTCTTTGTTGATGGCTGTACTCCAGGCATTTAATTATTGCAAGCTTGTGAGGTAGATAGAACAAGTATTATTGTCTTTGAAAATATTGATATGCTTTGTTTTGACATAATCTATATTACCCAATATCCCCCTCCCACCTCCCCTTTCCATAAAGCAATTTCTTATAAAGAAGAATTTTTAAAAATTCAGTAAAACTAATCAGCATATCAACTAAATGTTTATATGCCCTGTGTAATGTCCCATAACCCATAGTTCCCTTAACCCCTACAAAGAAGGGAAAGAGACGCATCCATTCTCTTATCTTTTCTTTTGGGTCATATGTGCTGATGATAATTTTATAGTATCTAGTTTTGATCAATTTTTTGTTGTGAAAACAAGTATAGTTATTTCTATTTTACAGATAAGGAAACTGAGGCTCACACAGGTGCAGTGACCACTAACAGTCACAAAGGGAATAGCCCAATACTTCTCCCATATAACCACCCTATCATCTCTAAGAAAACTGTTTGTCAGGAATCTGTGATTTTTATCAGTGTTGTAGTCTCTCTACCTGTGAAAATTATACTCCCTATATGTCTTAGAAGATACTGTTTTGAGTAGTAGTAGCTGATGACACAAACATTGATCATTTGATGTCTACCCTTTTGATGATGAGTATCTCTGAACCTAGCTAGGTCTTTGAACAGAAGACACACAATCTCTGTCCTTGTCCATTTTTGAAGACTTTTTAGTTTCCTAAGACATGTCAGAGGTCCTATGACTCTGCTGGCATAGCTTTTAGGGACTCAAGGTCACCTTCTTGCCATGTACACTTTCAGTTTTGCCTTTGTAGTGCTAGGGTCTACTATGGCGCCTGGTACATAGTAAGTTACTGACTTTAGTCAAGTTAAGTCAAGTCAGCAAGCACTTCTTAAGCACCCACTATGTATCAGGTCCTGTCTTAAGTGTTGAGGATACAAAGAAAGGCAAAAAAGAATTCCTACCTCAAGGAGTCCCCTGTTCAATGAGAGTGTTAATATATAAACAACTATATACTAACAAGATATATGCAAGATAAAATGGAGATAATCACAGAGGGAAGGCATTGGCCTTAAGAGGAGTTGTGATAGCCTTTTTACAGAATGTGGGATTTTTAGCTGACACTTAAAAGAAGCCAGGAAGCCAAAAGGTGAAGAGGAAGAGAAAGAGCATTCCAGGCACAGGGAATAGATAGTGAAAATTCATGGTATTGGGAGACAGGAGTATCTTATGAGAAGAACAGCAAGGAATCTGGTGTCACTGGGTGGTAGAGGCTGTGAATGGGGAGTAATGTGTAGGAAGACTATAATGGTTGGAGGGGGACAAGTTATGAAGGGCTAGAAGACAAACTGAAATTTTTGTCTTTGATCCTGGAGGGAATAGGAAGTCAACAGAGGTAGTTCAAAGTCTAGCTGGCATAGGACAGGCAGTCAACAAAACCACTTCACTACATAAAGTCTTCATACAGTGAGGGAACAGCCCATTTGAGTGATTAATGGATCAGTATTAACTTGGAGGTAGATCTCTAGTGAGGGTCACAAAATTCTGTCCTTGGTCCTGTATTGGTCAGCACTGTTAAGCAATTACTGGCATGAAGGCACCAATGGTGTGCTTATCAAGTCTGCAGAGGATATGAATACAGAAGGAATAGCTAACACATTTGGATTACACAATGGAGATGCAAAAGATCTTGCAAAGGTTAAAATGATGAGACAAATCTAATAAGGTGAAATTTAATAATGTGATAATAAATGGGAGTTTCTACCCTTGGGTTCAAAAAAAATCATCTGCATAAGTAAAGAATGGGAAGATGTGACTAGAGAACAGCTTATATGAGAAGGAACTTGGGGTCTTTAATAGCCTGCAAAGTCAATATGAGTCAATAGTATGGTGTGGCAGACAAAAAATTAAGTGATTTTTAGGATGCATTAACGGAAGCACAGTATACAGAATGAGGGAAGTTATTATTTCACTTTGTTCTATCACAGTTGAAGAAGGACATTTATTATAAGCAGGAGCACACAGCCTCAGGGGAGCTTGAATGACCAGGATGGTAAGCAGGCTTGTGCCTTTAAGGCCTAGTTGAAGGAACTAGGGCTACTTATCCTAGAGAAGAGGAGATTTAGTAGATGATGAGGTGGGAGAGACATGATATTTGTCTTCAAGTGTTTGTAGCGCTAGCGTAGGGAGAAAAGATTATCTTTCTTTTTAATTGGCCGCAGAAAGCAGAATTAGAAATCGTGGGGGTGCTGAGAGTCAAATTTTAGCTGGATATAAAAAATTGCTACAACATTTATAATAATTAGAACCACCTGAAAGTGGAATGGGATGCCTCAGGACTGAGTTCTTTAGGTCAAGGATAAATAACTTTCTATTGGGTATATTCTAGAGGGGATTTCTGTTCAGGTTCCCCCAACTTTAAGATGCTAAATTCTCAAGATGCCAGGCCAGAAGTTGTAGGATATTGTGGCACTTTCCTGCTACTATTCCCTCCTACAAAAGGGCCCCCAAAGGAATAATGGTCTAGAAATAATTGAGCTATATCACCAGAGAAGCATGTTGAAGGAGATTCTTTCAGTGGGCATCATTTCCAGAGTTAGGTTTCGGTTGAACAAACTTGCAGAGAGAAACATTTTCACATTCCCTAGGCAACAGATGGGATGGAAACCTTGATGCTTTCTTAGTTCCTCTGAAATTTCTGGGTTTCCTAGGGTACTCCTACACTTCCTTGGGGCTGTCAAATTCTGCACCCAGGCATTCCCAGGGAGGGCTATGAAGACGTGCAGATACTGCTCTAAGATAGTAAATTGACATGCCCACAGAGAGGAGCCAAAGCAGCTGTATCTCAAGATCTCATTAAAGAATAATAACTGTTACTGAGTCACAGTACATTGAGTGTTGGAGTCTGTATCCCCACTGGGGATTCAGAACAAAAGGAACGTAAAAATCCCATGTAGGGTCAGAGCTAAGGTACATCAAGTCCACTTCCCTGGCTCTAACAAGACACCACAGAGAAGTTGTGTGGCAGGGAATGGTTGCTGTCCTTGAAGTCAACCTGAGAAGTTTAAAAATTGTGAAGGAAGCACTTTATAAACCTAAAAGTGCTATTCCAATGTTCATTGTTGTTTGTTGTTGTTGTTGTTGTTATAATAACAAAGCATTTCCTTCATTTCCATATTGGCTCATTTTTTAAAAATAGGCTTTGATGTGAAATATGATCAAAGGATTTTTTTTGGAAGTCTAAATAAATTATGTCTACTGGTACCATTTCCTACATGCTCTTCCCCTCTCAAACAGTTCCTGTTGATTAGTCAGGCTTGATTGGCCTTTCAGAAAAGATGGGACATTTCCTCATTAGGTTATATTGCATTAAATGATCAGTGAGCTCAGTCTTTTAATAATAAATTCCACCAGATTCCCTGGCATAGAAATGAGCTTCCTGGGTATGTAATCCCTGCGATCTCTCTTGGAACCCTTCTTATAAATGCATGTCACATTGGCAATACACCAGTCTTCTGACACAATGGCCATTTGTAAAGATAGGTTACATATTTTGGCGAGCAGCTCCTAACTTCACCTTTGAGTTGCTTCAGAAGTCTTAGATGGATTACCAATGTTTTTTTTTATATCATGTTTGTCAATTAAATCTAGTTTGTACATAGTCTATCACAGTTTTTAAGAAACTTTGTTCTTCTTAATTGGGAAATATTTCCATATCTAAAAGTGATGCCATTTTCCACTATGACGGTCTTTTTTGATATTGCCAGTAAGCTACATGAGGTATTTGTTTGTTTTTGGCAAGAGCCTGATGGTTTTGATTTAGGACAGTCTACTGTTCTGGGTCATCAGTAAGTTGTTAGTAAATAGTCTCTAGACTTTCTGTTGATTATTTACTTTGTAAAGTATTTATTTCAATTTCAAGGTACAATTAACATTAAAATTATGTACTCATCTATCTGATGCTTCCCCCTGCCATTCTTGGGAATTGGAACCAGCAAGAAGGAGAAAGGGATGAAGGGACGTCTAGCTAGTAGAAAGAAGAGAGATATTTTGCAGTGATTAACTGAGTGTACAATTTGTCTGTCACTCCCACTACATATTTGTAGGCCAGACCAGAAACCCACAGGAATGAAGTTCTCATGATACAAATCCAATAAGGAAAACTAGAGAAAGTTGACAAAAAGACCAATGTGGATGCACAGGGAATTCATCAAGTGCCTTTCCCCTCCCAAAGATGTACAGAAGAAGATAAAGGTGCAGTGGAAAGAGTGCTAAGCCTGGAGTTAGGAAGACCGGAGTTCAAATCCAGTCTCAGACACTT
The DNA here is from genome assembly GCF_003287225.1 of Phascolarctos cinereus. NCBI lineage: Eukaryota > Metazoa > Chordata > Mammalia > Diprotodontia > Phascolarctidae > Phascolarctos > Phascolarctos cinereus. The sequence goes on from NW_027555736.1 coordinate 120,970,310, forward strand.
ACTAGCTGTGTGACCCTCGGCAAGTCACTACCTTATCCCCATTTGCCTCAGTTTCTGCATCTGTAAAATGAGCTGGAGAAGGAAATGGCAAACCACTCCAGTATTTTTTACCAAGAAAACCTCAGATGGGATCACAAAGAGTCAGATGCAACTGAAACAACTGAACATTCACAGAAGATAGAAGGAAAGGGCAAGTAATAGATTAAAAAAAAAGTTGTGTGTGAGCCTGTAAGAATAGAATTGAAACATCAAGGCTCAGAATAATCTGAGGCTGGAGAGGAAATTTAAGAATGACAAAGACCAAGTATTTTCCAAGCTTTATTCAGGAAAGTAAATAAGTTGAAAAGCAATTATTAAGTATCTACTACACACTGGAAAGGAGGGAGATCAAAGAAAAAATAGATTCATCACTTTACAAGGATGAAAGCAGATGATGAAGACAAGGCAAAACTACTGAACTCATTTTGTTTCAGTTTTTTATGTTGAGAATTTTCTTTGAATCGTAAAACACAGGGAAAAAATGGTTAATTGGAACTTGACATTAGGCAAGTGGGAAGATAAAAAGAGAGCATGTAGTTGTCACTAATGAGTTCAGATCAGAAAACTCAGGTGAACTCCATCTGAGGTTCATGAAAGAGCCAGCAGATGTTATTGTTGAGCCCTGTCTGCTATCTTTGAGAGCTCATGGGGAATGAGAGAAGTGCCATAGGACCAGAAAAGGTCAAACATCATAAATTTCAGCAAAGGGAAGACAGTTAAGCCTGAAGACTATGGGCCAGTGAACTTGACTAAATATATTATTGACTAGAATATATTATGAAAAGGATCAGCAGTGAATATTTAGAAAATGAAGTAGTGAACATGGAGAACCAAGATGACTTCATCAAGAACATAGCACATTTCCATTGTCTCTCTGATTAGAAAGTAAGCTACTTGAGGGGAGGGACTTTTATTTTTGTCTTTGTAAGCATTCGCTTATCACAATGCTTGGTACATAGTAAACACCCAAGATAAATACTTTTTGATGGATTGATTAACCAGACTATTAGATCAAAAGGATACCATGGGTATCTTAGACTTTAGCAAAATATTTGTACAGTCTCTAATGCTATCATTTTAGACAATGTGGACAAATAAAGACTAGAAAAATGCACAGACAAAGACCTGGGAATTGGTTTAATGATCTGACCCAAAGAGCGGTTATTAATGGCTTGATATCAACATGGAAAGAGTTTTGTCATAGGGTGGCTCAAGGATTTGTGCTTGACCCAGGAATGTTGAATATTTTTATCAGTGGTTTGGATAAAGGCATAGATGGAATGCTTATGAAATATGCAAGTGACACAAAGCTGAGATGTAGAGCTAAAAGTTCCAGGCTTGCATTTCCAATTACTTATTAAACTGTATGTTCCATAGACACCTTAAACTCAGCATGTCCCAAACCGAACTCATTATCTTTTCCCCAAAGCATCCCATCTTCCTAACTTCCTTATTACTTTCCAAGGTACCATTGTCCCCCCAATCACCCAAGCTCTCTCTCTATATACCTTTTTGTACATAATTGCTTTCATGTTTTCCCCCATTATATTGTGAGATCCTTGAGAGCATTGATCCCCATTTGCCTTTTTTGAATCCCTAGTGCTCAGCACAGTACCTACCACATAGTAGGCACTTAATAAAAACTTGTTGACTCATTGAGTCAATCTGAGAATCCAAAAATATCTCAGCGGGCTACAATGTTTGGCTGACTCTAGTAAGATGACTTTTAATAAGCATAAATAAGAAATTTTACAATTAGGTTCTCATGACTAGATAATGGTTCATCCGAAAAACATCTGGAGGTTTTAGTGGGTTGCAAGCTAAGCCTTAAAAACAAACAAAAGCTAATGCGGTCTAAGGCTGTATTAAGAAAAGTGGAGTATTTAGGATTAGGAAGCTGATGACTGCATCTTAAATATTGTATCCCAGTGATCCCATTTAGAAACTGCATGGAGAGGAGGACAGATAGTGTGCTGAAATGCCTTGAGATCATGACATATGAAGATTGACTGATGGGCCTAGAGATGTTTATCATGGAGAAGAGAAGACTACTTGGGAAGAGAATAACTGTCTTTAAGCACTTGAAGGGCTGTCAAGTGGAAGAGGTCAGACTTGTACTTGGCCTCAGAGGACAGAACTAAGAACAATGGAGAAATTTTCAGAGGCCAGTTTAGGCTTGAAATAAGAAGGAACTTCTGAATAAATCAGAGCTTTGAAAAACAGGATGGCCTTCCTTGGGAGCTAGTGGGATCCTCCTCTTGGGAGCTCTTCAGGCAGTGGCTGTATGATTACCGGTTGAACACACTGCAGAAGAAGTTCTTGTTCAGAGATGATTTGGACTGAATAGCTTCTAAAATCCCTTCCAAATCTGAACTTCTGAGGTTCTGTGATTCTGTTACCCGTAAGAAGGACTACAGAAACATGCCCAGGACATCTAAATGATCTCTAAAGGCAATTTCAAGAACCTGAAATTTGTATAGCTGGCATTCATCAAACAGCAGGTCAGGAGCTAATTTTACAGGAATTTCAGCTAGAGGTCAGGGTAAGGTCTCACAGAAGGTGATGAGTATGTGACTGATATTATTTACCTTTCTTTTAATGTCATCTTATTGAATTTTTAAAAATCTTCTATCTTTCCCCTTCTCTCTTTCTATTCTTTTCTCCACTTCCATTTCCATCTTTAAACATTCTTGATGACGGCCAGTACCCTTATCTTTCCCTAAGTCAAGTACTCTACCTGTCCACCCCAAGTTTGGGTGTTGAAGATATGACTATTTCTCCCTATTTTCTTACCATTGGAAATCCCATTGTTTTGACTTGATAGTGGCCTGTTAATATTACCTGTAATATTACCTGTAGTACTCTACACAGACAGGACTCCTCCCCAGGATCATCATTTCCCAGGGTTATTGGGACTTGACTAGACAAGGAAGCCTGTAATCAGGGATTAGAGAGAGAACCATTTGACATTTTTATCCTAGCTCTTTTGGGGGCCTTTAATTAGCATGATTGTAGTGCAAGAGATTACACTGATGAATTCTGTAGCTCTCTTGCTTAAAATAGTGATTATTGAAGGTCCCTTTGTTACTGTTCCTGGTCATTTAGAAATTTTCTGATTAAAGTGATTAAAGTCTTTAACATAAAATAATGGAGAATGGCTGGCAAACGGAACCACTCGTGATCTTCTATGCTTTAACACACAATCATATGACCACATAGTTTACACTGGTGATCCGTTCTATCAACAGCATTTGATGTTATGATTCAGAAAACTCTTCATAACTGCAGTCATTCCATGTAGAAATGTAGTAGCTCATTTATATAGGAGGGGATATTGTAGTTAAAGTCCAAGCTCAAGTTAATGTCAAGATCCCAGTTTTTTTCATGTTAATACAAATTATATAGGAGCAGCTCTAAGCTATTAGATCTTATCATTAGAAAACCTAATTCGGCTTTATGTGTATCACTGAGCCTCTCTAGAGAAAACATGAGTCCAATATATATATGATGGGTGCAATAATAACTAACATACTATGTTCCCTCCATCCCATGTAGCAAGGAAAATTTATTCATTAAAAAGCAATGCATAAAGTTAAGGCTTAGCCTCCTAGCAGTAGGCAGTAGTAATTTATTACTTATATACAACAGATTTGTGATTTTTGCCAGTCTAAGAAATGCCCAATGTAGAAACTCCCTTTTACTATGGCAAATTAAGAGCCCAGCAATGACTTAGTTGTTAAGTCCTAAGGAATTATTTTAAACACATCCAGGCTAACTGACTTTCTTGGCATCACAGAGCTACTAAGTATCAGAGGCAGGATTTGAACCCTGGTTTTCTGGGACATAAGCCTAGCACTCTGCACACTGCCTCTTACTGTTCCTCCAACCAGAGTTGTTGTTTGGACAAAAGAGGGCTGATTATAGTGGGCCTTCTCTTCCATTTGAAAGTACAAACATTTTTTTGCCCACTATTTGTTGCTCAGAATAGAAAATAATGTGATTTTGTTCATCTTGACCCCTCCCCCCGCATGAAGTTTTTTCAAAACCATACATGAAAGACTAAGTTTTAGAAGTTTGCTTTGGAAACTTAAAAGTGTAGCTCTTTTTACTATTTATTATAGTGAAGTCTCTATGAGACATTAAAGTCTCTATGAGACATTGTGTCTAGTGAAACAACTTCTGGATTTTGAGTTCAAAGACTTCATTTGAGTCTCGGCTCTGACACGTCCTACTTCTGTAACCATGGGTGAGTGAGTCATTTAAGTGTTATGTGCTCAGTCTCCTCATCTGTAAAATGAGGATAATAATAACATTTTCCTGACCCACTCCATGAGGTTCTGACAAGAAAAACACTTTGTAAACCTCAAAATGCTACATATATTAAATATGAACTGTTATTAATATTAACTAAAGCTGTCTAATTTCCTTGTTTTTGAGAAAACAGGGTTGCTTCAATGTGCAGTGCCTGAAGATGATATTTATAATTAGGACTTACTTCATTGTTCTGATCCTTTACAAGATAATAATACCTTATGCTTGTGTAGTGTTTCATATTTTCCATGCTCTTTCAAATATCTTATATCATTTGATCTTCAGAATGACTTTGTGAGATAGGCAGGGCAGGTAATATCATCTTTTACATAGCAACAGTCATACCTATAAGCTAGGTCTCCTGAGTCTAAATCAGGCTCCTTTTTACTCTGCCACATTGGCTGGTTCAGCCAATCTCTAAGGGTGTGCTTCTAGAAAACATTGGTGCACCACTGGTTTCCACTAGTGTGCTATGAATTGTATGGAATTTATGCCTGCAATGGTACCTGCAATTGTGTTGGTGAGTTCTCCTAATTCTCCTATAGTATGTCATGATTCCTCCTAATACACACACACACACACACACACACACACACACACACACACACACACTCACCCCACTTTACTATAAGCAAAAAAGTTTGAGAACCACTGGTCTTGATATTTCCTAGCTGACTGGTTGAACTCAGCAACAACAAAAATCTACCAACAAGCATCAGTGAAAAAACATCTCAGAAAATAGATGGGTTAAACATTAGTCACAGTTCTTCACTACTATTAATACATTTTTCAGAGGATCTGCTCTGAATGAGATAGCCACAGTATCCCTTAGGGTACATTTTTAATTGCTTGAAAATGACATTATCCGAAATTTGGACTTTAACTATAATATTTATTATTATTCACCAGCACTCACCCCTATTCATAGAATGATTAACTCTATTGTAATCACACCTATAATTCTATGAATTCCCAGTCGAATGAAGTGGGAGGGAGTGGGGAGTCTAGAGGCATCGTGGTCCAATGGAAAAAAAAAAACCTTGGTTTAAGGCTGAGGAGATCTTGGTTCTAGTATTGTGTCTAACCTGGCTAGCTCTGTTGCCTTAGGAAAATCACCTGAACTCAGTTTCTCCCCTAGTGCAAATATATCACAGCAATTCAATTTAATTCAATGAAGACAAGCATCTTCTTTGGGCAGAACTACTGGGTTAAATTCTGGGAAAAATAAAGAAAGTTATTTTGAGAGTAACTGTTGACAGTCAAAATATTTCAGAAATACCAAAGAACTATAAAAGTATTTCAAGCCAATCAATTAGAGTGTAGTATACTCCAGTGAGTAGAATGAAGTGAGTAGAATGAAGATCAGCTTAAGAGTTTTGAGCAGGAGACTAATGTCATTAAAGCAGTTTTGAGAATATTAATGTTGGTGATATGTAGGGTAGATTGGAGGGAAAAGAGGCCAGAGGTGTGATGGCAAATGTAGCAATTTAGGACGACATGTTAAAGCTCTGAAGTTGGGTGGTGGCAATGAAAATGGATAGGAAATAATGAATATTGCTAATGATATCACAAAAGAAGTTTCCATGGGACTTCAATTCCATGCAGATATTTATTAGACAGGGAAACTAGGTGGAGCAGTGGATAGAGTGCCAGAGCTGGAGTCAGGAAAACTTTTTTCTTAGTAAGTTCAAATATTGCCTCAGACACTTATTAGCTGTGTGACCCTGGACAAGTCACTTAACCCTGTTTGCCTCTGTTTCCTCATATGTAAAATGAACTGGAGAGGGAAATGTAAACCACTGCAGTATCTCTGCTAAGAAAGCCCAAATGGGGTCATGAAGAGGTGGACATGATTGAAAAAATGACTGAACTCCTGAATTTATTAGATACCCACTGTATTCAAGACACTGAACATAAAACAAAAAAGACAGTCTCTGCCTTCAAGGTGATCACATTCCCTTAGAGAGCTACAATATGCACGCAGATACACATAATATAAGGTAGAGATTGTAGGGAGTAAGGGAGAAACTAGATAGTGTTACTGGAAAATGTGAGAAGGGCAAAAGCTCTAACAACTAAAGAGATTAGAGAATGCTTTAAGCATAGAGGGTGTCACTTCCTCTGACGCTTGAAGAAAGAGAAAGATTCCAAGATATGGAGATGAAAAGGTACTAGACTAGATACAGGATATAAGACAGATGAAAGCTTCAAAGATGGCTATGTGTTTCTAAACGTTAGAGATTGGGGGGAAATACACACATACACACATACTTTTATGTGTGTGTGTGTGTGTGTGTGTGTGTGTATGTGTATGTGTGTAACCATTAATATTAGGAAAGAGAACTAATTTTGAGAAAGGTTTCTTTTAGATTGGTTGAATCTAGGGTGGAAGTGAGACTAAGTATGTCTGGGGGGCAGCTAGAAATTAGAGTCTGGATCTCAACAAAGAGAATGAGCCCCAAGGTATAGACTTAGGAATCATCTACATTAAGTTGATTGTTTAAATTATTTTGAATGGATGCAATTTCCAACAAAAAGAGTATGAAGGGAGATGATGAAAGGACTGATAAGTAAAATGCTAGGGAAAAACCAATATTTATTGTATGGTCATAGGATCTAGTGAAGGAGATAGTAAAAGAGCAGTCAAGTATTAGAGGTAAAAGAAAAAACTAAGGGAATATAGAATTATAGAAGCCAAGGTATGTGGTATCGATGGAGAAAGTTTTGAGCACGTAACGGTAGCCATCTGTGTCACAAGTTGTAGAGAAAATCAAAGAGAAGGAAAGACTGAAAAAAACTGAATGTATTTAAGTATACCAAGATGAAATAAAATAACACTTAGAAGCAGCCAAAAATGGAATGCATTGCCTTGGGAAAATAACAGGTTCCTTTTCATTAGAGTTCTTCACTAAATGAGCATTTGTTGGACATGTTATAAAGGGAATTTTTTTCAGGTTATGAGGTTATGTTATATGGCAGCTAAGTGACATAAATGATAATGCATTCGATCTTCAGTCAGGAAGACCTGAGTCCAAATATGACCTCAGATACTGTGTGATATGGGGCAGATGGCTTGGTCTCTGCCTGCCTCAGTTTCTTCATCTGTAATGTGGGAATAATAGTAGTACCTACCTTCCAGGGTTGTTGTCAGGATCAATGAGATATTTATAAAAGCTTTACAAACCTCAAAGTGTGATATGCAGTCTTGCTATCATCAATATCAGTATCATTATTTTTTAGGTATTGGTTGTATTAAATGGCTTCTGAAACACCTTAGAACTCTGGCATTCTTTGATATCTCCGATTTGGCAATTAAAGATCACTATGACCTTAGAGAATGCAATTTCAAAACAGGAGACAGTTTTGAAGTCAGTTTATAGGGGATTAAAGAAAAAGAATGATTGGAGGTATCAGTTGGAGAGTACATATTTGAAGTGTTAGACAATGAAAGAAAGAAGCAAAATAGGATGATAGCAAGATCATTTGAAGGTTTGAAGATAGGAGAGACTTGTTTCTGTTTGTAGGCAGGGAAGAAAGTGTTAATGAAGAGAGACTGCAGATGCTGGAGGGAGAGGAGATCTTATAAAGGACGGAAGGAAGAAAGGATCTATGTAGAGACAAAGTTGTTTAGAGGTTGAAAGAAAAGAAGGGGGAAATAATGTTTGATGACCTGTTTCTTTTTCTTTTCTTTTTCACTTTTTTTTTTTGATGAGGCAATCTGGGCTAAGTGACTTGCCCAGGGTCACACAGCTAGTAAGTGTATGATGACCTCTGTTTCTTAAGAAAGTACAGGTATCTACTGTGTGTTGGGTTCTGTATTAGGTACTGGAGAAGCAAAACCAAAGCAATTCCTATTGTCAAGGAGTTTGCCTTCAACTAAGTGTTTGCAATAAATATATAGATAAACAAACCAAAGGTTGTTTTAGAAGGGAGAGAACATTGACACTCAGAGAATCAAGGTGGTTTCTCAATCCTCCTGAGCTGAGCTTGGAGAGATGATTAGAATTTGGAGAGGCAGAATGAGGAAGGAGAACATTATAGGTTTAGGAAGTAATTTGTGTAAATTCATAGATGTAGGGGATGGAAGGTTGAGTTGGGGAAACAGCTAGTAGTCCAATTTGGCTAGAATGCAGACTGATTGAAGGGGAATAATGTGAAATGAGTCTGGAAAGGGAGGTTTAAACCAGATCATGGAAAGCCTTAAATTCCAGGCTAAGGCATTTTTTCTATATCTTAGAAGATATAGAAGAACAATGAAGTTTTTTGAACAGATAAGTGTTATAGTCAGGCCTATGCCTTTGAAAGGTTATTTTAGTAGTTTTTAGAAACTAAATTAGAGAGGAAAGAAACTGACAGCCAAAAAAAGAGACCTGTGAGTATATGGCACATGCCTGGATTCCCTGCTGCTGGTGGTTTGCTTGAGTCTGGAAATTCTGAACTACAGTAGGGCTAAGGTTGATCAAATGTCTGCATTAAATCTGCCATCAACGTGGTGAGCTCCCAGGAGCAAAGGGCTACCAGGATAATTAGAGGTGTGAACTGGTCCAAGTTGGAAAAAATGGATCAGGTTAAAGCTTCTTGCTACACTTCCAGCTGTGGTGAGATAGGACACCCAGGGAGGGAGGGAGGGAGGGAGAGAGAGAGAGACAGAGACAGAGACAGAGACAGAGAGACAGAGAGAGACAGAGAGATGAAAAAAGCCCAGTAAAGAGCCTCAGAGGATACTTGTACTTAGGAAATGGAAGATGGATGATGAATTAGCAAAGAACAGTCAGATGAGTAGGAGAATCGTGACAGCCAAAAAATTATGGAACAAAGCTAGAGTTCATCTCTTTTAACCTCTTTATTTTACAGATGAGGAAACTGAGGCTCACATAGGTTAAAACATTTGCCCAGTGATATATAGGTAATAAAATGCAGAGCCAAAAGTTCTTAGATTTCTAATACAACACGTCAAGAAGAGGTGGTCAAAATGTGCAGAGGTCAAAGCAGATGGGGACTAAGAAAGGGCTGTTACATATTTTTATTAAGAGATCTGGGTTGTCTGAGAAAGAGAGCAATTTTAGTAGAATGGTGAAGTCTGAAACTCGATTGAAAAGGTTTGAGAAATGAATGAGTGTTGAGGATGTGGAAGTAGGACGATAGAAAGACCATTCTTTCTGAGAACTTAGCTATGAAAGGAAAGAGAAATAGGGTGATAAACTGAGGGAAATATTTGCTCTGTTCCTGAACCAACCTTCCTTTTTATCCAAGAAGTCATCTTACCCAAATCATGGCAAGGAAGAAATCTCCTCTTCTCTTTCTTTTAGCCAAGTCCACCTCTGGCTCAGAGATAGTTTGGACAGCATAACATCTTGGCATAACCCCTTCCCTTTAGATATGAGATACTCTACCCAACCCAGAAACAAGGCTGGGTACCTTGGGATTCTATGTACAATTTTCCCCCAAGATAGTGCAGTAATGTTTTTCTAAATTTTTTTTTTTAGGCAATTGGTGTTAAGTGACTTGCCCAGGGTCACACAGCTAGTAAGTGTCAAGTGTTTGGTCTGAGGCCAGATTTGAACTCAGGTCCTCCTGACTTCAGGGCCAGTGTACTGCACCACCTAGCTGCCCCAGAGTGCTTTGTGAAAAAAACAAACAAATAAACAAACAAAAATGTTGTGCTAGGCCATGGAATTTGCTAACCACAATCATACCTGAGGTCTCAACTCCATCTCAGAGATCTACTGGAAGAACCTGTGTCTAGAGGCTTCCTTTCTTATTCTGTTCTAAACTGTGCTAATCCCCTTGATTTTCTTGGTCCCAGAGCCTGGTTGATCGCCCAAGCTCAGGGATCCACTGCCTTCCATTCCTATCTATTTTCCCACATTCTTTTTCTTCCCCTACCATCCTATCTTGATACTCATTTCCTCTTTCCCTTCTTACCCCTGTTGATACACACTCCAGATCCCAAGGGGATATTTTAAATGGTTTATTCACAAAAGGAAAAAAGAGTGCAGAAACATTAAAAAATAGTTGTAGCTATTTGAGAATATTTACAAAGACAAACTAACGAATGCAGACCACATTAGCTAAACTTTCTAAGCTATTTTGTAGTTAAAGTTTACCAGGCCTATCTCTGCCACCGTGATTCGGTTTAGGTCTGGAGCTCATGATTTGGTAGGTTCTTCCCATTCTGACATTGTAAGCATAGGTGAATACTTTCAGTCCAGAGTACCTACATAGCTAAACTCCAAATTATAATGAGGGTGTATTATTTTTAATGCCATTTTCTTTCTGTGTTGTACAACCATAGATGAACTCTCAGATAAGTAAGAAGATAGAGCTGGTGGCCTTTTTGGTGACCAACCAGGAAAAGATATCTCCCCTCCTTCCCCCTAAAAGGGAAAGGGGAAAAAGAACTCATGCAAGACATTTATTACAGTGGTCCCTGAGTATTCCCCCAAGAGAATAATTTAACCCAACACTTAGTTTACTGCCAAAGTTCTTAAAAGATATCTCCGCAGAATCCATGCCTTATTTTCTCACCTTGGCATAGAATGATATTCCCATCACGTCTGCTCCTCACCCTCAGCCACAACTTTGTGAGCTAAACCATTTTAGGTGTAAATTCACTTTCAGCAAACTCTCTTGGAGCATCTGTGTACAGCTGGAATCAGACTTGGCAAAGTCGGTAAGTGGGTTAGGGGAAAGTAGATGGATGCTGACCCTCTCTTGGCTTTGTTCATTTCCCTAGCAGTGCCAAGAAATCATTCCCAGAAAAAGGTAGACACCATTTTTAGGTTGAGGATCAGAGTTAGACATCATCTGAGTGTGAAGTTCTCACAAGTTCTGGTACAATTTAGACATATAATAGAATCCTTTTGTAACACAGCTTACCATGACATGAACCCAGGTATACTTCCCAATGCAATCTAATAACTTTTCTTCTCTAGACTCTTATCATAACACAGTTAGATTATAAGATAAGTTTTGGCCCTGTGTCCCAAAATTAACATTGCAAAGGTAATTTCAGTATATTTTTGAGGCTACAAACCTGATCTCTGAGCACCAAGAAAGTCAGAATATCTCATTATGTTAAAATATATGTTCCTGAGCTCTGAGTTATCTTTTTTTTTTGACTTGGATTTTCTCCCTCTAACTTAGAAACATAACTGTTTCTGTGTAACTTTCAGCACTGACTAGATGGTGTTGATGGTTTGATTTTGTCAGTGATGGTTGTCAAGATGCCATTTTGGGGGCTTTACCCAACCTTAAGAATCTAGAGCTTGGGTCATTAAAGGGCCATTTACTGGGTAAGGACTGAGTGGGGAAAACAAGCTCACTTCTCTTGTACCAAACTAGTTCTCAGAGCTGCCCATATTAGGGCCAGTGCCTTTAACTTTCAGGTCAATTTTTTGAGGGGAAAATACCAAGATTTTGGCTATGGAAAAAGCAAAGAAGATTTTCAAAGAAAGCAATAGATAAAGTCTTTGAGCCAGGCTGAACTAGGTAACCGTAATCTTGTCTTAAACTTGTTGTTTGTTGCTAGAACATCCTAAAAGGATGATTTGGTCCTCTTTGGTGATGTTTTACCCTCAGAGAGAGTCAGTGAATGCACAGCTTGGAAACTGAGGAAGTGGATAAGGGTCATTCAAAAAGCGTTCTCAGCCTTCACTTGAACACTACTCTGTGGTGTCCACTCTGAGTCATCTCAGCACAAGCCAATGTCAGTGGATAGAGGCAGAAGGATGTAGTAAGAAGGTAGATAGAGTTTCATCCAGAACTAATCCTGGCTTCTATTCTCAGAGCTGCCACTCTTTCACTGCATGATACTGGATAAAATCAGCTCCCCTCTCTGAACCCCATTCTCCATCTAAACTAGAGCATGGGAATGTTGTTAGCTCTCATCATTCTTGGCCCCATCTCCCAGGGGTATTGTAAGAATAAGTGGGTGAATGTCTAGACAGAGTTTTTAATTTTTGAGATGGAAAATCCTAGATAAATGCAAATTGTTATGATGGTGGTGGTTGGTGATCACAGTGCTACAAATGGATGAAAATATAGTAAGTAGGAGAAAGACCAGAGAAGAATGCTGTGGCCACTGGGAGAAAGGAGGGGATGTTTACATAGCCTGCAAGCTAGGAGAATTGTAAGAAGCATGCCTAGGCTCCTGTATCCATAAAAGAGAAAACTCTTCCCTCTGCTTCATTCATGGATTTTCCAAGGTAGCCAGGCTTGAAGAAATTTCATCTGTAACTGGTCCCTCCCTACCAACCCCTCTGTGAAGAAATGACATTTCCCTAATTCTTGAATGTTATTTTGTTAATGTAGAGGAGCAAAGACTCTTGAAAGTAAATCCATGAAAGGTGGTGGGAAGACCCTAAAAAAAAGCTGCTATTGTTAGCTCTTCCTTCTCATAGAGGACCAATGACACTGGTGAGGTGATGTCTTGACTTACAAGTAGATTGGATTTAAGTGAGGCAGAGCTGTGCAAAGTCATCAGCCTCAGAATCTAGAATCCAGTGGCAAAATATAGGTCAAGACCACTGGAGACGGCCCTGGGTGCAGTGGGAGATCTTGGCCTTTTTAAGCTAAGGTCTTTCCCAGGTCTCAGGTTGTCTGAGGCAATGCCCATTTAGTGGTTAAAGGTAGGTAAGAACTGAGGCAAAAGATGGCCTAGTTTGCCTTCACAAACAAATCAGTCTGGAAGGGGAAGACACTCAGAGTTTCTGGCCAGAACAGAAACAATTGCTATTTACCTTAACAAAAACAAAACAAAACAAAAAACTTGTTTGACCTTGAGGAGGATCCTGAAGTTTAGGGGGGGTCCTGGATGAAAAGGCCTTTGTTCCTGAGACAGTATAGCAACTGGCTTCAGTTTCAACCCAAAGGAAAAATTCAAGATAGTTGGGAGGTGGGCAGAGTGAACTCAGAAAGCTCGTGCTAGCTTCCACGATGAGATTTGGTACAGCTTAGTTTATATAATCCTGCACTCTGTACCTGACCAGTTCTGCACTCTTGAGAATGGAAAAAAAAAAAGACCTCATTTGCCCCTCCAACTCTGTACTTCCCAACCATCCCAAAATGGCCTCGGGGTGAAATCCTTTTGAAAACTCCAATTCCTACCTTTGGTGCACTAAGGAGGAGGAAAGAGGATATTCCTGTTTAGGCCAAGAATTTGGTAATACTAGACCTGAGTTTGAATCCTGGCTCCTGGCATATCCTGGTATAACTTTGGACAAGTCACTTAAACTCTTTTGTCCTCAGTTTCTTATTCTGTAAACCAAGGGAGCTAGACTGGATAGCCTCTGACTTCTTTTCTGACTCTAGGTCTCCTTATGACTAGTGGTTGTTACAGAAAGAGCAAAAGGGGCCATGCCCCTACTAGCTTTGAGGTGCTTACTAACGATGGTTAAGGTAGAGAGTTTAAAAAAAAAGGAAGAAAACCCCAGGTAAGACTTGATTTGACATTTTTGCCTGGAATTTGGTTTATTCCTCCTTCCCCTATTCTCTTTAATTCCTGTTCCCCAGCCAGTAAGAAAGAGGACTTTTGTTTCCCTGTCACTAATTTTCAATATGTAAACATCTGGACTCCAGAGAATATTGTGGAAAGTGGAGCACACCAGTAGAATCACTATAGCTTGGCATACCTCAGTTCTTCTGTTCCTTACTTGACCAGTGTTGGCCATACTCCCCAAACAATTCTGCCCAGTTTCAGGAACATAGGGACAGAAAGAATCTATATTTTTAGATAAGGAAAGAAGAAAACCACATATAGCCTCCCTCTCTGGTTTAGAAGAGTTAAAAATGAGAGTCCTGATGATCTGACATCCTTTTTTTTTTTTTGCCCACCACCACTGTTTATATGACTTTGGCAATTCTCTTAACCTCTCTGCCTCATTTTTCTATGCAATAAATTGTCACTGACCATAACCAGGGCTCGTTTCTGGAGTCAACTAGTACTTACAAAGTACTTTTCAAACAAGAAGTACTGTGTAAATGCTAAGTGTTATTGTTATGTAGCAACTTTAGGATGACAAATGAATACATTTGAAAAGGAAATGTTTGAAAATAATCCAATTGAGCTCCATTTAGTTTTGGGTCTTTTATCCCCGCTATAACCCAAAGCACTTTATGGAGTTAGGTAATAAAATTACGGTCACATAACAAATAACAGGGAGAGAGCAAGAGGGGAGAGGCTAGGAGAAGAGAGGACTTCTGGGATCTGAAGTGAAATGGAGAGTCCTGTAGGCAGAAGATTCAGGGATGTTGTTCCAGATGGCAGATGCCGCAAGCAAAGGGCTCTTAGGCTTGCTCATAAAGACCTGAATGAAACCTAGAGAAGGGAACATAAGGAGGGAGGTGGTGAGATTGTCTAGACAGACAGAGTTCTCAAGGCACCTCTCCTCTGCTTTCTGCCCAAAACATCTATGAGCTGACACAGGAAATAGGACATTTTCGTCTTCTTTGGAGGCCTAAAAACCCATGACTCACCTGTGAGGCACAGGTTCTAAACTCCTTATCAGGTTCAGTGGGTACACAGTGTTGCTTTCCCCCACTCCTTGTCCTGTCTTTTAAAAATCCTCCTTCCCTCCCTCTCCCAGCTATACACACCATCTTCCCCAAATGACCTCAGAGCGTCTGGCTTGTTTCTCATAAAAATACACCTGGGAAGTTCTTGGAGATCAGGCTCAGTTCCAGGGTGTATGAGCAGCTTTGTCTAAATCTTTGGTAGCCTAGGGGGAGGTGGAGAAAGGAGGGGATTGACTCTTGAGCAGGGTTGAGGTAGAAGGAGCAGAGCAGTCCTCCTCTCCTGGAAGGAAGCCTCCTACCCCTGAAGGTATACCCATCTGTCTTCCCCACCTGCCTGTCAGTTGTTAGCCCAGTCTTTCCCTGTGGTAGAGTCACTGTCCTCCTCACCCTCACACACACATACAAATACCCCTAACCCCAGGCACAGAGTAACAGTAAATGCATTTTCTTTCTGCTCAGAGGTTTTTCTTAGGGAGAGGGGGAGGAACCAGGAAACTTGGAGTGGTGCCTCTCAGGCTATCAGACTTCAGCATTTAGAATCTTGGAATTGCTCCATCCAAAAAGGAGTTCCAGAGAAAACAAACTTCGGATCCCGGCTCATATGGGAATGGGCTCATGTTCATGAAGGCAGCATCGGATACCTTGGCAAGGACACCAGCAGTTCTTGGCCCCTCTCTTTAATGAATCTGACATGGAGCCTTAAAGGGCCCTCGGACACCGCGTGGCTGGCCAGGATTGGAGTCTCTCTGGAGCGGCTCCCACTCTCACAGTGGAAACTATTGAATGCCTATTTCCCAGGGGTTAGAGTTGTAGGGTCGCAGGTGGTGCAGGAGTCTCAGTCATTCTTTATGTTTACAACCCTCCCAGGATAAGAGATAACTCTACCTTCCTCATGTGGGTACCTAGTTTCCAAAAGATGAGAAGAAGAACCAACTCTACTTCTTTTTGTAAATTAGAGAAAGGGGATTAATTTAGGGCTTCTTATGTCTGTGGTGCTTAGGTTGCAGAGAAGCAACCATTCTGGTTCATAGAGTAACAGTGTTGGGCACCCATGGGGGCAGCTCTTAGTATAGGAATGTGTGTGTGTGTGTTGTCGGGGTGGGGGTGCAGAAATAAGTTAGGCTAAGGGGTCTTAACTTTATGCATGACTAAACCCAACATGACCCTTCCTCCTCAGTTTCTAACCTGCAGAAAAGAGATAGAGCCAATTTCTGAATCTGGTTGTACTGATTCAAGGACATGAGCACAGACCATGTGTGTCAAATGGACCAGGTGTTTAAACAAGCAGATCAGTTTAAATGTAGGAGCTAGGAAGGCCTTGAGCTCTGATTCTGGTTTGATCATTAGTTTTGGCCATAAGCCTTGGGAAAGTTACTTCCCTTTTCTGTGCAACTGGGGCTCAATACTAGCTTTTTCTTCCTCCTACCTCCCACCACCGCTGTCAGTTTTCAGGGAAGCTATTTGTTTAGGTCTGTGTGCCTAGTAATTATTTGCCATCCTTTGTTTGATTCTAAATATCTGAAGGTTTCATTAGGCCTTAACTCTTTGCCATACCTATGAAGTGCCATCCCAGTACACAACTGAAAAGGAATGGAATTTCACCACTGAAGTCATGTCTATATCTATATCTATATCTGTGTCTATATCTATATCTATATCTATATCTATATCTATATCTATATCTATATCTGAGGAACCTCAGAAGGAGAAAACTACTTGAGTATCTCAGGTAGAATTATAGATATAGATATAGACAGATATAGATATAGATATAGATATAGATATAGATATAGATATAGATATAGATATAGATATAGATATAGATATAGATATAGATATAGATATGGAACCTCAGAAGGAGAAAACTACTTGAGTATCTCAGTAGAATTGTGGGAGAGGTCAAACTGGAGCAAAAGGAGAATAGGAAGGAATAGCGTCACCCAGCTTCAGAATAAAGCTCAGAGTAACTTAACCTTCCTCTTTCCCCATCCCCATCCCCATCACCTTTATTCTCTCCCTTGAGGACCCACGTCCACTGAGTAGGTTGTTTTCAGTTACTTTTCTTCTCCAATTCTTTTCATCGGAACAACCATATGAGAAAGAGCCTGATCCCATCTCCTGCGGAAGTTGATAATACCCTGAGTTCCTGCCTAAGGTGTTTCGATACTCTTAGCTTAGCAGTTCAGCCCTGCTTTGATTATAATGGCTTCTTGGGCCAGAGGTAGGGGATTTATGGGACAGAGTATGACATGTGGAAAAAAGCACTCTAGATCAATTGATGCCTTCTTTATTTCCCCTCCTCTTCCCTCCTTTCTTAACCACATCCTTACCCTTACTTGTCCTTTCCTGTTTTTTTTCTCTCTCTCTCTCTCTCTCTCTGTCTCACACACACACACACACACACACACACACACACACACACACACACACACACACACAATTATGCATGCACGCTTACACACAGTTTATATCCTTTAGTCCAGAGCAAGTCTGTTGTATTCATATCAATGTTCATTTTAATCTGAAGTTGAAAAACAATTTCCACTTGGAGATCTGCTTTGGGTTACCCGAGTTATAGGACTCTTCTTTATTAAGCCCAGAGCTATGTAGAGAAAAAAAGGGCAAGCTTGAGGATCCTTTCTCTGTTACTCTAGGGAGGTCACCACTCTTGAATCTGGTTGTTTACTCTGTTTATCCTATGTGGATGATTTCATCCCCATCTGATTTGACTTCATGGGAAGGCTAAGAGGTCAGGCGCGTTTTTTATTCCATGCCTTGGTGGAACTGGCTGAATAGAATAGTCAAATAAGAAAAAATGATACTCAGAAAAATTCCTTCCTTTCTATATATTCATATAATATATATGTATATAACATACATATACATATACATATATATGTATATATGTATATATATACATCTATATACATACATCAGCACACACACGCATGTATGTATGTCACAGTTATTGTGCCATGTGAGAAGTGACATTTTTCCTATTGGTTGCTCGTGGTAGAAATGACAATGCCTCCCTTTAGAACAGTTTCTAGATGAAGAAAGCTTTCTCTTTCTGTTCTGTAGAGCTGGTAGTTTGTGAGACAGTCCCAAGGCCCTTCTTCTTACCTATTCCCTACCTCATTGCTTGCCAGGGGCTTTTAACTTGTGGGCAATATTTATTCTGTCCCTTAACAGGACTGTCTCTTCCTCCAAGAAGTCACCTTACCCCAGACTTGAAGTGGGAGAAATCCAATCTTCTTCCCAGGAGAGAGAAACCTAATTTTAGAGAGCCTTAGAGAGCCTCTTAGGGTCAGCACAGGACTTCTTCCTTAGGTAGTCTGACTTCCCCACACCCTTTTCCCAGGCTAATTGGAGGTGTCCAGTGGAGGCAGCAGCAGAGGGTGTTTCCAGTCCTTTGGACAGTGCTTGGTTTTAATTTTATCCCCAATCCTAATCCCTCCGCTTGCCTTTCCCTTTTTGCTGTTAATTGATTTTACTATTCACAATATACCTCAGTGTTACCTCTGACTATATCTCTAGCTGTCCCCTTTTCAATCTCCCCTCTGTTTTCGGTCCCTTAGTTTGGATCTTCTTTTGGGTTTTTTGGTTTACTTTATTGTTTTCTGTTTTCTTTTTTCTGTTTTGTTTTGTTTTGTTTTGTTTTTAGGTTTCAGAGAAGTTATGTTGAATCCAATAAGCCTTCCTGGCCATCCCAAGCCTCTTAACCGTGGCATTTATGTTGAGGATGTCAATGTTTATTTCAGCAAAGGACGCCATGGCTTTTAGAACTCCTTTACAGCCTCCCTGGTCTGATGTCACCTTGGTAGGCTGGGCCCTAAGAGAGGTTGGAAGCAGTAGGCCATTGTTCTGTTTGGATCCAGGGCTGCTAAACAGAACACTTTGCAAACTATCTGTGTGCACCCCACTCCCCTACAAACACACCTTTTAATACCAACAGAAATGTGTGGTCTCCCATTGGCCAATAGCAGGGTTGCCCTTTTTCTCCAGTGATCACTGTGCTCCTTCTACCTTTCTTCAAGGCGCCACCATGGTGAAAGCCAATAAAGCAAATTAAAAAACAAAAAAATAAAAAAGCAAAAACAAAACCAGTGCTCTAGGAGCTATCTTTTAAATACACCTAGTTCTCTTGCTTTACGAAAAAAAGTACAAAATAAAATAAAGTAAACACCACCTCTTCAGCAGCAAAAGTCAAGCCTGGCAGAGCCCAGCCATGCTCTGGCCTTGCTTTCCTCACTTGGATGCTTGTGGGTCTCCCTGGCTCTCCTCGGGACATCATGTCGCCCTCTTAGTGACCTCGCTGCCACCCATGTGACCTCAGACTGGGGAAGAGCCACAGACAGCACTTGCGCAAAGGTGGAGACGGCCTGGTAAGAGAGGAAAAGCCAGACCTGAGTGTTGGCATCGATTTAGGGTCCCAGAGGGAAGAAGGGAAACCATTTTTCCCCTTTGGTGGAGAAAGTTGTACTTACTTTGAAATGATCCTCCCTTCCCACCTCCTTATGTCCTCTTCTATAAGAGGAGGGCTCCCAGTGTGTACAAATGTTAGAAAACTCCCAAGGGGAGATGAGTATTTTCTCTAGCTCCTCTCTGGCCTCTCTGTCCCCCAACTGTGCTGTTTTGATGAGCTTTGCCTGCAGGATGCCTTGCCTTTGCCATGGGAAGGAAAAATGAGGCCATTGAATTGGCCACTTCGCCAAGACCATGGGGACCAGAGAAGCAAGGGCCCTGTGGCCCTTTCTGCCTCTCCACCATCCCTGGATTTTCTTTTTTTCTCCCTGTCTCTTGTTCTTGAGTATGAGAGTCTTTGGAACCCAATTTATACACACCTTCAAGGCAAAGATGAACTGAAGGGGGAAAAGAAGCTAAAATTGGCCTTCTGTGGCCCTTCCCCAGCACCAATGGAAGTGTCAATCCTGTTCTCTGGTCAATATTTGTGTTTCCTTTGTTTGCTTTGACTCATGTCTTACTCCATGGCCACGTTCCCCAGGGAGAGGACTTTCTTTCCTTCCCTCCACTTGGGGAAAAAAAAAAAAACAACAAACCAACAACAAAACCAACAAAACCTTTTAATCCAGTGGAGAGAAGGAAGGGCAAGGGGGCTCAGTATCTTTTCAGAGTATATTCCAACTTTAGGTCTCTTCCTCATTGGAAGAAATGAAGCATAGTTTTGATAATTTAAGGAAGGATGAACACTTTTTTTCTGGCAATATCAGATTCTCCTGACATACTTCCCAGTTGGACCCATTGGCTTGGTTTATCCACCCAAAGCCCCCTAGTGCCTGCCCCCTTTGAGGAATACAATGCAGGCTTTAGTGTATCCTCCTAATCATGAGATGTCTAGCAATGGGCTTAGAGTCTTGGGGGTCTTTGAGAGTCTCCACTACTTCCTCCTCAGTTTAAAATTCCTTTTGGAAATTTTTGTCTCACAGTTAAAGTTTTCTTTCCCCATTCTCACTTCTGAAATCCTGCTGGGTAGAACTTTTCATATCCAATCTAAAGACTGATTTGGTAGATTCCTCTATAGGATTTTTGGAGAAGACTCCAAAATTCTCAAGTTCTCCTTTCCCTGTATAGTGAGGCCTAAGCCTCCCTTCTACTTCCCAAAACTATATGTGGATGGCTGATTTTTACCCCAGGGCTTCAAGATGTACCCTGTCTTTCCTACTGAGATAACTCAACTCCCCCTCATCTTCCTCCTGCCCCCTGCCTTTCAGCTCTCCCCATGGCTTCATAGCAGCCCTTATATTCCTCATTGCTCCCTGTTGAGCCTGAGGGAACAGGGCCTGCTCCCACATGTGTGGCTTTAAGGAGTAAGCGTGAGGATGTTTTTTTAATTATTGCAAATCATTACCTCATTTCCGGCCTCCCAGGCATCATCCATCCCAACATTCTTTATCCTGCCATCACTTTCACCTTGTGCTATGACAATGGGACGTTGCGTTTCCACAGAGACTTATAGGAGTGTTCAGTGTATAGTTTCTTAATAAACACTTTATTTTCTAATGAACTGACTGTATCAGTCGTCTTATTTGGAAACTTAAACTATATTAAAGAGGTGCAATTGACAGGCTGCCCTTTTTCCTTTCCTTGTTGTGGCATTCTTTATTATTATTATTTGATATTGTTATCATTATTTAATATTTCCTTAGCTTGGTTCTATTTGCCATTCTGTACATTTTTATTCCCATTAGTTATTTTCTCAGAGCAGTTTCTAAGGAAGATTAGTACAGCACAACATTGAGTATTTTTACTTGACAGAGGAGAAGTAGCGGCCTGAAAAAGTTAAGTAGATTACCTAATGTTATGCAGATTCAAGATTTGAACCCAAGAGCTCTCTTCTCCCTCTCCTCCACAGCCCTCACTCCCTACTTTTCTTAATGCTGCTTAAGCCACAGGTTTAGTTTTAGAAGGGGCCTTAGTGGTCATCCACTAAAACCACTTCATTTTACATGGGCTCAGACATGGGAAGTGATTCTTTAAGCACACACAGGTGATAAATAAGCAGAGCCAAGATTTGAACTTCTGACTTCAAATCCAGTGTTCTTTCAGAGTCCTTCAGTGTCACCAGTGTGAACACAGGCCTTGATCATTTTCAGAATTTGGGTGCTAGAAGGAATGACAGTAGGCTTTTTGTCCTTTGCTTTTAGATCTGTTTGTCTCAGCAAAAAATAGATACAATTTTCTCTGTGAAAGAAAGGGAAGGAAACTTGCCCAGATTTGCTCAGGAGTGGAGCGTGGCTCCACTAGTAAAGTGTGGAAGCCAAGAATTCCTTATTTAGCTAGGACACATTCCAGTGAGTTTGCCTCATTTAGGCTGACACAGGGGATGTCTTGGGGTCTCAGTAATCTACTTACTCTTTAACCCCTAGAAGAAGCTGAGCAGGGTTGAAATAGGTTGTCTCTGGATTGTTGATTGTGAGGTAGATGAACTTCAGAGGTCACATTCTGCTCTTTCCAATAGGAAGTGGGAAATGACTGTGTATGTGCATGTGTGCATGTGTGCGTGTGTGTGTGTGTGTGTGTGTGTGTGTGTGCGTGAATATCGGGTGACTGGGACTGGTGCCAAGAATTCTTGGAAGCATTTGAACTCTTTACTGGGCTCGATGGTCTTTGTCTTTCTTTGCACAATTTCCTAGTCAAACTGTTTCAACAGAGTAAGGTGGGTAAGCCCCAGTGGGGAGTCTCATGGAGTTCAAATGAATATGATGCTTGATTCCTGTCTGTCATTCTTCAATCAAAAATCAGTAAGCATTTATTAAATGCTTTTTATGTGTCAGATGCTGTGAGAGATACTGGGGTTACAAAGACGAAAATGAAACAGTCCCTATGCTTGAGGACCTTACATTCTGATACAATGTATACACATAGGCATACTTTTAAAATATATGTGAAATAAACATAAGGTAATTTTTGGGGATGAAGCACAAGTGGATTTGGGGGTAGAAATGGTGAGGAAAGGCCTCAAACAGGAGATGATAATTGGGCTGACTTTGAAAGAACCAGTAACTGAGAGTGAATGCAACCTCTGTAATGGGAGAGAGATGGGTGATGGGATGTCATGTATAAGGAAGAGTAAAAGGGCCAATTTGGCTAAACTATAAACGTGTGAAGAGGAATGACGTTTAATGAGGCTGGAAAGATAGTTTGGAGCTGGGCCGTGAAGGCCTTTAAATGCCAAGTGGAGGAGTTGGTATTTGATCCTAGAGGTAACAGGAAACATTATTGAATAGGGAAGTGACATGGTCAGACCTGTGCTTTAGAAGTATCACTTGGGCCAATGTGTGAAGGAAGATTTAGAGTCTCAGTAGTCTAAGTGAGATATTCTTTATGTCTGGCTTGGTTTGAGACCCTCCCTAGAAAAAGGAAGCTCCTCTGCTGTGTGGCCTGATTAAACCCTGGGATCTCCTTTGGGCCTAAGATGCCCAAGCAGACTCAACTAGGTCCATGACTGCTACCAAGACTTTGTTTCCACATATGGAGAACCATAGAATGCAGTTCTGAGGCAGTTAGGTGGAACGATGGATAGAGGACTTGGTCTGGAGTCAAGAAGACCTGAGTTCAAATCCAGTTCACATATTTACTAGCTGTGTGATCCTAGGCAAGTCACTTAACCCTGTTTGCCTCAGTTTCCTCATCTGCAAAATGAGCTGGAGAAGGAAATGGCAAATCACTCCAGTACCTGCCAAGGAAACCCCAAATGAGGTCACAGAGTCAGATAGGACTGAAATGGCTGAACAATTAAAAAAAGAATGCAGCCCAATCTCAGATCATTAGGCAACCCTTTCTTCACCAGGGAAGAGCGCCAATCAGGCATAAGTAGGGGTGTGCATTATGCTGCCTCACTGTTTTTTTTTTTTTAATGTGGGGAAGGAGTTATTTTTGTGGTTTAATATGTTTCTTTTTTTATATATTTTTCCAAAAAGCAGCGGCCTGGGGCCTCAGGGCAGCTTCCATAGTCTCTTGTGTCACCTTGGGGATGGGGATTTGATCATGTTCAAATGGGGAAATGATCATGACAGGCTTAGAAGACCTATATCTACCCTAAGGCAGATATATATATGAGCAGCCGTGGGATGTTCTAGGGGTTTAAGATGTTCCAACTTCCAAGTTTCTGTAGTTGTGGTTTGGTTTCAACCTTCAACAATGTCTCAGGAGGAATGCAGAGGAGATATTGGAGCCAATATGTCCTCTCAAGAGTACTGGCTCATGTTATCAGTTGCTCTTAGGACAATAAGTAGATACAACAGTCACTTGGGACACCGACATGGGTCCCTTATGCTATGAAGAGAACATGAACTTTTGTTTTTCTAATACAAATGTTGCTAGATCTTGGAAGTAAATGGCTTTCTCTGGGAAATGGGTAGGAAGGAATTAGTGGGGAAAACTAGGGAGGGAGTATTTCTAAAATTAGGAGAGAAAAAAAGATATAAAAATACTGTTTCTAACCTCTAGAAAGCTACTGTCCAATCCGTCACAGAACCACAGACTCCTAAAACTGAATGAAACATAAAAGGTTGTTTGGTTTAGGCCTTCTCTCACTGTTACCTTGGGCAGAAAGGAATCTATACTCGACCTTAGAAAGATCCGTGATTTCATTGGTGTGGGCATTCCCTTCATGGACAAAAAGAACAATTATTGCTATGATTTATCAGATAGTCTTTATGAATTGCTGTGGCAATAGGGAAAAAAATCACTTGGTACCGACTCTTTCCTAACCTAGGCTGGACAGCAAGCAGACAAACAGCCCATTACCAGCTCCTCCCATACTGAAAACCTTTGCAGCATGGTAGGACCTGATAGAAAGTGAACTCCACTGGCCAAGCCTTTAAGAGTCTAGGGTTCCTTCAGTGTTACAAGGAGGTATCAGAATGGTAATTCGGTGAACATGGCAATGATATCATTTTAACTACAAATGGAAAAGTGGTTTTTGTGACTTTCCTTTATTGTTTCTGTCAGCATTTGATGATGTCTTTGGCTTTTTTGGATATCTTTTATCTCCTACATTAACATATATGTTTTTGGTATAGTAGAAAGAACACTGGCATCTGTGGGCTTGGGTCCAAATACTGCCTCTGATGCTTGCCATGTGTGTGATCTCAGGCAAGTTCCATAGCCTTTCTGGACCTCAGTCTCTACACCAGTAACATTAGGTAGTTGGACTAAATGTCCTCCAATTCCTTCCAGCTCTCTATGTATGCCTATGCTCCTAACATAAGTAGAGGCTGTTTCATTCTTTGTATCTTTATCCTCAATGCCTAGCACCTACTATGCGTACATAGGTGCTCACTAAACGCCGGTTGATTGATTGATTAAACCTAAATTTAGTGCCTCATGGTTCAGTTGAATGTATCCCAAGCAGAAGTTCAAGTGATAGAACTATCACCAATTCTTTGAGACTTAATCCGTAACTGTAGATGCTTCTAACCCATTCCTCGGATGGAAAATTTAGTATGCCAGTGGGTAGAGTGACAAAAGCACGTGTGTTTTAATATTGTAAGAAATGGTAGAAAAGAAGAGTTTCCTATAGTCTTACTATGCTAAAGCAGAAAGAGGGGAAAGGTAGTTGGAGGAGCTCTCTAAGTCATGGACATTGGCCATTTGAGCCTTGCTCAACCTTCACCATCTTCCCCATGAATGGCCTGGTGCTAGATAGGTTCACTCTGGAAGGTGGGACAATTTAGTTCTGCCAAACAACCATTTAGTGATCTCTTACTGTGCTCAGAGCTGCACAATAGGGGCTTTCCTTGAAAGGAGAAGATGAGAGGATTGTATGCTCCTCAAATTGCTTGCTTTCTGCAGCCATAGCTTCAACATGCCAGGCCTTGGGGAGGAGGAAAAAGCAGTGAACTGTTACAGAAGGATAGGCTGGTTAGGCCTTCTCTTTCCTCCCCTTCCCTCCTCTCCACCAAGCCCAGCTCCCACAGATTAAGCCAGGGCATTAGCAGAGGATCAGGAACCCCAGATACAGCAGTGAAACTTTGACAGGGGGTTTGATGCCGAGTAGGAAATGACATGAGGGAGAGAGATCAATGTTGGATGACTTCATTGCTGTTTAGCTTTCCTGAACAGCGCCAGAAGTGGATTAGGCAAAGAGCCGGGAACGTTACTTACCTCTGTGTTTACTGATTCCTCCAACTCTTAATCCTACATGGCTGCCAGTGTGGTTATGAAAGCCATAGCAAAGTGAAAATAACAGCAAGGGGTACTGATGGTGTACAAGAAGTAGGAGGTAGGGGCAGCTAGGTGGCCCAGTGAATAGAGCACTGGTCCTGAAGTCAGGTGTACCTGAGTTCAAATCTGGCCTCAGACACATAACACTCACTAGCTGTGTGACTCTGGGCAAGTCACTTAACCCCAATTTCCTCACTAAATAAATAAATAGGGTAAAAAGAAGCAGGAGGTCAAGGAAGAGTATAAACCTGTTTATTGGCTGCCCAGGGATAGACTGGAGGGAAGCATACCTTGAGAATAACAATGGAGGTGGCAGTAGTCCAGTACTGGATCAGAAATGGCACGTGGTCAAAGGATTTTGAGCTAGAATGGATCTTTGAGTCTATCTAGGCCTATACCCATCTTTTTTAAAAATAAGGAAATTGAGTCACAGGGATATTAAAGACTTTTCTCTAAGTCATGTAGATAGAGAATGGCAGAGATAGAATTTAAACTCATGTCATTTGGCTAAATCTGATATTCTTTCCACCATACCATGAGGGGTCTGGTGGTGGGATGAAAAGGGCTCTAGTTTCAACCTGGATGATGGGAGGGTATGTGTCTTTTTTTGGGGTGGGGATGTAGAAGGGGTCCAGTTCAAACACAGGAGAGAAGATGCAGCTGATAAACAGAAAAAGCCCAGAGACTGACCACCTTCTCTTCATCCCTAAAAAAAATAACATGCCCTTCTCCTATCCCAATCCATCCCACAGTATCTACTCTTCAGTTCTAGTTGATGTTGAGGTCTTTCCAACTTCCACTTCCTCTTAGATATTAATGGTTCTCTGTTTCAACCTTAGAAATCTACTTCTAATAGCCCCTTATATCCACCCCCTTTTCTAGATCTGAGAATAAATTCACAGTTAGATGGGATTCCTTTTTCATCCTCTCTCAGAAGCCTAGAGTTAGCTCAAATGTATGTGCCGGTAATGAATAGGATAGTAAGTCCTCTCTTTTCTGACTTTCAAGAGGGCCATCTGTAATCTCAGTCCAGTTCTACAAAAAGACTGGATTCTAATTCTTTTACTTAGTGACTAACGCTGCTGAACTAGTTTACACTCAGTGAGTAGAGTTCTATGGTTTATCAGAGAGTGACCCCAAACTCTCCTAATATGAAGCTTTTTCTTTTTGTTTCCTTTGAGGGTAAGGTATTATTATATATAAGATATATTTTTACTTTTTCTCTCTTTCTCTGTGTGTGTGTATGTGTGTGTGTGTATATACACACACACACATATGTATGTATGTATGTATATATGCATGGATCAATGTATGTGTAAAACCTTTAACCAGTAATCTCTTGATGTCGTGACATGCAGGTGTCTCCTATATGTCACCAGGATGACGTAATTCAAGAAATTATCATCTCGAATTCTCTGATGCTTCATTGATGTTCCCTGACCTTTTTTTCATTTTGGAAGCATGCTTCTATCAATAACCTACACTTCTGTAGCAATTTAGAGAGGTAGCCTGGTGTAGTAAATTGTAGAAATCCAGCCTCAGAGCTGGGTTCAAGTCACACTTTTGATGGACACCGATTGTGCCACTCTGGGCAAGATCTTTAATCTCTCAATGGTCTAGGTGACTCTCTGACACTCTAAGCTACAGAAAAGGTGCTAGCCTGTATCTCTAGAAGGAGTTTCCTTGTTGGTAGTTCCCTATATCAATGAAATAACAGATCTAGTCCCCACCCTTATCTTTAAATTTTACAGAAGGTTTTTCCAATAATAACCTTGTGAAGTTGATAGAACAATTATTTTTCTCTTGAACTGAGACTAAGAGAGTTTGAGTGAATCATCTAATCACACAGCTAGCAAGGGTTGCAGCTAGAATTCAAACTCATGTTTCCTGGCTCCATGTTCATCATCCTTTCTACGCTGCTTCTAACCTAGTTAAGTTGCCATGGCAGGCCTGTGGAATGAAAGGAATATGCAGGTGGAAAGGCCTGCAACAAATATATTGCAATAGTGAGGGGAAGGAGCTAAGATATTTGTGGACCTGCAGATATTAAAACAAATAAATAATGGCCAGAACTAAGGAATAGTGGCAGCTCAGCTGCTTAAGGGGTAAAGGAATAGGGTGAATGTGTAGATTGAGATTCATATTGAGTGTGAAAGACTGTCTAGGAATAAGGTAAGGTGAAGCTTTATTTGGCTTGAATTCAAGAAGGGATGTAGATTAGTGGTAGGAGGGAACAGCATGAAGAGCCAGAGATCATCTTAGGGAAATCAGTCTAGCTTTTCTATATCACGGAGTTATTTGTAATGGCACTAGCATATCCTAATAGACTTTCATTTTTATGTGTGTGTGTATATATATATATATATATATGTGTGTGTGTGTGTGTGTGTGTGTGTGTGTGTGTGTGTGTGTGTGTGTGAGAGAGAGAGAGAGAGAGAGAGAGAGAGAGAGAGAGAGAGAGAGAGGTGAAAGGTGTGAGAGAGAGGTGAGAGAGAGAGAGAGATTGATTGGGGGGGGTAGTGGTTGGCTATGGGACCAAAGGCTTTTCCATGGTGATGCTTCAGCTTGAAGGACAGAACATTATGAATGTGTGGCTTTTGCTATGGTAAGTGATTATGATGATAAAGCTGGCTTCAGACGACTTTTTTGTTTTTCCTCTTTGTTTTGGGCTGGCAATGTGGTGGCTATGCAGTAGAGTTAAGACTGAGAATACCTTTAGGAGAACCAAAGCTGGGAGGATTTCAGTCTCCTAGATTCTCTTCAAATATTTTGTTTCCAAGTTCAGTCTTCATTGAGCAGGGGAAGCACCTATCCTACTCTACAGTTAAAATGACAAATTGAAACATTGGCCTGATAACTGCTTTTTATAAAACTTTGAAACACTACTTACTTTAATACTTAGAAACTGATTCTAACTTTGTCCCAGTTTGGTATTTGCAATTTGTTTTAGAGACCATATTTTGACTAGTCTTTGCTAGATAAGTTTTTCAATGGCCTTTGGCCAAGAGTGCTCATTCTGACCCCAGAACTTGACTTCTAAGTGGACTGTTTGTTGCTAAAGTTATATAGGTGCACAGACAGAATTAGAGAACTATCCATTACAGAATAATCCACCTGAGTATGTATATATCAGGAACACTTTGGTTCAAGGGTTACTGGGTTTAAACTCACAAGATCAGTTGGAGAACAGATGAGAATGAGACTCATCAGAGTTGCTTTTTCCCCTCCTTATTCTTCACAAGGATGGCTGGGTAAGCTGTTTCTAATCTCAGTCTGCCCCATCACCAACCCCAATCTTGTCTCTATGTGAGGCATGATGGCAAATAACCGTTAGAAGGAACTTCTCTAAGACGCTACACAGAACATCCAAAGGAGAGAGAAACCAATTCCTGGTCACAGAATAGGTAATAAGTTTAACATGTTTAGTGTATAAATTATAAGTATCTGTGTTTAGCTTTTTTTTTTCTCTGTTATATGTGTTTTTCACTTAGAGCTACAGGTGTAGGTGGGTCTCTTGGTTCATTTGGGGTTGAATGACAGGCCCTAGAAATGCAACTCGACTAAGAGGAAAGTAAGCACTAGGGTCAGGAACTGAGTGACATAACAGGTATTGTACATCTCAACCTAGGTCTTCCTTCAATACTTTTTAGAACTGCAATTCTGACACTCATAAAGTCCTGACTTCATAGTGTGTCAGATATGGTACTCTGTCGCTGTTCAGACATCTTGGGTCAGTAGGAGGATATGAGTAACTTGGAATTAATAACAGCTAGTTTGAGAAGGAAAGCTCTGGGGGGTTTTAATGGACTACAAGCTCTATGTGTATCAGTAACGTGATAGAGAAGCACAAAAACTTAAATGCAATATTGGTCTGCATTAGGAGGGACATGGCTTTCAAGAATAAAGAGGTCATAGTTCCCCTGAAAGGCATCATCTGGAGTACTGTTTCAGTTCTGGACACCATGGTTTAAGAAGGAAATTGTTGTTTGTCCTTCATTCTTGAGGAGGACCATAACATCAGGAAGGTGATGTCATGACTTGCAAATGAATTGGATTTAAGTGAGAGAGGTCTGTGCAAAGTTACCAACCTCACTTTCTACTCTAAAACCATCTGGGTCCAGTGGCCAGATGTAGATCAGGGCTATCAGAGATGGCCCCGCAAGAAGGAAATTAATAAGGTAGAGAATGGCCAGAGGAAAGCAACCAGGAGGGTGAAGGGCCTTAAATCCATTGTCAGGGGTATATCAGTTGAAGGAACTGGGCATGTTCAGCCTGGAGAAGAGAAAGCTCAGGGAAGTCATGATGGCTCTCTTCCAGTATTTGAAGGGATGTAGTGTGAAGGATTAGGCTTGCTCTTTTTGGCTCCAGAGGCCAGAATCAGGAGTAATTGACACAATGAGAAAAATTTAGGTCAGGAAAAAAATTTTTCAACAATAAGACCCCTCCAAAAGTGGAATAGACTGCCTCCAGAGGTAGATGGAAATCCTTGCTGGGTATAATATCTGATGCGTAACTTTAACACAACACTGCTCAGAAAGTCTGTTAGGATATGCTAGTGCCATTACAAATATCTCTGTGATATAGAAGTTAGGCTGATTTCCCCAACATGATCTCCATCATGTTCCCTCCTACCACAAGCTGAGGCTGGGACAATATCTTATTGGATATATGATAGTGGGGACTCCTTTCAGGTAATGATTGGCCTGATGACTGCTGACATCCCTTCCAACTCTCAAAGTCTGTGACTCTGTATTTTAGTGAATGATCTTTCCAAAGAGGACATGTAGTCCATGTTTAAACGGCACATGAAATGGTTAAGTCTTTTTCAGTTAATTTATCTCTTTTCAGTTGTCATAACTGTTAATCAGCTGTCTGGATCACCAGATGCTCAATCTGATCTTATCATTAAGATGATGGAAATAACCCTATGATCATTTGTTTTTAATTTGGTATTTTTAATGGCTAAAATTGGATGAACCATTAGGGAAAGAGCCCTGAAGTTAGAAGATCTAGTTCTTAATCCTGTTTAGTTGTGTCATCTTAGATAAATTACCTCATTTGTTAGCCTCAGTTTCCTCTTTGGAAAAATAAGGACAATAATACTCCCACTAATAAATGCCTTATATTCATTATTTGTATAAGTTGAGGCCTGCCCATTACTGTTTTTCAATCTGTCCTCTCTCTGTAAAATGTGAATTATAATGGTTGTTAACTGTAACATGCTCTAAATGTGTGATATAGTGTCTGTCAATCAGCAAACATTTTAAAGTTTCTACTGTGAGCTGACTACCTTGTTAGGCACTGAGGGAAGATACAGACTTTGAATAAGACACAATCTTTGCCTTCAAAGAACCTGCAGTTCATTATAATTTATGACCACACGGGAAGCAACTTTCAGCCAGATAAACTGATCATTGTCTATATATTGCTCAAGTCTTTGCTCCTCTCTAGAAGGTCCTGAAAGCCTACTCTGCCTTCACCCCATGTTTCTCTCTATCTGAGAACAAAGAGAGTCAGGAGTGACATATTCTCTTTTTTACTGGTTGCAGGTTGGACAGAGGCTGTGTTCAAAAACCTCTGTGATTAAAAGTGACAAAACACACACTAAATGAATCAATTACTCCTTTATTCACATGTAGTAGGCATTCCAGTTGGGTTCTTCCCTTCCATTTCTCTTTGGTGGGTTCCCCCTCACCTCCCACTTCATTTACACTATGGCATGCATGTAAGTGCCTCCCTGCTCTTTGATGGTGGACCACTTCAAGATATAAAAAAGGCATACACGCACCTTGAGGAGAAGAGCTATATCGGAGAATGCTGTACCTGGACATGGAGAAAGCCCTGAGCATTAGTACAGCTTCCAAAGAGAACCACTGAAGTGGCATCACAGGGACACACAGAGAGAATCAATCAACAAATATTTGTTAATCACCTGATAAGTAGCAGGTACTGTGCTAAGTGCTGCAGCTACAAAAAAAGGGAAATATAGCCTTGCCCTCAAGGAACTTAACAGTCTAATGGAAGAGATAACATGCAAACTAATGTATACAAACTAAGCCATATACAGATAAATAGGAAATAATTACCAGAGGGAAAGCACTGGAATTAAGAGGGGTTAGGGAAGGCTTTTTGTATAAGGTGGGATTTCTGTTGAGACTTAAAGGAAGGCAAAGGGCAATAGTGGAACAGAGGGACAGCTAGGTGGCCTAGGAGATAGAGCACCAGACCTGGAGTCAGGAGGACCTGAGTTCAAATCCACCCTCAGACACAACACTTACTAGCTGTGTGATCCTGGGCAAGTCACTTAACCCCAATTGCCTTGCCAAAAAAAAAAAAGAAGTTGGAACATATCAGGGAGAGCACTTTAGGCATGAGAGACAACCAGAGAGAAAGCCCAGAGCTAAGAGATGGAGTGTTGTGTTCGTAGAAAAGCTAGAAGGCCACTTTCACTGGATCAGAGAATATGGGGTGGGGAGTAAAGTGTAAGAAGACTGGAAAAAATAGGAAGGGGCTAGGTTATGAAAGGCTGTGAATGCCAAATAGATCCTTTTGGATTTCTTCTTGGAAGCACTTGGAAACCATTGGAGTTTATTGAGTGGGGAGTGAGTGAGTGTGTGTGTGTGTGTGTGTGTGTGTGTGTGTGTGCACGACATGATCAGACCAGCATTTTAGGAAAATCACTTTAGTGGCTGAGTGGAGAATGGATTGGAGTGGGGAGAGATTTGAGGGAGGTGGACTCACCAGCAAGCTGTTACAAATAGTTCAGGTGTGAAGTGATAAGGGCCTATACCAGGGTGGTGGCAGTGTCCGAAAAGAGAAGGGGATGTGTTTGAGAAATGTTGCAAAGGTGAAATTGACAAGCCTTGGCAACAGCTTGGATATTGCAGAAGGGGAATTGTTTGAGAAAGAGCAAGGAATAAAAATAATTTTTAGATTATGAGCCCGAGGGACTGGGAGGGTAGTATTGCCCTCTACGGTAATAAAGAAGGTAGGAGAGGTAGTGGAGGGTTTAGGAGGCAAGATAATTAGTTCTGTTTTGGACACATTAAGTTTAAGATCTCTGTTGGACCTATAATTTAAGATCTCTGAAAGACAGTTGGAGATGTGAGAGTGGAGATCAACAAAGAGACCAGAAAAAGTAGATTTGAGAATCATCAGCATAGAGATAGTAATTAAAGTCATGGGACCTGATGAGATCACTAAGGGAAGTAATAGGAGAAAAGAAGAGGGCCCAGACAGAACCCTGAAGGTCATATATAGTTAAAGGGCATAATCTGGAGGGGAATCCATCTTTCTGATAAAGCTTTGAAGAGGTACCATCTAGACTGACACTATAGAGCTACAGCCTTTACAAGAATAAAGACAAAGAATGTTGGAACCTTAATATGAGTGAATATGAGAGGGAGAGAGAGAGAGAGAGAGAGAGAGAGAGAGAGAGAGAGAGAGAGAGAGAGAGAGAGAGAGAGAGAGAGAGAGAGAGAGATTGAGACAGGAAGGGGGAGTAAGGAAAGGGTATTTGGAACCTTGATGAGAAAAGGCAGAACAGTCAGTGATGTATAGCTTCATTCAGACCTAGTAAGAGGCCTTCAGAGCACACCTATGGCATGACTCCAAGGGAAAAGAAGGGTTGACACATCAGTGAATCACAAATATTGAGGAACAACTCTACACTAAAACAGTCATTGGTTTTATGAGTCATGTGTACTGTGTAGGTCCCTAATGAAGCTGAGGCCCTCCAGAGGGGAGGTATACTTGACCCCTTCCATAAAGGAGAGGAAAGTTTTCCTCAAACTCAAGGGACTTTAGTGCAAGCCTGCTCAGTTCTTTTGGGGTTTCTTTTGGGGGGGGTTCATTGGGTTCAACAAAACCTGTCATATTTTATGTTTTCCTGTTGCTGGGGAACTGAGGAAACTGGGGGAGGGAGAACGAAATGAACCAATTACTGAAAT
The DNA here is from genome assembly GCF_003287225.1 of Phascolarctos cinereus. Taxonomy (NCBI): domain Eukaryota; kingdom Metazoa; phylum Chordata; class Mammalia; order Diprotodontia; family Phascolarctidae; genus Phascolarctos; species Phascolarctos cinereus. The sequence continues at coordinate 121,003,813 of NW_027555736.1, forward strand.
TCCTAGGGTTTTCCAGGGTAGAAGCATGGAATAGTAACCATTTATAGGAGACAGGAGCTAGTGATATTTTGTGGGAGACACACACAAAAAAATACTGACATTCCCAGGGTGCCATGGATTGGTGTCATAAACCATAGATTATCTATGAAAAGTCCACTCCCAGCTGTGGGAGGCGGGGTGATTATGTTAGGGGCTAGATACCAATTGCCCTACCACGTTATATTTCATTAAATCTTGGAAGCCCTTGCCACTGATGTTTGTTGAGGGTCCAGCTCAGCCTCCTCATCTCTATCTGGTGCCTCTATGTGATTTCATGTATGAGGACTGCAGGCCTCTGTCTAGGTCCATATGCATCATGATATCTCTGCCTCTTCTCCCTTGAGATACAAATCTTTCCTCATATCCCGAAGAAGATTGCTATAAATGAGGGGGAGAGGGGCTCATATTCATGCTTGCTGCATGTATTGCAGTGGCACATGTGGCATCTCCAACATCTCTACAAAACTGCTTGATGCATTCTCAAGCCCTTTGCTTGTCTCCTCTGTCTCTCAGAGTCAAAGGACATTTCTGATTTGGAGGTGGGGTGGCATGATGATCAGGTAGGTAACACTAAGACAAAGATTGGTACAAGTGGGGAAACATTTTGAAGGAAATGGAAACCATCACCATATTATTTCTAGAAGGAAATGGTAAGTCTTCCAAATCAGAGCTTGTGAATCCATCTATTGTAAAGCGTCAAAGTGAGGGAACAATAGATGTGTATCATTTGGTGATAGGCAATTGAAACAAAGACCTATGCTCTGATTCAAGATCTGCCAGTAGAAAAATCACTTTGGGTAAGTTGTCTTTGCTCTACATCTCAGTTTCCCTTTTGCAAAATGGGGATATTCTAATTTCCTACCTACAGCCTGGCAGAGTGCTCTTAGCTGCCCCTGGTAGGAGTATGAGTATTAAGTAACTCAGGGTAGTTTGTATTAGCCCATAATCCTGCCACTGCCTATTTGGGGAACAAGTTACTCTAATAATGAGAAATCACATTAAATAGTATCCTGCGGGTACGAAGTACCGTCATGTATACCATACAAGATACAAATAAAATCATGTATATTAAGTACTTTTCAAGACCCAAAGCACTGTATATCAGTTACTGTTATTACTGCTATTATTATTAATTTATTTAATCCTCACACTGAACCCATGAGGTAGATGATCAGAGGAAACAGGCTCATTGAGATTAAGGGGCTTGTCCCAGGTCACATAATAATAAGGGAACAAGCCGGGACTCAAATCCAGATCTTTCATCACAAGTCCAACACTCCATCCACTCCTTTTCTGTCTCTTGGTGTTTGAATTTCCCCACTTACAATGGAGAGGAGTGATATTTCCCTCACTATAAAGGAAGGACTTGAAGACTGGAGAGCAGGAGAAAGGTCCAGAAGGAGTGAAAGGTGTGACTAGTATTTCGAATTAGGGTCAGTGGATTTCTTGAAATGAAGAAGGGGATATTGGGGCTTAATAGAACCTCTCTGTCACCGACAGACAGGCCAAGTGGGAGTTCTCAGCAAGATTTTCTGGCTTTGATCTAGAAAAGACAGCTCTGCCTAACAAATAGTCTGAAATGTCAAAAAATAAATGTTAAAGCTTGAGGGGTCATTCCCTAGGGAGCTGCCTGGGCCGTGGGAAGGGGAAGGAAGAAGAGATGGACATAGTGGAATCTTCTACATAAAGATTCTGACTTGGTTTTGTGATATTAAAAAAAAATTCTGAATTATTTATAGCCAAGAAGATGGAAGTAGGCTGCTAAGTCTCTAGGCCTGTGTTAGTGGCATTCCATTATTTATTGTATTCAACTCTGAACTGGTAAAACTTTCTCTCTCATTAGTGACATGCAATTAACCTTTCCTTGAGATTTCTATTATTTTTTTAATTAAGAAAAGTCACATCTTCTGTTATTCAGGACGGGGAATTTTCTGTGTATGAGAATGGCAAAAATCAGGAGCCCTCCTCTCTTTCTAATGCTAGTTTATATGTTTCTTTCCAGTACTAGATTCTCCCAATAATGAAGCTTCTGGACCTAGGAGAGTGCTGGGAAGGGTTAGAAGCCACCACACATAGCAACATCAGTCTGGACATAGTCCTATCTCCCAGATTACTGTGATGTCCTAAGTGGCAAACGTTTGGGTTGGAGGTTGTGCTAAGGAGGGAGATCTGGGTCCTAATTTGACTCTGTTAGATCTACTGTGTAGCTCTGGGACTGTAATTTTTAGCTCTTTACCTCTGTTTCCTGCCTTGAAAAATGTAGGTAATTTTCCCTTCTTTTGCTGTCCCCTAGACATGTTGAAGGCATGATTGACATCTTGTCTACAAAGCACTTGGCATGCCTTGGAGAGAAAGGCATTAGGATTCCATAGAGAAGGCAGGTTGGTGAGGATCTGAACAAAAGTGGTAAACAAAGAGGTACTAATTTCATGTACCATAATCACCCTTGCAGTTTAGATGGGTAAAAGTGATTCTAATTTATATATACTAAGGACATATAGAGTGCTAGGCCTAGAGTTAGGAAGATTTCTCTTTGTGTGTTCCAATCTTGCCTGTGTAACTCTGAGCAAGTCACTTAACCCTGTTTGCCTCAGTTTCCTCATCTATAAAATGAGCTAGAGAAGGAAATGGTAAATCACTCCAGTATCTTTGCCAAGAAAATCTCAAAGGTGTCACAAAGAGTTAGACATGACTGAACAATGACTCATTCTTCTTTCATTCAAGTATCTTTAGCTGGTGGTAATAGGCATAAGGGTAGCATGGATAATTTAAATCCACAAATAATCTAAAAACTTTATTTAAATTACTTCAGTTTCCTCTCTAACAAATAGCAAAATGAATTAATATGTGAGTTTCACTCTACTTGCTAGACTCATACCTGGGTTGGAACTACCAGCAATAAAGTTATAAGGTCAAGAGACAGTCAACAAGACAGAGAGAATGTCCTGAATGATTGAAGAGACTAGGTATGGAGGAGTTTGTAGTGTGTTAATTTATTAAAGCAAAAGGAAGAAAATGTGATCCAGAGTGTTTTGCTTGTGCCTATTGGCAGCCCAGAGAGGGGACTCTCTAAAACCCCATCTTGTGCAATTTTAGCTCTCATTTCCAGTTCCATCTGGGTGTGCATAATGTATACTTGGGACTCACTACAGCTCTGGCCAAGATTCTTGGCACAGAGTGGTGGGGGAATCCATTTTAAGCAGATGTCTTTTGTGTGCCAGAAGGCTGGACTACTCCTCCATGCTTGGGCAACCTCAGTGAAGAAAAAGAAAAGGTGGGAGATGAAGTGAGGGATATTTGAGCTGTGAGATTTCTGGAGGCAAGGGACCATGCTAATTTAACTTTTGTTATTAATGCCATGAAAAGGTAAATACTCAGGAAATTATTTTTATAGTCTTTTTCTTTCTTCTCTTATCAATATTTTCTAAGGTTAAGTTGATATACTACAATCCTCTTGGTGTTAGTGATACTGATTTGTCTCCTTTTATGTTCTACTCTCCTAGTGTGTGACATCCAGGATAGCCAGATGGCACAGCAGGCCTGGAGGCAGAAAGACCTGAGTTCAAATTTAGCCTCAGACACTTACTAGCTGTGTGACCCTTGGCAAATCACTTAACCTCTGTTTTCCTCAGTTTTCCTCACCTGTAAAATGGAGATTAGAGCACCTATCTCCCAGGGTTGTTGTGAAGAAGAAATGAAATAATTATTTAAAAAGCATTTAGCATAGTGCATATATAGCACATGGGTTTATATATGTAGTACAGTGGATAGGGTGCTGGGCTTGAAGTCAGGAAGACTTCAAGGAGTCTGGCCTCAGACACTTACTAGATGTGTGACCCTGGGCAAGTCACTTAACTCTGTCTCAGTTTCTTCCTCTGTAAAATAAACTAGAGAAGGAAATGGCAAACTGCTCCAGTATCTTTGCCAAGAAAATCCCAAATTGGGTCACAAAGAGTTGGACATGACTGAAATGTCTCAACAACAGCAGCAAATATGTAGCACATAGGAAGTGCTGTATAAGTTATTATCGTTCTTGTTCTTTGTTCTTGTTGTTGACTGATCTAAGAAGCCATTCGGCATTTGGTTTTCCCCAAATCCTCATCATGATAGCAAGGAGATGGAGTCTTTTAAGAGTGAGTCTGAGATTATAAAGGAAAATTAGAATAAGTGATATTAACATTGGAAAAAGGGGGCAGTAGGTTGCACAGTGCATAGAGCACCAACCCTGAAATCAGGAGGACATGAGTTCAAATGCAGCCTAAGACCAAACACTTGACACTTACTAGCTTGTGTGACCCTGGGCAAGTCACTTAACCCCAATTGCCTAAAGCAAACAAACAAACAAACATCGAAAAGGACTTTGGAGGTCATTAGTCCAACCTCCCACCTAGTACAAGGATCCCTTCTATAAGGCCATGATAGTTAGTACTTAGATTCTGCTTGAGCAATTTCAGTGTTCTGTGGTCAGTGTGCAGAGTTCTCTACCTAAATCAACAGGCAATTTTATTCCTGAACTTCTAAGATTGTTAGAAAGTTCATACTTATACTAAGATGAAATCTGCTTCTCTATAATTCCCAGGTGAGTAACTCCACCGTAACTGTGTACAGTAAATTTAAGCTCATTTCCACATGGCAGTCCCACACATGTTTGAAGACAGAAATGATCCCCCAGCTATCTTCTGCCCCTTCTCTTCTACAAGTAAAACATTATTTTCTTTAAATGTTCCTCTTATGATGATTTTACTATCCTATTAGCCCTCCTCAAACAGAACATGCTCCAGTCAGCCTTGGATCTAATTAGCTTTTTTGGGAGCCATCTGGCAATGCTGACTTATGTTGAGGTTCCTGTCAACTAAGTTTCCCTCCACCAGATACAGTTTTTTTTTTATATGAACTACTAGTAATCTAGTCTTCCTCCATCTTGTCGTCTGTGCAGCTAATTCTTGGATCCGAAGTGCAGCATTCTATTTAAAAGTGATTGTTAGCTCCCAACCTTAGTTACAACCTTGTCAGAAGCTCCAGGGAGTTCAAAATTCAGTTGGATCAAGTCACCTTTCTAAATTATTTGTCTTTTGGAAAGATGTCAATCATCCTTGGGCCCTAAGCACTTTTACCCCATAGTTACTTGGTTAAATGATAATAGTAATTAGAATTTATATAGCACTTGAGGGTTTGCAAAGCACTTTACATGCATTAACATCTCATTAGAACCTCATTAAATAATCAGTCAACAAGCATTTTTTTAAGCACTTACTATTATATGCTAAGTACCACACGGAGCATTAGAGATTCAAAGAAAGGCAAAAAGACAGTGCCTATTCTCAGGGGACTCACATTCTAATGGGAGAAACCACAAAAATAATTATGTAAATATGAGATATATGCAGTATAAATAGAAGGTAATCTTCAAGAAAAAGGACTAGAGGAGATGTGGTAGAAGGTCTTCTGTAGAACCTGAGATTTGAGCTAAGTCTTGAAGAAAGGCAGGGAAGCTAGTAATCGGAGTTAAGGAGGGAGAACATCCCAGGGATGGGAGATAGCCAGTGCAAATACATGGTGTTGAGAGATGGAGTATTGTGTGTGAAGAATGTCAAGTAAGTTAGTGTAGCTGGATTTTACAGTATATGGAGGAGAGTTAAGTGTAAGAATACTGGAAAGGTTGGAAGGGGCCAAGTTGTGAAGACCATTAAATGCAGAAAAGGAAGAAAGAAGGGAAGAAAGAGAAAGACCATTAAATGCAGAAAAGGAAGGAAGAAAGAAAGAAAAGAAAAAGGAGTGTTTATATTTTATTCCAGATGTAATAGAGACCCACTGGAGTTTCTTGAATGAATAGGGAAGAGTGTGACATGGTCAGACCTACACTTTGGCAGCTGTGAAGGGATAGATTGGAGTGGGCAGGGAGAACAATTAGTAGACTATTTCAATAGTCTAGGTGAGAAGTGATAACAAGGGCAGTAGCAGAGTAAGTAAAGAGAAGGGAATGTATATGGGGGATGTCATGATGGTAAAAATAAGATTAGTAGCTATATGGATTGAATGCAATTGAGGAATTGAAAATGACAATGAGATTAAAACTTGAATAATTGAGAGGGTACTGGTACACATGAAAGTAACAGAAAAGCTGGGAAGAATGGATGGTTTGAGGAGAAAGATGAATTTTATTTTAAACATATTGAGTTTGAGATGCTTATGGGACATTTAATTCAAAATGTGTAAGAGGCAGTTGGTAACGAGGGACAAGAGTTTATGAGATATTAGGGCTAGATATATTAATCTGGGAATCATCTGCATAAAGATGATAGGTGAACCGGTAAAGTCATGGGAGATAATGAGATCAAGTGAGATAATATGGAGCGCAAAGCAAACATGGCCTAGGAAAGAGCCTTATGGAACTCTCATAGTTAGCAGGCATAATGAGAATGAAGATCCAGCAAAGGAGACTGATTAGGAGTAGTTGGACAGGTATAAGGAAAAGCAGAAGAAAACAATGGGAAAAGGGTATCATCTTGTAGTAAAGAGTACTTGACAGTGTTAAAGGATGAAGATCAAGAAAGATGTGTGTTGAGGCAAGACCATTACATATTTTAACTAAGAGATCACTATTAACATTTTTGAGAGAACAGCTTTAGCTGAATGATGAGGTTGGGGTTTAAAAGTAGATGAGAGATTAGGAAGTGGAAGAATCTGTTATAGATGGCTCTCTCAGGGAGTTTATCTGAGAAGTAGAGAAAATATGTGAGAGGATAGCTAGACTTTTTAAGGATTAGGGAAGATGGATATGTTTGAGGGTAACTTGGAAGAAGACTAGATAGGAAGAGTTTGAGGATTAGAAATGGATATAATAGTGAGGGCAATCTTCTGGAAAAGATGAGAGGGGAGGGGATCAAGGTGCATGTTGAGGGTTTGTCTTGACAGGGAGAAGGACCACCTCTTCAGATGAGACAGGAGTGAAGGAGAAGATAGAGGGGGCAAATGTCTGAATGATGTAAGAGGAAGGGGAGGAGAGAAGAGGAAGCTCTCTGTGAATTGTATTAATTCTTTTTGATGAGATATGAAGCAAAGTCCTCAGCTGTGAGGATAGACTGGAGGAGGAGGTGCCATGAGTGGCTTTAGAAGGGGTGAAAATATTCGAAATTGCCACCCTGGTGAGTAGAATAGCAATTCAATTGGGTAGATGTAAAAGTATTGCCTTGCTGCAGGGAGAGCCCAGTTGAGTTAATGTAACATAAATTTATGGTGGATCCAATCAGCACAATTCTATAATTTTACCCAGCTTCCTCTGAGCTCTAATCAGCTGCTCCTGAACAAAAGTGAAGGAGACAGATAGTGGAAATAATACAAGGTTGGGGTTTGACAAGACATGTTGGGTTATAAGAGAAAGGGGCAAGGGATTTGAGTGTAGGGGATAGTGTATTCACCAAGGAATTGAAAAAGAGAAAGGATGAAAATGTAGACAGTGTAGGGGTGATGGCCTGGGAAAGAACTGAGAGGCAGGGGAGATTAGAGGTCATGGTGAGAACTAAGAATGGAGTTGAGTCATACAGCAGGCAAAGATGGGACAATAAAAGAATTAATGTGATTATTATTCCCATTTTTACAGATGAGGAAACTGGCTGAGAGGCTAAATGATTTACCCAGGGTCACAGAAAGAATTCTAGCTAACATGATTTATTTAAGGTTTACAAAGCACTTTACATGTTATTTCATATGATACTATTTGAATAAGTGTCTGAAGCAGTATTTGAATCCAGATCTTCTTGGCTCCAGTTCCAGTAATCTACTCATGATATCATACTGCTTCTTTATAGTATAAGTAATTGATGTTTATATAGTACTTATAGTTCAAAAGTGCTCACCATCTCATTTGAGTTAACCCCATTATCCCCTTTGAAACACCGGTGCTACATGAAATGCCATTGTTTGGAAGATGAGTTCCTTTCTACTTAGCCACATCTGAAAGTTCATTATCTATAGGTGTGATGTCTCATCACTGTGGAAAAAGATCCTAAGGACACCAACTTTCATATTTATTGGGATCTTCAGTTCTCCACTTGCTACAGTGCACATAGTACTCAGGGTCTTCTGCACCACTTCATGGGCCATGAAGAAGAGGTCCTAGAAATATAAACACTGCAGGCCCAGGACAATTTGAATAGGGGGTGGCATATCTTGGGATAACGATGTAAGGTAGAGCAACAACTCTCACTACCGCTTCTCTGGGTTTATATTCATCAGTATGAGCTGACTGCTAACGTGCCTGTTTGTTCCATATCACTGTTGATTCCTGGGAAAGTCGAACAGGCATATATGTTGCCTTGATTTATTTGTCCAGCAAGTAGTTATGAAGCACCTACTGTGTGTTAGGCCTTGAACTAGATCTAAGAGAACATACAAAGACAAAGGAAAATATGGCCCCTGCCTTCAAAGGGTTAGAATTTATATCTTGGGAAAAGAGATGACCCTAAAATCATATCTTCTACAGGAAGCTTTCCCCAACTCTTCTTAATTCCAGTGCTTTTGCTCTGCTACTGTACTTCAATCAAAGTTTTCCCAAACGTCAACAACAAAGATACAGACCATGGGGGATGTCGAGTTGCTCAGTTTGGGTGAAGCATGAGGGACACTTATAGAGCAGGAAAGGTTGCCAGGCTGGGTTGGTGTCCCACATAGACGGTTTCCTAAGTAAGACCCAAATCAAAGATCCTCTGCTCTCTTAATATGTACTAACAATGTGATATGGCAGCTATAACAGTTAATGTGATCTTAGGTTACATTAACAACAGTAACAATAACGGTAAAGCATCATTTATAAAGCACCATAAAATTTGCAAAGAACCTTTGGCATAGATTTCCTTTGAATGTCATAATAGCCCTGGAAGCAGGTACTAGGGAAGCATATTCAGGCATTATTATCTCTGTTTTAAAGATGAGTAAACTGAAGATTAAGTGGTTTATCCACAGTCATACAGGTAGGAAATGTTAATGGAAGTAACTAAATCGAAGGAGAATGTTCAGAGCAAGGGAGATACCAGTCAGGTCACCCTGTGAAGAACCATATAGTAGCTTTGGTGGCCTGAGTAGAAGGAAGCTGGTTAGTAGGAAGGGAACAGTTCTTTTCAATGACGATCTCAAAGCCCATCACTAACATTCATTAAAGGTCATCCTACTAAGAGCCAAGAACATTACATTCTGATTTGCACAGCACCAGAACACTAATACAATTTCACATGAAGCCTTTAATCCCATGGGTCATACAGATGGCTAACTAAGTCATGGGAAAGTAGCTTTCTCAAGGTCATGCAGTGAGTTAGTGACAGTGTTTAGAAGAGTACCCAGCATCCCAACCTCTGGTCTTTGCCTCTGAGCAGGAGATACAGCTTAGACACTGTTGTTTTCATTGCTGTTTGGTAGACTGTGGGCCACAGATGATTGAAATGTATCTTTAAAAAGAGGCAGACAATCTAGAGTGATGCATTTCTAGTCATCCCCATAATTCTATGTTCTGTACAGGGACCCCAAAGACTGAAGCGATGTTGACCAACTGGCTCAAATTCAGGGGAAAAGCAACAAAAAGTAATCAAGGGGCTGGAGGGATTGACTCATGAGAGCATCTAAATCTCTGAGGCCTGGGCCGGCTGACAATCATGCTGTCAATCCAGCTTTCCTCTGCTGTGGCAGCAAAATCCACAGTAAAGTCCAGCCAGCTCCTTCCCTGTAACTTCTGAGAGTCCCTGGTCAGCTCCATAGGTGGAAGAGGGATCAGGAGCTCTGGGAAAGGTCCACACTTTCTCCCTCTGTGGTCTTCCATTCTTTCTTGGCTAGAAGTTGGTGTTCAGAGGAAAGCATACAGGGCTATGTGAGAGCCGGTTTATGCCAGCTCAGGAGAGCTGATTATTAGTTTTTTATTGTGTGCATTTATATCTCAGAAATTGTCAAGCCCTACAAATAAGGGAGTGATTTATTATTTTATTGATTGTCCAGACATAGAAAGCGATGGAGAAAATGTCAATAATGCTAGTTAAACTTAAGTGTGTTGGGTGCCCATTCTCTTCCTCCCCCCTCCACCCCTTTCCCCACCTCAGAGAACCAGTTGTTAGATATTTACCAGCACTACCCTGAAAGTAACCCATGTAGTCCTATAACAGAGTAGAACGTGAAGTAATCCCTTCAACTTGCGGTGGGTATCAAAGAAGATGAGGTGGTTATATTAAAGGTCACAGTCTGGAATATGATACTTGTAAATCAGGGGATAATAGGAAAGAGCAGAAAGACTATGAGTCAGGGAGGGATCTTGAAGTTCAAACCAGAAAGGCCCATTAAGCTTTGATTTCCTTCACAGCCCGTGCCATATAGTTCAGGCAAGCTGTTTTTTGGTCATCTGTTGTTTGTTGCTGCCAAGATGCCTAGCACATTCCAATATCCTCAGGGCTCTTGGACCTTTCCTGACTGCCAGCATGGCAGAGGAGATAAATTGATGCCAATCCTGTAACCCTACTTAGTCACTCATGACCAGTTGTGTGTTTCACCCTTGAATTGAAGATATTCTTTCCTAGAAGCCAGGATTATAAAAAGCATTGTAGAGATCATAGGGATAATACTGAGTCAGCAATGACATTATATAAAAGGCATTGAACTTGGCACCAGGAGATTCCTGGGTTCAAATCCTGCCTCTCACACCTACTAGTTGTGTGACCTTGAGTAAACTACTTAACATCACTGAGTCTCAGTTTTTTTCATCTGAAAAATAGGGACATTAGTATGTATAGTGAGAGGCAGCATTGCATAATGATAAAAAAATGCCCCCAGTTAAGAAGACATAGATCAGCTTCTATTTTTGACCTAGGACAGTGCTGGATGTGTAGAAGGTGTTTATGAACCCTCTGGAATAATCTAGTAGAATGGAAGCTCTTTGGAGTAGGCAGTGTTTCCATTTTGACTTTATATCTCTGGGACCTAGCACAGTACCTGTGCAGAAGGAACTTAATAAAGACATACAGTATTATCTATATAAAGACTTGGTGGAGCCAACTAGCCCATTCATTGGACAGAAATACTATCTTTGGATACTTAAAGGATCAACCAATACACCCTATGTCCTGTTTAACTTATTCTATAGTAAGACCCATGCCTATCTGAACACCTATTGTTACACTCCAGAAAAGAATTCTGGCATTTCCAACCCCCGCAATTCCTTAGCAATCAATGCAACTGATGGGACTGTTGAAGTAATTTGATTCAAGCCCACACTGTGTGTGTGTGTGTGTGTGTGTGAGTGTGCGCATGCATGAGCAAGTGCACCACTGCTAGGCACTGGAGATATAAAGCTCACTACAAATCAGTTCTGGCTTCAAGAAGTTAATTTATCAGGGGGAACAATATATACATGTGATTATCATATAAAGGAAAGTGAGAGAAGTACAAAAAAGAGATTCGGTAACGAGCTAGGAGAAAATGAAGGAAGGAGAGATCAGCTCATTTGGGTGGGGGTGGGGGGCAGGTAGAATTGTGAAGAGGCAACTCAGGTGAGAGTGAGTGACAGGAAAGACTTCAATAGCTACATACTGGGACACAGAATCCAGTCCAGCCATTGAAGAGTGAGTGCATGGGGCAAGTCACAGAGAGGTCAGAGGAGGAGGAGAGAGGAAAGCTAACACTTCAGTTTGGCTGTAGTGCAGAGTACCTTCAAGGGAGAAATATGAGGTAAGGCTGACAGGCTTGTCTGCCTCCACAGTCTTAGAGATTCTGCCCAGATCCCAGGTACTAGTATGCTGGTCATGTCCTGTCCATTACTTCTTAAGAGGTTTAAGGAGTTTGCATAATTGTGAGGTACTTGAGGTTTTACCAAATTATAAAAAATGGCTCCTTTTTGTTTGTGCCTGCACTTTTTTGTGTTAACACTGTAAAGAAGCTGATTGCTAAAGGAAGGCACAGTTTGACATGTAGATAATAGTGTTCAGGGTAGACAGGTAGAAATGCTAGGTATTGCTTTTTGCCGACATTGGCATCAACTTATGTCTTTGGAATCCATGTCTTCTTATTCTTGATATTAACTCAACCTCATGATATTATTCCTGCTGGACAGTGCCCTATTTAAGTGCTGAAACTTCAGTTCCCACAGACAGCTTCTGTATAGTCTGTCCTCATATACTACTACTACTACTACTACTACTACTACTACTACTACTACTACTACTACTACTACTACTACTACTACTGGTATTGCTACTGCTACTACTTTTACTTCTCCTACTCCTTCTATTCATATAGTGTTTTATAAGAAGTGTCTTATTTTGTCCTCATGATAACCATTTTAAGATGAAGAAACTGAGGCAAACAGAAGCTAAGTGACAGGGTCACATAGCTAATAGGTGTCAGAAGTTGGGTTTGAACTTACTCCAAGTCCAGTGCTCCATCTACTATGCTACTCAGAACCACAGGGGCAGCAGGGTCATATAGAAGGTTTGGCAAGTACAGTTGGGCCCCTGAGTGAGGTAGGAGAAAGGCTCTATTTGCTTAAAAGGGGTTTGGTGCTATTGTTGAAGCAGGCAAATTTGGGAAAGAATGGCTAATGCATACATTTGTGCAACAGTTCTAAGAAAAGCCTAGACACAGCTCTGAGAGGCAGGCATATAGACTGGTTGACAGTGTCATTTCTATCACATCCATGGTGCTGATACAACTGAAACATCCCCACCAATGTGGAGAGATGACTTGCTTTGGTGGATAATTAAGAAGGATGCTCAATAAATTACAGTAGATATGCAGATATTACAGACATTAACAATGGGCTTGTATCTTCTTGCCTTTCTGTATAGCACGAGAGGCAGTGTGACTTGATGGAAGGTCATTCAACTTAGAATCCAAAACAGCTAGGGAAGAGTTCCAACTTTACTATTTGCTCCCCATGTGATCTTGGCCCCATCACTTCACTCTGGACCTCAGTTTCTTTATCACTAAAGTAAGAAATTTGGGCCAAAGTATTTCTAAGGTCCTTTCTAGCTCTAAATTAAGCACAGAAATATGATTAGGTACAAAAATATAATTTCTCTGAGCTTGTTTTCTGTCTGAAAAAGTGAGTTTATAGATCTAACACTAACCATATTACACAGATGTAAGAATCAAACAAGACAGTACTTTGTCAAGTTCCCTATTGATATTATCATTAATATCAATTTCTAATAATTGATGAGTAGTATTATTAATAATGTTATTATTGACTAGTTGTTTTTCAGTTGTGTACAAATATTTATGACCCCATTAGGAGTTTTCTTGACAAAGACACTGGATTCATTTGCCATTTCCTTCTACAGCTCATTTTACAGATGAGGAAACTGAGGCAAATAGAGTTAAATGACTTGCCCATAGTCATACAACTAGTAAGTGTTTGAGGCCAGATTTGAACTCAGAAAGAGGAGTCTTTCTGACTCCAGGCCCAGCACTCTATCCAATGCACCACCTAGCTACCTCTATTATTACTAAGAATGACAATAATTATAAACATAAACTATTACCTATACTGCTTCATGGAGGGAAAGAACCACATTTGTATCATCTTATCACAGAATAATGAAGTTGCTGCCAACATTGGCAGTCTTGGTGATTTCAGAATGATGAAATGGAAGGCCATTACACTAGGTCATGTCACATGCCTTATACAGGCCATGAGTTGGTCATCTGCTTTTTGCTATTCCTGGCCCTTTTGGGGGAGCCTGGGAATACTGAAATGCACAGAGCATCTGCGTAACTGTAAATAGCAGATGACAGAGTCATAGCTTGAGTAAGTCGGGCAAAGTGACCTTGCCTAATAACCTTGACCTTGGGGAATTAGAGCTGTCCAACAGCAGAATGGCCTGTTTTATAAAGTTGTGACTTTACCATCACTGGAACTGTTCAAGTGCAGACTGAATGACCACCTGTCAGGGAAGTTAAAAAGTAGATTCCTTCATGGGTTCGGAGATTGGACAACATGACTGCTAAGGTGCCTTCCAACTCTAAACTTCTATTATTTGATCTGTCAGCATGACAACTTATCATTGGCTCTGAAACCTGCCTGAATATTTATGGGTAGTTGTATGTGGCACACTTAGCTAGTGACATCCTCATGCCCTCTCTTTGTACCCTACTCGTGGAATCTTGGATAATAATATATTTTTCAAGACAGTGAGAAGAATCCATCCCTAATAGGTTTTTAGTGGATTTGACCTTTGTTACCTTTGAAAATTTAGGTTAAAGAGCAGTAAGCAAGGGTATGAATGACTGTAGGAGTTGCAGAAATTAAAAGTTATAAATAACTAGCCAATTCTACTTTAAGGAGAGTCCCTTAAGGGGGCAGCTAGGTATTGAAGTGGATAGACTGCTGGAGTCAGGAAGATCTGAGCTCAGATATGGCCTCAGACACTTACTAGTTCTGTGACCATTGACAAATCACTTAACCTTTGTTTGCCTCACTTTTCTCATCTATAAAATGAGGATAATAACACCTAGCTCTCAGGGTTGTGATGATCAAATGAGATAATAATTGTAAAACACTTAGTATGGTGCCTAGCCCTAGCACATAAGAAGCTCTATATAAATGTTAGCTATTTATCATTATTATTATTAGCTATGTGGCCCTGGGCGAGTCATTTAATCTTTGACTGCCTTAGTTCCTTTAACTACAAAATGAAGATAACAATAGCACCTATATCCCAAGGTTGTTGTGATCTAATTAGGAAATATTTGTAAAGTGCTTAGTGCAGTGCTTGGCACACAGTAGGCACTTCATAAATGCTTACTTGTTTCCTTCCTTCTTTCATCCTTCCTTCCTTCCTTCCTTCCTTCCTTCCTTCCTTCCTTCCTTCCTTCCTTCCTTCCTTCCTTCCTTCTTCCTTCCTTCCTTCCTTCCTTCCTTTCTTCCTTCCTTCCTTCCTTCCTTCCTAAATCCTGACTCCTAAATGGGGTCACAAAGAGTCAAACACAACTGAACAACAAGAAAGTTCACTGACTGTAATCTTCCTAGGTCTGTAGGACCATAGAGGGCCCATGGAAAGGGTAGCAGTGCACAAATACTGGCTTTTAGGAGTGCAGGCTGGAGAGGAATGCAAAATAAGTGACTGGAGCCTGAGTCCTGCATAGTGGGGGGAATCAGCAAGCATTTCAGATCCAGCTGGGAAAGCTGCAATCAAGCTCTGGGCAAATCAGAAGAACTGAGAATGGCATGGTGGGAGCTGAGTGGCTAAGGAAAGAGGCAAAGAGTAGGCCAGTGGTGGGGCTGATGTAACCTGCAAAGAAAAGGGGAAATTACGTGTGCATATGTGTGTGTGTGTGTGTGTGTGTGTGTGTGTGTGTGTGTGTGTGGAGAAGTTAGGAAAAGTTTGTTGCCAAAAAAGAAGCAGAGAAATAAGAGGAAGAGAAGGGAACTTAGAACGGCAACTTGTGAGCAAGACACACACACACACACACACACACACACACACACAGTGATTAGAAGGTTCTCAAATGTACCAGCAGCAACCAGGACATCAAACTAGGGCCATTTTGAAAATGAGAGCTATGGATACCTGCAGCTGTGGGGAGGAGAGAGAGGCTAAGATGGGGTTGGGGTAGGGAGTCACCTGCTAGTGAAGCCTAAGTGTATTAAGTTATTTGAGAATTACTGGTATCCAACAGTAAGTGATGGAGAGCTAAAGGTGCTGAGGGCACTGGAGGTTCCAAGTCCTGCCTATCTCTACATCTCTGAGTGACACTATGCAAAATTTCTTTGCCCCACTAAGAGGCTTCCATGTGCTCAAAACAAATGTGACCATTCACAAGACTATTTTACCCCTCATCCATCACCAACATATGCAACATTGACTTATCCCTCCCATCCAGTCCCCCAATTTCTAGTGGAAATTAATAAATTCTGGTGGACAGATGCAACCTTGCAATGGCTTTTACATTGGGCTCTATCTCCCTGTTACTCAGTTGCTTTGTGATCATGGTGTCATCATAGGGAAGAGTGTCAAATTCTTTTTTAAATCCCAAAGTACCCCTATTCATGTTCCTATGGTTACATTGACTGATGACTAGAAGGCCTCAGGTGCTGAACTTGGTGAACTATGAGTAGGCACTGTCCAACAGGCTAGCTTGAGGGAAGGTTAGTAGTAATTAGAGAAAAAGAACTTATTTAGTTCAATATTTTTTTTTCTTTTGAAAATGAAGGACATACCTTTAATCCTTATTATTGGGGGGAAGCTGAGGCTGGTAGACTACTTGAGCTCAGGAGTTCTGAGTTTAAGTTGGCTAAGAAGATCAGATGTCCAGACTAAGTCTGGTACCAATATGGTAAGCCCCAATCAAGTGGGAGAGGGTCATGGTGGAAGAACCAGGCTGCCTAAGGAGTGGCAAACCAGCCCAGGTTGGAAATAGACTGTATCAGCTCTTTTGCCTAGCAGTAGAATTGGGTCCATGAGTGGCTACAGTTCTAGACTGGAAGAGATAGGGAGATCCGGTCTCATAAAAGATTAAAAAAAAAAACCTTTTAAGAAGGTATTGGGGGTTGGAGGAAGGTTCAGGAGACAAACCAGGAAACCACTGGCCAGTGAATTTAACATCTGGTGTAGGGAAACTCTTGGAAACCAGCTCAGAGGATGTGGTGGGAAAACACCTGGAAAAGCAAAGATTGACGAAGGGGGAAAGCATGGATTCTGGCTCAGGGAGGACATGCGTAACTAATCTGCTGGCTGTTCCATGGACAGAGCTGCTGAAACAGATAAGATGAGTTGAGTGGAGGCCACAGGCCTTGAACAAACATTTGACAAGGTTCCACCTCAGATTAATGTCTCAGAAAAGAAAGTTCCAGAATGGAGATGGATTGAAGTGGGGATGTTGGGGAAGGTGGGGGGAAACAAAATGTAGCTGGCATAAAAACTGGTTTAACAAGCGAGAGTCATAAATGGAAACATCACCCCTTGGATGGAGGCCTACCTGTTGCATTCCCCCAGGATCCTCTGACAGCCTCTCTTATTCATAATCTTTTCCCTCCATTTAGAGGAGGAAGTTGGTTGTATGAGCCTCTGTTTTTCCTTGTAAATGTCTGTTTGAAAAGGGCATTTAATAACCAGGGATAGAGGACAGAAGGGAAAAGGGAAGGTAGGTGGGGGGGTGTAGACTGAAAGCAATGAGGTGGGGGCCTTGGCCAGCAGACTGAAAAGAACGTTTTCTAGGAGATAAAGAGGAAGCATCTGGGAGCAGAGTTGGGGAGAGTGGGTCAGTCAACAGCCCCCAATGTTGGGGAGAGGATGTGGGGGATTAACATTGAAGGCTCATCGACATCCGCCTCTGCACACAGCTGTGGTGAGAATGGGAAGCCAAACACTGGAGCCCTTGAGAGAGGGCCTTTTTCCTCTGGGAGGAGGTGAATGCCTTACAAATGAGGGGAAAGGTTCTGGAAGGTCATTCGTGACCAGGTGAGTTTAAGCTTGGAAGGAAGATGGAAGACACAGACATTTCCAAGGAAAGACACAGAATAGTAAGTATACTCTCATGGTGGTATTAGGTTCCAAAACTTCTATGGACTAGTATTCCCTACAGAAATTCAATGAAAAAAAATAGAATAATTACTCAAATATCTAAATATCTAAGGCTATAAGGTTTATGCTTTGAGAAGCATCATGAAATAGTGTACAGGAGGTCAGCTTTGTAGTCTACTAGGTTTGTGTTTGAATCCTGTCTCTGACAAATACTAGCTATGTGACCATGGGTATGTCACTCAACCTTTCAGTGCCCATTGAATTTCTCTAAGAGGATATATTTCAAACAATAACTATCTATCGAGGGAGTTTCCATGCTAGGAGAACCCCACATTATGAAATCTTAGATAAAACCCCTTTCCCCCCCAATTTAATCCAATTCCAACTTTCACCTAACCAACCATTTTTCTTGTCATTGAAATCCAAGTTTTAGACAAGCCAATGAATCACTGAACATGTCAATAGTTACTTAAGCTTACGTATATTTTTCACAGGTGAGCTGCACATCAACCAATCATCCCTGAGTTGACTCTGTTACTCTTCTAATACACAGGTTTATTTATAAATTCCATTAGTCAATTTACAAATATTTTAGATACCTATTTGCAAGGTATTGTGGTAGGTACGTAGATGTTTAAAACACAATGTTTATTCCCAAAGGAACTTAGAATCTTGTTGGAGAATGTGAAAAGATGACCACCAAAAAACGAGGGGAAAGGTATTACATGAATAAGCTGTAAAGGTGAAAAACAGTAGGAGAAATTCACATGAATGAGAGATCATTTCTGCCTATATTAGAAGAGGCTTTACAGAAGAAGTGAGATTTGAGCTGGACCTTGAAGGATAGGAAATACATTAGGTGGAAAGAAGAGATGAAGTATTCTAAATGGAGGAGATGGTGTGAGAAGAAATGGGAAAGAACAAGATTTTAGTTCAGAAGACAGTGAAAAGAGGCTACCTAAGTGTGAAATGCTATTCAGAGGATGAATTATTAAGGGTCTCAAATGCCAAGCCAAGGACAAATCTGGTATGCAGGGGAAGCTATTGGCTGTTTTAAAGCAAGGGAGTAGCCTTGCCATTAACAAGATTCTTTACTTTCCCTTTGCATTTATGTACACTCTAGTTAATAGCCAGGGTTTTCCCACCTCTCTGGAAATCCAAGGATTAAAATGTTACCCAGTTCTGTCACCTGTTCTGTTACTTTTGAGTTAGGACCTAGTTAGGGTTAATTTGAGTTAGGGCTTGTGTAAGCTGCCAACATGTAACTGGAGGATACAGCTTGGTGTATTGTGGTACTTCTCTAACTTTTTGGTCTCAAAACATCTTTATAGTCTTAAAATTATTAAGGCTCCTCTTCTCCAAAAACTTTCATTTATGTTTATCTATTGATATTTATCATATTAGAAATTTTAAAATGTCTTAGTATTATTATGAAATTAGTTTTGACAATCCCAGTCCTCCTGAAAGGGTCTTGAAGACCTCCAGGATCTCTAGACCACATTTGGAGAATAACTGGTGTAGTGGAATGAGCACAGGATTTGGAATCATCTATGACATGAAGGAATTGGACATGGTTACCTCCAAAGTCCCTTCCAGCTCAAAGGCTATGATTTTATGTTCAATGATGCTATGAATTTGAACTGGTATGTACACCAAAACTCTGAATTCCCCACCCCTGTCCTAGCTGGTCTGATGGTTCATTAGCAGGCCTTTCTGTTGCCTTCACTTGATGCCTCTTACCACAGGGTAGAAACTCATAAACTGTTTCCCAAAGAGCACAATATTAATTGCCGCTCAGTGATGTGTGGTAGTGGAAGTAACTTCTTCACATATGCTTCCCTTTGGGATTTATTTTGGTGAGAAAACAGTGAAGCAATAGAAGCTTAAGAGAGAAGTAGAATGCCAATGAAGAGACACCACGGGAATTTTCCAAGACAGGCAGTTGGAAGAGAACGTGCTTTCTGGGGAGTTTGAAAATAGACAGGAGCACTTCATCTGGACTTTAGAAGGAGCACTCCACAAGGTCATATTTGAAAAGAAACATCCAGGCCAGAAAAAGGATCCCAGAAGGAGGGAAAGAGAATGAAAGAGGAGTCGAGAAAGTAGTATAGAGGAATGGATTCACTCAAAAATGAGCCTGAGATCCATCTTTCAGCACCTAACTTTCTCACTCCAGATAGATGGCTTTACTTCTAAAATTCTCATGCTCTTTGAGCTTGGCTGGGTTAATCAGCCCTTAACAAGAGCCAGAGAAGACCTTTTACCATAGTGTATCCAGATGGGGGTTTAGGAAAGTTGGGTACTCATGGGCAGAGTTGGAGGATGATGGAAAATAATTGCTAATGAAGCCAAGGGCAGAAGTACTACATGGGTCAATAGAGGACTGAGCTCTGTCAAGTGGCTTGATGGACTTTCAGCAACAGAGCTCAGAGTGGCACCTGGGAGAGGAGACATTTATCTGAACTTTAGCCTCACTCTCTGAACTTTTTGAGTCAGGAAACGTGAGCTGGAAACCTCCCCAGAACAAACAGTACTGTGCAATCTTCAGTCTTCACTGTTTCCAGAAACAGCAGACTTTCTCTTTCTTTCTTCCTTTTTTTCTTTCTCTTTCTTTTTCTTTCTTCCTTTCTTTTTCTTCCTTCTTCCCTTCCTCCCTCCTTTCTCTCAGTCTTTCTTCCTTTCTTCCTTTCTTTCTTTCTTTCTTTCTTTCTTTCTTTCTTTCTTTCTCTTTCTTTTCTTTCTTTCTTTCTTCTTTTCTCTCTTTCTCTCTTTCTCTCTTTCTCTCTTTCTCTCTTTCTCTCTTTCTCTCTTCTCTTCTTTCTCTCTTTCTTTTTTCTTTCTTTCTTCTTTCTTTCTTTCTTCTTTTTCTTTTCTCTCTTTTCTCTCTTCTCTCTTTCTTTCTTTTCTCTCTTTCTCTCTTCTCTCTTTCTTTCTTTCTTTCTTTCTTTCTTTCTTTCTTTCTTTCTTTCTTTCTTTCTTTCTTTCTTTCTTTCTTTCTTTCTTTCTTTTCTTTCTTTTCTCTCTTTCTCTCTTTCTCTCTTTCTCTCTTTCTTTCTTTCTTTTCTCTCTTTCTCTCTTTCTCTCTTTCTTTCTTCTTTCTTCTTTCTTTCTTTCTTTCTTTCTTTCTTTCTTTCTTTCTTTCTTTCTTTCTTTTTCTTTCTTTTCTCTCTTTCTCTCTTTCCTCTCTGTGAATCTAGGATATCAACCTTTAGCCTAAGGACACAAACATGACCTAGAATGGGGACCTGCAGTTACTTCAGATTTTTCAAACAAAAAACCATAAAGTTTGAAGTTCAAACTGGAAAAAAGTGGGAGCAGAAAAGGTAGTAAAAGAGCCTGGGATGTTGGAGATCTGTTATTTCACTCTAACCCTAGTTCTTGAGCCCAACTTTAAGTCCAGGGTATATATTTGATGAATATAATTCAACATTTATTAAGTAGTTACTATGTGTAAGATATTGTGTCAGGTATGAAAATAAAATACTCTCTGCCTACAAGGAACTTACTTTCTACTGGGAACTTGCAACATGTAAGTAGATTGAAAGCATAATCAAAGTCGTGTCAAGGGGGATAAAGGGTAAAGGGGAACAGGAGAGGGAACATCAGGGAAGGCCTTTTGTAGGAGGTGGGACTTGAGCTAGGGATTCTAAAAATGGAGGTGAAAAGGGAATATATTTCAGACATGGGAGATCACTTGTTCTAAAGCACAGAGGTGGTGGGGGAGGGGGAAATGTAAATCAATCTGTTATTATGGTCAATATGGTTTTTGGCAATTCCTGAACCATCTGCATCATACATAATCTTCCTCACCTCATTAGCCTTTATTTTTACTACTCCTCAATTTCTCCTTTGGTTTCATTGGCTTCCCATCTTCTTTTCCTCACCTGCTTACATCACCATACCACACCACATTTCAGTTCCTTTTTACCAAGGAGTGGAGCTCTACAAAAGAGAAGGCTACCACACACTGAGAGGGAAGTTGAGAAGACTGAACAGACTGGTTAGGAGAAATACAAAAGACCTATGTAAGTAATCCTGAATCAATACCACAACCTTTAACCCCAGCCCCAGGAAAGTGCTAGAGCTTTTTGTCTCCCAATCTAAATATCCTTTCCACTTTTCCATATTGAAGCCAGTGCTCTAGAGTGGTAAGTAATGGCCAAAGCTTATATTCCAACCACCCAAGCAACGTATTGCCAAGAGGTCTCCCTTCAGCCCCTCTAGCCCCAACCATCTTCATTATGAAATCTACCCAACTATACCCCAACACTATTCTTGCCCTTCTTTTCCTAGGCCCTTAAGCCATACAAGGACTGTTATGTTTGCAACCAAGGAATTTTTTTTTCATTTTTAAAGAGAACATTTGTTGAATAAAAAATAATAATGGACATTATTTTTATTCATCCAACTAAAACTAAAACAATCAAACTTGTTTTTAAGTAATATCACAACTTTACTTAAAAATACAACTTATTAGACACAAAGTATCAATATGCCTGGGTGCACTTGGCATACTGTGTATGAGCCACTGTGTTTAGGTAGAACCTATGAAGTTGCTGGCAGATGACTTTTTTGTTCCACATAGGACTCCTGCTCACTCAAATCTCATATACAACGTTGAGTCATTATTGTATCAGGAAGATAATTTACCACTTTGGGTGTGAGATGCTTCAGAAGATCTGATTGGGTGCTCTTTGGCACTTTACTTAACCTAGATTCTCCTGTTGTACTTGAGAATTAGCTGTTGGTGATAGGCTACCATGAAGTGTCTAATAATTGGGTCAGCCAAAATGTTAGCTTGATAGTGACCCAACAACACTGGAGAAAACAATTCTAGTCCCACTAAATTCTTATCATTGAACTACGTCTTTAGTTTTACTTTCTTCATTTGGGGGAAAAAAACTAGAGTGAAAACCAGTTTAAGTTATAATGTTTCTCATAGATACAGAGAGAGTTATATTAAATCCAGTGATGTATGTTGGACAATCTAGGAAAAGGACAATTGCAACTAGTGACCAATTCAGGAGTGCTATCTTCCCTACAATTCCCTTCCTTTTACTGTTAGGTTCAGGGCTGGGCCTATTTCCCCCTTCCTACTACTACAAAAGCACATGTCTGGGACTCTGGGAAGGCCATTCTTCTCTATTCAAGTAAATTCCATTTCAAATCACATGTAATTAAATGTGTGGTATGGAATTAACGTTTTATCCTGAGTGTTTTGGCAGCCAAAGCCCCTAGGGTCTGGCTAGCGGAAAGAAAACTTGCTTCTCAGCGATCCCCCCTTCCTTTCTTCTATTCTCTCTTCTTCCCTTTTTTGACAAGAATTCACCCAACCCCTACCTATAATAGTTCTCAAGCTTCACTCCCTCCTCATCTATGAACCGCTGCTGCTCTCTGTAGTATCTCTTTCATGGGAGTCTGGAGGTGATGTATTTTGGTGCCACTCTTTGTCCTCAAAATGTATCCAAGTTGCCCAATCAAGTAACCAACTAGTACCTGCTGTGTGCTAAGCACTTGTACTAGGCTTACACAGAAACAAAAATGAGTCAGTCCCTGCCCTCAAGTATCATACAGTCTATCATTTCATCTATGTTTCAGATATCAGGGATAGTGGGAGGATGTCTGTGGTAGAATCAGTGATGTTGTAGAACTTCTCAAAGTGAGAAGAAACATAGTATAAGGTACTAAGATACTATGCTGGATGTCAGAAGTCCCAGACTCTATATACATCTCTGACATAGATTTAATATGTGACCTCGGCAAATAATTTTCCCTTTGTTTGATCTCAGTTTTCTGAGAGGAATTGAGACTTAATCTTAGGGCTTTGTACTACTAGATAATGTCTAAACGACCTTCCCTCTCTAAGATTCTATAATTATATGAAATGAGCAGCAACTCCATGTCAATGATCGCAGAAATGGGAATCCATAAGAACAGCTATTCAGAACTGAATTGTAAAGGAGGTCATCCCCAAATTTCTACCAAGATCAGCTTTGTCGTGAGGACCACATGATGGAGTAGGGTGATTGCAGAGGAAAGAGTCTTAATATTAGAAGAGCACAAGAAGATTCTAGTAGGTTTAGAGGAGCAAAGTGATAGGAAGATATGGAGGTTGGTGGTTGGCCTGAACAATGGAATGGGTCCAGGGACCAGTTAGAAAATAGATTTCAAAATGGGCTCTGGGCAAGGGGCAGGTTGGTTAGGTAAGCCCATTAAAGATCAGCTGAGAACGCAGTTGGCTGGGTTCATAGGCCTCTGAGGGCCTCCCTCTTCTCAGCTGCTTAGGCAACAACCTTCAGTGAAGGATTAGCCTTGAGTTGTTCTCATGTTTACATGCAAGGGACTTTCACAGCTAGCAATCTTCAGAACAGTAATTAGAAAAAGTACTGAGGTGGCAAATGAAATTCTGTTTAGGCATTTCCACTTAGTTACATGTCTGACTGAGAGGCAGAATTCACCTTTAATGACAGAGCTTGCTGTTTGAGCAAGGATCAAGATACACATCAGAGTTTGGGGGCCTCCATTATTTATGATCACATTTTCTGGGGCAATCCGGTGCCTTCTCCATTGATCAATAACAATTGCTGGTCTGCAGCTGCCTTTGGTTTGTTATTTTTTCCCCCCTCTTTCTGATCTTGGAGGCTTTAAGGAAAACATGGGAGGAGGAACTAGGGATCAGTACATTTAGGATCAATAATTTAGACAGTTCATAGGATATCAATAGAAATGGAAGGAACCTTAGTGATCACCTAGTCTACCTCTGCATTTTTAGGTGGGGAAATGATCCTAGAAAGGTTAAGTGACTTGTTTAAGGTTGCACAAGAAATGGATCAGTAAATGATTTGTTTATCCAGTCTCAATCTCTTTCTCTCTCTCTCTCTCTCTCTCTCTCTCTCTCTCTCTCTCTCTCTCTCTCTCTCTCTGTCTCTCTCTCTCTCTCTCTCCCCCTCTCTCTCTCCCTCTCTCTCCCTCCCCCCATCTATCTCATCAATATATTGCAGCTAGGTGGTACAGTGGATAGTGATGAACCTGGAGTTAGGAAGACCTGAGTTCAAATCTAGCCTCAGACATTTACTATCTTTGTGACCTTGGGCAAATCACTTAACCTCTGTTTCATTCATTTACCTCAACTGGTAACTGTAAAATGGGGACAACAATACCACCTACCTTGAAGGGTTGTGAAGATCAAATGAAATCGTATTTGTAAAGTACTTATTTAGCACAGTGTCTGGTACGTAGTAAACGCTATTCTTCCTGCCAACTCCCATGTAGCTATCCTTGATTTTAACTCAGGGTTCCAACACCAAATCTATTTCTCTTTCTATTTCACTGAACTCTGTTGGAATAATGGCATAGCCCCATGGCTTTCTTTTGGAAGAAAATTACCTACTCCTTACTATATTTCCCCAAAGAATTGGTCCATGTTTCAGATTAAGAAGGAATTCTAATGAATCTCTTCTTACCATCTGCTTTGTAGTAGGAGGCATAGTATCCAAGATTAGAAAGGTAACAAGACTGTTGTACTCTGCCCTGGTCAGATCATATCTAGAATACTGTTCAATTCTGGGCTCTGTGGTTAAGAAAGGAGATGGATAAGCTGGAAAGCATCCAGATGAGCTAACCAGAATGGTGATAGAATGAGAGATAAGGCCATATGAAGATTGCTAGAAGTACTTGGAGTTGTTTAGTCTCGAGAAGGGAAGAACTTCTATGCTATGATAAGTCTCCAAGCATCGAAGTCGCTGTCACGTGGGAAGAGGAGTCAGACTTCTCCTTGGTCATCCGGAAGAACTAGGAACAGTGAGTGGTTTTTGCAAAGAGGCAGACTTTGGCTTCGTGTTGGGGAAAAACCAAACCGAAACAACATTTTGTAATCATCTGAACTTTCCAAAAGTGGAATGCTGCTTCTAGAGGCTTATTTCTAGAGGTTCCCTTATTCCAGGGTCTTCAACTGAAGATAAGGTAATGACTTATCAGATAGGTTTGTAAAGGGGATTCTTGTTCTAATTAGATTGGATGGCCCCTAAAGTCCTTTCCAAGACTGAAGTTTTGTGATTCTAGTCAGAGAGGTAAGAAGATTGTGAAGGTGGCATCTCTGTTTGATTATAAAGCTGGGATTACCATCAGATGTCAATTTCCCCTCCAGGGTAAGTCAGTGGTTCAGTGGAAGCCAAAAATGTAGTGTTATGTGACTTCTTCCCATCTTCTACCTGCAAAAAGTATAATCCACTATCCACAATAGCAGTACACTCTGGTGATTCCTAATTTTGTATACTAAACTATAGGACAGATTTCAGATAGATCCCAGGGCATTTAATTTAAACTATAAGCATCTTCAGAGATTTTAGAGGGGTAGGGGATTCTCCCAGATAGGTATGTTCCAGATCTAGTGGGCCTCCAAGATGAGATCCCCCCAGACTGTTAGATTATTAATTAGCATAACCTTTAGACAAAAAAGAAAGGACATTTAGAAAAGGATTAGGTCAGTTTTTGATGCATACAAATGCTTCTGCTGTACTGTCAACCTTCGGAGTTACAACCAATACTGCTTTTGGATTAGGCTCACTGCTGATGGCATTCCCTCTAATAGTTCCAGGAAACAACAACTCCCACAAACTATCCTGCTTGATTTAGGGAATGGCTAGGCTCATAGTTTCAAGGCACCCTATTTAATGCCTCCAGACCAAAGAACCTTCTCATTCTAATAGAAAACCCCATATTCTCCAGAGTTAGAGATTGGAAGATCTTCCCAAGACCTTCATTTGCTTTGTAGAAGTCAGCTTACCCCCTTCACTATCCTCCCCAGCCTTCCTCCCTCTTTTCCCTCCCCTGATGTTCTGGAGTCTGAGCCTTCATGATCTGGTCTACAGTACAGTCAGACAGTGAGAAGAGATTGATGCCCTGTCCTCCATGGAAAATCTATCACTGTTTGACTTGGGGGTCAGATGGCTTCACTGGAGTCAGTTTTGAACAGTACTGTACAATCTAAAAATAAAAATAAATACATGAACCCAAATAAAAGCAAAGACATCAGAGAAAGAAAATGCTCAGTTGGGACTATTCCCCAGGGCCTACCCAGAGCCTGCTTCTTCCTGGCCCCTTCCCAATTCTTTTACCCTCAACGGCTGTTCCCAGTGATTTCACTATCTTCCCTGAAAAGCTCCAAGGACAAAACTTTGGCTCTTTCCCTTGAGAAGAATTCTCAGAAGAGCTCTTGAAGGAATTGGATTAGAAAAGGAATTGTGAGGTAAGAACAGTGAAGGAAAAAAAAGTGTGCATGCATGGGGGTGGGGTGGACCTCTTTTCCTTTACCCTCAATCTAATCTGGTATCTGGTAGCAAAATGGGGCAGAAAAGGATCAGAGAAAGAAAAAAAAATTTACCTTAAGTGGCACTGTAGAGTCATATGTATTGAATTCAATTAGGATGTACAGAAGGCAGGTACTTGCTTTATGAGCTTTACCTGCCTAATTGGAGTCATTTCCCATCTCCTCATTTCTCACCCTCATGAAACTCCTTCTCTTTCCTGTGCTTAAGACAGATCTGCACTATTAACACTTTCTGAAGTCTAGACAATCAACAAAACAATAAATCAAGCCCTGATTTGTAGTATTTCCCTGATTTTTGAGGTGTAAATGCTCACATTGAAAATTTAACAATCAATTCTAGTGAGCTGGTTTGAGCAGGTTCTGACATACCCTCTCTTATTCCATGTTGAGTGCAAAGCATATGTGCACACAGGTTTTTAAATTTAAAATATTTACCAGATAAATATAAGATAATTGGGAGGGTGCTAACAGTTGGGGGAATTAGGAAAGACTTGAGCCTTGAAAGGAGCTAGGGATTCCCAGGGGTAGGAGAGAAGAAAGGGAAGCTTCCAGGATTGGCAGATGGCTGTGAAAAGACAAAGAGGCAGGAGAATAGGTTTAGGAGGGGTGAGACATAGGAAGAGATAGAAGGCCCAGGAGGTTATGGTCAGATAGGTGTTTCAGAGTTATTGGTTGTGGAGGTGGAATGCTTATCAGTGATAAGGATATAAAGGCTGTGACCATTCACAAGTGTGGATGAGGAGTACCATGGTGTCCTATGGTACAGACCACAGGAGGTTGATAAATGGGGAAGCAAGGGAATTTGTATGGAAATCAACATATAAATTCCCTAAGTAAAGAGTGATGGGTCAGAATGGAGACAAAATTGTGAAACAAGTCTGAACTCCTTAAGAAAGGGGAGAAAAAATTGTGAGATAAGTAGGTAACTGCTATAAGGATCTGGGTTGGGTAATATATGCAGATCAAGTGACTCTCAAGGAGGAAAGATTGCTGAGTGACAATAATAAGAGGAGGGTCTAGAAGTGTCAGTGAGCAGCAAGACACAGTTTCCATGATTTCAAACAGATAAAAGGAACATGAGAGGAAGAAATCAAATAACAAGGATAGTTTGTTCACAATTGAATGGTGGGAGGGGGATGAGTCATAAGGCTCAATGGAAGGGGAAGCCAGAGTGAAATTGAGGTGGAGCTGATACGGATGGGCATGAGGTACCAGGTACCAGCAAAAGAAGGGAATTTCTACTTGGGCATCCTACAACTCCAAACTACATGCATTTTGAGTGGAAGGAAGAGTTTGGTAGTTATCAAACCCTCGATTATTATGCTCTAGTAAGTAACAATGGTAGTTGTACCCCAGAACTCAGTAGAGACTTAATTTGATTATAATGGCCTAAGCAAAAAGTGCGAAGCAGGCAGGAGGGGAGGCAAGTGGCCTCCCCCAACCCAACACACTTCCCTTTTTACATCCCTATTTTTATTGAGCATACCACCATCTTTCCAGTCATTCAGGTTCACAATCTAGGAGTCATTCTCCACTCATTACTCTCCTTCACTTCCGATAGCCAATCAGTTGACAATAGCAAGTGGCCTGCTTGGGCCCTAGTCCTCGTTTCTTTCTGGTGGCCAGGGAGAAAGTGGCAGGAGCCAAGATCAAGATAGCAGGTGATTCATATGTAGTTCCTGGCTGGTTAAAGAAGATAGAGGTATGGCTGATTTACTCACCTCTCAATCATCAGTGAAGAAACTCTGATTTGGGGTTCACCTAATCTTAATGGAATTTGGTTTTTCTACCTCTCAGTGGGAAAGTGTTGTCACTAGTCCATGTTTGGATGCTGGGCTTGGTCTGTTTGTAGTGTCCAGGTGGCTTGGTGGTGAGGGACAGGGGCAGGAAGCCAGATGGCAAGAGTCCTATGTCTGGGCCCTAATCCTGCTCTGGGCTTAGTGTATAGGTAGTATAGTGGCAAGGGGAAGGTGATGCCACTCAGTTTTTCTACCTCAGGAGGGGTCAGTGACTCCTGTTGCTAAAGGAGGGTTCCAGGATCTCTCTCTCTCTCTCTCTCTCTCTCTCTCTCTCTCTCTCTCTCTCTCACACACACACACACACACACACACCCTCAACTCTCAAAAAAAGCCCCAACAACTTGCTTTTATGAAAACCTTTGGAAGGGTCATTTGGGAGCAGGCTGAAAAAAGCTAATGCTCTATGCAAATGCCACTACCCCTGAATCCTTCCAGATGGGTCATCTGTCCATCAGTCAGTCAATAAGCACTTATCAAGCTCTTAATATGTGCTAGGCACCAAAGTGCCTGGGGATACCGAGCTCTGGGGATACAAAGGCAGCTCTACTTTGAATTTATTCTAGGCAACTGTTAAAAAAAAGTCATAAAATATTAGAGTTGAGAACATGGAGGTCATCTAGTGCAATTCCTGCCTGAAGCATGAAATCTTAAGGCAAAGGAACAATAGGACTTTGGAATGAAACTAAAAAAAAAAAACCACACACACACACCACACACACACACACACACACACACACACCCTTTATTTCCTGTCACATTTTCTGTAGCTCACCTGGGACTACCTGACATGTTGTCCTCTGCTGTCAGTTCTATTTCCACACCCAAGTCATGTGAGATGTGCCTCTTGCTTGATCTTGTAACATAATAATATTAATATAGATCTCTAATGGGCTTCTGCCTACTGAACAATTAATGAAAAGGTCAATGGGTATTCCCTGTGGATGTATCTTTCATTACAAGACCTGTTCCTACCGCAATCTCATTGTAGCATTCTTTGGAAACAAGTTGTGGGGAGGTGGGGCTGAAAGTGGCGTCCTGTGGGGCTCTAATTAACTGGTTAAATGATTTGGAACAGTAACAGTCCCTTATATTTATCTAGGGCCTTTCTCTGAGAAGCTCCTGAGGCTTTCCTTACCAGAAGCTCAGCCATCTTCCCCACCCCTCCCAGATGGTAGGGAATAGTCAGATGATAAATTATCCCTTTTAGAGATCAGGTTTGACCTGCTTAAAGACTTATAGTAAATCTAGTATGATTTGGGGCCCAAAATGTTGCTTCCATTTCTAGGCCCAAGCACTATGCTGCTACAACATTCCTGTAGAAAATGATGAAGATGATAATGATGGCGATGATTGATCAACTGAAGATAGTTTATCATTTATGTAGCTCATATTTACATAGCTCTTTAAGGTTTTTAACATGCTTCTCCTAACAACACTGAAATGGGTAGTTTAGGAATAATTTTACCTATTTTGTTTTATAGTTTATATATATATATATATATATATATATGTATATATATATATATATACATACATATATATATATATATATACACACACATATGTATATATATTATTTTATAGTTGAATTTTATAGTTGAAGAAATAGGATCAGAGAGGTTAAGGTGTTTGTCCATGGTCACACAGGTTGGACAGTAACAGGGTCTGGACTTAAATGCAAATCTTCTGACCTCAAGATTCCAAGATTTAGCACAAATGTATAGGATTGTGCCCTCCTTATTTCCTCCCTTTCTTCCATCTGCAGATGTCCAGCACATTAAGAGGAGAGACATTGTGTTGAAGAGAGAACTGGGGGAAGGAGCTTTTGGGAAAGTATTTCTGGCAGAGTGCTACAACCTCAGTCCAACCAAGGACAAGATGCTGGTGGCAGTGAAGGTGAGTCCCAGAGGCATGTGGAAGCAAAGCAGCAGGGCTGGCTAAGAGCCCAGGGAGAGGGAAGAAAACCACTTTCTCCAATACGGGATATTGTGCTAAATTGATTGGGTTACATGGAATTGAAGGACCTTGACTCAAGGTCAGTTGCTTCTCCCCATCTCCAAAATACTTCTTTACTTTGGAAGCAGCCAGGGGGTATTGACACATGACACCACAGTGGGTGAAGCCTTAAAAGTAGATCCAAAACTGTAAATAGAAGCCCTTGACCTGCAGTTGGGTACTCTGGGCTTGCCACTTGTTCCAAGCACTAAATCTCTTCCATTTTTCTTCTTCCTCATCTTTGTCCTTACTTAGCAGCTTTACTGACAAAGCTGACATGAAAAGTCTTAGTGATAGAAAACCAACTTGTTATGAGATGAGCTTGTAGCATCTGCCATCTGCATCGTATCTTGGGGTCCCAGTGTTTCTCACTGGAATGGATCTCCCACCATTTCCTCCCACATGTCAACCTCCCTATGGATGCCAAGGTCCCAATGGGAGTTTTCCTATTCACTGAAAAGCTCCACACATTAGGAACACATATCCAGCTACCATCTGTGGTAGAGGCAATGGATGCCATTCACATTCACTCAGAGCATCAGTCGTTTTGTGTTTCTATAGCCTTGGGAAAAGTGCTCTCTGGGTTTTACAAAGCTCAAATGAGTTGTAGAGATGGGATATGCCCAAAGCAGGAGCTACATGGAAGATCCTTCCATGTTGGGGTTGGGCCCTCATGTGATCAGAGAAGGAGCTAGAGCTTTGGGAAAAGCAGGATAATAAGGTGCATGTGTGCATGTGTGTGTGTATCTGTGAGTGTATATATAAGAATGTGTACGTGTGTGTGTGTGTGTGTGTGTGTGTGTGTGTGTGTGTCTGCAGGCTAGCAGTTCTATTTCCTTGCCTGCATTAACTTGAAGAATCATGTTATCTTTCTGGGTGTCAATTTCCTCCTTTGCAAAATGAGAGGATTGTACTAGATGAATCTTAAGAAAAAAGCATTCTGAAAAAGATCCAGAGGCAGAAGACCTGGGTTCACATCCTAGATATGCCAGAACTCATTATTCAAATCACTTCACTTTCTGGGCCTTAGGAAGGCAGGTAACAAGTATTTATTAAGCACTTAACATGTGCCAGGAACTGTGCTAAGGGTTGGAGATACAAGTGCAAGCAAAAGGGAATACAGTTCCTGACCTTAAGAAGGTTACATTCTTATGGAGGAAGACAACACATAAAAGGAACATGAAAACTGGGTTGGGAGGGAGAGAAGGTAGCCATACAGGAGCAGGGCAGAGAAGTCTGGAGATGTAGAAGTACAGCCAAGAAGGAAATGAATCGTAGGCAGACTGGGATGGTCCCCAAGATGGAGGTCCCTGGTCAGAAGTCACCAATGGGAGAAGGGGCCAGTTACATGAGTATAACCCTTCCCTCCTTCTTTCCTTCCCTCTCATTCTCATTTTCTTTCCCTCCTTCTATTCCTTCCTTTATTTTTTAAATCTTTCTCTTCCTCTTTCCTTTTCTTCTTTCCTTCTTTCAATCAACAAGTATTTATTAGGTACTTATTACATTCTAGTCTAAAGTCTGTGGATACAAAGAAAAAAGCAAAAATCCCCCTGCCCTTAATGAGTTTACATTCTAATGGACAAGTGCCCAGTATTGGTTGACTTTGAAAATGACAGTTGCATTTTTATACTCATAGAAATATTATTGTTGATGTTCAGTCATTTTCAGTCCTGTCTGACTCTTTGTGACCCCATTTAGTGTTTTCTTGGCAAAGATACTGAAGTGGTTTGCCATTTCCTTCTCCAGCTCATTTTACAGATGAGGAAACTGAGGCAAACAGGGTTACGTGCATTGCCCAGGGTCACACAGCTAGTAAGTGTCTGAAGTTGAATTTGAACTCAGGAAGATGAGTATTCCTGACTCAAGGCCTGACACTGCACCACCTAGCTGCCATACTCATAGAAATACAATGCCTTTTCCCATATCCTTCTCTCATACTCACCAAGAGACTGTTCCTTTTTTTTTTTCAGGTGTGGGGTGGGAAGCAGGGGATCTCAGAGCCAAGAGACTCTGAATTTCCCCACCCATCTAGTCAATGCCCTATTAGAGTTGTCAACGTCTTTTAGAAATGGCTTATCACTCTGTGCTGAAGGACAAGTTTTAGACAGTTTCTGCTTCACTCATAAGCTTTCACTCATGTGTGGCTTTTGTGAGAAAAAATGGTATCAAACCCTCCCCACGCAGGAGCAATGGGACACCAAAGATGCTGTGCATATGGAAGTGGCTACATCCTCATTTCCTAATAAACAAGTTAGTTTGCTATCATTGTGACCTTTTCACCAGCCCTTCTAGGTCATCTGTCAATGTAAGTTAGAGTGGATCAAGAAAGATGGAAGAGATTCAATACT
Organism: Phascolarctos cinereus; assembly: GCF_003287225.1. Taxonomy (NCBI): domain Eukaryota; kingdom Metazoa; phylum Chordata; class Mammalia; order Diprotodontia; family Phascolarctidae; genus Phascolarctos; species Phascolarctos cinereus. The sequence continues at coordinate 121,036,814 of NW_027555736.1, forward strand.
TGACACAAGTGGTGACCTCAGAGCTTCTAGAACAAAATCTTTCTCCAGAACTTTGATTGGTCCTCCTTCAGAGTAATTTTCCGTCTTCATAGAGTCATGAACAAGACTCCACTTTTAAAAAGCTATGAGTGTAAATCCATTGGCAAGCCTTTATTAAATATTGAGTAAATTCTCAATATAACCATTACTATTATTTATATAGCACTTAAAATTTACAAAGTACTCTCATTAAGTGTTTAATAATAACCGTAATAATAAAAAATAAAATATTATAAAATGAAAAATGCTGAAATGTGTAGAGCAAATTAGTTTCCACAAAACACTTTCCTCACAAAAGCACTGTGAGGTAAGAGGTCTGTTATTATCACTATTTTACAGATGAGGAAATTGAGATTCAGAAAAAGCTAAGTGACTTGTTCACTACTGAGATATGAGGTTGTACATAATTGTGTTATTATGGATTTTTAAGTGTGACTATAAAAATCAGTGAATGTTTAAGAAATATAACTGAATACAAACATATGGGTGAGCACTGTCCTCTTCAAAGTAGTCCCCTTGAAAGGGTTCTGCTACCTTTGCGTGAAATACATCTGGTACTTTTTTGGGAGTTAGGGTAATCACAGGACCATAGGCTTGAGAAGAGGGGGGGACTATAAAAATGATCTAGTCCAACCTCTTCATTTTACAGATGAGGAAACTGAGGCACAAAGGAGGGAAGTGTCTTGCCCAAGGTCACATGGATAGTGCTGGGATAGAAACCTATGTTCTTTGACTCCAGACCCATCATTCATCATGCTATACTGTGCTGGAATGTATATTCTTAAATGCCCTCAGTAGTGACAAATCATTGGTCTTTGAGAGTAGTTTTGATTTTTGGAATCTGTCAAGTAGCAGTTTTATCCTTGAGCTTAGACTAAAAAGCATGAAGTGCCTTAAATTAATAAAACTTTCCGATGAGTATTCCACAAGTAATCTAAGCCATGACAGACAGCATCATTGAAAGAAATTGGTAGCCTCCCAAGGAAAGTACTAAAAAGAAGACTGTATTCTTATGGAGGGATGAGTTCTGGCTTGTTTATTGGTAAAAAAAAATGATCATTTTATAGTCACACATTGCATAAGTGCTATGGATGTCCAAAGGGAGGCCCATGTGAGGGACACCTAAACCAATAGGACATGGAACCCTTTGATTATGGTGATGCTCTCCACAGGTAGAGGCTCTCATTAAAAAAAGCAGGGATTCTTGTCTATGACACATACAGCATTTAACAGCTTTTCAGCTGGGAATGAGCAGATCCCTTTCTGCTCGATCACCAGAACCCCTTCTCAAGCCTTTGGTGGTCTCTCAGACACCCCTTGGCTCCATTGAGCTTTACTTAGCTTGCCAAAAGTTGCATTGTTTCCAGTGCATAATAAATAAGAGTAGAAAATTGTTTGCTGCTCAGCTATCCCTCCTTCTTTCTTGGATAGAAAAGCTTATGGAGCTCAGCTAATGGCACTGGCGGTTGGCTTTGAACAGTGTAGGAGAGTAATTCCTTTTATAAACCAAAAAAGTCTGTTTACTTCTCCCCTTCCCACACACTCTACTGCAATGTATGCAGCATGTGTGTGTGTGTGTACATGTCATGTACACATTTGAATATTTCCAAAAATCCATGATTTATCAGTACACATGCTTGCTCCACTGATGCAGATTATAGACGGTGTTTTTTTTATTTAATTTTTTTCTGTGCTTCGTTTTTTATTAATAGTTACTGACATTCAAATAAATACAAGTAAAAAATGATCCTACGCAAAACCATGTACTCCAAGTTGTTTACAGTTTAGTTCAAAATGTGTATATTAATTTTTAACAAAATAATAACAAAACTACCCTGTTTGTTCCATACAACTTCTGTTCCCTTTTAACTCTATGGATATTCTCAGATTTTATCATTATTATTATTATAATTATTATTATAATTATTATTATTATTCCTTTATAATATGTTCTCATAATGTTTTCTTCATTCTGTATCCCTGTCTTAAGACAATAATTCTTCATGAGCTTCCATGGCCAAAAAAAAAAAAAAAGAAAAGAAAAGAAAAAGGAAAAAAATCATCACTTAGAGGCCAAGCTTCTGCCGATCAACCTTTCTAAATTTTGACAGGATACTTTTATGATGACACATACAAACAGCCCATTTCTAGGGGACTTTCTAGTTTGGCAGGATTTGTTAGAATTTGTGTTTTTAAGAAACCAAGGACACCTCTGTGCCATGATAAAGCTTCTGAGGAGGATCTCAGGATTTTGAGCAGGGAAGAATTATGTTGGAAGTTATCTCATCTACCACTCTTGTTTTGGAAACTGAGACCCAGAGAGATGAAATGACTTGCTCCAAATTACACGTGTATAGCAGATAATATGTATAGTAATCAGGGGCATCTCTGATTTACTGCACTGGGTCACCTCCCAAGGAACTAGATACATACTTTGAACCAGCAATCATGGTTGTATGTTATACACACATACACACATACAAACACAACACATATATAGGAATCATTGTGATGTTTATATTGTATATACATATATGGAGTATCAGATGAGGAGCAGAAAGAAAATCAGTTTGGCTTGATCAAAGAGTGAGGGAGAATGATTGTCTCTTGACAGACATGCTGAGACCAGGTTGTAAAGAGTTTTAAATGGTGAACAGAAGGGATTGTATTTTGTCCTAGAGGCAATAGGGAGTCACTGGAGTTGATGAAGTAGTGGGAATGACATGGTCATATCTACATTAAAGGAAAATTATTTTTATAGCAATGTGTAGGATAGACTGGAGTGATGAGAAATTTGAGGAAGGGAGACCCATAATGAGGCAGTTGCAATTGTGTAGTCGAGAGGTGATAAAATAGCATCATATCCATGTATTGAGAAAACTTAAAATTCATTGTCCCATGCAAAATCACATCTCAACCAAAGAAAGGAAAACAGAAAGAAGCATTTAAACACACACACACAATGGCTCAAAAGAATTATTAACTGATAAAAAGTATATGTCCCCCTTTTTGTGTGAGGCAATTGGGGTTAAATGAATTGCCTAGAGTCACACAGCTAATAAATGTTATGTGTCGGAGGCCAGATTTGAACTTAGGTCCTCCTAACTCCAGGGCCAGTACTCTTTCCTCTGCACCACCTAGCTGCCCAAGAACATGTACTTTTAACACTAATACAATTTATTTTTTCATCCAACTAAATACCTTTGCTTAATCTGTAAGGCAAGATGAATTAGCATTGGATGAAATGAAATCAGCCTAAATATAGATGTGTAGAAAGTGTTAGGAAACAACTTCTTTTCCCTCTTCTTCCCAAAGTAAGCAGAAAGGGAAGTGGAGATAGTGTAGAAGGCACTCTCTTCAAACGTTTGAAGGGAGGGTTGTCAGATGGACTAGAGATTATATTTGTTCTGCTTATTTCCTTTTTTTTTTGAGGCAATTGGGGTGGGGACACACAGACAGTAAGTGTCTGAGGTCACATATGAACCTGATCAGGTCTTCTTGACTTCAGGGATGGTGCTCTTTCTACTTCATTACCTAGCTAACCCTCTGCTGGTTTGCCTAGAGGCAGTTGTGTACTGGTAAATGTTTAATAACCAGTTCTTTGGGGGGAAATGTACATGCACTGACTTTTAAGTTTAATCTGAATTATTAACATTTTCTGTATCAATACTAAGCAGTCAACCAAACAATGACTCAAGCCCTGATTTATATTTTTTGCTGATCCAGAAGTGTAAACGTTCACATTGAAAATTTAACAACCAACTGTCCTAAGCTGGTAGGAACAACAAGGAGCAGTGGAGAGAAATGGCAGAGGCAGATTTTGGTTTATATTGTGAGGGGGAAACCATTCTAAGGAGAGAGCCATCTAAAAGTAGACAGCATGGGCTGACTTTGGAGGGAGTAGGTTTACTTTCACTTGATGTATTCAAATGAAGGCTGCATGGCTCCTGGGAGTAGGAATGAGAGTGGAATTACAGAGGGAACTCTTGGTCAGGTAGAAAATAAGGTTATATGGCCTCAGTATTCTCTTCAAATTATGAGATCTGGTAGTTCTGTGAGAACAAGAATGTTGTCACTTGTGAAAGAATCTTCCAAAATTTCAGATGAGGTGATTTGAGAGGCAGTGTGGTATGTTGGAAAATCATTAAGCCTGAAAGTAGAAACCCTGATTTAACCATTTATTCACTATGTTAATAAGATCATTATCCTTAAATCTCAGTTTTCTTGTCTATACAATTGAATAAATGTACTACCTACCTCATTTGAGCTTTTCTTCTATTTCCTCCCCCCTTCCTCCTTATCCTTCTACTTCTTCCTCTTCTCCTCTTCCCTCTTTATCATCATCATCATCATCATCATCATCATCATCATCATCATTATTCTTCAAGGTCATTTTCTCATAATCTCTTTTCCATGGCCATGCAGAAGAACAAAGAAGGAGAAAAGTCGATTTAATAACTTGAATGCCATCCTAAGCCAAAGGATTATGCTCTGATTTTAGATTCCCAGGTAGAAAGTCATTGTCCTCTCCTAGTCACCTACATCCCAGTATCAACATTTCTCAGGGAAATGGGACTATTTAAAGCCCAAACCCAACTTGTTCCCTCTTACTTATTAGTAGTTAGTTAGAATAGTAATAGGTACCAGATATGGAGTCAGAAAGATCTGAATCTGAATCCTACTCAGACAGTTGCTATGTGAGCAAATCATGTAAATTCTCTCTGTCTCAGTTTCCTTATGTGAAAATAAGAGATTTAGTCTCCATGGCCCCTAGAGTTCCTCAATCTCTAAACCTATGAACGTAATTATAACCGTTAACTCCTCTTTAGCAGTAATAATGAAAGTACTTTGCAAGTCTTAGGGTGCAATGTAATGTAATCTACTATGATTATAATTATCTGTTCCTCGAAGCATACACATTTGAGGCTTCAAGCCTAGGTAGTAAAAAGCCCATTTTGATGTTAAAATGACCTTGATATTGAGCAAAAAAGAGAAAAAGAGCCAGATGTTTGTTTTGTAAGCCCAAGAGAAACTCAGAAATAGTCAACTGCAACACAGCAATAGCTTCAGGGGAGGTGGCTGGTGCTGTCCAGCCAGATTCAGCGTGGAAAATAACCAACTGTTGCCATTGATGTCCATACTGTGAAAAAGAATGATTTAAAGAGATAGGGAAAGGCCTTTTGGTTAACTGACATTTAGTCTGTTTTTTTTCCCTCTAATAAATCAGACACCTACATAAATCTCCATGCTTACCCCTCCACCTAGGGTGAGTGTGTTTATGTCAATATCATTATCTATATTGAGATCCATATCTTGATAAATGAGTGAAAAAGAATTTTTAAGTGGTTACTATGTGCCAGGCACTGTGCTGAGTGCTGGGGATGTGGATACAAGACAGCAACATAGTCCCTTCCCTCAAGGAGTTGTGAGGTTATGGAGGAGTGTTGTGGACAAGGAAGATAGAGATAATGTTGATGGGAGTCATAGGGCAATTAACTTACTAGGAATGGTAGCAGTGATATAATTACTTTTCTCAGGGGTAGAGTAAGAAAGGGAAGGGGAGAGAATAGGCATGAAGTAACATGGTGTGGAGATGGTCAGGATGTAGCATGGTGGGCTTGGATCCAAGCATGATAGGATTCACCATTCAGAAGCCTGTGGTCATAGGGGTAGGTATTTGAGTTCAGAGCTGGAAATGATGGCTAAAATGTAAGTGGCATAGTACTGAGATTCAGAGAAGTAGCACTATCGATCTGACACCTGCTAGCTGTGCGATTCTGGGTAAATCGCTTAAACCCTCTATGTCCAAGCAAATCTCCAGGTCTATAATTTTTTTTTTCATGATACTTTACTTTTTCCCAATTACATGTAAAAACATTCATTTTTTAAGATCTTGAGTTCTAAATTCTCTCACTCCTCCTCCCCCTCCTTGAGATGGTAACCAATTTGATATAGGTTATACACGTACAATCATATAAAACATTTCCATATTTGTCATGTTGTGAAAGGAACAAAGACAGCAAACCCACAAGAAATAAAGAAAGTGAAAATAGTATTCTTTGATCTGCATTCAGACTCTATTAGTCCTTTCTCTAGAAGTGGATAGCATTCTTCATCATGAGCCTATATGACTTGAAGAGCATTTGATGTTCTGTATTGATAGGAGTTCCTTACCAGGCATTCCCTATACCAATGAGATCAGAAGGTCTGGTAAAAAAAATGTGTCTGTGTGCATCTACATCTACATATAGGTATACACATACATACATATAAACATACAAATATGTATGTGTGTATGTGTGAGTACATGTGTATACAAATGCAAATGCACACAAGATATATAGATCTGTCAAATCATCCCAATAGGCAGTTGCCTATTCTGCCTACTTGCATAAAGCTAGTACTGTATTTAATAATATTGGCTATATAGCCAATGTATGCTTAACAAATATTTGTTGAATGCAAGAATGTCTGAAAATGATTTAGTATGTTACCTCTACCGGATAACAATTACATTTTAACAGGCCTTTACCCAAAGGAACAGTACGGGAATTTCAGACACTTAACACAGAAGAGATGGAAAAGATATTTTTGGTCAGCCTCTGTCAAATCATCCCAATAGGCGTTTGCCTCTTCTGCCTACTTGAAAAAATCTGGCCCTCTGTGCAATGAAAGCAGAGGAAATACACTCATCTGCCATTAGTTCATTGTGTGACCTTCAATGAGTCATGCCAACCCTTTGGCTTCATTTGCTTCAGCTGTAAAATGAGGCAGTGGATTAGATGGAAAGTAAAGTACATTGTAGCTTGACAATTCTGTGATTCTATTAAGGTCCATTTTAATCAAGCAGAATGATGAAAAATAGAGAAATCTCCATGTTGCCCCAGTTTTCACCAGCCTAAAATTTTGTGGTGGATCCACTTCCTTTTTCTAGTATTTTTTTTTCATCCTCATTCCCTTCCCACTCCCCACATCAACATTTATCCGTGTTCTTAGATTCCTACTGACCTGCTTGAAAGGCCAAGAGAACATAAGGGTCTTCATCGGATGTAGGAAATAGGAAACAAACATTAACGGTGTTAATGTTCCTCTGTAGATCCCTGTGGGCCTAAAAATATGACATATGAAAGGCCAAAGCAGAGGATTTGATATAATGAAAAGACCTTTGTCTCTGGATTCAGAGGGCCTGGATTCAAAGTCACTTAACCTCTATGGGCCTCAGTTTCTACATCTGTAAAATTCAGGGTTTGGATTAGGAGGCTCCTGAGGTCTCCTGTAGTTCAAGATAGGTGATCCATTTCATATCTCATTTCCTACATACTAATCTACAGACTAACCTATAAAGTTATTCTAATGGATGTAGCCTTTGCAAATGAGAGATCTAGGTTCTGTTCCTAGACCTCCTATTGGTTGTGTGTCCATAGGTAATTGTGTTTTGTCTCAATTTGTTTCCCTGTCAAATGAGAACTGGTACCTTGGTGTATCTTTGGGAGGAGGGAAGCATTCAATAAGTGGATAGTTTGAAATCTGGCATTAAAAATGACAAATGGTCATGATGGCAAAGGGGGAAGACTAGAAACCTTGTCATTGTGATTTGAGCCCTACCTTTCTTAGTCAATATCTCAGTATGTGTTATTTCTTTAGGGTCTATGAGTTAATGGTACTGTGATGGATACTCTTCAGCATACAAAACAGACATAAGCTGTGGTTTCTAGTAGTTTATAATCTGTGTCCTACCATGTAGGCCTTGAAAGACCCTACCCTCGCTGCACGTAAGGATTTCCAGCGAGAGGCAGAACTACTCACCAACCTACAGCATGAACACATTGTCAAATTCTATGGCGTATGTGGAGATGGAGATCCTCTCATCATGGTCTTTGAGTACATGAAACATGGAGACCTCAACAAATTCCTCAGGTAAGGAAGAGCCAAATTAGGATCATATTCTGGGAGGGTGGGCCATCTGGGCTCTGACCTCATAATGGGCCCAGAATCTTGACCCAGAACACCAGGTTATAGGAAATGGGAGACAAAACAAATCTTTTTCCAAGGCTACCTCCAATTGGCAGTGATGTGTTATCACTCTGGAAAGGTCATCCAAGACCTGTCCCAAATTTCTGTCTAAATCCAGAAAATAATTGGGGAAGTTAAGAGTAATCATTGTTCTCACTTTTCATTCTATTCCCTGATTCCAAGAAGGGACCAAAAGAAAGAGCCTCAAAATGGTAAAAAAAAAAATTATTGTTATTATTGTTATTGTTATTATTATGATGATTAGCAGTATTTCTCACAGTATCCAGTAAAGAGCCAGGGCCTTGAAATTAGAATATTCTGGCTTCATTTCTTGACCTTGACCAATCCGGTTTTTTTTTTTGGAGGGGAAGTTGTTGTTATTGTTGTCTCAATGTTCCCATCTGCAAAATGGGGATAAAAATTCCTCCCTTCTTCCTCTTCCTTCTACTATCACTACCCTACTCCATAGGATTATTTGATGGTGAGTGAAAATTTTAAAGTGACAAACTAATCATGGAAAAAGGATCATAAGAAGAAGGACTATTTGAATTAGTTTAGACTTCCTTGACCTTTTACTTTAAAATAAGGTAAATAAATCATATAAGAAGGGATCCACCAGGGCCCAGAATGGGGAACACCTAGCTATTTTAAGTTCTCAGAGTTTCCTGTTCGGTATAGTGTCAGACCTTAGGGCAATTAGAAGCTGAAGAGGTGAGATTTTCTTCCCTAAAAAGGGGAGATATGCCAAATCACCATGTGGAAGTGAAATTTGATACTCAGTATCACAGTTCCTTTTCTTTACCCCAATATGGCTCTCTTTTCTTTTCTTCCCACCTCTAAATGTTCTAGCTCTAGTGCGATATGTATATCTGAGAGCAGTTACAGAGGACAGATGCAGCCATCAGCATGTGGCACTGTTTATCTTAGTTCTTATTGGCTTGCACTAGTATATATAGAAATCAGTATCTGTCCATTTTCTTGCCCTTCTGAACAAGCACATGCTTTCCAATGGAAGAAGCTGAGTATCCCCAACTTGGAACCTGCCTTGTTGCCCCAATCCCCATCTAGAGTCTTTGTTTAAACAAATTTTGAATTAGAGATCAAGCTTCTGAGAGAACAAGGTTTGTAGAAGCCTTTAATCAATGCATCAGCAAAGTATAATGCATTTTGGCTTGAAGTAACTACGTTGTGTATCTCGACTTGAGGTGTCATCCATGGGCATTACCCAGAAGAAAATTCACATTCAGGAGGCATAAAAGCCTGGAAATATAATAGATAATGGGGGAAATGGTCATGGGTTGATGGAATTGAAAAATCTTTGGACTTGACATTATAATTTGGGCTACCTATTGGTCATAGGGGAAAGTGGGGAGGATTTAAAGTATTGATCTGACTTCTTTTGATATAACTCCTTAGGATTTTCTGTGGCTGAAAGTCTTTTGATCTTTTTGTTTCATAGAGGAACATCTTCCCCTGATATTTAGGATATTGAGCTAGGAGTACATTTGAATTCAGGCATTACTTCTGTCTGACTGAGACAAGACTCGTCTCTGCTCACATTTTCCCAGGGTAAAAGAAATGTGTTCCATTTTCAACCACATCCTGTCTGTAAGGGAGCTCAACAATCTTTGATGCACTTTATATCTCTGTCAAGGCTGGCCATGGGCTCTGCCATGGCTGTTAACATGCCTAAAACTAGGGAGGAGGGCAAAAGAGAGAGTAAGAAATGAAGTAGGAGAAAAGGAAGAATAGGGAAAAAGAGGTAGAAGGGAAGAGATAAATAGGGGAGGAAATGTCATCCATGCCATAGGTTGTCTCCTCCTTCTCTTTAAAGTGATCAATATTGCTTAGGAGAAAGTGGTTAGAGAAAAGCAAAATAGAAGGAAATAATGATGTCTTAGTGTAAGAACCCCTTTTTGAATCTGGTGATAGGCTCCAAGGAAACTGACAGATAACCAAGTTCTAAATGTGTGTTATTTCTGTTGCTAAAGAGATGTGTCTGGGAAGCAATAATGTACAATATTAATGAGAGCACAACCTGTTCTCAGAATCAGTGAGGACTAGTTTTCCAATGTTGCCTTTCCAACATTTGGGACTTTTGCCTTAAAGGCCTGGGTAGGTTTCAAACTCAGCTTCATTAGTCTCTCCTCTCATTTTACATCCATCAGGGAAGAAAAGCTCTGTTATTCCTGACTTCCCGAAAATCCTAGTGTCATTCAGGCTGAAATACCCTGACCCTTCTCTGGAGAAAGCCAACTGTTTCCTTATGCAATATTAATGTTAACAACAACAACAGCAATCCTACTAAACTAAATAATAATAATAATAATAATAATAATAATAATAATAATAATAACAATAGTAAATGTTTACCATCTAACACTTTTCCCAAAACTAAAATGATATGATTTCATGCATGATTTATCAATCTAGTCCTTGTAGATCTCAATGGAAGGTGGGGACTTGATGAAAGTAGGGCACACTTGTGTATACTGTGTGTTCAAAGTGAAGATGACCCTCTGGTCTCCACAACTATTTGCAGTGAGGATGGGGAAGGAAGAGTTGTGATTTTCTGCTGACATCAACTCTTTCCCAAGCTTTCAGTGGAATGGGGAGGGTCAAGACAGCATAAGACAATAAAATAAATTTGTCTGAGTTTAATGATGCCTTTCAATAGATATTGGAGAAGCAGTAAAGTGGCCTGAAGGTTTGCTCTGCACAGGGGCTTCCAGCCTACAGCTTCATAAATAAAGTCCCTGGATTTTATTACTGCTCATTGGCCTCATGGAGAAAAGAATGAACAATAAAGTGACCAGTTTGACAGGGGCCAGGCATTATAATAGGAAGTCCTGGACTGGGTTGATAGTGGGGAATGTTGGGCCAAGCTCAACGCTTTTCCTTAGATTCACCAACTCTATCCTGTCTGTTTTCCCTGTTCCTCAAGGCTCCCTATCTCTAAGCCTTGTATTAGAATAGTAGGAGATCTCCATGTTCTAAGTTTGGAAAGTACTGGTAACTCTCCTAAGCCATTGGTGAAATACTACAAGAAGCAGGGAATTGATTCTTGGGAGTTAGTTTAGTCATAATGAGTCAAAAGACAGAAGCCAAGCAGATGATCTTTGTATAGGTTTTCTCTTGAACTGACCTATAATGGAAGACTTGGAGAACAAATAGGTTGAAAGGGAATTTTCTTTTACCATCTCAAAGAGACAATCCAAAGACTGGAGAATTTAGGTTGCCTTTTTTTATGCCCTTCATGCATTCTTTCTATTCCTTCTCTTTTTCTCTATTTCTTATAGGGCTCATGGTCCAGATGCTATGATCTTGGTAGATGGGCAACCTCGCCAGGCCAAAGGAGAACTGGGTCTATCCCAGATGCTACACATTGCCAGCCAGATTGCCTCTGGCATGGTATACCTTGCCTCACAGCATTTTGTCCACCGGGATCTGGCCACCAGGAATTGTTTAGTCGGAGCCAACCTATTGGTGAAGATCGGAGATTTTGGGATGTCAAGAGATGTCTATAGCACTGACTACTACAGGGTAAGGCAGCTTTCCTTAGTAGGGAACCAGCAAGAGGGTAACTCAGCAAGCTCTAGAGTGATGTAATCAGTGAAGTGCTATTCATCGCTGTGCATATCTGTCTTTGTCATGTGTTCTCTCCCTCTGTCACTTTGATGTGTTTGTAACATACACAACCATACCCACAGGTAAATTCACATTGATATTCCTTATTAATTTGGCCAATTTAATCTCTGTTAAAACTTGTTTACTTGTACACCTTCATATTCTCTCATGGACACTTTCTCTCATTACATCCTTAGCCCCAGACTGGCAACAGCTCATGTTCCTTCCCCCTAATTGCATCTCATGCTTATCCCTTCATGCATGCACAAGCGCACACACACACACACACACACACACAGATTTACTCTATACTGGCACTGTTTCTCATATGTGCCCACCCCTGTCTCTGATATAAACTGGCTCTAAAAGGATCTGTTCCCAAGGGTAGGACTTCATTCCATCTCCAAAGAATATATTGACAACACCAAAAAGCAAAGGAATGTAACAAGGATGATTACAGACTAACAGAACGTGACTGATAGGAGGAATTAAAGAGAGTTTAATACATACAGTTGAGAGGAAAGATAACCAAGAGACTGTTTGCCAGTTGGTTATTTACTATGGAGAAGAGCGAAGGTTAGACTTTGGGAAACATTTTTTGTACTACAATTGGGGGCAAGCCTTCTTCTTCTTCTTCTTCTTCTTCTTCTTCTTCTTCTTCTTCTTCTTCTTCTTCTTCTTCTTCTTCTTCTTCTTTCTTCTTCTCCTTCTCCTCCTCCTCCTCCTCCTCCTCCTTTTTCTTCTATGTAGTGATTCATTTTTCTCAGTCCTCATAGATGACTTTCACAGGGCTTTCATGATCCTTTGCTGAAAAAGTCATTGAGACTTTATGACATTCATTTGGTTAAATCTGAAAAGGTCATTTTTGCTGTGAAAGGAAAGGATTTACACACTACTTCAGAAAAGTGGAAAGAGGTTGGTAACAGGAAATCAGATGAGATAGCTAAAAAATTTTTTGGAGATAACTACTGCCACAGACAGATATACATCTGGGTAGCCCAGACAATATTGGACTTGGAATAAAAAAAACCCGGATTCAGATTCCAGCCTGGGACCTACTGGCTGTGTGACCCCGGACAAGTTCCTTCATCTCTCAGAGAGTTAGATTTTTTTGTTTTTGTTTTTCTTTTCCTTTAAAATGAGGAGGTTGGCCTATATGATCCCTAAGGCTCTTTCCTGCTCCAGCATCTTGTGCTTCTGTGGTTTAATTTAGTGATTTTGCATATTGGGTATATGTGTTTATTGGGAAAGGGGGGGTAGATGAAATGGAAACATAAGGAGTGTGTTGGGAGGAGTAGTTTAGAGTTTTATGAGATGGGGATCACTGGTTTCACCTTCTGCGTGGGGGTGTGGGTGATTGCACTGTGTGTAGCTAACACAAAAATTCCCTGATGCATTTTTGTGTTCCTGTCCCAAGACTACAAGGGGTATGTGATTGATGCTGGTTCCCTCCATCTGGCTCAGTCTGTAATCCCTGATAGTGCCACCAGAAGGGAGATGACCTAATGTCCAATGATAGTTCCACAAGAGATTTGATGTGAGAAGTAGCCTGGAGCTAAGAAAATAGACATGAGAATGCCCTTCATGATTAGAGTGAGAGACAGCAAGCAAACCCAAGGACAGGAGCCAAAGCATTGACATTACAGCTACTGTAGAATACCTGGTCGTATGTCACAGTAGAAAGAACAATGGCTCTATGATCAGAGGGTCCGTGTTCAAATCCTGTATGACCTTGGACAATTTTCTTAATCTTCCTAACCCACAGTTTCTTCATCTGTGAAATGGCATGGTTGGAATAGATAGCCTTTGAATTCCTTTCCAGTTTTAGAGCATGAGCCTGTGGCCACAAGGAGAAAGGTATAGCTAAGGCATATTGGGTAAATCCCTTGCTCTCTTGTGTCTCCCAACTGCTGATAAGACCCAGATATTGAAACAAAACAAAACTAAGATATAAAGCAATAGCAACTCCCACAGGCTAAGAACAGGAGAAAGTCTTCCAGGAAATGACCAGTGAGAGTGGTATCTTCTTATCAGCATCTCTATCCATTTTACAGTAATTTCCTGGAGAAGCATCTGGATGCAGGAGTTACTGAGGGTTTCTTGGGTCATGGGCCCATTTGGATTCCTTGCATCAAGCTGACTCTGGCGCCATTTAATTGCCTTCTGTACTTTGTGTAATGGGTTTCTTTGGCCTGCGCTTAGATTTATGTTGGTGTTGATGGAGGCAGAAGGATGGCTTAGCTCTTGGCCTACCCAAGGCTTCTATGGCAGGACAGAGAATGGGTTGCCTGTGTTAATCAGGTCTGTTCACCATGTGCACTGGCTCCTGAGTCCAGTGGAGCATCTGGGGAAAATGTTTTTCACCAGAACAAGTGGAAAGTGGGCATCACGATTAGCTTACAAGAAAAATATTGGCCTTGATTCTTCCTTATTTTTATTTTATTTTTAATTAGCATTGGTCACTGGCCAAATTGTTCTGCTCCCTGTCTGCACAGCTCTTTTCACCTCCTTCTGTCCCAGTGCTTTAGAGCTCAACAGCTCTCTTCTCCCAGTGAGAAAGTATGGATTGCTAATCAATTGATTGTTAATCATTCAACTACTATTACCTTAAGTACCTATTCAGTACAATTCAACTAGTATTACATTAAGTACACATTGAGTATAGGGCAGCTATGTGGTGAAACAGATAAGGCACAGGGACCTGGAGGCATGAAGACCTGGGTTGACACTTACTAGCTGTGTGACCCTGGGCAAGTTACTTAACCCTGTTTGCCTCAGTTTCCTCATCTGTAAAATGAAGGAAATGGCAAACCACTCCAGTATCTTTGCCAAGAAAACCCCAAGTGGGCTCAAAAAATGTCAGACATGACTGAAATGACTGAACAACAACTCACCTAGTGCAAGACAATGATATAGATGTTGTAATCCCCATTGTAGAGGTTGGGTAGCCTTATCCTAATTGATCTGTTCCCCAAGGCAGTTTATAGAGCACATTGAAATAGAAGGTAGATTCAAGGATCATAGCTAAAGATCTGAAAGAACTTCAGAGGTCATCTAGTCCAACTCCTCCACTGTACAGATGTAAAAACCAAGGCCTAGAGATATTAAGTGACTTGACCAAAGTCACACAGAGAAGTAGCAGAACTGGGATTTTTAACTCAGGTTCTACTACTCTTGAGTTCCGCATTCTAGATTCAATGTTCTTTCCACTTCACATTGCCTCCTAAATCAAATTAGAGGATCAGACTGTATGACCTCTAAGGTCTCTTCCAGCTCTGTGACTCCTGAAGGGAAGACTGGCTACATCCCTGGCATCTCTGGTTTCATGTTCATGGCTTTGAGTAGGTGTAATTTATGAACCTAACTCTCTCAAGTGATGTGTCATTTGTCACAAGGGGATGGAGAGAGAAAATGAGAATGGCTTCACAAAAACTCATTGGTTCCCCTAAAAAGACTCTTTGAAACATGTGCCTGCATCTTTTCATGTAAAAAAGGAATGTTCATGTGAAAAATCCAAGTTTATAGCATCATAGATTTCAATCTGGGAGGGACTTTTGAAGCTATCCGACAGATGATGTAGCCTTCTCCAAGCATATTATAAATTGGTAGTAAAGCCATGCCTAGGATTCCTGATCACTAGTCCCCTTCCCCAAATCTCTTAGAATCTCCAGTGTTCCTTAATTTTCTAATAGCAGAGGCTGAAAGGGAACCCCACCAAGATGTTCCAGGAAGTTTTATTATTGAATCCCAACTCTCAGTTCATATAGGAGCTAGACTCTTTCCTTTCTAATAAAGCTGGAATGTTGGAACTGCCCTAGATGCAGCAACCTACATATGAATGGTCTGTGACTTTGGGTAAGTCACTTAACCCTGTTTTCCTCAGTTCCTCATCTGCAAAAGGTCTAGAGAAGGAAATAGCAAATCACTTCAGTGTCTTTGCCAAGAAAACCCCAAATTGGTTCACAAAGAGTTGGATACTACCAAAATATTTCATCATCTAGAAAATGAAGGAATTGGTCTCTTTCTCTTTTAGATCTCTAAATCTCTGAATGCAGATCATCAGTTTAAAGTCTTAGAAACTTGTCTAGGGCACCCAGAGAGAAATAACTTGCCAGAGGTCACATAGCCAGGGTGTGGCAGAGTTGAGACATGGACCAATGTCTTCCTGACTCACAGGCTGGATCATTATGCACTTACTCTGCCATGATGGTCTCACATTAGGATATTATACATAACTATTCTTAGATGCCTTAAAAATGTAATTAACTGAATGCAATGTGGGGAATCTAGCTGGATCATCATCAAGTAGAATGATTCCTCCCCTAGGCCCCAATGTACTTACAGCCCTGACCAGCTTGGTGCTTTTAAATTGATTGCCTTCAGACCCTATCTGTCCTGGGCTCCAACCTGAAATCAGTAGAGCTTCCAGGCATCCTGTGCATGTCTTCCCTCCGTGGTGGCAACAGGTATGTCCTTACATTCTATCTGGTGAATCCTAGAGCTAAGTTCAGTTTCAGGTGATTTATATAACATATTGTTGAGTACATAGCAGCTGAAGCCCTGAGAGAATGCAGTAATTTATCATATTCTGGGAACACTCTGAAGGATTCTATCTGAAAACTGATGTGATTTGACAGGTTCGCAGCTCTCTGCTGCCCTGTATTTACTTAAATCTGTCGGGTCTAGGCATTTGCTCACTGTTCACACCTAGCACAGCTAAATGCAGATAACTGGGGAATCTGAGCACAGAGTTGGGTGTGTGTGTGTGTGTGTGTGTGTGCTTCCCAGTGTGTATTCCAGAACTGGGATTAACTCCTCCTTGTTTTCCTCCTCTCCCATTTTTAATCTCTTAAAAACAAAGAAAAGCACCATCTGGCTCATGCATAAGTGGGATGCAAACGGTTTACAAAGGTGAACTGCTTAATTTCCTGTTACACGTTTAGATAGAGTAAACAAACATTCATGCAACAAAGCAACAGAGCGATTTGTTCCTCTCTTCTTCTAAGTCTGTGTCTAAAGACAGATGCCTCCTTCCCTGTGTGTACCGTTATGTATTCACATCAGCGGATGCTTTTAAACCTGGCTGGCTTGCCTAAACAGAATTTTGTACCCCTGCTTTACCCAAACCCAGCCCTGCCTGGGACTATACTAAGTGGAAATCAAATTGGGGGTGAAAAAGGAAGAACCTGGTATAACTAAGGAGAAAAAAGGCCCAGATATTAGCTCCGGAATGTGAAAAAGGAAAAAAAAGGAAACCAGCATTTATTAAGCACCTACTATGTGCCAAGCAGTCTGTTAAATGCCTAGCAAAAAGTTGTCCTTTCAGGAGTTTTGATTTGTCCACTCATGGAAATGATGTTGATTATTATTAACTAAGTGAAAAGAAATTTTCTGGAGCGCTCTCTCATTCCCACTCCTACTTCGACCTCTCCACACTCCCAAATCCACTAAACCATTTAAAAACATTTCTAAAGGAAGAGATAGCACAAGCATTTTACTAGGAAGACATTCATTAGAATAGAAGATATCAGCAGTTCCCATAGTCATTCCATGAATGACTTTAGAAAGAAAGCAACTTGATGTCTGTCTAATGATCTGTGAGGTGCACATACATTTTGTGCTTTTAGAGAAGAGATTTGCAATCAGTAGTGTGTATTATGCCAAAAATGTTACATGAAGGCTGTTTAGTGGCATGTAGGTAGGTTGCCATCTCCTTGAAACTTGTGTGACCTCCTGCCAGCAATAGCCAACACCCAGCTTATGGCTACTTTTACCTGTTCCCATTAGGGTTAGGAGTCAGTGGGCATAGGCTTTTGGCCCCACCTTTCTACTCTAAACCTCCAAGAGGGTTCAGCCTGGAACAACAGAAGGGAAAGGTTATGTGCTGTCCTTTTTTTTTCAGCATATGGTTTTTTTTCCCCTCAATTTTAAAAAACATTTTTATTTAAAGTTTTGAGTTCCAAATTCTATCCTTCCCTTTATTGCCCTCCCCTCCTCCCTCCCTGAGATGATAAGCAATCAGATACAGGTTATGAATGTGCAATTATGTGAAACATTTCCATATTAATCATTTTGTACAAGAAGACTCAAATAAAAAAATGAAAGTAAAAAATAGCATGCTTTACTCTGTATTGAAACAATATCAATTCTTTGCATGGAAGTGGATAGTATACTTCATCATTAGTCCTTTGGGATTGTCTTGGATCATTGTATTTTTGGGAATAGCCAAGTCATTCACAGTTTTTCATCAAACAATATTCCTGTTACTGTGTACAACTTTCTCCTGGTTCTGTTCACTTCATTATGCATCAGTTCATGTAAGTCCAGGTTTTTCTGAAATCATCATACTTGTCATTCCTTATAGCACAATAATATTCCATTATAATCATATATCACAACTTGTTCAGCCATTCCCCAATTGAGGAGTATTCCCTCAATTTCCTATCCTTTGCCAACCCCTAAAAAAAAACTGCTATAAATATTTTTATATGAATAGGTCTTGGGATGTAAACCTAGCAGTGGTATTGCTGAATCAAAGAATGTGCACAGATTTGTGGCCCTTTGGGCATAGTTCCAAATTGCTCTCCAGAAAGTTCACAATTCCACCAACAGTGGATTAATGTCACAGTTTTCCCACATCCTCTCCAACATCCAACTTTTTGGGGGGTCATATTAGGCACTCAGAGTTGTTTTAATTTGTATTTCTCTGATCAATAGTGATTTAGAACATTTTTTCGTATGACTATAAATAGCTTTGATTTTTTGTCTGAAAACTGCCTGTTCATATCCTTTGACCTTTTGTCAATTGGGGAATGACTTGTATTTTTATAAATTTGACTCAGTTCTCTATATATTTGAGAAATGAGGTCTACCAGAGATTCTTGTTGCAAAAGTATATTCCCAGTTTTATGCTTTCCTTACAATTTTGGTTGCATTGGTTTTGTTTGTGCAAAAATTTTTTGATTTTGTATAATCAAAATTATCTATTTTACATTTCTTAATGCTCTCTATATCTTCTTTGGCCCTAAATTCTTCCCTTATCCATAAATCTGACAGCCAAACCATTCTGTGCCCTCTTAATTTGCTTATGGTATCACACTTCATGTGTAAATCATGTACCCATTTTGACTTTATCTTGGCATACAATGTGAGATGTTGATCTATACCTAATTTCTGCCATACTGTTTTCCAGTTTTCCTAGCAGTTTTTGTCAAATAATGAGTTTTTGTTCCAAAAGCTTGGATCTTTGGGCTTATCATTTACCAGATTACTATGGTCATTTACTATAATGCAATTTTTACCTAATCTATTCCACTGATCCACACTCTATTTCTTAGCCAGTACCAGGTTATTTTGATAATTACCACTTTATAGTTACAGTTTGAGGTCTAGTATGGCTAAACCACTTTCTTTCACATTTTTTTTCATTAATTCCCTTGATATCCTTGAGCTTTTGTTCTTCCAGATGAATTTTGTTTTTATTTTTCCAGCTCTATAAAATAATTTTTGATAGTTTGATTGATATGGTACTGAATAAGTAGATTAATTTAGGTAGAATTGTCATTTTTATTATATTGCCTCAGCCTACCCATGAGCAAGTAATATTTTTCCAATTGTTTAGATCTGACTTTGGGTGAAAAGTGTTTTATAGTTGTAGTCACATAATTCCTGGGTTTGTCTTGGCAGGTGAACTCCCAACTATTTTATATTGTCTATAGTTATTTTAAATGGAATTTCTCTTTCTATCTCTTGCTGCTGGACATTGTTGGTAATATATAGAAATGCTGATGATTTATGTGGTTTTATTTTGTATCCAGAAACTTTGCTAAAGTTGTTAATAATTTCAAGTAGTTTTTTAGTTGATTCTCTAGGATTCTCTAAGTATACCATCATATCATCTGCAAAGAGTGGTAGATTTGTTTCCTCATTGCCTATTCTAATTCCTTTAATTTCTTTTTCTTCTCTTATTGCTATAGCTAACATTTCTAGTATAATATTAAATAATAGAGGTGATAATGGGTGTCCTTGCTTCACCCCTGATTGTATTGGGAAGGCTTCTGGCTTATTCCCCTTACAGATAATGCTTGTTGATGGTTTTAGATAAATATTACTTGTCATTTTAAGGTAAGCTCCAGTTATTCCTATGCTTTCTAGTGTTTTTAAAAAGAATGAGTGGTGTATTTTTTCAAAAACTTTTTCTGCATCTAATAAGATAAGCATATGATTTCTGTTGGTTTTGTTATTGATATGGCCAATTATATTGATGATTTTCCCAATATTGAACCAGCCCAGCATTCCTGTTATAAACCCCATCTGGTCATAGTGTATCATGATATATATTGTGATGTATTGCTGTAATCTCTTTGATAGTTATTATTTTATTTAAAATTTTTGCATCAATATTCATTAAGGAAAATTGTCTATAATTTTCTTTCTCTGTTTTGGTTCTTCCTCATTTGGGTATCAGCACCATATTT
This sequence comes from Phascolarctos cinereus, assembly GCF_003287225.1. Classification (NCBI taxonomy): domain Eukaryota; kingdom Metazoa; phylum Chordata; class Mammalia; order Diprotodontia; family Phascolarctidae; genus Phascolarctos; species Phascolarctos cinereus. Next base: position 121,056,970 of record NW_027555736.1, read on the forward strand.
GTGTTGTAAAAAGGAATTTGGTAGGACTCCTCCTTCACCTATTTTTTTCAAATAATTTATATGGTATTGGGATTAGTTGTTCTTTAAATGTTTGGTAGAATTTGCTTGTGAATCTGTCTAGTCCTGGGGATATTTTCTTAGGAAGTTCATTGATGGCTTGTTCAATTTATTTTTCTAAGACTGTCTTACATAAGTATTTTATGTCTTCTTCTGATGATCTGGGTAATTTACATTGTTCTAGATATTCATCTGTTTCATTTAGATTGCCAAATTTATTGGCATATAATTGGGCAAAACAGTTCCTAAGAATTGTCTTAATTTCCTCTTCATTGGTGGTGAATTCACTCTGTTCATTTTCAATACCAGTAATTTGGTTTTCTTCTTTCCTTTTTAAAATCAAAGTAACCAATGTTTTATCTATTTTATTGGGTTTTTCATAAAACCATCCTCTAGCTTTATATATTAGTTCAATGGTTTTCTTACTTTCAATTTTATTAATTTCTCCTTTGATTTTTAGGATTTCCAATGAGGTGTTTAGTTGGGAATTTTCAATTTGTTCTTTTTCTAGCTTTTTTAGGTTGACTGTCCAATTCATTGATCTTTTTCTCTATTTTATTGATGTAAGCAATTAGAGACATAAATTTTCCCTTAAGTATGACTTTGGATTCATCCCAATATTGTTTCGTTATTGTCATTTTCTTTAATGAAATTATCAATTATTTCTATGATTTGTTCTTTGACCCACTTTTTTTTAGAATTAGATTATTTAATTTCCAATGAATTTCAATCCCACTTTCCATTGTCATTATTGATTGTAATTTTTGTTGCATTATGATCCGAAAAGGATGCAATTACTATTTCTGCTTTTCTGTATTTGGTCATAAGGTTTTTGTGTCCTAATACATGGTCACTTTTTGTGTAGGTGCTATGTACTGCTCAGAAAAAAGGTATATTCCTTTCTAATTCCATTCAGTTTTCTCCAGAGATTTGTCATCTCTAACTTTTCCAGAATTTTATTCACCTCCTTAACTTCTTTCTTGTTTATTTTTTGTTCAGACTTATCTAGTTCTGAGAGGAAAAAGTTGAGGTCCCCCACTAGTATAGTTTTATTGTCTATTTCCTCCTGTAACTCATTCAACTTCTCCCACAAATATTTAGATGCTATACCATTTGGTCCATATGTGCTTAGTATTGATATGACTTCATTGTCTATGGCACCTTTCAGCAAGATATAATTTCTTTCTTTATTTCTTTTAATTAGATCTATTTTTGCTTTTGTCCAAGATCAGGACTGCTACCCCTGCTTTCTTTGCTTCAGCTGAAGCATAATCGATTCTGCTCCAGCCCTTTATCATTACTCTGTGTGTATCTCTCTGCTTTGAAAGTGTTTCTTGTAAACAACACATTGTAGGATTCTGGGTTTTAGTCCATTCTACCATCTGCTTTTGTTTTATGGGTGAGTTCATCCCATTCACATTTATAGTTATGATAATTAACTGTGTATTTACCTCCATGCTATTTTTTACTTGTTTATCCCCCCTCTCTTACACCCCAATCTTTCCCTCATCACAAGGCTTTTACTTTCCATCACTGCCTTCCCCAATATACTCTCCATCTTATCAGTACCCCTTCTCCTTCTATAATCTGCATCCTCATCCCTTTTCACTTCTTATAGGGTAAGATAGATTTCTATATCCAACTATGTATATTATTCCCTCTTTGAGCCAATTTTGATAAGAAAGGTTTAAGATTTGCCCACCCCATCTTTCCCTCCATTATAATAGCTCTTTCATGCTTCTTTTATGTGGAATAATTTACCCCATTCAATCTCCCCCCTCCTTCTTCCTGTGCAATTTTCTTTCTCACTCCTTTATTTTATTTTATTTAATTTTGGTATCATCCCATTAAAGTCACCTTATATCCGTATCTCTGTCTACATATACTCCTTCTAATTGCTCTTATAGTAATAAAGTTGTTAAGTTACAAATATTATTTTGCCATATGGAAATATAAACAATTTAACCTTATTGAATTTCTTATGTTTTCTTCTTGTTGTTTCTTTTTTTACCTTTTCTTCCCCTTGAATCTTGTATTTGGAGGTCAAATTTTTTATTCAGCTCTCATCTTTTAATTAGAAATGCTTGAAAGTCCTCTATCTCCTTAAATATCCATTTCCCCCCCCCAAAAAAAAAGTTTATATTCAGTTTTGATGGGTAGGTTGTAATCCTAAGTCCTCTGCCTTATGGTATTTCATGTTCCAAGCCCTCTGGTTCTTTAATGTGCAAGCTGCCAAATCCCATGTAATCCTGACTGTAGCCCTACAATATTTTGTTTTTGTTTGTTTTTGGCACCTGCAACACTTTCTTCTTAACCTGTAAACTCTGGAATTTGGCTATGATGATCCTAAGAGTTTTCATTTTGGGATCTTTGAGGCAGTGATTGGCAGATTCTTTTAATTTCTGTTTTTCCTTCTGGTTCTAATATATAAGAGCAGCTTTCTTTGATAATTTTTTGAAAGATGGTATCCAGGATTTTTTTTTTGATCACGGCTTTCAGGTGGTTCAATAATTCTTAAGTTACATCTCCTATGTCAGTTGTTTTCTTAATGAGAAATTTCACAGTTTCTTTTTCTTCTTCTTTGTTTTATTTTTTGGATTTAATTTTAGTGTATCTTGATGTCTTATAGAGTCATTAGTTTTCTCAATTCTAATCTTTAAGGAATTATTTTCTTCAATGAGCTTTTTTACTTCCTTTTCCATTTGGCCAATTCCAATTTTTAGAGAGTTATTTTCCTCTGTAAATTTTGTATATCTTTTCCCATGCTATTGACTCTCTTTTCATGGTTCTCTTATACTACTCTCATTTCTTTTCCCAATTTTTCTTGTAATTCTCTAATTTGCTTTTTAAAATCCTTTTAAAGCTCTTCCAGGAATTCTTTTTGGGCCTGAGACCTAATTACATTTTTCTTTGAGGCTTCACATGTAGCCACTTTAACACTATTGTCCTCTTCTAAGTTTATGCCTTGATCCTCCCTATCACCATAGTAACTTTCTATAGTCAAGCTCTTTCTTTGTGTTTTTTTTCTTTTTTGCTCATTTTTATGCCTTTTTTGTGACTTGGTGTTTTTGTGTGTTAGTTGGGCTCTGGTCCTGCACTGTCCCAAGCTTTTTGTACTGGTGCTATAGGGTCTCACTTCTGGCTTTCACTGGGCTTCAGGGCTTAGCTGCTTGCTTACTCTGGAGGGTAGGCTTCCCTTCTGGCTTGTATTAGGGGGTGGGGTGTCCCTGTTGGCCTCTTTTGGGTGTGGGGCTTAGCTGTAGGTCCACTCCAAGGGTGAGGACCTTGCTGCTAGGTTGCTATGGCCCTGGATGAGGGATCTTATTGCTCATCTGCCTCAGAGATGGGGCCCTGCTGTTGGGTTGCTATGGAAACAGGATCTCTCTTCTGGTAGGCTCCAGGGGTCAGGTCTTTCTGTTAGCCAGGCCCAGGGTGGGGCTTCACTACTGGTCAGCAACAGAGTCAAGGCCTCGCTGGTGCCTTGTACTAGGTGTAGGACCACTGGAGTGGGGGCCTTGCTGTGCTACACAGACTACTTACTTGCCTAGGGAGCTCCTGGCTTGCAGGAGGGCAGAACCTCTCTTAGGGATTGCCCCAGGCTTGGAGCCTTGCTGAAGGCCCCCTGTTGTGAGGCTGGCTGCTGCTGCTTTTGGACCTATCTCTCCTCCCACCCTAGTGAGACAGACCTTTCCTTTCACATGCCACAATCTTGGCACTGGAAGTGTGTGCTATATTTTGTACAGGTTACCAATCCATGCTTTTTATCAATATTTTTGGCCTGGTAATGCGTAGGCAGACCCATTAGATATGTAGTCCAGCTTAGTGGGGTTGCTCTTAGGGTTCTGCCAACCACCTGGAAGCCTTAGAAGAGATTCCTCATAGATCTTTAGCTGAGAATGATAAATGCCCCTGAAGAAGGATTACTAATGAGACAGCTTTGCCTGTTAGCAGAATCTAGGGGAGCAGTACCAGACCATTTCACTCATGTAAAAGAATTTATGAAGCAGCAGATGGGTGCCACATATTGCTGGTTATTGTCTCTACATGCACCTAGCCACATTGGTGTGCTGAGGTTAAGCAATGTATTCACACTGAACCTAGGTGGTATTTACTGCGTGGCTGTTTGGCAGGATTGCAAGAAGCTCATAGCTTTGGGAAACCTGCTTGCTTTCTCCTGGTGTATGAATCTACCAGGCTCTGCCAAGGATCAGGGGCTTAGATCATTGGCTGAGGATCAGGTTATCTTGTCTGGATTGGATATAACACAATGACCTTCAGAGACCAGGGTCCTATTGTCTACTATTGGGAGTCAGCAGTTCTCAGACGGGTGAACTAGTGTTAGCAGAGCTTCCTATATGCAATGGCAATTAATAAAACCTGGCACCCTTTAGTCCGCTATAGAGAGATATGATATCCCAACTTGAATCAAGAATAGTGAGAAGGGCAGTGTAGTGAGGAGCCAGATAAATGTAACATTGGAAGCCCCAGGACCCACTGCTTAGTATCTTGGTGCAGAAAGAATTTGCCTCGCCTGCTCCTCAGACATAGTCTCAATCCCAGGTTAGTGCTGAGGACAGATGAATGACATTGTAATTCAAGAAATGAGAGGCAAATGCAGAGCAACCACTATGACCACATCCCCAACCAGAGGTTCTGTTGTGTGTTGAATGTTATAGTAAACAGGTCTTGAGGGAGACCTTGGAAAACAAAGAAACAAAACAAAACTTCAGTGTTGAAACCCATCAAGGTGCAACAAGACATGGCAGAATGAATGCCAAACAAATGGCACTCCAACTCTATTTTGCAAAGTGAAAAATACCAGTGGGTTTTCAGATAGGTACAATTTTTAATGTTTTGACCTGGTAGGGCATGAACACTGGGCTGGAAATTAGGAGACCTGAGTTCTTTTATGGGGTCAATCATCTTCTTGGTGTGACATCATAGATAAGTCAGAACCTCTCTTAAACTCAATTTTATCATTTGTAAAATGGGGGGCTTACGGTTCATAATTACTAAGGTTCCTTCTAGTTTTAACCTGTTACAATTCAAAAACTACTAGACAATGATATGTGTATGTATATACATATATACATACGTATATACACATACATGTATGTATATATATACATATATATGGACAGAGAGAGAGAGAGAGAGAGAGAGAGAGAGAGAGAGAGAGAGAGAAGAGAGAGAGAGAGAGAGAAAGAGAGAGAGAAGGAGAGAGTATCAGCAACCTAGGTAAATGTAGGCATAAGACTGAGTTGGGCACCAGATGGCCCTTGTGATAGGGTGAAGACCTTAGTGAGACCTCTCACTGTTGAGCTCCTGGTCTCTTCTGTTTTAAACAGATTCATCCATATCCCTCTTGACTAAATAAAATGACTGAGGTTTGGTATCCAATTCCTATCCTACCTCCATATTTGTATCCCTCTTTAAAATGGTTCTCCTGAAAGCAGCCCTTTTCTGGATACATTAACTGGTGTATGGTTTCCTGGCATTTTCTCCTAGAAGGATAATTATTTCAATGCCAGCTACTATCCTGTCTCTCCTCCTCTGCTTTCAGTTCAGCTCCCACTTCTTTAGATTTCTAATTCTTATTCATGGAAATGAGGTTTGTTTCTATGTAGTGGCAGGTTGGAGAATGGTGAAGGAGTTCACCTTATGGTTATATGCTGTAGTCAGAGAATAGAAAGAGGGATGGAAGGTAATTTTTGTCTTAGACCAAAGAACATGCCTCCAGGGAACCAATGTGAGGAATATGCCAACAATTGCTACATGTATGAGTTTTTGCTAATGGCCAGAAATGTACCAAATTGTGAGGTAAAAGCCAAAACAAAATAAAACATGATGTCACTCATAAAATAGGACTTGGGATGGAGATGATTTTTTAAAGTTTCATTTAATTTTGAAGAATTTTTGAGGGCTAGACTAGTGTATTGACTAGGGTAGGGTACAGGAAGGACCCTTAGGAGACTTCACCTTAATCTGCTTGCAAAAAGACATTAGTAGAAGACTGGGGTTCTAGTTCTGCCTCCTAATAACTAGCTATCTGAACACAGACAAGCCATTTATAGTCATCTATAAAACGAGAAGATTGGCTTAGACAGACTCTAGGTTCCTTCTAGCTTCTACATGGTTGGAATTTTGTGGATTTTATTATTCTTGTTCAGTTAGGCTATGTTAAAACTTAGGGCAGCAGTCCAGAATAACAATGACAGTTGGAGTAATATATTGGCTTGTTAACAAGCTTTGTATTTTGCAACATACTTTTTGGCCACAAATCCAAGCTTTGTTCTTTGTTTTTTCTTTCTCATATTCCTGTCTAATCTTGCTAAGCCTCTTGGTCTTTGGGTTTTGAGTATCTATGTATAGGTGTAATTGTCATTCGAGAAATCTCTGCAGTACTAAGGGATGCCTGGTGTTTCTAGGGCAGTTGGTTGTGGGGCTTTGAGAAGAGGGAGATCAAATTCTGAATAAATTTGTTGGGAAGCCTGGGATTTATAGCTAATTCCCAAATCAGCAACCTGCCCATGAAGTGCAGGCAAGGTAATTCTGTTCAATTCAATCCAGTGAACCTCTGTTAAGCACTTACCAGAGTTCAAGACTCTGAGTCAGGAGAAGCTGGGTTCAATTTCTGCTCACCTCTGATGCATACAGACTTGGACACTGGGCAAGCCAATCTCATAGTGCCTCTAAGAAACTCTCTAAGACTCATACTTAATATTTGCTAAAATGCATTGGTAGAAGGAATTTCCTCATTGGAAAATATTCTACACCATTGAAATCACAGGTCAAGACCTCTCCCACTTCTTCCCCTAACAAAAAGGGGTACCAGGTACTTTGCTAGTCCACAGGAATATTAAAACAAAAAAAAAACCAGACAGTTCTTTTTTTCAAAGAGCTTGCATTCTACTGGGGGAAACAATATATACTCAGATAAGTTAATACAAAAGCTATAAAAGGTAAATATGAAGTGATTTTATGGGAGGATGCATTCACAACTAGGGGAATGAGAACAAGCATTATGTTAGAGAGAGTACTAAAACTGGGACTAGAAGGGAGTTAGTGGTTCCCAAAAGTGAAGGGAGAGCATTCTAGACATGGAAGCTATCCTGTGCTGTCTATATCTATGCCGAATCTGGAGATAAGAGATAAAAATGTTACAAAGATGAGAATGGGAAAGTTTCTGCTTCACATAATTAACATTTCTTTTTCAGTAAAGAATGTGTTGCAGTTGGCATACCTCTTACGGTTTCCTCTTTTCTAGCCTTAAAGACATGTTTCCCTACAAAATTCAATTCAATGCAATAAACATGTCATATTTAGCACAGAAGTCCAAAGCACTGTGTTAGGGACCAGTAATATGAAAACAAAAATGGCAAAAAAAAAAGTCTCTACCTCCAAGGAACTTTGATTTAATTGGAGAGATAATACATGTACACAGATAAGTAAAATGCAAAGACATTTTTGGAGGAAGAAAACACTGGCAATTTGGGGATGGGGGTCAGGAAGGGTTCACAGAGGAGGCAACCTTTTATTTGAGGCTTTAAAAGAGACATATCTTCTCAGAGACAGAGAAGGGGAGAGACTGTATTTCCAGCATGAGGTCAGGGGTGGGGGCAACCTGTAGAGAAATAGAAGATGCCATGTTGAGTTGGGGGAAATAGCTCATAGTCCAGTTTGACTGGAATGTGGAGTGTATAGATGGAGAATTATTTGAAATAAGACTAGGAAAGTAAATTGGAACTGGATTATGGAGGAACTTTAATACCAGCCTCATGAGTTTGTATTTCACCTAAAGGCCATATAAGCCATAAAATTAGGGTTATATTTTTGAGCAGGAGAATGACGTGGCCAGGCCTATGTCTTAAAACAGTATTTATAAATGCAGGATTAGAATGTATGCTATGTTACCTTTTATAGTATCCCTGCTCCCTTCTCTCAATCCCATCCTTCTCATACTCCTCACAAAGAGACTGGTGGCTTCCTTTAGTAATTCCCAGAAACTCCATGTGCTCCTTTTTCAGATACTGGGGAGGCTATCCAGACAATCACTGGGATCTCAGAAGGATTAGTTATGGTCCACAGCCAAGGTGTTAGAAACTTTTTGCTGTATGGCTCTGTGACCTTGAATAGGAAAAACACCAAGGTTTAGGGTCAGCATAGGTTTTTCTGGTTGAATATAAGGCCACTATATCCCAGGAGTGGCACAAACAGTCAAAGAAATGCCAGATAATTCAATTTTAAAGAAGCATGAAGTTCGGAAGAATCTTAAAATGTCATCCAATTCACCCTTAGTGACCTCAGGCAGGACTGTACTCAAATTATCCTAGACAGATGGTTTACTTGTTTCATTTCCAGACATCTCAAGGGATAGACATTTCACTGGATTCTTCTATTGTTACGTTCAAGATATGACACCTTTTTATTCATTGTGAGTTCATGGTAATGTCTAACTTATATCTTTATTGTAAAATAAATCCATTTCCTCTTTTTGTCCTTAATAGAGATGGAGAGTAGTTGTGGTATAAGGAGTCATCAGTTCTTTAAGAGGAGAGTTTTTTTTCCCTTTTTAAATTTATATCAATAATACCTTGTACACAATAGGTGCCTAATAAGTGTTTGTTGAATTGAACGAATTCAGGAAAATGCTTAAAGAAATATCAATGAAACAAATATGAGCACTTTGTGTTGCACAAAGGACTTCCTATTCTTTCCTGCCTTCCTTCTGCTTATCTAATAGGAACTTTATGGATGATGTGAGTCTTGGGATAAATAGATATCTTCTTTTGGACGTGATAGTCCTTTTTCTAAAGCAATTTCTTCTCTTAATTAATCGATCATTCAACAAAACATTTATTAAATACTTGCTATGTGTCAGGAACTGTAATAGGTGCCATGTATACAGACACAAAAATTAAATAGTCCCAACCCTCAAGGAACTCTATGGAGAACCTTATCTTTTCTCCCATTTAGCTTGTCCATGACTTTCTGTGATTTGGAAATATGGTGTTCTAATAAATTAGCAAGGGAGGTCCATGGATGAATGTGGTACTGTCCTTTGTCAACATTAGCCCCATGGAGAGACTTGTTTGAACAAAGAAGATGATAACAGATTTGATAATAGACTTGATATGGAATCAGAGACATCCAAAGGGATTAATTGGAGTAGGGGTAGTGGGAACAAGGAAGTGACATTAGTGGTGGTATTAGGTTCTAAACCAAGCACAAGGAAAGAGAGGAGAGGGTTTGTAGAAGAAAGGCGGTATTAATGAATATGATGGGTTGTGAGCCAGGGAAGGGAATTATTTTCTACCTCCGGCTTCGTTTGGTCATTCTTTTGCCTAGGTTGATGGTAGTATCTGTTTAATAAGTTGAATTTTATTTTCTGTGTGAGAGGCCTTTTTATTCTAAAAGACAAAATGAAAATATAACATATAAAGATACATAAATTTCCATACAAATATCTTTTTTGCCAGCAGTAATTAAGATATTTGCATGTGGAGCAAACATAATAACCCCCTGACTTATTCTTGTTTTGATAATTGTGTCTCTCTTCTGATCTGTTTTTAAAGCCAAAGCCTTTGAACTCAGCCTGCAATATTTTTATGAGGAGGATGAGGAAGAGAAGAAGGAAAAGATGGGGTTAGGGTTATAGTCAAAGATGGAAGTGATTAGTCTTTTTTTTAAATTTTGATACTGGAATCAGTGATATCCAGAAGGATTGGCATTGGGATAGTGGGGGCAGTAAGAATAAGTGGCAGTATCGGATTCTGAACCCAACCTCAAGGAATGAGAAGAGAGGGTTTTAGAAGGAAGGAGTAGTTACTGCAGCAAACAAACGAAGACTAATGGGATTCCCATGAACTGCCCCATAAGATATTTAGTGAAGGAATCATATGTAGAGGCCCTTAACTATGCTTAGTTTACAGGTTGGATGTTTCTCATGAGGCTGTAACACTGAAAAATGAGGATGAAGGGTATAGAACTAAGAGACATGGGGAGAAGTTGCAAGGAGGTAACCATTAGGGCTAGGAATGTGCTAGAGTCAGCTCATAGTGGCTGGTGAGAGCCAATTGTTAAATTTTCAGTGGGAGCATTTACAACTCAGAAATCAGCAAACCCTATAAATCACAGCCTGATGTTTTTTGTTTAGTTGATTACCTAGATTGAGGAAGGTGATGGAGAAAAAGTTAATAATGATTAAACTTGTGTGTCATGAGTACATTTTCTTTCTGAGAGCTGATTCTTCAACATTTATTAGCACACTCCTAATTAGGTAGAATGGACTGTCTTGGGAGGTAATGGGGGTCCCCTCCACAGTAGGTCTTAGGGTAAACACTGGATTATGGCTTGCTGAGTATGTTGGAGAAAGGATTCTTCTCCAGAAATGGATTGACCTAGCTGTACTCTGAGGTCCCTTCTTTGTCTGTGAATCTCTGTGATACTTGTCCAAGTAGAGAAGTACAGTTAATCTTATAGTGTTTATTTGTAGTCTCTTAGGGAAAAGAAAGTAGTTTTATTTTTGCTAAGACATCTGTTGACTGTTGTCTAAAGGTATATCCCTGCAGTGGGTAATAAAGGGTTACCAAGGAGAGAGTGAATAAAGAGGAAATGTTAAATGGGTCTAAGTTTGGCTTCCTAAGGGCTGGATTTTTCTTTTTTGTATTCAACATGCCCAATGGTGCAGAGAAGCAACATGGCACGGTGGATAGAGAGCTGGCCTTGATATCAGAAAGACTTGAGTTCAAGTCTTGCCTCTGGCACACTAGCCTTATGATCAAAGGCAAGTCCCTAAGTTATTGATGAATTGTTGATTTGCATTGGTGGAGGGAATTTCTATACTGGGAGTTATTTGTGAATTATAAGTAAAGATCCAAGCAAACAAATAATAAAATACGGCCCCACTTTAGATAATTTTAGATCATGAATTTTGAGATAGTCAGTGGTTCCTAGAGTTAGAGTAAATTTCTCTAGCACTTGTGGGGTTTGATTTGCTTCATATTGATTGTTCATTCCTAAAAGGCAAATTCAAGGTCACTTTTGGGGCCCTGGAGGTAAAAATTGAGGGTTGAGATAAAATTGGATTAACCCCAGCACCTATTACTACTCTGTTCTTTAATCTATACTGAAAGGTTGAATTGTAATTTAAACAAGCATTTCTTGATTTTGTTTAATTTGCTTCATGAAATCAAAGCATTCAATTGGTTGTTTTGAAGTGCCTTCCCCTAAGTTTTCTAATTTGTCATATTTTTTGTGGAAGCTGCAAGGGGCATCATTTCCTCTCTCCTATTGAGTTATTAGTATGATGGCGTTGATCAGCTTCATAAATAATACCAGGGGTAGGTAAGAGTTCTATTCTCTTTCTGCTAACTCTTATGTCTATACTTGCCAACCCTCTCTCCTCCAAGGTGGCCCCAGCATTCTCAGATGGCCCCTTATAGCTTTCTATTAGTCAAGATGAAATTATTATTACCTTTCTCAGTGTTCTGATGTTCACTCTGCTTTGTTCCATAGCAGTGGTGACATTTGCTCTTGTTCACAGCTGAAAAATGATTTTTCTTGTTCTTTCTCCACCTTGTTTTCTTGGCACCAAGAGTTACTTATTCCATCCCAGTCATTGTATTTGTTCTTGAATTTCTTTTGGCAAATTTTCAGCCTGGACTAGCTTGAGTGGTTCTGCATTTCCTCAGGAAAAAAAAAAAACAAACAATGAAATTGATGGTGGGACAAGTGAAAGAATGCTGAATTTGGAGTCAGAATCCTGGTTCTGTCCCTTTCTACCCATGTGATTTTGGGAAGGTCTAACCTCTCCCAGCATCAGTATCTTCAGCTCTGAACTGATGACCTCAAAGGTCACTTATAGATCTTAAATTATGACACCTGATCCCATAATGTAGGTATGCATTGTTCAAATGAGACATCATTGGAGGTTCAGATTCAGAGGCAGAATAGCTATGATAGTTTTTTTTTTTCTCTCCTAGGCCTAGAATGTATGTAGTTTAGGTCATGGTTTTCTTTACTCATTGAGATTGTCTGTTCATAGGCATATCTATTCATTAGGTAATGAGCTTATATATGTCCAGACTATAGACCTGGTGGGAACTGAATAAAGAGAAAGTCTTAGAAGGGACTGAATCTAGTGTATAGCTACCAATTCCATTCCTGCTTAGAATTCTTTCTTTATTTGGAATTAAAACGCCTTAGTTGAATTACCTAATAAAGCAGTTCCTAAGGCCAGAGATGTCCTAGGAATGAACATAATGGAATGGAAGAATAACTAGCAGGTCATTGAGAGAACTCCAAAAGACCATGGTAAAGAATAAGGCCCAGATGAGACATGTCTCAGAAGAGAAATATGGATTTTTGCCATTAGGCTATGTTTTACTTTAGTTTTGGGGATTGCTATTTTGGTCACCTGAAAGTGGATTTTTCTTTCAAGGTTTTGCTTATGTTTGGTCCAGGAAAGCATGGATGTACACATTCATAATTCACCTACAACCTAGTGATGTCTCATATTTCAATAGACAATTTTTTTTCTACAAAAAGGAAACACTTAGGTATATTTTCCCCCTCTACCTTTCCATAGTTCATGGTCCAACAGTGAGAACTTTAACTTCCTAGATGCCTGGGAAACACATGGAATTTCATATAGCCCTATGTGGCTCACTATCCTATTGGTTAGGGACATGTGCATGTAAATTTTCCCTCCCCTTTGATTAATGAACCTGATTTAGTCACCTAGCTAATTTCTTACACCAACATGATGCAGATAGAACCCTGGAAAAGCATGTCTATCTAGAGCTGGATTCATGTTTTCTTTTTCCTGTTGATCTCCAACTCCACTTTATAACAATCATTCATCAGCATGGTTATGCTACTTACCACATTATCACTGGCCATCTTTACAAGGACTCCAATGCATTTCTTGCCCTCTTAGACCACAATCTCCTTTTCAGTAACATCAATTGCTTCTCCACTTTCACTGACCTGCTCTGTTCTTCACTGTGACCTTAAGTCTATTGACAACATCTACTGTCAAGAAACCATTGACCCTTTTTTTGTCATCCTGAATGCCTCTGGTAACCTGGACATCTTCTCCAGTACCTCGAATCCCCCTTCCTCTCTTTTCCTTCTGTTGTTCCCAATTTATCAACTCCCAGCCTGGATTGAGGCCACTGTCTGCTTACCTCTTATTGTGCATCCATTCTGCAGTGAATCCAAACTTCACAGAACAAATCTCCTTAATAAAAAGATTTGTTCTGTGAGACTTGGACTCAGTCAAAAGGCTATACCCAAGAACCTAGAAGGCCATATGTGGCCTCGGGGCTGCAAGTTCCCCACCCCTGTTCTAGAACAATATCAACTTGACCAACCATAGATTCATACATTCTAGCCAACAGCTCTACCATCACTTCTCCAAAACAATCCTACTGCTACACCACAATTTGTCCCTTGCCTCACATTCCCCTTTATGGCTTTTAACTACTCTTCTCAACATCCTAGTCATTTCCCCATTCTTCCACCAAATTATTTCCCACACAAATCCTTATAACTAAAAAATATCATTTCTCTGTTCATCATCACCTCAGTACTTTACCACTACTATACTAATTTGCATTGGTTAATTGTGCCAAAAGAACTTTGGCCTTTCAGTCAGAAGACCTGAATACTAGTCATAGTTACTCAAATTAATAGATGTGTAGCCTTGGATAATTCACTTAATCCCTCTAGGCTTCAGTTTCCTATATCTGTAAAATTAAGATATAACCAGAAATGTGCTGGTTTAACAACTGGCTCCCCCCACACACACACACACAAAGTATACATGGCACACTTAAAAGTTTAATCTTCATTATTAACATTTTCACCATCACTTTCTTAAGTCTAGACAATCAACAAAGCAATACATCAAGATCTAATTTATAGCATTTGCTGATTTCCATGGTGTAAATGCTCACAATGAAAATTTAACAATAGCTTCCTGTGAACCAGTTCACGTTAGCCCCAACACCCTCCTGTGACAGGACAGGCCCTGTCAACCTCAAAGGATTTTTGTGAGAATCAAGTACAAAAGTAAGTATTGAACTATGACAGTCAAAAGGCCTAGATCTGTTCTTGCCTCTCTCTCTAGCTTAGTGATCTTGAGCATATCATTAAATATCTCTAGGTCATAATTAATTCATTGATAAAACCCAGGGCATTGGGCTTAGTGACATTTGAGTCACTCTCTATCCATGTGTAAGGTAGTGTAGACTTTATCATTCTATATTGTATACAATGTATGTAATGAGTGCTATGAAAAATTTACATATCTAAGTTATTATTATGTGCAAATCACTGTACTAGGCACATGTAATTATAAATACAAAACATCAGGCAAGATAACTCAGCTATTCCCCATTCCACCTCAACAAATCCACATCTCCGCAATTATCTTCTCACCTGTCTTTGAATTGTCAGATTAGATTTCCTTGCCACCCCCCTTTTCTCTGGACCGCATCTCTTGTTGCAGTATGATCATCTTGCTCCATCTCTGGTTTTCTTTTTCACTAGCATCCTTATGTCCTTTTTCTCTCCGAGAAAAAGATGTATACATGGTCTACTTTTATATTTAATCTGTATTATTAACATTTTCTCCATTACTTTTTAAAGTCTAGATAATCAATACAACTATGAAGTGGTTCCTGGTTGTTGCATTTGTTGACTTCTGAGGTATAAATGCTCACACTGAAAATTTAACAATTGGAGCTCTTAAGTTGGTTTGACTTGGTTCCAGAAAACCTATTTAAATTTCTCCCTCTCCACTGGCCTTCAAAAATCATCATTTTTCTCTATATTAAAAAGATTATCATGTGACTCTATTCCCTCTTTTAACCACCATTTTTCTTGTACTTTTCATTGCTAACTTTCAGGAAGAAATAGTCTCTGATATCCACTACCTCAAATCATTTGACAGCAGCTTCCTCTGTAATACCCTTCAAAAATCTGGTTTTTCTTCTGATTGCCACATTGAAATTGCTTTCTCTAAGATTATCAATAATCCACAGATAGCCAAAATCAAACAGTCTTTACTTGCTTGTAGGTCTCCTTGAATTTTGGGCTGAATAATGTAGAAGTTATGGAATCCAGAGGTCATCTAGATAACTACCCTTTAAAAAAATCCCTCCCTTAAAATTCTCCTCTTTGATCTCTGTGACATTTCCCCATATTTTGTTTCTCTCACAAGCTCCTCTTTTTTCTCCCACTCATGGTTAAGGATTCTGTTATTCTGTTTCTACATATGTCTTTAGGGAGTTGATTCCAAAATCTATACCTCCAGCCTTTGTTTTGTAGCTGCCAATAAAGATCTCCACTGGGTTATTCCACAAGCACCTGCAATTTAACATGCTGAAATTCAAACTCATCTTCCTTCCCTTGACATAGGCATCCATCCCTCCTCAACTGAGCCATTTCTATCAAAAACTTCCATTCTCTTTCACTCCAAGGCTTGTGACCTTGGTTAGAGTCATTTGGATCCTTTCTTTTTCCACCACCCACATACAATCCCTGGCCAATTCTTCAATCTCAATTTTGCTCCTTCCTTTACATTTCTGCAGCCACTGCCTGGTCCATGCCTTCATCATCCCACACCTGGGTTGCTGTAATAGTCTCCTAGCTATTCTCTTTACTTTTATATTCTCTAGTTTCAAGTTCTCATCGCAGTCAACTGTATCCTCAGGCAATTTTCCTTTATATCCATTATCTGTTTCAGAGCCTTCAGTGACTTATGCTTGCCTATCATTGAACACCTGATCCTGGTCTTTAAGACTTTCTACCAATATGCCAATTTCCTTTCTCCCAATTCCTTTGAGAACTCCCTTTCCAGTCAAACTAATCTGCTTACCATCCCCACCTCATGACTTCATTTTCCCTTACACATATTTTACATGTTCCCACCTTAGTGCCTTTTCAACTGTGTTTCCCTTCCTTTGTCATCTCCCTTCTCTCTGTCTTCCCTAACCCAGCACAGAACTCACAACTCTCCCTTTGGCCAGGAAGTCTCTTTGATTAACCCCATCTAATTAATCCCATCTGCTCAGCATCCCATCAGTTCTCTACTAATACTATACTAATTTGCACTGGTTAATACATTGTTTATAAAAATGTACTTCTGTTATTTCCCATGTGAGTCTTCTGTCTCCCCAAGTAGACTGTGAAGGCTGGGGTTATATCTTCTGTATGATATCCAGAGTCTATATATGTATTTAATAAAGGTCACCTATTAACCCTACCTGAAAATAACTTTATAGACCATCCCCTCAGAAAAGCCTTGGTTCAAGAGCTCACTTTGAAGAAGTTCTACTCCCTCCCTTTTCCCAACAAAACAGTGGAATGTAAGATAGCCATTTTGCCTATCTTTGCAAAGAAAATAAACAGGGTCTTTTTTGTCTTCTTAGTGCTAACTCCTTAAAGTTAGCACAGCACCATTTTCAAAATGGGTAAAATGACTAGGAAAAAAATGGCCTTCTTTACACTCTGATGAATTTAAATGGTAAAATCTAGGGGGAGATGAGGACAAATGCTACCTCAATGTAACTATAAAATTCTTTTACCCAAGGAACTGGGACTTCTATCCAAGGGCTTCAGTGAAACCAGTTTCCTTTTAGTGTAACTGGCCAGCCTGGCAGAGAGGCCCCCTATCAGGAGGAAGGTCATGTTTTTTGAAAGTGGCCAACTGGATCCTGGAGATACTAAACCAATTGGGCATTGGCTCCTTCATTATCAGTTGCCTACTGAATTGCTCAATAAGAATAGAGTGAAATCCATGTCTGCCCATTCATAGCTGGTGAAGGGAGAGAATCTCTGACCAATAGCCTGAGCTGAGAAACTTAGGCTCTGTGGTGAGCACTTCCTCATTAGAAGGTATTTTAGCACGTATGCTTACTGGTGGCATTGGAGAGCTATGAGGATGTTATGGACAGCCCAAGGCATTCTGTTCGGTTAAAGACCCACCCTCTCCCTTCTTCTCCCTTCTTTCATCCTCCCATGCTTCCTTCCTTTCCCTACTTCCCTTCTCTTCTCTTTTCCTCCACCCCATTCTCTTCTCCCATTCACTGTCAGGAAGGGCCAAGCCGGAAGGGGCAGTTCAGCACAGCGTGGCAGCGGCAGAGGCTAGCAGCACCAGCAGCTACAACAGTGAGTTTGGATTTCACTTCCTGAGACCAGGGGTTTCTGGGCAACTTACAAACAGGCTGATGACTGCCATTGGCCTTGGGATGGACCATCCCCTGGCCCGAAAGGCTCTTCTTCCCTCTGGCATCATGTTCTCCTCCATACTACCTGCCAAAGGAAGTTCCTCCTACAGTTCTCAGCATGCTGGTGACATATGAAATCCATTCATTTTATAGAGGAGATGACCTGGGTCACGACTGCCAGCTGTGTAAGGCACACGGGTGAAATGGTTGGCAGAGATTAAATTGTTTCCTGGGACTCCATTCAGGGCTGGGTGTGTGGTAGGGGTTAAAGTGGCCTGCATGGGAGATGACTTGGCTGCTTTCTTGCATTTCAGGAGGTAGGGGCAGGACCATGCCAAGCAAGAAGGATAATCATGAATATGCTCTGGGTCTTTTGCCTTGTATAGCAAACACCTTTAAAAAACTATCATTACTCCCTACGTTGGCTGTAAGATGTAAAAGGATCTTTGTATGGATGTTGCAACAAGCTTTGGCCCAGAAGGTTGGCCCCTGTCATCAGTACTTATTGAAGAGACTGTTGTCAGAAATTCAGTCATGTCCCCAAGTCATTTCCTAAGAAACACATAGAAAAGGACCTCCCCTATTCCTTTTAAAATATATCATGGTCTATTAATAGATAGTGAACTATGGTAGACCTGAATTTGATTGTTTCCTTTCAAAAGGCACCATTTCTTTTCTCCTAATCCAATTAAACAAGCATTTATAAGTCATTTATTGTGTGATAAGTACTATGCAAGGCACTGGACATATGGAGACAAAAATAAGACAGACCCTGCCCTCAAGAAGATTTTATTCCTAACCTGCAGGGAAAATGGGGGTGGGAGTGGGGGGGTAGATTCTACAGTATATTCACTTTTCCTAAGAAATCAAACCCTATGTGTGAAAGCCAAAGTGTAGCCTGGTATGCTGGGGTGTTTTCTTCCAAGCTACCTACTAATGCAGAGAACTGAATGTGGGTGATGTGGGTGAGTTAATGTTGCTATGAGAACCTTCTTGGCTTAATTCCCTGACAATATTTCAAATATGCAGTTTGAATGCTGTGTTAATGTTGGGCTGGAGATGATTTGCGTGATCCTCCCCTCTCTTTTTCCACTTCCAGTGATTTTTTAAAACACACAGCCTTTTTTGGGGGGACAGCTTTATCAAATCCAGTTTTTTCCCAAGAGCACATTTTTAAAGGATGTATTACCCTACTAAGTGGGAAGTATGCTACTAAGAACACCTACTTCAAAGCTTTGGATTTTTAGCTAATAGATGCGTATATCCAGCATATATCAAATCAAGTGTGTGAGGCAGCCTAGTAGGAATTTTGAAAGCAGGAACATTAGGTGAACTAATTATTTTCTGCCCCAATTTTTAAGATAGCATTTGCATTTCTACTTCCATTCAGGTCAAACTCTTGGTTTCTAGTTGGGTGGTTTTCAGACAAAGTGTGAGGTTGGACAAATGAATTCTCCCCCTACCTCACCCCCAAAGAAAATAGTATAATTATTTCATACTTACATAGGTTCAAGCAGGCAGCCATAGCTGAGCCTTTTTAGAAACAGTCATAGAATCGTATGATCATAGAATTTCAGGACTGAAAATTCTTATCCTGGGGTGCAAGAACTTATTTTTTTTTAGAAGAAGAAGAAGAAGAAGAAGAAGGAGGAGGAGGAGGAGGAGGAGGAGGAGGAGGAGGAGGAGGAGGAGGAGGAGGAGGAGAAGGAGGAGGAGAAGGAGAAGGAGAAGGAGAAGAAGGAAAAGGAGGAGGAGGAGAAGAAGGAAAAGGAGGAGGAGGAGGAGGAGAAGAAGAAGAAGAAGAAGAAGAAGAAAGAAGAAGAAAGAAGAAGAAGAAGAAGAAGCAGCAACTAAATAACTGTATTTCAATATGATTTGTTTCCTTGGCAATTCTATGTATTTTTATTTCATGCACTTAAAAACACTCTTCTGAGAAGGGGTCCAGATGTTTCACCAGAGTGCCAAAATGAGGTTAAGAAACCCATTCCTGCATTTTGGACCAGTATAAATCCGGGAAACTTGGGTTTAAAAAGAGAAGTTTTCAGCAAGTTCTGACTCAGGAAAGCTTAAATGGAAAAATAAAGTCTTGCTGCAATGAAACTATAAGGGCTAAGTAGCAAGTCTACTAGGAATGTAATTTATTAGAATTGGGGAGGCCTTTGGTATAGAGCATATCTGATGGAGACTATCTTCATTGATAAAAGGAATGGTAGTCAGGGATCATAGACCCCGTGAAATATGTATATTTTAAGAAGCCTTATGGAATATATTCAAATTTCTGGGTTTCCCTGATCACCCCTCATCTAACCCCTTCTCCAACTCTGCAAACTATCTTGAATAGGGCTCTAGGCTAACATGACATTTGCTTGTAGCATACACACACATATACATGTATAGATACATAAATACACTCATACATATACATATATACATACAGACATATATAATATAGCATTTTCCCATAGGTACAAATCTCAGAAAGAGCATAGAAAGGGGAAGACAAATTTTGTTTAGTTTCTTTTAGGTACCTGCTTATTGCCTTGAGCTCCTCGATATATGCTAATTTACATGGCTGAAGCAAGAGTACATGGGCCTAGATGGTCATGGATATCTACATTCAGTAGGCATATATATATATATGTATTACATATGTATATATTACATATATATAAAATATATATATATATATATATATATATATATATATATATATATAAACATACTATAAAACTTCATGTATATTCTTTGGAGACAAAGGGATGATTTTCTGTTTATGATTGATATTCACATAGGAGGGTTTATGGGATTTGAAAGCAATTCATTATGATAGGGTGTCACCCCAGGATTATGAGAGAAGGCTTCACCTCCCTTTGTGTTGTATTAATGGTAGCTCCCATGGGTTTCATACATGTTAGAGGGATGGCACCTATACCTATGTTTATATGGTGAAAAGTGTGCATGTAGGATTCTGAGCTTGAGTTGAGGTGTCTTGACATACATTTTATATCCCAGGCCGGGTGAGAAGATGATCTGAAGTTTCACAGCTAAAATTGTGAATGGAAGATACAAACCAAGTCATCTGATTTTGAATTCTTCTATAGGGCAAGAACAACAAGATATTTCTGTCTAGGTCTCACCTAAGCATTTTGTAGCTAATCATTATTAGTAATATCTGTTGGTTAAACAATTATATGGGAATATGATTTCACTAGGTCTTATAAAAATATAAATATCCTTTAGGAAATGGAAGGAATTTATGGGCAACTCTTTTGTATATAATGAAGTGTTTTTTGGAAAGTCAATAATCATTACTAGTTTATTTCATGCCAAATCAGCTATTCATATGCCAGATTTGTACAAAGAGGGCTGTTCCTGGACTCCAAATGGATTTCTATAGTACATTTAAAGGTAATATTTTATTCATCTTTAAATGAATTAGGTAGAGGAAACTTATTGCTGGGTTACTTTTACCAAGGAGGGATACAGAGGGAAAGGAAATGATTTCCCCCCTGCCCCTTCTGTCCACCCCTACACACAGCAAGTCAATGGCAAAGTCACAATCTGTGCTTTCTAATGTCTCGCAGTGTTCCATACCCACCATTAGACAGAGCTACTTCATTAATTGCTACGTAGGGCATTATGATTTTCCTCCCCCCCAATTATCCACTCAACTGATGCTTCTCTGAGTAACTTAGGTTTACTATTCAACTCTCTTTCTAGCAAGAGGAAAGCTACTTTTTCTTCCAAGTAATTGCTGTTATTACCTATTCTGTCAACTATGTGCTATCTAAAGTCAGATATCAGGGCTACAAAAACAAGTAAATCAATATCAGAAGCAGCTGGCTAAATTCTTAACATACTGGAAAGAACTTCCTACTCTCTCTTGTTACAGAAAGCTAAGCCTCAAACATACCTGATAGGTGTAGGGGTAAGTACTGATACAAAGCCAATGTCTGTCCCATACATATAAGCATACTTGTACAGACATGTTCAAGAATATGGTTAAAGTGACCTTTATCTTTTTTTTTAATCTTCATTTTAAAAAAGTTTGAGTTTCAAATTCTTTCACTCCCTTTAGGACCTCTCCCACTTATTGAGAAGGCAGGCAATATGATATCAATTATACCTATGAAGTCATGCAAAACATATTTCTGTATTACCCATGTTGCAAAAATAAAAGTAAGAAAAATCAAGAAAGTGAAAAATAATATGCTCCAATTTGCATTCAGTTTATCAGTTAGTTTATTTTTCCTCTGGAGATGGATAGCATTTTTCATCACAAATTTCCTGGAATTGTCTTGTATCAATGTTTTGCTGACAATAGCTAAGTCATTCACAGTTGATCATCGTACAAAATTGCTGTTACACTGTACAGTGTTCTTTTGATTCTGCTCACTTCACTTTTCATCATTTCATGTAAGTCTTTCCTGGTTTTTGAAACCATCCAACTCATCATTTCTTATAGCACAATAGTATTCCATCACGATCATATTCCACAATTTGTTCAACCATTCCTCAGCTGATGGACATCAATTTCCAATTCAGTACCACCACCAAAAGAACTGCTATAATTATTTTTTGTACATATAGTTCCTTTTCCTTTTCCTTTGATCTCCTTGGAATATAGTCCTAGGAACAGTATTGCTGGCTCAAAGGGTATGTACAGTTTTATCGCTCTTTGGGCATCATTCCAAGTTGCTCTCTAAAATGTTTTGAACTGGTTTATAACTCCACCAACAGTGCATTAGTGTACCTATTCTTCTACATCTCCTCTAGCATTTGTCATTTTCCTTTTTTGTTACATTAGCCAAATTTGGTAGGTTTGAAGCACTCAGAGTTGTTTTAATTTACATTTCTCTAATTATTAATTATTTGCAATATTTTCTCATATGACTATTGATAGCTTTGATTTCTTCTTCTGAAACTGCCAGTTAATATACTTTGACCATGTGTCAGTTGGGGAATGGGTCTTTTTTTTTTAATTGGCTCAATTCAGTATAAAGTTGCCTTTAAAAACATATTCTATAAATAAACATTGGTCTATTTTCCTCCTTGTGTTCAGGAAGCTGTTAAAGTATCAAATGGGCACCCAACATATATTCTTGGCTGTATGTTCAAACAAGCCAATGCCAGTGCATGCTTATAATGCCCAAGTTTGTTCAACCATTTTGCTCCCATTCACTTTTCTTCATGTTTAAGTTTTCTTGGCCATAGCTGTGGGAATGGATGGTGTGAAGGGAAGGTTGCAACATGACCACCTGTTGACAGATGTTTCCTAAGCAAAAGGATGCCAAAGGGCTACCTCATGGTATTGCCCAGAATCATGTCCTTGCCTTCCATCAGAACTTCAGTGACTTCACATACCCTTGTTAGTTTAATGTATTTTTCTTTTGTCTCAACTCAGACATCATTAAAAAAAAATATTCCAAAAATGCTATCCATATCCAGAGGAAGAACTATGGAGTTTGAATGTAGATCAAGGCATACTATTTGCTCTTTTCTTTTCTTCTGTTTTTTTTAATTTCTTCTTTCTTGTGGTTCTTCCTATGGATTCTAATTCTTCTTTACAACATGACTAACATGAAAATATATTTAATAGGAATGTATATGTAGAGCCTATATCAGATTGCTTACCTGAAGAGGTCTAGAGGTTTGGGGTGTTGGAACTACAAGATGATGACGTGGGCCCTACCTGAATGAATTCAACTCAAATCTTCTTCCAGCCAGAGAAAAAGTTTATTAGAGATAAAACATATAGGCCAGGTGATGCCCATAAGGACCAGTGGGCATGAGAAAAGCTCAGCCTTTTGGGCATGAGAGTCTCAGCATTTGAATGGGGGTCAGGGTGGATCTTATACACACTAAAGTAACTTTGGGTGGCCAGAGGAGGGGGCTGGGAAAAGGGTCTAGGTAAGAATTGGGATTGGAAGGCCTGAGAGATTGAATAGACAATGGGAATAGATAATGAAGGGAACTGGAAGGCATCTGAATAAGGTCAAAAGGTGGGGCCAGGGCTTTCAAAGGGAGATAAAGAGAGTCTATAAGGAACCTGAAAGTTTAAGGCTTTTCTGGGGCCTGTAGACAAATGGGAACCAGATTCTTTTTAGAGCAAGGGGTAAAGATCTTGGCTTGGACCCACACCCCATCATACCATCTTGGGGAGGGAGGGGGAGAAAAATTTAAAACTGGTAGAAGTGATTATTGAAAACTAAAAGTTAATTAATTAATTAAAATAAATAAAATTTGAATATCTGAGGGAAAAATATTCCAAAGGTACATAATTTCCAGTTTTTTACTGTTATTTTGGGTCTTATAATTTAAAATAGCAAGATTAGAGATACTGGTTTTTGGAGAAACCCACTGCAGTCTCTTGTGTGAAATACCTCTAATGACTGAGGCACTAAGTGACTTAGCAAGTTTGTAGAAACCTACCATAATGTGTAGAAAAAGGGACAATCATCTGAGTTTTCAACTGGAGCATTACTGAGAGAACAGAATGCTGCCAGTTAAATGGTAATTAATCTTTAAACTCTCAACATCCATTGCATTTTTTCTGTCCAATTGATCAGAAGAAACATGATGTTTTGGGGCAATATAATTTACCTAGAGTTAGATTCTCAAACCAATGAATATTAGGATGGAGGAAGGGGGAAGAAAAAGGGAAGGAGCTGGGATGTGGAGAAAAGGGATGCAGTTTGAAGCAGATGGGCAAGACTTCTAGGGGAATCTGCCAAGCAGCATTGAATGGGGAGCCAGGACCTATCTTGAAATGGGGATAGGCCTCTGCTTGTGCTAAATTGTATCTATGTGTAGGGAATACAATAACAAACTGATTTACTGACTTAGAACAAGTAACTTAGAGGTCTCCTGAGAAGTCCATTTGTTTGAGAACAACTTTGCTATCACTTCCTTTCTGGGGATGTTGCCTGAAATGAGTTGATTCTCTCTACCCTCTTTTGCCTCTGCTCTCTCCTTTGTGCACTTCTTCCTGCTGACATGCAATCCACTTAGACATTAGTCGGCTCCTCTGGTTTTTCTTCCTCCTTCCTTCCTGCCTCTTGTGACTAGTCTTAATGGGGAATAAATGTCTGAAGAGACCTCCGGTCACACACACACACGTACCCCAACAATAACCACCACCATGCAGGCCTGATGCATTCATGAAGCCGAAGCTTAGAATCACCATTTGTGAAATTCATTGCTGTGAGGCATAAAATGTGAGGAAGTCTTATATGCCGACCTGGGATAATGGAGAGAAGACTAGACTCTGGCAAGATATTGGGAAATCAGTGGAAGTTATAGGAAGATAATGTGATTATGGTCCATATGTTTTTCTAATTTGGTCTGTTTATTGGCTACCTAAAACCTAAGTTTTCACTTTTAATTTAGTCCCCCTCCTTTTCCCCCAGAATCTAATGAAAACTGAATTTTTATTGCATGGAGGAGTGACTGGTAGGAGACCTGAAGTTGGCAGGGACAAGCCCATTGCAGTCTGAATGAGATGGTGAAGCTATGTGACCATCTGCAAGCTAATTCAACTGTCTTGGTCTCAGTTTCCTTATCTACAAAATGAAGATGTTGGTCTAAATGATCCCTAAGGTTCTGTCCAAATCTCACATTCTAAGTTAAGCAACTTCATTCATGCAGATTCTTGTTTTTGAATGACAACGTTGACCCCTTATGTTCTTTCACTGATGGCTCTTCCTCTCCCCTCCCTCTTTTAAACATAACATTATAGAATATTAGAGTTGGGAGGGCTCTTAGAGGTCATTGACCCAATCTTGTCATTCTGGGAGATAACCTGCAACGTTCCCAAAAGTGGCCTTCCAATCAGAGTTTAAGTAGCTTTATATTTCCCTCATTTTATCATCACAGCCTTGTGAGGAAGGTAGCTCAAACAGTATCTATCCCTATTTTACAAATAAGGAAACTAGGGTTGAAATAAATTCAACAGGTCAGGTTAAGAGGCCAAGGTTACACAGCTGGTAAATCCTGGATTTAATTAAGACTTGAACCAAGGTCTTTTGATGCTAAGGTTATTACTCTATCTGGTCCACCCTCCCCCTACTTCATAGCACTAGAAAGTTTGTCACCTTATCTAGCAGCCTGTTTCATTGTTTGGTAACTCTGTTGTTTATTTGTTTGCTTTTTTAGAAAATGTTTATTTATATTGAATTGAAATTTTCCTCTTTGCAATTAATTCCCACTGGTTCTAGTCTAGCCTAATGGATCAATGCAGACTTATCATTTCCTCTGATTTAGACAGTAGTCATTTGTAGTAGTAATTTTAATTATGGTTTTGTCACAATCATTTACAGATATGCCACTCTCCCACTCCTTAGTGAGTCTTCCTTTTTAACAAAAAAGAACAGGTAGCCCCAAATCAATTGATACAGTGATTGTGTCTGATAGAATACATAATGTTCTGTACCCAAATTCACCTACTTCTTTGAGAAAAGGAGGGAAATGGATTTCCTAATATTTTTCACAAAGCCATTGTTCATTACAGTTAAACAGCTTTCATTTTTGCTTTTGTTTATGCACTACAATCTTCACAATGCAGCTAAGATTTCTTTAGAAAATAGATTCCTTTTTACACAGTGCCCTCCAGAAATTCCTCTCCTTATAACCTGGAGACTCTCGAGTCAAAGAGGGGATGATAAGGAAAGAATTATTCTGCCAACTTAAGTAATGCCTCTCCCTACTGCTCCCCGCAATGAGGACGATCTCCAGGGAAAGTGAGCCATAATAAGAGTTGGTCTTTTTATACAGTAGGAATGGTACAACCCCATAGATGGCTTGGCAGTAGGACAATAAGCAGTCAATGCTAACCTTCAGAATTTATCTGGTTCCACCAAAATTCTTTGAGATATCCATTATCATTGGCATTACTCCTGACCTCAGGCAAGACTAATACAATAAAAATCTGTTTGCCTGGTGACTCAAGTCTCATGTGACCGAATCACCTGAACATTAGAGATCATCTTTTGACCCAAATTAAAAATGTGGGGTAACAGGAACAGTTTGCCAGCAAACAGGTTTTCATATTTCCCCACAGAGACAATGCCATACAAAGAGAAAAAGAATTTATAGAGCAGGGAATCCCAAGGCCCTGCATTACATTAAATTTTCCTCTTTCCCTCTCTGACCTTCCCCTCCCTACCTACCCTCATCTCTCTCTCTCTACAAGATCATTATATCTGGTTGAAAAAGAAATTGACATTAATAGAAAATAGATTTCTAAACAATCAAGCCTAATGCCTTTTGAGTATTATGATGATTAATGGTGGACAGTTGAACAGATTATCTGGGATCTAGACATGAAGTAACAAAGACTCATCTTCATAATGTAGACCCTTCAGTCAGGAGCTCAGCTAGCTACTCGTGAAATAATGGGTGCTGTTTCTTTCAGAAGCCAATCTAATGTTGGGAGAGGGAGGCAGTCATTAGGATAAAGGGACAGTTGCAAGAGGAAGATTAAGATACTGATATATTCATGACCGTCTGTCTTTCTTTTTCCAGACTTTCTGGGTAGAATGTTAGATATTTGCTGGTACCATTTTTATGGGCTATCTTTGATCCATTTAGTGAGGAAGGGTCACTTGGGGTGGGCTATGATCTCATCTTACTGTCTTACCACATAAGCTCTTCTTGATTGGGACATAGTCTATGTACTCTTTTTAAAATGAGCATTCCTGTTTAGCTTTAAAAATCTCCTAAGCAGCCACAGAAATTTAAATTCCAGTCCTATAAGCAGAATCTATTCTAGTAACCGTGCCTTCCTAACTCTCCCTCTTTCCCTTACTGGACAGTATAACCATTTTCAACCAAATACCACCCTCACTATGTGTCCTGGGGACCTCCTTCCTCTAATCAAGTCAGAAATTCTCCAAGGATTGCTGACTGCTCTGGCAGTCATGCCTCTGCCTCAGGACCTCACTAGCCATCTCCCAGGAAAGTGTGCTGGGGACATGTGGTCAGTGAAGAAGAGAAGCAACTGCATTTCAGGGTTTGGGCTGCACACCTTCATGGACCTTTACTATGACTTGCTGGGGAAAAGACCCATTTGTTTTTCTTGTGAAGGAAAGAGAAAGAATTTTATTTCTTGCCATTTTAAATTACCAGCTATTGTGAAGAGTTTATTTTATGTGGAAGCCCCAAAGGCCTTAGATAAACATCCCAGGATAAAGTCAGAGTGTCATTACTGGCTCAGTATGTGAGATCTTCCTCAAGTTCTGCCTCAGAGTATGATTTCCCCTCCATTTGACTCTGAAAGGGAAACAAGAAGGCAGGACCCACTTATAAAGGGAGAAGAAACCTCTAGCAGCTGTGGACATCAGATGATCAATAGGGATGAAGACCACAGGGTGGTCTGGGAGCCAGATGCTATTTTGAGGGGGCAGTACTGTCCCTCTAATCCAAAATTTCCCCTTTCCAACTTCTTTCTTTGGAAACAGGCATCCTGGGTCTCATGTTAAAGCCTTGTTTGATCATTGGACACTAAACAGGACATTCTGTAGGACCCTTAAACCTTTTCTCCTTCCTCATAGAATCACAGAACATAAGGGCGGGAACAGATCTTAGAAATTATTTAGTCACAGGAATACAGCACAGAATCACAGGATTTCAGAGTCAGGCTTCTACTCTCTTATTTAATAGATGATGAAACTGATGACCATAAAGGTAAAGTGACTTGTCCAAGTATACACAGTTAGTTAGTAGCAGAGCTGGGCTAGAAACCAAGTTTTCTGATTGGTAATCTAATGCTCTTTCCATTGTGCCACAGTCTTTAAGGCAGTACTGTACACATAGGCATGCATGAAGTGTGGGCCTTGTCGACCTTTTACAAAGTTCGTTCTAAGAAAGAGACAAACGAAATTAGGTTGTGTCCACGTTTTAATGACTCTCAAGTTGGCAACATGCATTGCATGGAAGTTACAGTCCAGAATTGGCTCAATTTGGGGGTTGGGGTAGCCAATTTATATACCTTTTCAACAGAAGCTATCACCCCACCATCATTTGAAATACCTCTTCTATCAGACCACCCTCCAACTATACCAGACCACTCCCAGCTTTGGGCTGTCTAGGCAGAAGACTGTCTCCACCCAAACCTGAGCAGAGCACAATGGAGCTTCCATACTCTTGATTAAATCAATTCTGGCTTGGGTTGAGGTTTGGCCAGGATAAGACTCAATGCAGTCTTATTATTAGTAATGTCCTTCTGAAGAAAAAAAAAAACACCTGAATTTTGGAAAAAGGGGGGAGGGGTTGGGAGGAAAGCTCTTAGTCTTCAAGATACTGATTATGAAGAAAAATTATTTTTCACAGCAATGTATTGATACACCTAGACAAACCTGGCTCATATTCCATGTAGGCTTATGATTGGACAAGCAGTATTCCAGATACTTATCGTGTTATAAAATATTCTGGAGTTCCTAGAATCACAGACTCTTAAAGGGAGTCAACTCAGAGGTCATGTTTTCCAACGTGTGACTGAATAAGGATTGCCCATCACATTCTCTACACCATACCTGACAAGTGGTCCTCCAACATTTGCTTAAAGACCTTTGCTTAAAACGAAGGGATCCACTGCTTCCTGAGACATCCCCTTCAACTTTTGGATAGCTGTCATTCTTAAGAAGTTTTCCTTATATAAAACTTCCATTTTCCTCTTTATAATTTCTACCCATTATCTCTAATTCTGTACTCCCTCACCCTTCCCCTTACCACCAGGGATCCAGCAGAACCAGTTGAATTTCTTTTTTTCATTGGACAGCCTTTTGAATATTTAAAGATAGCAATCAGAAGCCACCATCTTGATCCCTTAGTCTTTTCTTGCTCAGGCTAAACATCCCTAGTTCTTTCAACTGAGCCTCCTGAGACATGAACTGGAGACCCTTCGTCATTCTGATTGTATTAATTTAGCTATCTGACAGTTTATCTTTCTTAAAATATGGTAACTCAAACTAAACCCAGTACTCCAGATGTCTGATAACAACAAAGTACAGCAGAATTACCCCACTTTCTCCATCCTTGACATTATATCCCTCTCAATTCAAAATAATGTTCTAGTTTCAATGGCTGTTACATCACATTGTTGACTCATACTGAGTTTGCACTTCACAAAACTCCCAGATCTTTTTCAAGATAAGTGGTGTGCTAGCCACACTTCCCTTGTCTTCTAGTTGAGGTAGATTTTTTTTTCTATCCAAGTATGAGACTATATTTTCCCCTATTAAATTTCATCTTATTAGCTTGGGCCCAAAGTTCTAGCCTGTTGAGATCTTTTTGGATCTTATTCTACTATCCAATGCATTCACTATTAATTCTGCAATTTACTAAACATGCCACCTATGACTTTATTGAAGTCTTTAATACACATAGTATGTTGTACAGAGCCAAGCCCGGCTCCCTGAGGCTGGCACTATTCCAGAGAGCATTCAAATTGGAATGAAGTTATTAAGGACTACTATTTGAATTGATAATTCAACCAGTTCTTGAATCCACCTATATGCACCATTAGCTGACCTACAGCTCTCAATATTGTCCAAAAGAACAGCATGATAATTTTTGTCAAATGCTTCTTATAAATGTAGGCACATTTTAGCTACATCATTCCGTTGACATACCAGTCTAACAACCTTGCTAACAAAGAAAATTGGGTTAGCCTGGTATGATACAGTCTGGATGAAGCTTCCTTTTCCAGATGTGCACGGACTCTCTCTTTAATAATCCCTGCTAGAATTTTGCTGGGCATCTATGTAGCACAGTGGATAGAGTGTCATTCTTGAAGTCAGGAAGACTCATCTTCCTGAATTCAAATGTGGCCTCAGGCATTTATTAGCTATAAGTCATTTAACCCTGTTTGCCTTAGTTTCTTCATCTGTAAAATGAGCTGGAGAAGGAAATGGCAAACTATTCCAGTATCTTTGCCAAGAAAATCCCAAATGGGGTCATGAAGAGTCAGATAAGACTGAAAAAGGATTGAGAGAATTTTGCTGTGAATCAAAATCAAGTTCACTGGATTACAGATTATAGACTCCAGTGTCTTCTTTTTCTTCTTCAGTTTTTTTTAAAATTAGAATAATGTTCTGTTCTATTCTCCTTCTGAGATACATCTCCCATTCCCCATGATCTTTTAAATATCACTGACAATGGCTCATCAATTGCATCCAACCATTCTTCCAGCACCCTGATGTAGTTTCCCTAGTGACTTGAAATCATTAACGACATCTAGGTTCTCTTATTGTCTCCCTTTTTATCTTGCACATTAAGTCTCCAAGAAGAAGCATGGCATAGTGGATAGAAAGCTGTTTTTGGAGCCAAGAAGTCCTGAGTTCAAGGCCTGTTTCTTAACACATACTGACTGCATGACTCTAAGCAAGCTACTTGGCCCCAGTGTGCCCTCAGAAACTACAAGTTGTTGAAACTTATGGCGCATTTTCACTTTAAGTTGTACTCTAAGTTTACACATTTGTACTTTAAGTAAACTCTAAGCCATAGGGAAGGTCCCAACTTGCATTGGTAAATGGAGTTCCATTCTTGAGAATTCCCTGCACAAAAATAAATAAATAAATCACAGGTCATTTCTGTCCCTATCTGATATGAAGTCTCAGTTAGTCATTTATGTTTTATCCTTTCCTGTCTGAAGATCATTCTTCTCAACAGAGGAAACAGAAGGAGAATGAGAGTTGAGCCGCGATGCTTGATCTCTGTTATATATTATCATCCTCCTATCTGTCTCAAGCGATACTCTTTCATTCTCCTCCTAGTATAACATAAAAAAGTTGATAGGGAATTGATTCAGAGAAGATGACATTGCAGATACCTTGATTCTCAAGCAAACATACAGCTTGTGTTCAAATTTTCATCATAGGCCCCTAAGAAACACAAACAAGGGAAACTCAAACCCAAACAGAAATATTTACCTTGGTTCATTCTGCAGATAAAATAGATGATGGGTCCTTGGTTATAGACCAAGAATGACATCACAGATATCCCTTTGCAGCAGGCTTAATGGACCTATGGGCAGCTAAATGATGCAGTGGATAGAGTGCTGGACCTGAAGTCAGGAAGACATCTTCCTGAATTCAAACCTGGCCTCGGACACTTACTAGCTATGTGACCCTGGACAAATCACTTAACCCTGTTTGCCTCAGTTTCCTCATCTGTGAAATGAGCTGCAGAAGGAAATGGCAAACCACTCCAGTATCTTTGCCAAGAAAACCTCAAATAGGGGGCAGCTAGGTGGTGCAGTGGATAGAGCACCAGCCCTGAAGTCAGGAGGACCCGAGTTCAAATCCAGCCTCAGACCAAACACTTGACACTTACTAGTTGTGTGACCCTGGGCAAGTCACTTAATCCCAATTGCCTAAAAAAAGAAAAGAAAAGAAAAATAAAGAAAAACCCCAAATAGGGTCACAAAGAATCAGAAATAACTAAAACAAATGAACAACACTGGACCTACAACCCCCAAGTTCAGCACTTATTCTTTTCTTCTGACTACCCCCCCCCAATCCCAGCTATTTTAGGATCACAGAATATTAGGGTCAAAAGGCAGCACAGGTAACTAAATCCCAGGAAACCAATCTCAGTTTGCCAGTTTGACTCTTGACTTCCCACAGATGATAGGAAACTATGAGATATTAGATGGGGTAGATAAATGGGGCTGAAATATTTCACAAATGTTCCAATCTTAGAGTAAGTAGATAATACTAATCAGAGGGGTTGACAGAGTTACTCTGATGGCCTGCAGTCATAGTCATCAATCACTCTAGTTGTCTTTATGTCTTTGTCAATCCTCCTTCTCTTGGTGAAGGGACTATTCTGACCATCCTGTATCAGGAGCCAAAGCAAATGATTTTCCAAGTGATGGAGCTAGGACTTCAATCCAGGTCTTTTTGAGTCCTACTCTTTTTGCCAAGTTGTTTTATGTTCCTCAGACTTGGAACATGTCTTTGGACTTCCTCCTTTTCCCCTAGACCTCAGGGCAGAAAACTCCAGTAGCAGAGTTAGCCTAGCAATTCCTGACTCACGTGCTTATAACATCCAAGGCCTTCTCTGAGTTTGATTTCAGGATATCTTTTCCCCTCCCTTTAGCTCTAATCATTCTCCTGGGAGTTTAATCTTAAATCTCAAATTACTATTTTCTAAGATGAAATTCTTTTAGAAAATAAAGCAAGGTATTTTCATGGAATGACCCTTATAGTCTTCCCAATGATCATGGATCATAACCTTAGAGATCAGGGATCAGCAAACTACAGCTTGCTGCCTGCTGCCTGTTTTTGTGTGACCCAGTGGGCTAAAAATGGTCTTTGCATTTTAAAATAACATTTTGTTGTATTTACCCTAAATGTAAAAAACAAAACAAAACATTCTTCCCTCACTAGATGTACAAAAACAGGTGGCAGGCTGAATTTGGCCCTGGGGCAGTAGTTTCCCTAGCCCTAACCTAGTCCAGCCCCTGCATTTCACAGATGAGGATACTGAGGCCAACAGAAATAGTTGACTGGTCCATGGTTATACAGATAGCAAATAACACAGGCAGGATTTGAACCTTGGTTCATGTGCTGACTCCAGGTCCAGCACTATCCGCTATGCCAAGGTACTAGCAAGTGAACTGTGCCAACTTCTCCTTCATTGATTAAACAAACATTCCTCCCAGGCATCAGGTGCCTTGTTTTCATTCTTCATGGAAGGGTGTTTGTTCACTTACTCCGAAAGGGAAAAGGTATTTTCTATTCTCCATGATTTTCCTAGGGTATCTAGAGGTCCTGCCATTTGTTTAGTCTGTCTCTAGTCAGTTTCTTACTCTAGCTTACTTTGGGGGTGGCTTGGTGGTAGTAGAGGGTATGAATGGGTGAATCAAGGTAGTGCTCTGTATCTGTGGATGGGTTTAAAGTTCAATTCTAGCTCAAGGAATTAAATGAGAAAATCTCTAAGTCAAGCAAGAATCCTTAAATCTCTATTCCAAAGATACTTCATTTTATTAAGCAAGCACTCCCTCACATAGTTCACAACTCCTCCACATCTTAGTAGATGATTCATGAGTTGCTATAGCCAAAAACATCCATCATTTGTTGGCTCTTCTTCTGATGATGAGCCTCTCTGACCTTAGCCAGGTCAGTCCCCAGACAATAGATGATGGGTCTGTCTCCAAGCCTATACTTGAAGCCTTTCCAGCTTGGTAGGACTTGTCAATACAGTACTTGCACTTCTTTGGCACAGCCTTCGATAAATTGGGGTTACTTCTGAGAGAAATGATTGCTAATAACCAATGATTTGGGGATAGACAGAGTTCTCCCCTTTTTCTAAAGTCCTGATTTTAAAAAGCTTAGTCTCTTGAAGGATATTGCTGATAATGAGGTTGAACTAACTTTCTTGTTCAGACCCCTCCTGAGTGGAGTAGCCATTGTGTTCTGCTCAGGCTTGGGTAGGACATACATTCTTTGAATAACTTGCCTAAGGCTGGGGGTGGTCTGGGTATAGAGATAAGTCTCTCTGTCCAAGGATAATATGATATCCACTCTCAGCCCCTCATTGAACACTTACTCTTCCAAGGGTATATAAACTGTGAGCCCACTGCCATGATTGTCTTTGGTGTAAGAGAGATGGCCAAATGACCATTCTTTTATTAGTAATGTGCTGGCCTTATTAATAAAATTATTAAATTACCCAGAAACTATGTCTCTCGAACCATTTTATCATCACACTTCCAGGCCATGATGATATCTTTGTATGCCTCAACCTAACACAGTGCCTGGTACGTAATAAGAGCTTAGGAAACATGTTTTGAATGATTGTAGTAGGACTATCATATAGGAAAATAATAATAATAGTTCATATATTTATAGCCCACCACCTGCTACTAATCTAAAAGAACTACTGGCTCTGAGTCTACTGGCACCTCCCTGAATTTTGTCTTTTCCTTTTCAGAGACTGTGCTATTCATATATCCCACATCTGGTATGGTAGGAGTTCTTAATCTGGAGTCTATAGACCACTAATGAGTCCATGGATAGATTTCAAGAGGTCTGTGAACTTGGATGGGAAAAACAAAACTACATCTTTCTTTTTACTAACCTCTTTTTCCTTCAATTATGAATGTAGATAACAAGTTATTTTTCTGAAAAGGCTTCACCAGACCGACCGTTGAAGGGGTCCATAACACAAAAATGGTCAAGAACCCATGAGTTAGTGTTTGGCATCACAGCTCCCGAAATACTGCTGTAACTGCATTAGAGGTCATTAAGACCCAGGATTTCTCAACCTCTTCAGCTATACAAGCAGGCTATTTCTCCTGATATCCATTCTTCCCATATCCCCATGGCTCTCACTTACTCTTAACTCAGAATTAAGATTGGGACCCATAACTCATAACTAGATACTCTTCCTTTCTCATTCTTATTCCCTAGTATTATACTCTTTCTCTCAACACACATTCAATAACTGTTCCATTTTGTTATGTTTCTCTCTCCCTGTCTCTCTCTTTTCTCCACTTCTTCCTCCTCTCCTCTTTTCTCTCTGTCTCTCTTTTTCTATCCCACTGTCTCTCTTACACACACACACACACACACACACACACACACACACACACACACACACACACATGCAATCTCTCACATTGCTGCATTCTCTTTGCACTATCACAAACACCTAGGGTTCAAGCCTACTACCAATCATCATTTTCACAAACTGTCAAGGGTAGGGAGAGGAGGAGGGGGTTGAGGTAAGGATTAGCAACTTTGAAAAGCTGTCTGCCTTACTCTGGCTTCACAACCTTAGTTTATCTAACAGCTAGTAACTAAAAGAATCAAGACTTGGGCCTGGACCCTCCAACTCTAAATCCAGTGCTCATTTCATTGGCATTTTGCTGTGTTATTACCCATGATGTTCTTTCCAATCTTATTTGTCTCTTACCAATTTGGGGCCTAGGGGCTACAGATATTGATGAGAAGATTTCCACTGTGTTGTTTGCCAATATAATTTAAAATATGCAAAATGTCCCATGTCCCTCTTTTTGCTCTCCCAAGTTACCTCTGGCATTTTTAGTTGGCAGCTAATAAAACAAAAGAAGGCCTCTCTGGCTGATCCTTCTCTCTAGCTGGAATGATTAATTTGTAGTCATTTGGAAGTAGCAGATTTTACCTCTAGCTACAGCCAGCCCTACCTGGCTAGTCTGCTACAGCCTCATGCCCTCTGGTGTGAACAGGTAATTGGCAAGTTTGCTAATGGTTCATTAGGAACATTGTCACTTTGAGGAAGGGACAAAAGGTGGAAAGCAAGGGAAGTCATCTGGGTGGTTTGTTTATCACAGAATCATAAGATATGAAAAATTTTGTTCCTAGGTTTCTCCATGATCTATAGAGAATAATAGTTGGAATTCTTTTGCTCCTTTTAAAGTTAACCTTTCTTCCTCTCTCCACACATACACTTAAAAAATTATATATAGTACATAGTGCACTCTGTTTTTCATCAAAGAATCTAGGTTTGAATCCCATCTCTGCTACTTACTTCTATGACCTTAGACAAGCCATTCAGATTATATGGGTCTCTGTTTAGTTATCTGTAAAATGAAAGGGTTGGGCTAACCCTTTTGTGTTGTGGAACCCTTTGGCAGTCTGGTGAAGCCTATGGACCCCCTCTCAGGATGATTTAAAATGTATAAAATAAGATACATAGGATTACAAAAGAAAATCTAATTATAGTTTTTTTAAGCTCATGAAGCTTATGGATCTCTTCTCAGCATAATGTTTTAAATGCACAAAATATATAGGATTAAAAAATAACCAATTATACTGTTATGGTTATAAAATATATATGTTTATTTTTTTTATAAGTTCCAAGGTAAGAAATGCTAGCCTAGATGATCTCTCCAATGTTTATTCTATTTCTGAGGCCATTAATTCTAGAGTCTGGAGAGCAGTCAAGAGACCCGAGTCATTTCTGCAGCAGTATGATCAAATCCTGTTATTCCCAGAGATCAAGGATAACTACTCATGAATCTCAGTGGCTAAATCTGTGTGTTCTAGTTGAGAGAAATTAAAGAAACTGTAGGTTATCCTTTCCTCCAACTTTGGTAGGGAGGTAGGGAGGGGGGCGGTGGCGTACTGAGCTAGAGCTTAACTTTTCACTCAGTAGCCTTTTCTGCGATGTACTTGCTTTTCAATAAGGCCACCAATTCTAGACCATGGCCTGCAGTCAAGAGATTTGACACAAAACTAAAAGGAAACTTTCATCTGATCCAGAGGCTCTTAACTTGGGGTTTGTGAACTTTAACATCTATGTGCATGTGTATGTATATGTACATATGTTTATATATATATATATGTATATATACATGTGTATGAATGTGTGTATATATATATATTATGTTGACAACTATATTTCAATATAATTAGTTTTTTTTGTAATCATATTATCTTATGAATTTAAAAACATTATTTTAAGAAGGCATCCATAGGCTTCACCAGACTGCCAAAGGGGTCCATGACACACAAAAATTAAGAATCCCTGATTGAGTCTCCAATTTTACAGCTGGAAAAACTGGGACATGGAAGAGTTAAGTGGCTTGCCAAGATTCATATAGCTGGTATAAGAGCCAAAATTCAAACCCAGATCTCTGAACTCAAAGTCCAATGCTCTTTCCACTGCACTATTACAATTCTGCATGTTTTGCATTATAGTGGTAGACAACCTAGACTACAGTCCACATATGTCTTCCCTTCTTCAATGTGTTCTCTGACCAGACTGATAAGAGGCAAAAGAGCATGCAAGGTATGGCATGTAGATATGTTAGTGGAAAGAGCCCTGACTGAATCTGGAATCAGAGAACCTGGGTTTGAATATTCTGACAGTATATCAGCTTCTAGCCTGGCCATCTTGTTGGCTGTCTCTATCATCTCCGCATTTCATTTCCAGAGATCCCTGCTCACATGTGAACAAGGATTGTGGGACCCATTTGTACCACCTTCTGGGAGTTTCTGTCACCCTGGAGACATTGGAAAAGGGAGTGTGGGGAAACTGCAGCTGACAAAGAGTATTTTCAAACGGTTTGGAAGCAGCCCTTATTATGACAGGTGTCAAACCTGTGCAGTAATCACTGTCACTCCAGGGAAATAATAATAATACTTTGTACTTATAATGGCACTTTTGATCTTCCCAGTAATTTACAAACATTACCAAATAAGGTGTCATCAGCTCCTCCTCACTCCAAACTCTACCCTCACCCTCACCCCAACTAGTCAGTTGGGTGAGGATTATGAATGCTACCAACTGCTTCTAAGCAAGGGCCAACTTTGACTCCCAAAATGGAGATGAAAACAGAGCCATTTTTTTAAGCACCTGCTGTGTTGAAAGAACAATGCTAGACTTTAGAGTGGTTCAAATTATAGTTTGCTGAGGTTGGGAATAAGACTCAGATAATTTTACCTTTAAAGCTTGTTACCTCTATTCCCTTAGATGAGTCATCATTTAACCTTTGTAAATCCCAGGTCCCTCATTTATGAAATGGGCATGGGTGTTAGACTAGATGACCTGAGAGGGCTCTTTCCACTCTAGATCTATGTCTTCGTGAACCTATAATACACAGCTATTAGAATGAAAAGGGGACTTAGAAGCCATCCAATCCAACCTCTTTCCTAATTCAGGAATCCATTCTACAAATCCATGCAAGAATGGAAAAGTCTTCCATCAAAACAAAGGATCTGGGCTTGAAGTTCAGCTCTCTTACTACTTGTGTGACCTTGGAACCATGTCTTTCTGATGCTTCTTATCTTTAAAAGAGGGAAGAAGGAACTACCTAGATGATCTCTAACTCTACATCTTGGGACTATGACTTTCACAAAAGTAGTCATTCAACTTCTACTTTGATTGGTTTCTGCTCCCTCCTCTTCAAGTCGAAGGATCCCATTTTTTTTTCTTGGAGAATTCTAATTGTTAGTAAGTTTTCTACCTTGTAGAGTCTATATCAAGTGGGGTCCTTATTGGAACTCCTGTTAGATTGGGTCCCCAGTGGTGAGAGTAACTACTGCTCCCCTTTAGGGCTCTAGGCCTACCTTTGAGGGACAGTGGGGTTACCTTTAATGCCATTAGCTAAAGCCCCCTTTCTGTGTCCTACCTATTTTTGACTGTCAAGTTAGAATTTAGATCTCCCTTACATCATTGATACTTGCCAGTATCATTTCACTAATTCATATAAATTAACTTTCAAAATGGGATAGTTACAGAGAAGGTATATTAAGAACAGGATTACAAACCATTCTTCCAAACTTTGACATATTCTCCCCATCCCATCCCAATCCTGGAGAGAGTGGGCTGAGCCTTAAAAGCAGTTTCTACAAGGCATTTGTTCCACAGAAATTCGCTTCCAAATTCAGCATAGCTGATGGACAGTCACTCTCTTGCTTTTAGGATTTGGCATCTTGGTTTTGGGGATCAATCCACTGCTAGGCTGAGCTCTGGCAGATCCTCAGGATCTGTCTCCCGGATCTTCCTGACTCCAGGCTCAGTGCTTATATACTGGTAGACTGTAAACCCTGGAATGAACTATAGCTCCAGGTCCTCTGTCAGATTCTTCTCCTGATTTTATGACAGCCTAGTCTGTTCCATCTTGAATACTCCATAACCCAATCCAGGAAGCAATAAATATAGCACAGAAAGAAGGAACAATAGTGCCATGTTATACAATGCCCTTAACCCAGGAGAAGAGATAGGAGGCCTTTGCCACCATTGACTCTACCACTGTCAGCAACAGCAGGTCCCTGGCTTCATGGCAGTACTAGGTGAGAGAGGATCTACCCCACCACCCCAATCAGCACCAGCTCATTCTTCTTGCTTACCACAGAGACAGAGCATTCCCTACAGTAATGTTTTGTGCATACTCTTCTTGCTTCTCAGCATCTAATTAAAAAGGTATGCCATAGGTAGATTAGAAAGCAGCCATAGAAGCACTACCCTAGAGTGGATTACCCAATCCTTCCATTCCACTGTCATCAGGCACTTCCAGAAGTTGGCTAACTAAACTTGTGCCAGCTCCTGGAATTGAGCCCCTAGTGGCCACTCCCCTCGCTTGCATTTTCACTACCTGACATTTTCACCCTTCTGCTGTTTTTTACCATTGCACAGCCAGATTTGTTAAAATTACGATAACTATAACCTACAAGGGAAATAGTAAGGATGAAAGGATATTGCCTGGGTATCTGATAAATAGATATTTAACGCCATCTTTTGAGGGGCAATTTTCAGTGTCGTGGTCTACTTCCTAGGCCCTAATTACCTTGTGCTACCTTGAGCTTCCTATGAGATTGAACATTTAGATATTTTGCCTTTTTGTGCAAAAAAAAAAACCTCAAATTCCTTTTGTGATGATGCTTTATTTGATTTCTTTTTGCTTCACCAGCTGATAACTGTCCTTAGCCCCTCTTAAGAACAAAACATTTTAGGGGTACAGATTATCATCCATTCTGCTTTTGGAAGTAGAATTTAATTTAAATAATCCCTATTCTACTGAAGCTAAATAACCATGAAGGGGGTTGGGGGCAAAGGACGTGCATTTATTGACTATCAACTATGTGTCAGGTAAGTAACAACAACAATAACAACAACAATAATAATAGTTAACATTTATATAAGGCCTACTATGTACCAGGCACTGTGCTAAGCACTGTACAGAATATTATTTTATTTGATCCTTACAGCAACCCTGTGAAAGGGGGGAGGAAACTGAGGCAGGAAGTATCTGAGGTCACATTTGAGCTCAGATCTTCCTGACTCCAGGCCCAGTGCTCTATCTACTTTGCCACCAGCTGCTATGGATCAGGATGGTTTCTGTTCTGCTGTTAACTTGCTGTGTGACCTTTGGCAAATCACATTACTTCCCTGGGTCTCTGTTTCCCCAACTATAAAATGGGGATGAGAATACCTATAATATCTGGCTCCCAAAGTTCAGGAGGAAGCATACGTAAATCTTAAGATACTATATAAATCTGAGATTGTTCATTTTTTTAAATTCTGTGATTTATTCTTAGAGGAGAATGTATATTTTCTCTCACTACACATCCTATCCCCTATCATGGCTTTTCATATTTTGAAAAGGGATAGATAGTGATTGGATCCATGATTTCCTTATTATAGTGAAGAAACTCTAGCAATACAGGTCAGCCTCTCGTCTCTAATTTACAGTTTTAGATAGGTGCCTATAGCACTGAGTAGTTAAAAGATTTACCCAGGATCACATAGTCAGTATGTATCAGAAGTAATACTTGAATCCAGGTCTTCCTAGCCAAAGCAACTCCTACGAAGCAGAGTCCAGTCATTCCTGTCAACTGTCAACCATTTTCCACACACAGGGCAGCCTGGCATCAAACATCAAGATGCTCTAAGGAGTGAAAGGAGCCAGTGTGTCCTAGGCAAGTCAAACCACCATCACTACCCCCTTGAGCACCTCATGCCCTGGACTCTAAGCCTAAGAACCTTGGAAATATCAGTGCCACCAATTCACCACACCTGCTTCCAGCCCAGCCCTTACAGCCACTATTGAAGAGAGAAATCATGGTGGAGAGCAGATCTACCTTTCTCATCACCACCAGCAACTGACTAACCACTACCAAAAAGCAAATAAGTACTGGAGTCCTCCAGACCACTAGAACTAATTCCAGTCTAGCACTCATGGCCCATCCTCCGAGGAAGCAATTCCTGTGGAGAAGGGTCTAGTCATCCTTACCATCTGTTCCACATCTTGGGCAAGTATAGCCACCCTAGCTGAAGCAGCAAATCACCCGGAAGGAGATATGGGAGGCAATGCCACAAAAGTCAGACTACTACTACCTCCTCCCTTCAGATCTTGGTGAAGATGGCCCAGGATTACTTCTAGCCCAGTGCATTCAGACAGCATCCTGGGAAGCAACTTCTCAGGAGACATAGTCTGACGACTGATCCTGAAGGTGCTACGTCCATAGTTGCTAGAGAATCAGAAAGGAACATTCTTGCTACCAACCTCCTTGCCACTGCCAAATGGTTCAACCTTAGAAACTGACATTATTTTATCAGTGGAAATGACATTAAATAAGAAATATTAATATCTGCTTTCTCATTGCACCATGGGACTTTTCCGTTTGACTTAGAGCTGAAACCTTCCATATGTGCTGTTTCTTCCATTAAAACATGAGCTTCTTTGAAAGCAGGTACTCACTTGCTTTTTTTTATGTGTATCACCTTGTGCTTTGCACATACTAAGTGCTTAATAAATGCTTTATTCATCGATTCATTTAATGCCATTTCTCAAAAAGATAATAACAATGCCTAACATGTATATCATATTAAATTTTGCAAAGCTCTTTACATATTATCTTATTTGATCCTCACTAAAACCGTAAGAAGTAGTCGCTATTATTCTGCCAATTTTATAGATGAGGAAATAGGATGAAAAAGGTGAAATAACTGGCCAGGGTTACAGAGCTAAGAAATGCATGAAGTAGGATTTGAACCTTGGTTCTAGACCAGTGCTCTAGGAAAGTTCTCCATGCTGCCTATCTCTTTGGAAAAATGCTATTAAATATGTGTGCCTCCTTTTATGAAGGCTAAATACTTTCTCAAAAAATACCCCATTTTAATTCAACTGTCATCTAACTTAAGTATATCAACTTCTGAGTCAGAGTAGGGTACGCCTTGGGCTTTATCTTGGGTATGAATTTTCTTACCTATGTCAATTACCACCATTCACCTGCTTAGGAAACCCTAGATGTTCAGTCAGTTGAATTCAGTACGGACCATGAATCTGAGCTCATTTCAGGGCTAGGCTTTCCAGCTCTGCTCCATGAAATGAACTCCTTTATTGGCATCCCTGAACTTTGCCACTTCTTCTAATCACTCACACCTTTTGGTGTAGGCTGAAGGCGATAAGTCCAGGTTTATCTGTCTCAGAAAATCAGCACTAAGTGGTTCATTCCACTGCTACCTTGTTGGACTTGCAAGTTAATTCTCTTTACAAAGGCAATTCTTGGGGCAGTAAGGAATAGTGGAAAGCCTCAAAGCTGAAGTTTTGCAGTGAGAACTGGTGTTTAGGCAAGACTTGCAGAAAACAAAGAAAGAAGTTGCAACTGGGGAGTGTCTTCCTGGGGCTTCAATCTGAGAACTCCTGCTCCAAGCATATCCCCTCTGTAGGTAAAAGTTGGGTGAAATTATAATAGGCCTTTCATCCTCCAGTCTCACACTGCTAAGCAGCTCGTCTCTTAGACACATTGTATTTTTTGAAGATCCCAAGATTTTTTTCCCCCTAAACCTAGGGTTAGAGTTTCATTCTGTGTTGTTCTGTAAAGGTTCCATTAAAGAGATGCCTTTTTCCTAAGTCTTCCCACAAAGTCCCTTCCCAGGAAAGTAATACTATAATCATACCTTTGTGGGTTCTTCAGCACCTTTTTCTCAACGAATTCAAAGTACTTTCAAAATAGGAGTTACAAATCCTTTCATTGTTTTCCAACCAGGAAGCCACTTGGAAGCCATCTCCCAATTGGTACTTATGTAGGGAGGGAGTAGGAAAGGAAAGGAGGCATCTGTATCAGAAGCAGTCTGAAGTTTGGTTTCAGTACAAGAAACCTGTTTTCTTATATGTGAGCATGCCAATTTTTTGTCTTGACAGAACACATATGAAGAGCTAGTAGAGGACCAGCAGGTAGACTGTTTCTTAACAGTCTGTTTCTTAACAGTCATGGATATATGAAGATATAAAGGAACATCAGAGTTGATGGGGCTTGTCAATGGAGAGGAACATGGTAGGCCTGAGCAAGCATTACAAAATGGAATGACTCAGGAGAAGGTGTGTAAAGGACATCATCAGAGAAATATTTGGCCAGAGGAAAAAAAAAAGATGGTCATACATGGCAGGTTATACATCAAAAATAAGGGATCACCATTGGATAACCTGTATTCTCTACTGGTATCCAAGAAATGAAAAGAATGAGAGGAAGGTCCCTAGAATAGTTTTACAGGAGAACATGGCCAAAAGTTGTGCAGGATGGGCAGATATGGATGGCTTGTTATCATTTTTTTTTGAGAAAGTACCCAACTAGATTTTGAAGCTGTTTTCAAAGCTGCTTCAATAGACCATTTCAATCTATACACATCTTTGATCAAGGAATTAGAGAGAAGAGAGGGAAAGACTAGGCAGGAGTATATTAAAAGTATCTCAGAAAGGTATTTGTCAAACTGTTTCCTAAATATTCCCAGAGGAGATTCCAAAGCGTCTGTGTAACTGAGAGGAATCAATTGGTAGGTGGTGTATGTAGATATGTAAGCATGTTCACACTCTAATAAGCTCATCATTCTGCGTCTCTGAACCATGTTCTGTATATGTGACATTTCAAAGCCCTCTATAGAACATGTGCTAGCATCATTTTGTTATCTACAGCTGTAACTGTTGTGGCTGCTCCTGGTGTCTCTTTCAGCGTGAGCTACCCTTTTATTGCTAGGTCCCAGCTGGTACTCCCATCTGATACCATAGAGTAGAATAGAGAAGGCAGATCTCATTGGGACAGATGGGAAATCAGGAGACTTTCCAAGAGATGAAGAAAGCTCGTGTTAGCATTTAAAAAAAAAAGAAAAAGAAAAACAGAAAAACTTGGAAAATGTCCAATGTGCGGTGAGATCCAACCAACAAACTTTAATATTGAGTAAATAAAAAATGGTACTTACCTACCTAGCTATGTAAAAGTTTGCTGATTAAGCACTTTGCTATCAGGTAACATTTTAAAACCTAGTTGCTTGAGTTTTACAACTCCCCAGAAGATCAGGACCTTCTTATCCATTTAAAGTTTCTGTATTTAAAATGAACTGATTTATATATCCAGGGGAGATCTCTCCTGTCCCTCAGTGACTGATCCACTTGTGCAAACTTAAATTAAGGCTCAGCCTCTCTGGGACTCAGTTTCTTTCTCTGTGGAATGGCTATTATGATAAAATTTGAGAAAATCCTTTCTGTGAGGTCTTTTGAACTCCTTAGAGAGAACTGGGGTTTTCCTTGTTTTGGGGCTGGA
This sequence comes from Phascolarctos cinereus, assembly GCF_003287225.1. Classification (NCBI taxonomy): domain Eukaryota; kingdom Metazoa; phylum Chordata; class Mammalia; order Diprotodontia; family Phascolarctidae; genus Phascolarctos; species Phascolarctos cinereus. The sequence continues at coordinate 121,101,293 of NW_027555736.1, forward strand.
AGTTATAGCTCTCCCATTGTTTGTTCTCCTTTTGATTCCACTAGGCCCAATTTGTTTTAATGATTTCCTTTCCCGTGTAATTGGATGCAATGATTAGACAACCCTTGGTAGCACAGTGGAGTTTCCCTTTAAACCAGGGCAATTGGCCCACTCTGACACCAAGGGGTAGAATCAATCACTTAAAATAAGTGGAGGGGAGATACAGGTCCTTGCTCCCGGCAGGATGGCAGTGGAAAGCAAAAGCAGGCCTGCTGAGGGGTTTTGAAAGCAGGTTCATCAGAGAAAGCAAGGGACGATATTCACAATATAGGACATTTTGCTCTCACTGAGAAAGTCACAGTGCTTTAAGCACCTGCTATTTGGCACGTGGTGATTGGCTATTCCCCTGCAGCTGGTGATCCTGGTGTTCAAGCAGAGAAAGACAGGACAGGGAGAGAGGGGACTGTTGTGCTCTACTGGCAGAAGAACATTTCCGAAGTTTGTCCAGTCCCTTGTGGTTAAAAGCTGCTTCTGGGAGATGGCTCCTTCCATCTCACCTGCCTTTCCCCTTGAGAGTGATAATAATTTAGATTTTCAAATCACTTTGCGGTAGATCAATTTTTTTCCCACAACAACCCATCAGGTGTTTATTCTCATTTTACAGATAAGGAGACTGAGACAACCCAGCACCACATGGCTAATAAGGATCAGAGCAAAGACTAGAAGGCTGGTCTTTAGATTTCATTTGTATTTCAAGACCCATGCTCTTTCCTTTATAACATATCTTTTCCCTTTCTCTTGAGGAGACTAAAGATGCTGCTTAGGACTAAGGCTTGACAAATAAAATACAGTCACAGAGATTCTTTCACTCTACCCCAGATATGGTTCCACATGTTTCTGACCCCCAAGCCCTTCCGCTGGATAAGTCCCTTCTGGCCCTATAAGTACCTTCTTCCGTGTCTTTTAGAAAGAAATCTGTTTTGTATTAAATTCCAGTAGAATATAAACTCCTTGAGGGTAGGGATTGTTGTTTTTGTTTCTTCAGGCAGAGTGCCTGGCCGGCAGCAAGGGCTGAATAAAAGTTTGTTGAACTGAACACTGAGGTTCTAGGGAGAGCTTCTTCACCTCCCTACCACACTCTGCTCACCCCCAAACCAATTTCCTATGGCCAAGATATTTTTATGCGTAAATTTTCTCTGTTTTCATCTCCAGCTTTTCTTAGATTAGAATCTGAGGATTTTAGCCCTGAAAGGAACCTGGGAGTCTACCTAGTTTACATTATCATTTCAATCTGAGAAAAATGAACCTTCCAAGGCAGGGAACAATTTATCAAAAGTCACACAGGTAGTTAATGACAGAGCTAGGATTAGTATCCAGATTTCCTGACTCCTGGGACAGCTAGGAAATATAATGGATAAAGCTCTGGGCCTAGAGTCAGGAAGACCAGAGTTCGAAGCCAGCTTTAGACACTTGCTAGCTAACCTTTTTAGCTCACAGGCCATTGCTTGCCAACCCCGGATCAGAGTTCTTATGTCTGCCAGAATACTTCATTTTTACATTATTGATGTTATAGTATAAGTCATTCTTCTAGTTCTCATGATTTCACTCTGCATCAGTTCATACAGTGTCTTTCCGTGTCTTTTGGAAACTATCTTTTTTCTTTGTTTCTTACAGCACCTTAGTATTCTATTATATTCCTATCCTATGACTGAATACACTGTAACACATGTAGTCTAGAATTATTGGTCTTGATATGGAATAGAAATCAGGGGTCAACTAGTTCAAACTCCCTCATTTTGTGCATAAGGAAGTTGAAACCCTGAGAGATCTTGTCAAAGACGATCCAGAGGGATAAGGGGCAGAGTTAGGATTCAAGTCTAATTTTTCTGATGCTCAAGCCAATGTTCTTTCCATTTTTATCAAGATGCTGGCACAGTGGCCATTGGCAATAATGGGTTTGATATTTGGGCCAATCTGTTCATAATTTCACCTATGAATCCCTTACTAATTGTTAAGTCGATGCCCAAAGTCTTGGTAATTTATTTCATCAAGATGACCAATTTTATCTATAATATCCAATGTGTTTACTGCAGTTTCTTAGTCTAATGCCTCTACTTTATTTAGCAGTAGAACTTTCTCTATTCTTTTCCTTCAGTTAAATATATGAAATAATTAATTACATCTGTGCTATTTTCTTTATTGACTTTTCTGAACATACCTCTTTCTCTTTTTTTTTCAATTTTTATTACTGTTGTTTTCACCTTACATTCATTTCCAAATATATTTGTCCCATTTCCCTACCCAGAGAACCATCTCCTATTACAAAGAATGAAAGAGGAAAAAAAAAACTTGAGCAAAATCTACCATTATTTCAACAAGGTCTGACAGTATATATAGTGCTCCCCACCTACCATTCTGCAAATAAAGGGGTTGTACTTTCTTATATCTTTTTCAGGGTCAAGACAAGTCATTATAATGATTACACAGCTCAAAATGTCTTTTTCCACTGAATTAATCAAGGGGGCTCACTGACTATGAATTTTATGTATTTAAGAAACCACTTATTAATGCCCTTGTAGTCTTATAAATGTTTTCCTCGAATTCTTATTTGATCCACCAAAATACTTGTATGCCTTTTGTGGACTTTCTTCTTGTTCCTTATTCCTGAGTCTATGGTTATCTACTCAGAGTCTGTGAATGATATAAAAATACTATTTTTTGAAGATTGTATTTATATGAAATGATGTCTAGATAGGGAACCAACGAGTATAATAAGCTGCTATATTTTAGAATCCTATTTTGATAGTATGCCAATTCCCTCTGTTCCCAGATAGTGAGACTTTGCTGTTCTTGAGGCCCCATCAAGTACTTGAACAGTTTTCTAAAAAAAGGCATCTTCCAAAAAAAAAAGCATATCCTCCAAGCTTTCTTCCTAAATCTCTTCACAGTCTTCATGACACACTAAATTCTTTATCTTCTATTCATTTTCTTGACTTGTGATCTGTCCACAGGGTCAGTTGACTGGTCTAAATGTTAGAGAGGGTGGTATCTCCGTATCTCCATTTACCATTACCTACTGATGCTGTCAACATTTTAGATTTTAGAATAGCAATGTATTCATAAACATTGTGTTGTAAGTTGGATATAACTGTGACCTGTCTGGGATCATGATTGAATTGAGTGATCTTGTGGGTGGGATATGTGTAAAAATAACAATCCAGAAAGGAATTTAGTCCTCTGATCACCCAATGTGAATTTCTGTCTGCTTCCATATAGGTGGGAGGTCACACCATGCTACCAATTCGCTGGATGCCTCCAGAAAGCATCATGTACAGGAAGTTTACTACAGAAAGTGATGTCTGGAGCTTTGGGGTGATCCTCTGGGAGATCTTCACCTATGGCAAACAGCCTTGGTTTCAGCTCTCAAACACAGAGGTACTGGTTTAGATCTATGTTTAAGGATTGTTGAGGGGAAGGTGAGATAGAATTTGAGCCAGGGTTTGGGTATGAAGAACTAAGAGAATTAGACAGGTGAAGGGAGGCTCTGCATCTTGAGCTAATGTACTCAGGAGTTCAATGGGGGTGGGTAGAGTAGGAGTGAAAGTCATCAACAAAATAAGGTAAGATAAAACTAAAGGATGAATGGAGAAATATGTGGATTATAGAATTGTGGTTTCAGGGGCTCTGTAGAATAAAAGAGTGGTACACTGTTCAATAAATAGGAGAAGATGCATAGGGACTCATCATTTCATTTTTTATCCCCCAAAGATCAGTTTATAGCCTGTCCAAATGAGCCTGAATAATTAGTAAAGTTTTGAAAGACCCAAGGGGTTCTGGCTTTCCTTATCTAAAAGATCTACAGGAGGTTTGGGATATTTTGTGGGCAGTTGTGAAGCCCAGTTAGGGATTCATCTTCACCCTAGGGCAGGGCTTCTTAACCTGGGGTTCATGAACTTGCATTTATTATGAATATATTTCAATATAATTAATTTCCTTTATAATCGTATCTCTTTTTATTTTATGTATTTAAAACAGTATTTTGAGAAGCAGTTCATAGGCCTTTCTAGGCTTCCACAGGGGACTGACAGACAAAAAAGGTTAAGAGCTCTTACTCTGGGGCATGCTTAAGAAGCTAGTTGGAAACTATCCCAGACTCCCCCAACAGTAGATCCAATCCCATGGGAGTAACCCTAGAGTCAAGCTAGACTGCTGAGTCTTTCACATTGAAAATAGATTAGGTCCAGGACAAACTTTTAAAGGCAGCTACTAACTGGATCCTTAAAAGTCGATTGGTTAAGGTCTGACCCTCTCAACCAATTCAGAACTATATTAGCTGCCAGGACTATTGCAGGGTGACTTCATTTGTTCAGTCTCTTGTCTGCAGGATATCCATAAGGAAGGAGGGTAGAGGCACACTTTTACTCAAATTCTCCTGAAATTTCAGAAGTATTCCTTTTTTTTTCACCTGTAAACTTTGTTTGCTCTCTTTCCTTTAAGTACCCTAATTGCTTAATTAAGTGAATTTCAAAGAAGAAAATCAAGATATTTCTTGAAATCTCTGCTATCTTACCATTCACAAGCTCAGTGGGGCTTTTCTTTGTTTCCCAAAGTAGCACAAAACACTTTTAGAGCCTTTAAAAAAAATGAAAGAGCTGATGGCAGAAGCTATTTATTATAGTGTTTTTTAAAAATTATTACTTCCTGGAGAGAAAGTACATGCACACACACATTTTCTCTCTCTCTGTCTCTCTCTCCTCTCTCTCTCTCTCTCTCTCTCTCTCTCTCTCTCTCTCTCTCTCTCTCTCTCTCTCTCTCTCTCTCTCTCGCTTGCTCTCTGGCTCTCACTCACTTTTTACAGCTTCTGTGTGTGGAATATTTGGTGCCAAAGTCTTTGGCCTATGAGTATTAGATTTTTTTTTTTTGGCACAGAACTCTCCCTGTTATCAAAATGTTGACAGGAAGAAAGGTGGCTCATGAGAGCCACAGGAACCCAGGAACAATCAACCCCCAAGACGCGAGGAGTGCTTTCCTTTTTTCTTTCCCAACTTGAGGGCATGGACTAGGCCACTTTTTATCTCTAAGTCTCTACAGCTTTGCACAAACAAGTGCTTTTTAAACACGGGTTGACATGAAATGCTTTGAAAAGATTTGATATTGAAGCCAAAGCTCTGTCCTTCACCTCCTCCTACCCCCAATATCTGGTTGAATGTCCTCGGGCTATGTGTACTTCCAGAATCTGCAGAGAAGGAATCAAATAGCCCATAGTTAGTTCACCCTCATGGAATGACCAAATGGAATAGTTCCACACTGGAGGGGAAAACTCAATGTTTTTCTTGGCATTGGTGGTCTGAGCTAGCTAAGGATGAAGCCTCATGGTGGTGCAGCTAGTTAGGGGGTCCAATAGATATTAAGGGACAGCTGGAAAAAGCACAGCTGTGGATCAAACAGATTTGGCAAATTATGAGCCAAGATGGATATTCCAGGCTAAAGGGTGAATAGAGGCATTGATATAGTTAGGAGTTTCTGAATGGTTATGATTACTTGAAACTTACACATGAGCATGCTGGTGTCTGCATGTGTGTACAAATACACACACAGGATGGCTATACTAGGCACCATGAGGGAAATAATTTTTTTAAAAAAAGGTACCTTGTCTTCAAGGAAGAAAGATAGGACTTGTACAAAAGACACAAGGTATAAAAATGAAAAGAACAGAGATATACAGCCAAATACCAGCACAGAGATATGTTCCTGTGCAACCCCTACATCTGCAGAGAAGGAAAGAGAATGACTCGGGTACAGGAGTGGGTCATACAATAATTGGAGCTACATAAACCACTCTGGACAAGTTCATGGAGGAAAGGTGAGTCTTATGAAAGGTGCTGAAGAGGAGAAGGGAGATGGCTTGGTGTAGGTTGAACAGTTAAAATATTTGAATGACTTCAGGGTGAGTGCAAATGTTGTGTTTATGGGTCTAAGCAGAAAGATGTGCCTTGGTAGAGCAGAATTAGGGTTATGTGCAGAAGTAATGGTGATATAGAAAGGGTAGCCAATTTGAGAGAAGCTTTAACTGGAGGTAAATGGTATTTGGAAGTTACTCCTAGTTTGTAAGAAGTTGAATGACATGGTGAAATGATCCTTACTGAAAAGAGATTGTAGTAAATGTGATCACCAGAGTCCTTCAAGGCAAGAGAAGAGTAGGCAGACCAGAGGAAGTAAAGGGTAAATAAAGTGAAGGGGAGAGGCTGCTTAAATATGCAATAGGCACAAGAAGAAATAGGAAAGTAGTGTGGTGTAGCAAAGTGAATAATGGAGAACTAAGAAAACTGGCCAAGCAAGTAGCAGGTATGATTGGTCACGAGGAGAGAATGGAGACAAGCTTCATATAGTCAAACTTGGCAATTCCTCCATCTCATTCTTGGCATATGCCACCAATAAAATAGTAGAAAAAACAGTGCCTCTCAACCCAAATCAGAAGCAAAGCAGAGACTCTAACCACAATGACTCTTTTTGCTGTTGGAGTTTTCCATTTAAGCATTTTCTTTTCATGGTCCCAGGTATGGAAGAAAGGTACAAGGCTTTGGAATCTGGATAGTGAATTTTCTTCTTCCTTTATCTTATTTTTTTTTCTCTTTTAGGTCATTGAATGCATTACCCAAGGTCGTGTCTTGGAGAGGCCCCGGGTCTGTCCCAAGGAGGTCTATGACATCATGTTGGGATGTTGGCAGAGGGAACCCCAGCAGAGGCTCAATATCAAGGAAATCTACAAAATTCTTCATGCTCTGGGGAAGGCCACCCCGATTTACCTGGACATCCTTGGCTAGTGGTCAAAAATTCCTTCTTTTTCCCTGCCCTACTTCTTTCCTACCTGCCCTATTTCCCATTTCTTTCCTCCCTGACTGAAGCAAACATCTTCACATAAACTCAAGTGCCTGCTACACATACAACACTGAAAAAAAACCCGACAACCTGTAAGGCAGTTTGGCATATATATGTACATGTATACATATATGATATATATATGTATATAATCTGCAGAGATACCTTCCACACCAATACAGAGAGAAGCTGCTGTTACAGAAAGTTATAACTTAACAACAACAACAACAGAAACATAGAAAACCTTAAAAGTATTAAAAATAATGGACAACCCTTCAACTAAAGCTGTGGCCCCAGCAACTGGCCCCTGCTGTGTATGCTTCTTCTGCTCTAGCTGCTCAGAGCTGAAGACCCTTGACAATGCAGAGAGACAATCTTCTTGTTGGGATGGGAAGAGTTGAGGTGGGGTGAGAGTCCTGCTGCTCAAGTATGATATACACTGAAGGTCTGAATAGAGTCCTGGGGTAGATGGCTCCTCCCAGGCAAGAGAACCACACAATAGCAGTGTTCTCTGGGAACTCATCCTGTTTCTACCCTAATCCTTTAAACTCTATCTCCACCGCACTTTCCACTCCAATGCTACCCCATCCCTTTCTCTTTTCCTGTTTCAGGACAACTTTCTAATTTACTGATTCTTAAACATAGACTTGATGTTTTGGGGACATACCATCATGATCCCTTCAGATAAACAAACAAAAAGCCAACAGCAGAACACAAAATCATGACAGCAGCAAGAGGAGACTTTGGTGTTGGCTGGGCTGAAGTTCTTTGCTGGACTTGGAAAGGGGTTTGTCATCTATCCTCTTGAGGATTCCTTCGCCTTAAAGAACCATGGGAAAAGACCTGTCTACTCCACTCCCCCCCCCAAAAAAAACCTGGAAATGCCATTATCCACCCATCCCTTATAACAAACAGCTTTCACTTCCCTATCCTTTGTATTTAAGTCATTGGAGAGGTGTTGGGGGCGGGGAAGACAAGCTCCTCCATATTGTCCCATTTATGTGGGTATAACAAGCTGCAGTTTTAAATCAGAACAATTCTTAGTTCCTTGTAGTATCCAGGTGTGTCTCCTTAGGGTTCTCTCTTTACTGGGTCTCTTCCCCTTTTCATTCAATTTCCCCCTTTCTACTCTTCCCTGCTCCCCCCATCATTCAGATACACTCTGAATCTCAAAGTGAGGAAAGGGGAGATAGGTCATGATAAAGAAGATGGTGGTATTTGCAGCAGAGAGCAGGGTGGGAAAGAGCCCATGGGGAAAAACCTATTGGGCACCTGCACCCAGTCACTTTGCCATTCTCTTCACGTTCCCAAGCCCCTGAAAGGATTGATGCATCTGCCTTTGAGCTGTTGTGAAATGCAGAGGGTGAGGAATAGCTTTTGTGGGCAGAGGGGGAGGGAAAGAGCTTTCTCTGGAAGATATTCAATGAGTGGCCAAGTGCAGCAGTCTTGGCATCTTAATGAGGACAGAGCCCTGACCAGTGAGAGAGAATGAGTGGAGCCTGGGCAAGGGCAGCAGCTCTTCCTACCCCTTTGCCAGTGGAATCATTGCCTTCCTGGGGACTATTATGGGACTGACTATAGTCAGGAGAGAGAGAGCAGAAAAGAGTGCCTATCATGATAGGAAGGAGTAATGCTACTATTACCCTGTTCTTCCTAAATCTCAACCTAATTCCTAGCCCAGTGCTACCTAGGTGACTGGTAGAAATTATGCCTCTATGTAACTGGAGCTTCAGCCTAAGGGCTGGGGAAACTTTTCCTTCACTGCTTATTTAAGAATACATCTGCAGCCCGTGGCATCCTGTCAGCTGATAGCACTTGCTTCTAATCTGGAGTATAGGAACCCCCTGTGTGGGAACCAGGGCAAATGATTTTATTCAAATAGAAAATTACTGTACTGAGATGATAGAGAGTGGAACTGGGGGGCTTTGCAGCTGGGCTTCAAAGCAGAAGAGGCTAGTCTAGAGCTTTGTTTGGTTTCTGCTTACTGTGATGTGGCCAGAAAACCCCTGAAGATGGTTGGGGAGCTTCCATAGATGAATGGGGGCAAGATCCCACCTTGTAAAAAGAATACTTTGCTGTTCTATCCTATTTGTCTGTCCGTTCTTCTCTGCCCTTGGGAGCCTTGTTAAACTCTGGGATCTCTAACTGCCCAACAGCATGGTGCAATGCTGCTTTTGTTGTTTGGTGGTTTTGTTTGTTTGTTTGTTTGTTTGTTTGGTAAAGAGGAAAGTATTCATGTAAAGTGGTGGAGGGAATGGGTGGAGAGGGAAGAATCAAAGGTAGGTGGAAGGGAAGTTCTCCACTCCAGGAAAGCCACTAATGATTACAGGTAAAACTCATCTGCTCCTCTTGCTGCCCATCTGCCAACAGATATCTGGGACTCTCTTTTTTAAGTTATGTTATTGAGGCCTCATGTTGACCAATGAATGAGCAGGGGAGCAGGGAGAAAAAGACTCAGGATCTTTGTAATTGGATCCCTGCAAGTGGAAGAAGAGGTTTTAAGTTGATACCGCCAGTAATCACCGGTCTAATGAAAGAATGCTGTTCCTTTGGGCTTGTGAATGAGATTAAAACGATCAGCTGACCCTATCCTCCCATTTAAGCTGCCTTGTTGCAGTTAGAGGATGGGAATGGAAATTGGTGGGGAAATACCAGAAGCTGCTTTCTTCCTGTTTGCTACCTACTGTTAGTTCTGAGTGGGGTCTGAATGAGTTGTCCATTTTGCCTGTTGAAATGCTCTCAGAAGCAACTGAACAAAGTCCATGTGTTAGGAATGAAGAGAAGAAAGGAGACAAGGAGAGGGAATGAGTAGGAATATGTAAGATAATGGGGAACTATCTTGGGTTAATATCTTCTAATCATCAGACAGAGTGGATAAGTCAGAACCTTTCTGGGTGTTGGTCCTCTAGCTATAAAATGAAGGCATTGAACTTTTGATTTCTTAGAGCTCCTCCAGATCAAAGATGCTATTCCAGGATCATACTAAGTACTGTTTGGTCTCCCCTCCCCACCTGTGCTTCTTCTTTTCTGGGCTTCCCCTGTGTTGGTCAAGCTTTATGACTTTTTTTCCCTCCTGAAACTATAAGCTGAAGTTAAACACGTTATTTAAATGTATTTCACCTACCCAGTCCCAAATTCCTTGCCACCACTAAAAAGACCCTTCTGCCCTCCACTTTTTATGGTCTTAATTAGATTGTGTTTGAATGTTGGTTGGTATTGGGCCTCATAGCTTGCCCCCTGCCCTGACTGGGCCCTCTGAAATTCTTAAGACCCAGGAGCTATTCTCTGATGTTTTACCCTCATCACTAGCCCCCTTTAATGACTGAAAAATGATGTCCTGCTTGGGAGCTCCTACAAAACTATTTCCTCTTAGAGACAGCTCTGCAACTTTCTAAGCCTTCCTTAATTGGGGTGTGCCCTGAGCCCCACCCTGTAATTACATGCTTTGAGTGGAGCTTAAAGGTAAACCCTAATCCCATTTAGGGCCAATGGGATAAAGCTCTCAGTGATTCTTTCACTCAGCCTGCCCTGTACAAGTTCTCTTGAGACATGACTCACACAAGGAAGAAGAAAGTTCTCTGTGGCCCCCTCCCTGCCCCCACTCTCCAGGAGAACTGTCATTTAATTTCCGTGGTAGCAAAGGAGCCAGCCTCTAGAGCAAAAATGAGTCAATTTAGAGAATAAGGGAAATACACTAGCAGAATATAAAGTTCAGAAGTGAGGCAGCAGGGTTTAATGCAAAGTGCATGGGTATGGAAGTCAAGAGATCTGGCTTTGCCAGCAATTAATTGTGGTCCCTGCAAGGGCATATATCACATCACCTGTGCCCTCAGTTTCCTTTTCTGTAAAATGAAGCAAATTGGATTAGATAAGTTCTCTGATCCTTCTCGGCTCTGAAAATCCATAACTCGAAAAGCCAAGTAGTATTCTTGGCAGCAATACCATATTATGTTGTTTGTTTCTGATAGGAAAAAAAAGAAAATAGCTGGAATTTGACACTTTCTCTGCTATTTTTTTTTGGGGGGGAAGGAACATGGGATGGAGGAGTTGTAAATAAGCCCAATGGTATCATGTTTTTGATAGCACTTAATACTTGCTCTTCATCTGTCTCAGGATTTTAAGGCAGCCCTTTCCTCATAAAGACCCTGTGAGGTAGGCAGTACAAACCTATTCTTTCTCCAGTTTTACAGATAAGGAAACTGAAGCTCAGAGAAGTTAAATGATTTACTCAAGGTCACCCAGATAATAAGGGGCAGAGATGAGACTCAAACCCACATCCTTTAATACCAAGTCCTTTTCTTTTTTTGCGCTATATCACACAGTCATGGGCTCTAGAAGGCAGGTGAGGATATGGTGGCTGATGCTGCTAAGGTGTATTGATGGAGTGAATGGGGCAGTTGGGTCCCCTCGGCAACTTTTCTGGGTTTAGCATTGATGCCCTCAACAGACGCACACATACACAGATTCTAGAGTAAGTTCAGGCAATGTACAGTATTCAGTTACTAGACATAGCTATTTTGATCCCCAGTTTGCTATTCCAAGGTTCAGAGTCTTTGAGAATAGCCAGGATGGGACAAAATGCAGAGGGTGCCACAGACCTGGAGGCTAACAAAAAGAGCCTTGAATGAGGCTACAATGTTCCCACAAAGTATTTCCAGTTCAAGAATTCCTCCCTGTTCACTATTTTAAAGTAGAATGCATCTGTTTTATTGTCCTTCTGGCAATGCAGCTTTTGAAGCAATGTTTAGCTTTCTTGAGCATTGACTGTGGCAGTCCTGACACAATAGTTATCCTCACATATCTCTTAAGCTGATGGTAGTCTCACCACTGGCAACTGTATTTGGATGCCAGTCCTTTGTCTTTAGGGCCTGCCTGGCTGTATTTGCCACTCTTAGAATTCCTCTGGCTCTGACTTTAGTATGTAAAGTATCGTGTTGGCTTTGGCCCTATGATTCCTGTGGCTTGGTTTCTTAAAGTTTCACTTCCTTCTTCTACATTAAGTGAAGTGGTTCCTCTTTCATGAGTTTTAAAGGGAAAGTCCCTTTGTGGAATAGAAAACTTTCATGCTCATTCTCAGAAATGCTGAGATATTGGAACAGATTCTGGGAAATGCAACCTCTTAAATGTCTTCAGATAATAGGTAGCCATCTAAGACAATATTTCATCTTGTAATAAAAGAATGCTATTTTGTCACATGATTCCATGAAGACTTACTTGGAGGTGGGGCAGGAGGGACTACATGATTTCTTGGAGTTTCATAGGATTCCAGTAGGTGGGAAAAGCAGAACTAAAAAAGGCCAGGAGACTTCAATCAGGTGCTGAATAGAATTCCATCATCTTGCAGTGTGTGGCTGACTGTTCAGTGCACACTTATCATTGAATAGCAGACATCCTAAAAACAACCACAGAAAGTGTCCTCATCTGACTCTTCATCCATTGCCTTGTTTCACCAGGCTATTTATCTGCCTTACCCCTCCCATTGTGAATATGACAGTAGCAGGTGTTACTCCAAGTAACCCCCAAGGCTTTTCTCCACAAGGACTGGGACAGAGAGGAGATGATGATTATTCTTTCTGAAATGTAAGGATGGAAATTCATTCTTAACAAAGGTGGAGATGGTAAATATTGATACAACTGCTACAGGAGTTATAATTAATCACTGTAAAGTTGGGTTGTGTTTTTTTTTTGAGCGTATATGTTTTTTTCAGGGGATGTGAACTTGTTTCAGAAATGTTCTTTCTTTGCCAGCTGTGGGGTTCATTCCCCTTGCCTGCATGGAACGTTTTTTTCCATCTAAGAAAGAAGTGTCTCTATTCTCCCCACCCCATTCCTGTATGATGAGATAGGAACTTTTTCTCTTCAGAAGGAGCTTTTTTGGTGAAAGAGGAATGAATGACAACAATGATAAGAATCACAAAACCTTCCATAGCTTCACTTGAGGAAGGAGGTGGGGAATGAACAAAACACCTCTATGATTGCTTATAACATTACCTAAGCCTCCTTTTCTTTCCTTCCTTCTCTACCCCACCCTCAGTGATGCTTGGGGAAATGTCTCTTGTCCTCTCATTTTCCTTTTAGTATATAGTCTTCTGATTGATGTTTCAACCCTAACTTAAAGAGATGTCAGAGAGAGTGTGTGTGTGTGTGTGTGTGTGTGTGTGTGTGTGTGTGTGTGTATGTGGTGGAGGTGGGATGGGAGGAAGAGAGTGGAATTGGATTGAGCTGAGGGCAGAAAGTCTGTACCCTATACTTGATCCAAGTTGAAAACAAATAACCGAAACACTGCCCTCCCTTTCCAAAGATGTCATGGGTAAAACTAGTCTGGTTTTGATACTCAGGGGGAGAGAGAGAGTGAGAGAGACAGAGAGAGTGAGTGAGTGTTGGAGATGACAGCAGAAAAATATCTTAAATCAGTGAGCTGTACCATCTCTTCAATCTAACAAAAGCTGATTCACCGGGATTTTCTTTTTTCCTGTTATCAATTGCCTTTTCTTTCATCGTAATGTGCCAGTTCATAATTTGGAGCAGCCAAGGGGGATAAAGAGTGAAAGGTTAACACAAAGCTGTCTGGTGTGGTGTAAGCCTATATACAAACCCACCCCCGCCCTTCTTCTCTTGTCTTAGAAAACCTTAGCAACTTGGGCATTTCTTTTAAGAGATCAAAGTCAGGTAAAAGCTAAGACGCCTACTTTATTTACCAAAATTCTTAAGGGTTGTAGATCACTAAAACTTAATCAAAAGGCAAGTGGACCTCAAAATTTATTTCAGTCCATCTGACATGAAAACCATGGAAGTGGTTCTTGCAGTCAATGAATAGAGCATGGAAGAAGTAAAATTGCTCATTCTTTAGAGGTTATCTTGTAGAAAATACTTGGGGGAATAAATTCCTTGCAGCAACCATGGCCTCAGAGGTCTGCGGCTGCTTTCTTCAGTGATTGTCCATTTTATGCTGTTGTCAAAGCAGGGATAGTGAACGCACTGTTGAGGTGGTGCCTCTGGAACTTCAGAGGCCAAGTGAACAAAGAAATCTGACCCAGGTGATGTGATTTTTGTGGTCAACAGGAAAAGATTTTTCTTTTCTTTTCTTTTTCCTTTTTCTTTTTCTTTTTTTTTTTTCTGCTGCTGTCCTCCTGCCTTTGTGGGATTGACAAGAGGACTTCTCAAAATAAGACTAAGTCTTAATTCGAGGTGAATCCCAGGACCACAAACAGTTTGGACTTCAAACATTGAGAAAATTGGTGCTGGATGATTCAGCACACAAAGCAGAAAACTTTCATTTCCTTCAGGCAGGATGGAATTGACTGTTATATTAAGACTTCGGAAGGAGCGCTGCCCTGGAGTAATTTCAGTGCTGTCAGACAATGTTGACATCTAGATTAACCTCTGTGCAGTAAATTTTACAGCAAAGCTCATTGAGATGCTTGGCCTATATCTCCTGTAAATCCCATTTGGAACCCATGGTGGCCCATCCTGAGCTCCTCCATTTTTATCTCCCCCACCCACTGATCTCCTTGTCCTTGCACTACCAAACTACAGGGGCCTTGGAGTGAAAGTGGGGATCCATTCTCAGCAGCAGGAGCTCTGACCTTTTTCTGACCATCATGCTGAGCCAGGCTTTCTGCTCAGTTAGAGTGATGATGCCAGGGAAGCACTAATCATAGGATGAAAGTCACTCTGATGATGACAAACAGTTTGCACTGCATATCCAGATGCTGGGAAGAATCATGATTTTGAAAGAATGGGTTGGTTGTAAGTCACTGACTTCTTTCTACTCTGGAATCCAAAATGCTCTGTCTTAGAGATCAGGTTCTGAATGCAACAGGCCGGTTATTGAAGCCAAGATTTTGTGAACCAGCTTGTATATACATCTTTTGGCACAGGCAGCTGATGCAGATGGACTTGGGTTATTAAACAGCCTTTCTCTCTAAAGCCGCATCCTTCTCTTATGTCAGGAAGCAGCACCCAGATCTCTTTTCCTTTTGGTTAGAAGTGGACATCTGAGAGCAGTAGAGGGACAATGAACTACAGTAAGGTTTTTATGAAAACTGCTGGTGATTGTCCACTGTCATTATCTCTACTGAATTCATACCATTGCTGGACACTGTATGTAACAAATTAAATGAATACAATAACTGATCTAAACTTAATGCATTGGGCCAGAACCTTTGTGAGCACTTGGAATAAACTTGAGGACTCCAGAAAGGGCTTGAACCTGGGCTTCTAATCATCGTTCAGATCCAAATCTATACTAAAAACACACAGAAGTCTTTGGAAAGTAACCTCAGAATTTTAGACCATAATAATCATCTATGGAATCCTAGGGAACATGACTCCATGGTGTTTGCTGACTGATTCTCCTTTAAAAAGTTACCCTACTTTTCTTCTCCTTTTATGCATGGGAACTTCCATTAATATCTCTGTTAGGGGAGACATTAATACCTAACCATACTTCCAAGGAAGGGTATTTATTTCATTTTTAGACAGAAAATAATGTGACATGGCCAACATCATAAAAAAGTAAAGACTACTGACAACATATGAAAAGTAATAAGTATCATATTTTGTTTTAGATGCCTGGGCCTTTTGTTCTGTATACATGCATTCTTTCTCATTTTCCATTATCAATGTTTATGAGATGTCATGTACACATATTCATTGATCCAAATTCATGTAGCTTATGTTAACAGTTTTATGGCTATGGTGCACATGTGTGTAGTATATTTGCTGGGCTTATTACCTATTTTTCCTGTTCTTATATTTCAACACCAAGCCTATTTCTCACCTCTATTTCATTTTTAAGGAAGACTAAATCATGAGTTTCTCAGCTCCTTGTGGAGAGAAAACCACCTTATTTACAGATTTATCTGATGTTTTCAGGAGAATTTAAGAAGGAATATGTTATAATTTGAAAAAGAAAAAAACTGGTCTAAGGATCAGGAGAGCTGGGGTCTAGTCTCACCTCTGAAACTGAACTTGTCTATCCTTGGGCAAGTCAATAATCATTTCTGGGCCTCAGTTTCCTCATCCTCAAAATGAGGAGGTTGGACTAGATGATCTTTAAGGACCTTTCCAATTTTAATATTTTGTGTTTCCAGGTAATACCACTTTCTGTAAAATATCTTTCCATCTAGCCAATACTTTCCATCAGCAGGGATGGCACCTATAGCAAGTAGTATTAGGAACCCTACACCAAGTTCAGTGACCCAGAAGAAATATTTATTTCAAAGAAAATTACAACACAAAATAAAGCATCTTGTGTACTGGCTCAAACCAGAAATTTAGCTTACATATTTTTATAACATTCAACTAGAGCATTAGAATATTCATCAGACTTAGCTGAGCTAATATTCAGTTTAGTTTAAGGCCCTTCAGCAGCAGCAGCAACAACAACAACAACAATAAAAGTAGCAGCCTCCATGACTCTTTCACTGAATAGCCAGAGAGGATTACCCTTGGGTTGTACAAAGCTTCTAGCTTATTTTCTACCCAGTTTCAGAGATTTGCCTTGCAGAAGAAATCCCACCTCTTAATCTGTTTAGTCCCTTGCACAGAGCTGGTGAAAGGGACTACTCAGCAAATCATCCAAGATCAATGTAGTAATAAGACAAAAGGTTAACTTTTTCAGTACAGTAAAATGGAATGTTTAGGTCTCTACTATGAAAGTTCTCTATATTTTGTCCAAGTCTATTTCAAATTTGCATTATTTTTGATTATTTTAAGCCAGAGGTAAATCCATATGATGTGACCCTGAACAGTTAGAATACCTCCATCCCTATTTGGAACATTCTGATAAAGTTCTTCATATTGTCACCTTTGTAATGCCACCTAATTGTTTAATCACTTCCACTTTTGTCATAGTAGGTTTGCTAGATGGGTACTGTGCCAGCAATGGAGAGATCTGTTCTTTACAATGTTACAATTTGAATCAGAACCCATGGAGCATCAGGATTTTCTGTTTATATCTCCCATTTGAAAAGAGCTTCAAAATTTATAAAGTACTATTCCTATATTATCTCTTTATCTCATAAAACCCTATGAAGTAGATGCTATTTTTATCTCCATTTATAGAAGAGGAAACTGAAACCAAGAGAGGTTAAGTGATTTGTCCAGGATCAAATAGCTAGTTAGTGTCTGAGACAGGATTTGAGCCTAGATTTTCATATATTCAAGTCTAGTGCACTTTGCTACTTTGCCTCATTATACATACATATCACTTAGTAGTTTGCTATAATGGTAGTCTATTACTCTAATTTGCTTACTTAAAGGGGAGGAGAGGTATATCTTATACAGAGTCATTATGAGGGCTTTTCCCACCCTGGACTATCAAAATGTAGGAAGATATTTGATATCCATCCCAGTACCTTCCAGTATCCCATTTCATTGCATGAAAATTTAGGCGTCCCTTTTCAGTCTCCCTAACCCCCAAATTTAGCATCCCCCCTTTGTTGAGTTGTTAAAATACCAGAGAAGTAGGAAGAATCACTTCATTAGGGTTCACATTTAGAACAATGAAAAAATGTTATTCTCCCAATGAGGTAGATAAGTTTTGGACAGGGACTGGGACAACAGGTCAATTAAAATAACTCATTCTTTCTTTCTGAAACCCATCATATTTTTGTATTTCATGCATATACCTAGAGTAACTGTCATCTGCATATTTCTTTTCTCTGAAATATTCAACCAGTTCCTCTGGCTTTTAATGAAGAAGATGAAGAATGCTAAAGCAAATATTAGAGTTTTTTCCTTGTCATATGTAGACTTTGATGAATGGCCCATGTTCTCAAGGAGTAGAAGAACTACATGACAGGAAGTGAGTCACCTCATTAGTGGAGTGACTGTTGTAGTAGTATGCAGATTTGTTGAAGGCATCAGCATCTCATAAAAGATGACCTTTTAAAAAATTAAATAACAGATCCACATTATGACAGCATCAGTGAGGTGATTAAGCCAAGCTGCTGCATGCTGTTAACATGCTTCTTGTCTTGAAAACACAGAAGTGGAAAAGGTGACCTGAGGTCATCTAAGTCCTTGCCTCTGACTACCTAAACAATCCCAAATGATGTATATTATTCCTATTCTTTGTCTCAAGGACAATAACCACACATGTTTGCTTGATTCCCTATCTAGCTACTTTTGCCATTAGAAAATCCTTTAACATATCGAGTCCTGATCTATTTGTATCATTTTAACTACTAGATCTTGTGTTAACCTACATTATTCTTGTCCACCCCATCCTAATATTTCCAGGGATGGCATATGATACTGAAGTTTCTTGATTTCTCTATTTCTCCCTCAATTTCTTGGGAAATACTCCATCTTTATAGGTGAAGGCTTTATCATTGCCTGGTGAAATGATAATATTCAACTGGCTTTCTCAGAAATGAGGGATGAAGAGCCTTTTTGCATGCTGCCATTTTGTTCTGCTAAGGTTGGAGGTATACCTTCACTCAAACATCTAGCTAGTTTTAGAGATTTTCATTATTTGTCATTCTGTTTCTTAAGGTCATGTCATTATTGTCCATTCAAAGATAAATGGTGCCTTAAAAGAGAGACATGCTAAAAGCTTTGACTGTTAAATGTTTCACTGAAGGAAAGTGGCTGGCACACCTTATTTCTATGTTTAGGACTTTGAGCATGTATTCAAATTTAGTACTGTTTTACCATTTTTTTAAACCATTGTCCACTATCATCCCTTTTATATGATGTTTTCCTTTGGTTTAGTGCATAGTAAAATTTTGTGTATGTTACTGGCAAATAGCCACTTTTTTCAGATAGTTGGTGAAAAGTGATGGGCACCAGGAAAGCTAATCACTACCATTTCCAAAGAAATATGGGAAAATACACTAAACCTAAGGAATTCTTCCTTTACAAATGGTAAAAAACAAAACAAAATCTCAAATCCCTAATTCATTAATAACTGTGTGTGAGTGCACTTCCCATCAACAGGTACACAGTTGGAAATTAAATCATCAAAAATAATTTCTTTTAAAAAATATGATGCCAATTTCTAGGCTGCAAAGATGACATTAAATGACCTTTGGGGAATCCAAGGTGTCTACAATATCACTAAGGTATATTTTGAAGAATCTGAATTGGATTAGAACTAAGATTTTTTAAAATAAGGGTGTGAAATTTGAGAATCTCATCCAGTTCATAAAGATATTTTATAATTCATTCTGTAAATCCTGAGGAGATAACCTCTTTCAAAATAAAGCAAAGGTCTGCCTAGGACAATCTGCCTCAGTGTATGATTTCCTAGCAACAAGAGTGATTATTTAGAGATTTCAATGGTATCACTGGAGAAATAACTCAGAGGTTATGGCAAATGTGAGATAATATTTTAACAGGAACAAGGAAAACTTGTTATGACACTTTTTTTCTTGCTCTGGCTGAGAGTTTAGCATTTCTTGGAGGCCAGCAGGCTGTTCCATTTGCAAGGCCAGATAAGATTGCTCTGAGTTTGTAGTACAAAACAACTACTCAACCAATCCAGTGGAGATGGAGGTAATTTTCAATGACATATACCCTGTTGCTATTGCACTATAGTGTCAACTTGCCTGCTTGATTAGTTCTATGTCTTGGAGGAGGAACTGTTCTAGGGAAAGTTTCAGAATATAATAAAAAGGAAGCAACTTGAAAGAAGACAGTCCTCACTTTGTGAGAAAACTCAAAGGTCATTGTCTCCCTGGCAAAGCTTGGTATAATCAGGGGAAGAATAGTTTTTATTTTATGTCTGCTTTGCTTTTCCAAATTTTTTTTTTTGGGGGGAGGTTTGAACAAGTGGAGAAGGGAGTTGTTTATGATTCCAGAGCACAGTAAAACTCTGCTCAGTTTCTTGGAAATGTGACTATTGAATTAGGTCTGGAGGAGTAGAAAAATCTGTGGATCAGCATTTTGGGTAGATTCTCATCTCCCCAAATAAAATTCTTCTGAAAAGATGTCATAGTAATCTAAATCAATTCTACCTTTGATATTTAGGACAATTGCTCAGAGGAGAAGGATACAGGCAATCTGCTGAAATCCAAAGATACAAGATACTTGGTCTAAACCAGGGAATAAACATCAAAATCTTGCCAACTTTAGCCCATGGAGAAACATGGCTTCTGATTAAGAAGTTCCTGATACTTCAGAGACCAGTTTTTTGCCTGAACCAGTATGAAAAGTGGACATTGAAATAAATATGTCTTGGGGTTCACCAAGAGTCATGGACTGCTGAGTTTTCCATGTGATAGGTTAGACTTTTTCATTCCAGAATGGAGAATACTACTTATGGATCATGGCTGTCTGTGTTCAGGACCAGGGACAGCAATCTTCCCTCTTAAAACACTGCTTGCTTTCTACCCTGACCTTCCTGGCAACCAGAGAACAGGCTTCTTCTTTTTCATGCTTCTGACCCTCTAGGGATGCAACTGGGAGGCTTTGTTTTTAAGCTGTGGTATTCATTCCCTGGCAAATCATATCTTTTCTTTTCCTCACAAGCCTGGTGGTTCAGCTGTTTCTATCACATTGTGCCAGTTCTGGGAGCTTGGGAAAATAGAGCTGAAAGGCAGGCAGAGGTCAATCAAGATCATACTTTGGCACCTTTTGTCCTCAGAGCCCATCACAGGGCTCAGCTGATTTGTGAACCACAAACTTAGGAAATGCTATAAGTGTAGACTCTGAGAATTTGTATATGTGCATTTATTCTTTCCTACATATTTTTTCACAAGGTGAAAGTGTACATTGGAGACAATGTTCATTTGGACACATTATTATGGGAATTGAAGACAATATTCCAAGCAAGTAAGACAAAAAGTCTACAAGAAGAGTAAACTCCCTACTAGACCCATATCATTTTGATAACCTATAAACATAAAATATTTGTGGGGAAATCAGAGGGTCATTGTTTTGAATCTAATTGGTCATAGTACTATTAAGTATGAGATTTTCCCTTTATGAAATCACAACTAATTGTTCTTCCATTTCCTACAATAACATACTGGTTAGATATATTGAAAAAGTAAGATCAACCAAAGCTTTCGACATATTATCTCTTTAGTTTGGGACTGTCCAGTCATCATAACACAAAGGAATAAGCAGATGTTACCTTAGAGCCCATATTACCTTCTCCTGGTGAATTTGCAAATGCAGCATGTAGAATCCTTCTCAATTCATGGCAGTTTGGTTTCTCTGCATAGAAGGCGAGACAGTTGGCTCAGATTTCATCTTAAATGCCATCTTCTCTACAGCGGCCAAATAAAGTTCAATGAAACTACCTTTGAATCCTATGAAGCACTGAACATACTCCTTTTCTCCCTCTCTCCCTCTCTTCCCCTCTGGTTCTTTCAGCAATGCCTTTTGTATTTCTCTAATAAGATACTATTCTAAATGGTTCCCAGTAGAGTAACTGCAGTATTTTGAGATATTAAGATAGTCCCCTTTGGGTAACTCCCCTGCTAGGGGTCAGTAGAAAGTAAAAGTGGACAACAGCCATATCCTGCAAGTGAACTGATATTTATAATCTTGATTTCTGCACCAAGCCTGCAGTCCTAAGTAGAAGTTATCCTTTTCACTTTCTCCTGGTACTTTGGATGAAATTTAGATCCAAATCAAATTTTTCCATAGGAAAATATGTGCATATATTTATATGTGGAGTGGGGAGGATTTTGAAGGGATTATAGAAGACTCTAATTAGTATCTCTTTGATTAGGTGAGGTTCTTGTATTTAAAGGTAGGAATAACTGTAGGCATTTGGCAAAAGCATATACGTATAGTTTTGATTGACAAGAAATTAGGGATGAGGCTGTACATAATCCTCAGAGGAGAAAAAGTGTTATAGGATAAAGGGGAAGAGGTTGTTAACTGGATGGTAATGGATTTAAAGAACAGTTGGCAAGGAGGTTTCAGGTCAACTGGGAATGATATTAGGAAACAGATCAAGAAACCTTTGAAATATGGAAGGGATAATGGCAAAAATTTAGGGAAGGAATAGGTTAGAGGACAAAGGTCCCCAAATATTCAGTGTTTGGGAAAGTCCTGAAGCTTTCTAGGGCTATTTCAGCCCTCTGATCCTTTATAGGTCAGCTCAGTACTGCTTTCAGGTTCCCTATGGCAAATACCTTACAAACACCAAAGTCTTGAATTTTCTACTGTCAGCTGGAATTTGCTGCCACAAGTGTATGTTTTTCCCCACTTTTCCCTATGTGAAAGGGACTCGGTTTCAGGAGAAGTGTCCTTTAAAAACCCAGCTAAACCTGGAGGTAATTTTTTGCATGAGTGGCTTTTTACAGATAGGCTTAATGCAGAACAAAAACTTGCGTTAAACTAAGTGCTACTTTACATACCTTATTTCAGAAGAAATGAAGGATTTATTGCCATGTAAATGATGTACACTGATTTATTTCCTACTGGACATTACATGTCCTTTATCTTTATTCAGACTTGTGCAGAAATGTTTCAATATCTGAAGAATCAACTGGTACCTGCTTCAGTGCACTAGGAGATTAGTATATACTAAAAAAGCAATTTGGGGAATGAAGTTTAGGTGCTGTTAAAAACCAATTCCCCCCCCCCAGTTTTCTGTACTAAATATAGTTTAAGGCAGTTATATCTGTTAGCATTTGACTGTGTATGTATGTGTATGTGTTGGTATGTATGTACCCATGAGTGTTTTTCAATATTTGTACAATTTATTGGTCTTTGGAGGGATTATTTGCATTAAGAAACTTACTAAGCAATGCTATGTAAAGGGTATGTATGTGTGTGTGTGTATGTGTGAGTGTATGTATGTATAAGTGTTTGAAACCAAGTTAAACCCACCTGCACATAAATATACCCAAAACACAAGTTGGCTCAGAGAAAGGTTGAGCAATGTGTACAATGTTGTCTAACTATGGCTGAGAGATGTTTTGGCAGCATGGGTAGCATTAGAGACATGGAATGCTCAGCTGGATTTTACCTGATTTATTTTCACCTCAAATGATATTTATAAGTTCTGTGTATGATTAGGAAATACTCCTCTATGATGCTTATGTGTTCTTTCCACTTCTTTGAAAAGTTAATATCCTGCCTCTTTCCCAACCTTTGGATTCCAAAGTAGCTTATTTCAAATTCAAGACTGAGATTTTTTAGTAAAAAAATGTTTCCTGCCTCTTCCTTGAGGTGATGTTTCTTAAGCACTTTTCCTATACTGAGGAAGAAAACACTTGGATATGTCCTATTCACCTGTATATTGGCCATATTTGGAGCATCAATTTTGTCATATGTAAAATGCATGAGCCATCTGAAGATACAGTAATGATTGCATTGGCCATTGGATAACAGGCTTATGGTCCAGGTGCAACTGTTATGTGAAGGTGGCCTTTATGTGAGTAAATATATTAATATTATCTTGATAAGATACTCCTGGGGTGGGGGGGAAGTGCCCAACTTAGGTTAAGGGATGTGTTGAAAAGGCAATGTCCCACCCTTACACCTTTTCCTAGCTCCCTTTTACTCTCCCCAACCTCAAAAGAAAACAGATAATTATTTTTTTAAAACTATTAATAATTTATGTTTAGTACAAAGGATGATTTAATGGCATCACCAAAGGTCATTTCTTCCATTAGACATTTTCTTCTCACTCTGCCCCCTTTAGTCATCAACCCATGAGACCATCTGTCACTCTCATGCCCACCAATCCCGAAGTAGACATTTCATATTTGGGTTCTATCAGAATTGGATTTAAAGGTGGGGGCAGAGATTTAACAAAACAACACTAACAAATACAAAGCATTCTTCACTTTCAAACATTAATTGCTGCAAATGAAGGCGAACTCTTTTCTTGACTTTTGTTTAGAACGCCTTTTATACATATATATGTATATATGTGTGTGTATGTATAGATATATGTATGTATATGCACATGTACATGTATATATGTATATATCCATCTCAAATATAAATATATCACATGTGAGAGTTGTAAATATTCCTTGGCCATCTGTCTTCCTCATAGTATCATATCTTCAGTGTTATGTTAACAACTCCATTTATTGATTGATGAAAATGTGTGTAAACCTGTATCTTCCTGACATAGTTTATGTAGTCTCTTCTCAAATAAAGTATAAAAAAATATTCATTGTCTTTATTTTTATTTATCCTTCAGTCATAAAGTAAAATCTAGGCATATGATGGGAGGGTATAAGAGAGAAGATATTCACGAAGGTAGTATGACCCAACAGTAAGTTGACTGTAAGAGCTTCCTGTGTATTCCTAGGCTGAAATTTTAGGAAGACAAGAAATTGGGAGTTGGGTTGAGTTTTGCACAAATCACACTAGTTTTTGTAGGTACTAACATCTGAATCACCCATATTTTATATACAGATTTTAACACTCCACTTTCTAGAAGGTTTAGTATTGTCCTAATGCAACAATAGTGGACTAGACAGCCATTTGGGGACCATTTTACTCCAATTACTCTATAATATTTTGACAAAGAAAAGTTTAAATCCCCTTTCTTAACTCTATTGAATCTTTTTTCAGGGTTGGACTCAATGAGCACTTAAGTCAACTCAAAATCTATCATTCTATGATCCTATGAGTTCTGTTCTAGGCAAAATATTCAAATGACAGCACTGTCTACATTTGGGTGCAATATACATGTAATCTACTCTGTCTTTGTTATTATTTTTACTGTTATTATGAGGCATACCAGTTTTGTTCACCCTGATCACCTGCCCTAAAATAAATGAGGCTGCCTAAGACTTTATCTAATGTACACAATATTCATTCTTTTTGATGCACTGCATAGTAGCTTGCTGGGAATCCATCCCCACCTAAATACTGGTCTAAGATTTTCATGATACCATCTTCTATTACGGCTCAAAGGCTCTTGATCAGTCTGCCACCTACCTTCAACTAATTTGGACTACCCAAACAAGAAAGAAAACCTCAGAATAATTCAAAGAGAAGTGGAACTCCATTATAAATACTGGAAGTCTTGGAAGATTTCATTCATTGCATTGCAAATAAAATGAGACTTCTTTTTAAAATGACTCTCCCAACAGCAACAAAGATGAGATTTTAATTAAAAGCCATACAGGATGATAGCTGTATACATTATTATCTACCACAAAGAATCATACATTTAGAGTTGCTAGGAACCTTTGCAGCCATACAGTCCAACCCTCAAACTATTAAATGTCTTATCCTGGGTCACACAGATAGTTACAGAATTAGAATATGAATTCAGTTCTTTTGATGCCAGATCGAATAATCTTTACATTCCATTACACTTCTTTATCTGTGGATGTAGTTCCCTCACAAAAAGAATTACCAAATCGCCCCCAAAATAAAAGCAACAACGAATAAACCAATATGTATAAAGAACTGCCAGTCATTCCAAGGGGGTCAACCTTGTGGCAACCGAACAAACTTTTTTTGCTGCTAGGACACAGGTTGGGAACACAGAATAGGAAATGAATTCAGAAACTGGATGTTTCCTTGAGGACTGTGATTTGAATGACACATAGCTATCAATCATATCTCTTTGCTCATTAGACTGTGGTTTTCCTAGCATTTAAAAATACTGGATGTCCTTTTATGCTACTTATCATCTTCTACCTCCTGCATGGAGATGTTCAAGGTGACTTGGATAATAACTAGGGAGATGTTCAGTAACATCCTTGCCGCTCTGTTTTCTCCATCACTGAAGTTTACAATGTTCTCAATTATTCAAATCATCAGTGCAGAGCTCTGCAGAGGGTCTAATTATTGCCCTGCTTGCCACTGGCTGCTGAGTTGTAAGGCCCAGGAGACGACTTTGAAAGCAGTGGAGGAGGCACTGTCTTAAGAACCACAGATGACCTGGTCTTGCTTAGGGAGAGCTGGCTAGGCTATACTGGGACAGAAGTTGTTTGATGTAGTCATTTTCAAAGTTATTGATTATCACCATGTATTCTGATGATGATGATAGCTAGTATTTATATAGAGCTTTGCAAAATGCTTTAGAAATATCTCATTTTATCCTTACAACAACTCTAAGTGAGTGCTATTATTATCATCTCCATTTGACACACAAGGAAACTGAAGCAAATGGGTTAAGCTACTGGCTCAGGATCACTATTAAGTAACAAGCAGGATTTGAGCTCAGATCTTCCTGACTCCAGATTTAGTGCTCTATACACTGCAGCATGTGATTATTTGTGTCAAATGACACAAGAGGTAGTCTTTGGCTCAAATAAGGTAGTATTTATGGATTCTTTAGACCCCAACCCTCTTCACCATCCCCCACAAGCTTAGAAAACAGACATTCATATATACATACATACATATCTATCTATCTATATCTATCTATCTATCTATCTATCTATCTATCTATCTATCTATCTGTCTGTCTATGTCTGTGTGTGTGTCTGTGTGTGTGTGTGTGTGTATATCCCTTTGTTAGTGAAGTCAAGGTAGTTGACTGTAGCTAGGTGCCATGGAAAGCTACAAAGGAGAGAGAAAGGAAGGCTATAGGATGTATATGTCCTAGTATTAGATGCCTCTGCATCAGCTTATTGAATTAGGTATCTAAATAGTTAAGAAGGGGACTTTGGCTTGGTATGAGACAGCCTCTTGGAGGTGTCCTCTCCCATTTGTGCTATGAATAGAAGTGCTGATACATCTGTCAGATGGCTTAATGGTGAGGAGATAATTTAGACTCCCTCCGCTCTCAAACAAAATCATACTAGTTACATCTTTGAGGCTGTGTAGGATAACTCTGGATCCGTTGGAGGTCTTGAGGGTCCCCTCATACATAAATTCCAAAAGTTAGTGCTTTAGTCCAAATCACTTTACAGATAAGGAAATGGTGACTAGTGAGGTAAACAATTTGCCTAAGGTTGCATGGCTAGAGTGGTGAGGTCAGGCTGAGAACTCGAGTTTCCTGACTCCCAGTTTTGTCTCTTTCTAATAAACTATGTTGTGAAGTTGGGACCCCAAGTTAGTCCCATTCCTTTTTCCAGCATTCCCTATAGAAAACACCATCCTGTTGACCTAGGAAGCTAAGACAGGACAAAGTAATGGTTCAATCATCATCCACTGCCACCATAAACTACTGTGCCAGGGACACTAGAGCTGTTCATTCCCTGTGGAATGCAACAAGCCTGTGTCTCCCGCTACATAATGGAAAGCCCTGTTGGCAGAGTTATGCTCAGTAGGGCTGACCATAAACAAGATTTATTGAGTTAGTTCATTTACTGCCTCTGATGCTGGCCCTAGCTGCCTGAAGTTTGACTGACAATTTCTGTTTATTTCTCACTATATAATATTTGACTTCACATTATAAATTATTCTGATTGAAATTTCATGGCTCCTGCTAAGATATTTATTGATGGCACAATGATCTATGGCCCTGACCCCTTTCTGTTGGAGCATATTGGATCAGGATCTCTGGTTCTGTTAGGAAAAGGTAGGCATTGAGACCCCTGAAAATGAAAGCAGCTGTGGTCACTGAGTCC
This sequence comes from Phascolarctos cinereus, assembly GCF_003287225.1. NCBI lineage: Eukaryota > Metazoa > Chordata > Mammalia > Diprotodontia > Phascolarctidae > Phascolarctos > Phascolarctos cinereus. The sequence goes on from NW_027555736.1 coordinate 121,128,613, forward strand.
TTGCTATCTTCATGCATTAGAAGTTGAATGGAACTTGATTAAAAATTCTCTTGGTAGCATAATGGATTACAGAAGCTAAAAGTACTGTTCATTGGGAGCTCTGGAAGTTTAGAAAGGTTTAGAAGAGAGCCGAGAGCTAATGAGGATTCAGAGATAAGCAGAAGATGGAGTGGTAGGAGGTCTTAGAGGCTGTGTACAGTATAGCTCTCAGTATGAGGTCTAGATATTTAGGACTCTGCTAGTATACTCAATGCTTTATCTTGCTACCCCCTATACTACAGTTTTCACCGATCTCATAGCCTTTCTTGGAGATGATGGGAAGCATATAGGATTATTAGTGGGATAGGTGAAGAGAAGAATTTTGCATTGGTCAAGAGTGAACTCAAATTGGTTCATGGTTAAGGGGAAAGGACCCAGATGTACAAAAATATTTATAGTGGCTCTTTTTGTGGTAGCTAAGAATTGGAATCAAAGGGATGCCTATCAATTGGGGTATGGCTAAACAAGCTGTAGTGTATGATTGTAATGTAATATTACTGTGCTATAAGAAATGGCGAGCAGGATGATTTCAGAAAAACCTGGAAAGACTTACATAGACTAATGCATAGTGAATTGAACAGAACCAGGAAGACATTGTACACAATAACAGCAATATTATTCAATGAAGAATTTTGAATAACTTGGCTATTCTCAGCAAGACAATGATCCAAGACAATCCTAAAGGACTAATGATGAAGCATACTATCTGCCTCCAAAGAAAGAACTGATATTGACTAAATACAGATTGAAGCATACTATTTTTCACCTTTTTTTTCCTTTATTTGAATCTTCTTGTACAAAATGACTAATATGGAAATATTTGCATAATTACACAAGTATAACCTATATGTGATTGCTTATAGTCTAGGAGAGGGAGGAAGGGAAGGAGGGATAGAATTTGGAACTCAAAACTTTAAATAAAAATGTTAAAAAAATTTTTTTGAAGAAAAAATGTTAGTGGTTTTAGAGGGAAGAGTGATGGGCATTGGAAGAGATGAGGATGAGAATAAGTTCTAGTGTTTTAATTCTCAGTAAATGGGACTTTTCCACCAAAATGGTGTATGTAGTAGAAAAAATCCTCAAACTGGAAAATCAGGAAATCTGGGTTCTAATATTGCTCTGTCACTATCTGTATAACCTTGGACGAGTCATCTCATTTCTCTGCGATGTAGTTTTCTTCTCTGTAAAATATACTGGCAAGGTTTGGACTACATTATCTCTAAGGGATCTATCTGTTATACAATTCTGTGAAGAAATGAGTAAGTGGCAAAATTTCTTCCCCCTTGGATGACACATTTTATAGCGGTTCATTGCAAATTTAAGAATCAGACATTTGTCTACAGATGCATTGCAGGCAACAGAAACTTCCCATCTCCTCCAGAAAAAATGTTACCATTTCATTCCCATCTTTTTCTTTCTCTGGCAGATCTACTGTCTGAATTCTCATCCCCACCCTTCGTTGTTATTTTTATCTTTCTGTCTGCCTAATGGGCAGGAATTGGATGTTCTTGTCCTTTGGGAGAAATGTGATGCTGGTTCTGGCTGAGAGACTATCGGTGTGGTCCCTCTACCTGGCTCCAGGTTAAGGCTCTAGGAAACAAAGCTACAAAGACAGTTCTGTTTCTGGCTCCTTTCAGACTTTACCTGGCTATGGCTGGTCATGCATAGCCAAAACAAGTAAACCCCTGTTCCAATTAGGTTGGCTCTAAGCCAGGTATTGGGGGAGACAAGGGAAGGAGCAAAATTGAGTCAGAGTGGTTTTAGATAATCATATTCAACTTCTCTAACACTATCCTCTCCATTAAAATGGTATTTTGGTTCTCTTATTCTTTTCCTTTGGTGCTGGATCTAATAATATTTTCTGTGCAGTTGGGCATGCAATTTCCAACTTCTCCCCAAATGTAACTAGGCTAAATTTAACCTTAACAGTCTCATTTTCAGATGGCTGCAGGGTTATGGTTCTTCACTAAATCCCAGTAATTTGGATGATTGCTTTGAGAAAGTTCTGATACTACCAAAGACAACATGATACAGTAGAATTAACCCAATTTAGAATCAGATCTGGGTTGGAATCTTGGCTTTGCTAACTGCCAATTGTCTAAGTTTAGGACCAGTCATTTACTTTTTCTGAGCCTTGCTTTTCTCAGTTATAAGTTATCAGATGGATGGATTGGACCAATTGAGCTCTAAAATCTCTTCTACTATGAAATCATGTGATTTAGATTTGGAGTCAGAAACACTTGGATTCAAATCCTACTGCTGAAATTTACTGGTTGTGTGGTTGTGGTCCAGTCATTTAAACTGAGTCCTAGTTTCCTTGCTTGTGAAATTGGAGTCACAGGAGAATATCATAGATTTAGAGGTGGGAAGAACCATAGAGATCAGCTAGTCTGTTTCTTAAGCCTAGAGACTGAGTGAATTGCTTGAAGTTCCACATGTAATTAACTGGCAGAGAAGGAATTGGAACCCAGGTCCTCTAATCTTAAGTACAGGATTCTTTCAACCAAATCATGCTTCCTTCCTAATAATATCCATAGTACCTACCACACACTAAAGACAGATAGGTGGCCCAGAGGAAAGAGCCCCAGGCCTGGAGTTGGAAAGACTCATCTTCCTGAGTGCAAATCTGGCCTCAGATATTCACTAGCAATGTGACCCTGGGAAAGTCACTTAACCCTGTTTGCTTCAGTTTCCTCATCTATAAAAGAAGCTAAAGAAGGACATGGCAAACTACTCTAGTATCTTAGCCAAGAAAACCCCAAAATGGGGTTATGAAGAGTCAGATGTGACTGAAATGACTCAACAACAAAGTACATACCACACAGGGCTGTTGTAAAGGTCAAATGAGATTACATATACGTGTGTGTGTGTGTGTGTGTGTGTGTGTGTGTGTGTATGTATATATATATGTATACATATATATATACATACACACACATATATTTGAAGTTAGCTTTTTCTTTATGTATTTATATATATACATGTATATATATTTTCTTTATATATTATGTACATAGATGTATAAATATATTTTGTATACATATACACACACACATGTATACATATATATACATACATAAAGTTTTTTGCAAACTTAAAGGGTTATATAAATGTTCTTTACCATCATCAATATCATTGCTATTGCTATTGTTATTATTATCATGATCAGACTAACATCACAGGTCAGGCTTCTCGGTCTAAGTCCCCCAGTCAAGAAAACTTTCCTTTCCCTTCTTATTGAGATCCCTGTAAAGGCTAAAATTCTGGGATTCTCTCATGGTAATGCCTTCTAGCAATGAAGTACAGCTTGGAGAAAGTGTCCAGGAAAAGGTATGGACACATGACTGATGTCCAAAGTCAATCATAAGGTGAATATGTGATTTCAGGAAGGCCTCTCAGCTTCTAAATTGCCTTCCCTACTTACTATATCTCAGTTTCTCTAATTTGAGCTTACTGCATTGGCCAAAGGCTTCCTCCCCATCTCTTCCCTTGATAAAATGCAAATATTCGTAGGCAATGTCAACAAATTAAGCCTTATTGGTTATTGGCACTTTGGGTCAATAAATATCAGAGTTGATGAGAAGCTTTTCTGGGAGCTAGTTTTGCTTGTGGGGAGATGGGGGGATATCAGAGTGCAATGGGAAAAGAGAAAAAAGGGCAAAGAAAAGCAAGGTAGAAGACCTGGTAGACAAGTTTGACCTACTCCATAATCTTGTCTATAACTGGCTATCACCAAGATCCATCTATTAGAGGTTTTACTGAATATTGTATTAAGTCCTACAAGGATAGATACAAGAGTAAATATAAGATTTTCCCTGCCTCAAAGGAGGTTACATATGTAGAAAATAAGCAAAACATGACCCAAAGGACAACCCTCTCTTTTCTTCTTGTCTATGGTTGCTACTACTGATCTCCTACCAAAACTGATGCAAAATTAGGCACTTTAATGGGACCACACTCCTAACAATTATCTTTCCCACTTCCTTCCACTTTTGCCAGTGACTGTTAGCAGGCCACCAATCACACCATTATCTCTCTCTCTTTTGATACTCTACTTTTCTTTAAAGGTCCTCCTTCATGAAACCTTCCCTGATCTGTCTCCTCCTCTTACTCCCAAACTCAGATAAAAGTAATCATTCCTTTTATGCCATACTGTTTGTGCTTGTCAATATGCATTTAATCACAATCTAACTTTTATTACAGTTGCTTATGTATATGCCATCTTCCACAGCACCTGATTTCTCTTAAAATAGTGGTTTGAACATCATAGTCACTTAATGAATGTTTGCTGAATCGAATTAAACTGGAAGAAGAACCTAGACATCATGATTTTTAACCCCCTCACCAACAGAAGGACTAAGTTAGTTCCCTACCTGTGAGAGATCATAAATAGATACTTCAGACCATTTGATTTCCCACTACACAGAGAGAATACCTGCTCGGATTTGTTCAGTCTTCCCCTAGGTTTCTCACACCAATTCCCTCCTCTGACACAAATTTCCTTCTCACTCCTCTTTTCAATTAATAAATAAATAAAGTAAGTTGAAGAGTTCTTTTTGGGTCCTCTTCCTTAAACTGATTCATGTTGCACCCCAGACAGCACTGGCATTTCATTATCGATTTGTGAGGTCCATAGCCAAGACCTTTTGAAACTCATTAAAAAAGCAGTGAAAGAAAAAATCCACCTCCAATAGTTTCTTGAATGCTGGCTGGATTTAATTCTTCTTTTCCAACCCACATTTGCTCCAGAAGTGTCTATTTGTCTCCACCTGTCACATTTGGGAGCTGGTCATAAGCAATACCTAATGATCCTGGGAATAATAGTCCTACTCTCCCACGTCTCTCCCTCCTCCTCCCACTAACAACCTTCAGAATTTGAATATATTTCAGAGACATCAGAGCAAAGGTTAAAAAAAAAAGCAAAAAGAAGAAATGCTACCCAGCCCTCTGGATTCTAGGCAAAACTCATGGATTTCCTGTCAATAATGTTTTGACTTGTATGTGTGTGTATCTGTGTATCCACGCACATACACAGTTGTGTATATGTATACACAAATAAATACATACATACTCATATATTAGTACGTACTCCCATGTACATTATATTGACTTGCATAACTCATGTTAGAGGCATTCACAAAATATCAAGGGTTCTGGAAAATTTGGTAATTTTCTTATTTCTTTGTCTTGTTGACCCAACTTAATTTGGGAAATTTACTACTTGAGTCTACTTGCTATGTTGTCACCAGCTTCCCCTTGCAAGCACTCAGTTTCCAAGCCTTAAAGAATGAGCAGTTTTCTTCATAGGTCAAATAAACCGAATAAGGTTCACAACCCAGCAAATTAACAACATTTATGTGCAACGCCACCCCAAAGGCCTTTATAGGGTCAGCTACTTACTAGAGTCATGTTCTGCTTAGTGCTCCAATCAGGTAGTGTTGCCTCTAATGTGATTCCTTACCATGTGTCTGCTCCCGAGACTGTCTGTAAGCACAGAAGGGGTGCTTGTGTTTGCTCTTCATTTTCATCCCCCTCCCAAGCTCCTCTGGATACCTACATAGTGTTACCCACTGTCCCTTTTTGTCATGATTCTTATTCATTCTTTTCAGAATTGCTCTGCATCAGTCCTTTTTTTCACTCAGGCAATAAACTAGGCAGTTTAGTTCTCCTTTTGCTTAATCAGAAAAAAAAATATTTCCCTGTGTCTGGCTCTAATGCAATGTCAAACAAGAAGCCCTACACTGCATTTCTCCCTTGCACCAAAGTCTTGCTAACTTCTGTCCTCAACAAGGTAATTAGTACAATACCCCTTACATATTCCAAACAGACCTCCATTACAAATACTGGATTGATGGGGGGGGGGGGATTTCATATTCTGGTGTCCTTTTTCTATCAGTTCCCAGGATAGTTAACCTTCAGCTTGAATCTGCAGATAGAGGGTTAGGGTTAGGGTTAGACTGGCAGAATTCAGCAGTTCCTGGCCCTCTATGCTACCCCTCCCCACTACCTCCACCCCACACCATATCAATTTCTGTCTTTTCTGTCCAACCCAAGTGATTTTTCTCTTTGGGTCTATAATTCCTATTGGGGAATTTGGGCCTTCTGTCATTATTTAGGGTGGGAGTAATGGGTACCCTATTTGACTCCCTGTCATAGGTCTGCTTTGGTTCTCTTCACAAATGTAAGACATTCTAAGATATGATGTATTAGACAAAATCCCTGGGTGAATGTTGTTTGTCTATTTTCCTATTCTGCATACCTATGTAGAATGCTTTAAAGTTTGGACACTGGCTTGGAAGAGTTAAGAGTTAAGTTATGCACTTAGGCATGGGACAAAATTAATCAGAACTTTGTTTCATTTTGCCATTTGCTAATCTTGCATTCCTGAGCCATGAAGTCCTTTGTCCAAATTCCCAAGGACTGATAGATGCATAGATAATGGGCATCTGAGTGAAAGGGTAGGCCCCTTAGCTCTAGGAATGTACAGCTTAAGGAGGTTTCACAGACTTCTTCCTCCACCACACACCCCCAGCCCAACCAGAGATCTTAAATATGATAAGGGTCAAGCATTCCAATCCTCAGTCTGGCTGGCCCTGTCTTAGCTAGTCATTGCCTTAACATCCTTCAGAGCTGGGAAACTGATGAACTGTGATTTTTAACACTATGTGTCAGAGATGAGACCTTTTCTCTTCATGAGAGAAAAAAAAATGCTCTTCTCTTATTGCTATAATCCCCAAAGCTTATCCATAGATGCCAGCAATATTTGGCATGATACATGCTTTATAGAGCTAGACTGGAATTTATCACCCATTGAAAGAATTCTGGAGAAACATAGTAGTGGTATCTTGACTCCTTTGTTCATCTGACACTTGGCTCCTCACACCTATATCCTTTAACAAACTTTACTAAGATAACTTTTGTGAATATTTTTTCCCTACTATTCTGCCATGCTAGTAGACTGCTTATTAAGAATGCTACATAACTACTCATTAAGAATGCATTTACTACTAAATGGTGGGGAATGGACAGGAGAAATTTATTACTTCTCTAACCTTCAAAAATTAACTCCTTGAACCTGAAATAGTCCAATAATTGACTGAGGTGGAGGACTTAAGCACTTTCTTGACATTTCCAGGGAAATAAAAAAAATTGCTATGCATATATAAATATATGTTAGAATAGAAAATCCTGGACAGTCTATTTGCTTGGATGCCTATATAGAAGGAGAAGGTATGGCATCACATAAAGAGCACTGGATTTGGAATCAAAATATCTATGTTTAAATCTGTTTGACTACTTACTTCCCTGAGTGAACTTGAGGGAAAGTCACTTAGTCTTTCTAGGCCACAATTTTCCATTCAATTAACATGTGGAAGTTGGATTAGATGGGCTCTAAGATTTTTTCCAGGACTAAATTTGTTATCCTATAATCATATGATTCCATGATGATAAATACATATTTACTAAACAAACAGTAACAGCAATGGAAACTGCACCCTATTTTTCTCAGTGCTCTCTGGGGAACATAAGCCCCCCAAGATGAGAAATCTGAGGTGGGAGTTACTGGGAGTTGAAGGAAAGGAAGCCAAACTGGCAAACAGCTACAGAATCATGGAATGTTAGAGTTGAAGGCAATGTGTAAACCATCTAGTCCAAATGCTTGTTTTTAAAAAAGAGGAAGGGTTTTAGTAGGAACAATACCTTAACCCCTTAATCAGAGGTATGCTACTAAGTGCTTAAAAACCAGGTCTCTGGGAGAAAAAAAAATAATGCATGTGTTACACTTTTGATTTTAATCTGCGTTATTAAATTTTTTCCAATCATTTCCTTAAATTTAGACCATCAACAAAAAGGTAAGTCATGTCCTGATTTGTAGCCTTTGTTGATTTCTGAAGTATAAATACTCACCCTGAAAATTTAACAATCAGCTCTCTGAGAGAATAGCTAGCTTCAGTATGTCTCTGCTGACTAATCCTTGCAAGTTATGCCAATTGTTTTTTCCTTAAAAAGTATCCAGACATTCCTTGAAAACTTGTTTGGTTTATAGGACTGATGACTTAGATTGCTGAAATCACTCCCTAATCACCTGAGTTTAAAACAGTTATGAAATTGACCAGGGGCCTTTGATGTTTGGCTGGTGGATTACAATATACTTCTCTCAGCTGAATCAACTGAAGGTGTCCTTGATGCCTATCCCTGTTGAAACTTCTTCTACTATGGCCAAGTAAGTTTTCTTTTGTTTGTTTATTAACCATTGTCTTTTGGAGAACCAGAGAAGGCCTTTTACAGCTAGCACACTCCACTCAGGGTGCCACAAGGGTATTTCAGAAAAGTCAACCCTCTGTTAGGAGATAAGAATCTCCACACGTGTCTTTGACAGGTTAGCCCTGTGTTGGTTGTGGGATCACAGTACTACTGAGGCTGAGGAACCGAGTCCCTATCTCTGTGAGTGCCATCTAGAATTGCTTCATTACTGGATGAAATTCTGTAGAGCTGGGATGAGAACTCAGAGTTCTTGACTCCCAGTTTGGGGCTTTTTCCACTATTTCACATTTTCTTCTGAAGGCTGCTGTGCTCCTGACCCTGGCCCTTAAAGTCTTCCTTAATCTGTCTCCAATCTACCATCCCAGAATTATTTAATGTTGTTCCCTTTTCCTGCCAACCACTGCCTGGCTAACTTGTCCTTGAACTTGGTAATCTCTTACCTCCATGTGTTCCCACAGGCTGTCTCTGAGTCTTGGAAGACCTTCTCTCCTGGTAGTCACCTCTTAAAATCCTTACTTTGCCTCAAAATTCAGCTTAGGAGATATAGAATCTCTACTGACTCAAACTCTTTCCCTCCTCCTATTGCCTTCTATTCCCTTCTTTATATGCTTGTTGTTCCCTGCTCCCTCCTCCCAGATCCCACAGTAAAAGGTAGGGTCCTTTAGGGCAGGGTCTGTTTTCTGGTTTGACTTTTGCTTTTGCCTTTGTGCAGAGCATTGTAAAAAGGGCTGGAGATTCACAGGAGACAAATAAATGTTTGTTGAATCGAACTGAATTTTTGCTTAAGCTGGGGAAATAGAACATGTGGCTCAGGGCCATCTCGATCTTGCAAATGCAGAACCTTGCTGATGAAGGCAGCAGAGCGTGGATAGATGGATGAAAAGGGATCCAGAATCCAGGAAGAGCAACTCCAAATGCCAGCTGTATTATGGCAGGCAGGTCAAACACCTTCAAGAAGTATGACATCATATTCTATTTGTTTAAATATGGCCCATAATGTGCTCTTCCCTCTCTTCAAATTGTGGGTAGAAAGGGTATATGTGCATAGGATAGAATTTATAAATTTTTATCTAGTTGATGCCATTACTCTCTTCTCTCCTCCTCCAAGGTTAAAGAAATCCAGAATCTTGAATCCATTTAGACCTTTAGGCCCCTCTCAACTTCCAAATGGCCCAGCAACTGCATTCCAAGGTCTTGTGGGCCTTACTTACGATTTACCCTTCCACTAAGCTCCTTAGACACTTAGGTGCTGTCACCAGCCCTTTGAATGCAGGGATTGTTTGTGCTTTTTCTTTAATTTCGAGCACTTGTTACAATGCCTGGCATCTAGGGAATCCTTAATAAATGTTTGTTGATTGATCACTAGGGAGGTTTCAATGAGGGGGAAGGATATGGGGAAATAATTATGGTATAAAACCAAAAGGAATCAACAGAACTTAAAGAATAATAAAATAAAGATGATGGGAAAAGATGATTTCTAATGTCCCTTCCAACTCGAATCCTATGAATTTCTTTTTAGTCATTTTGTTCCATTGGTTTCTTCTAATCATGGCAAGTTTAAGGGAAAGAGGTAACACATAGCTGGGGTTATGGTCTTCATAACACTTTCCATACCTTTCTGAGTATTTGGGGGAATGGTACAGTTTAAATGAACAGGAAGAAGTAAGCAGTTTATTGTTTGGTTTTTGGTTTTTGTCAGCATAATCCTAGAAAACTTTCAGTTGAAGAATTCAGCCTTAGAGGTTTTTGGCCATCTGTCATGGAAATTGGGAAGAAAATAAAAGGTTGGGAATAGCTAGCATTTGTATAGCACTTTAAATTTTGCAAAATGCTTTTCAAATATCTCAGTTTATTTTCACATAAACTCTAGGAGGTAGGCATTATTATTATACTCATTTTATAAATGAGGAAAATGAGGCAGCCAGAGATTAAGTTATTTGCCCAGGTCTGAAGGTAGATTTGAACTCATGTTTTCCTGACTTCAGGCTCAGTTGTTCAACCACTGAATGTGGGTTACTCAGCTGCCTTGCCCCCTTTAAAGGGATTATGCAGTAGACTGGCTAGATAAAAAGAAGACATAGATAAGCAATTAAGAAAATAAAAGATGTGACTGGCATTAAAGCATAGTAATTATGGCAATGGTGGACTTTGATCATCCATTTATTTACTAGACCAGAATCTCTTTCTGTTTTTATATCTCTCTCCTTCCCTCCCCTCCTCTCTTTCCTCCTCCTTCCTCCCAAGTAGAAAATCATTAATATATTTTTATTCTCTTGAGTTGCCTAAATCATAATTTATCCCTTGTGTAGTAGAAGTTATCTTCTTTAATTCTGAAGAGAGACAGAAAAACCTTCAATAATTGAGAAAAAGGGAAGCTGTTTACAGATGGTTATGTGGACATACCAAGAAATCCCCAAGGAACTTAGATTTGAAAGGCATGTATAAAATGTTGAACCCCAGACTACATAAATACAAAATATATCCTGATACTGTAAGTGACAGACGTAGTAAAGATGATGATGGATGCCAGAGACAACACAAAGGTCTTCTTTAGGAAGAATAAAGAGAAAGGAAAAAAAAAGAGGTTGAGAAAGAGAGGAAGCTTATAAGGCACTATGTGTCCACTGCTCAGGGTTGGTGGCACAATATTAAGGGAAGAGGGGAAAATAGCCAACTCATTTTGCTTTTTAAGGATTAAGGAAATTGATCTTTAGACTGAGAAGGACAGACAAAGAGGATAATGGGGAGTTAGATCGCTCGACAAATCAGGAGGTAGTGAGAATATTTAGGGCAACTAGGTGGCACAGTGGATACAGTGCTGGGCCTAGAGTAAGGAAGACTCATCTTCCTGAGTTCAGATATGGCCCCAGACACTTACTAGCTGTGTGACCTTGGGCAAGTTAGTTAACTCTGTTTTCCTGGGTTCCTCATCTGTAAAATGAGCTGGAGAAGGAAATAACCAACCAGTCCCCTATCTCTGGAGTCCTAAAGAGTTGGACATTGATTCAACTGGCTTCCTGGGGTACTGAAAGAATTGGCAGATATAATTTCAGAGCCACTATCAGTGATCCTTTAAATATTATGGAGACTCAGGGAGATGTTACATAACTGGAGGACAAACACCTCCATTTTCTAAAAAAAGGGAAGGGAGAGTGGAGTGTGTAAAATATAAACCAGAGGCCTTATGTTAGATTTCTAGCAAAATTTTAAATGTATCATTAAAAGGATGATGTGTGAATAAAAGTGATTATTAAGATCCAACTTGGATTAATGAAAAATAGGTTATACTAATTGAATCTTCTTTTCCTGTCTTTCTTTCCTTTTTTTAAAAATAGTGTGACTAGAACAGTGAATTTTTTAATATTTTAGGTCCATAGGAGATTCTTTGGAATGGAGATGTGACTAATCTCTCCAGTCTTTATTATTTCCTATCTTTAGTACCAAATGCCTCTCTAAGTGAATGATGTTGTATGTGTACAGTAGGGAGGGGACTAACATTCATTCTTAGAAAGGAAAGAGAGAGCCCATACAGATTTATCTAACCAAATAAGATTTGTTGAAGCATATTCTTTAGAGCCAGTTAGAGGACTCATGAAGTCATGAAGACACAGGGGCTGCTTTGAATTTTTGAAGATTCTCAAGTTAGGCCTTCAGTAGCAGTCTGGCTTCTTCTGGGGGACTAGGAACTGTACCAAACTTCTGAGCTTTCTCTTTTATAAAAAAAAATGTTTTGTCTCTTATATGTACCAGTGTTATTTCATTAGTTTCCTCACTTTCCAAAATTTTTAGGCTAGTGATTGGGGAAGCAAATTTTTATCTGAAGGCTCTGATCCCATATATGGGCTTTTGGAGTGTGTAGTTGGCAAATGGGATGTAGAAAGAGGGATAGAATTGGCTTGCTCATTTCCCTTCTCCCTACACAAAATCTGTTAAGAGGATTTGAACTATGTTATTTATGATAGTGAGTGCTACGAGGCCTTAAAATCTTTTCCATCTGAGCCTAGATGGACACTTATCTACGAATAATTTTTGGATACAGGAGGGTCCTCAGTTATTTAAAGATGAAAAGCAAATATAATAAGAAACAATTGAAACTATGTAGGAATGCAGAATGTAGACATAAGTATTCCTTAAGAAGTCCTCTTTTGTCTTTGAATTGTTTGGTTTTAGCTAGGAGAGTGGCCTCTTAAAGTCTATTTTGTTATTATCCAAGAGGACTTTAGAATACCACTCTCCTGGCTAGTCAAACAATTCCCTTGAAATTCTACAATAAATACGTTAGGCTAAATTCTGGAGAACGTAGCTGGGTAGGTTTTGTTAAGGAAGAAAACTTCAGATACATAGATCCTAGTACTAAAAGAAGGGGCACCCCAACCACCATTAGAGTGCAATGGGTTTGTGCTTATGTATTCTCTAGCAAGTAAAGCCAATCCATTTCCCTTCACAAAGGAAAAGTGGTACTTGCAGATTCAGAAATCCTAAATAACAACTGTAACGTCTTATACATTTTGGGAGGGGTTATAGTAGCCATAAACCAGGCATTTTGGAATTAATTAAAGAAGTCATAATTCTAGTTGATCATGTCAAAATCTTTTTTGCTTAGGTTTCAACAAAGTATCTGACCAAGATTCTCATGCCTTCTTTGTGGAAAAGATCAAAAGATAGTCTAGCCCATTTGTATCATACCCATATAGAAATGAATCCCTATAGCTACATATTGATTTAGAAAACCAGAAATTAATATTATATATGTTTTCTAGTATTTTTGATTATTTTGTTAAATATTTCCCAATCATGTTTCATTTAGAGATTTAGTAAAGAGCACCATGGTTTTGTCCTGTTCAGTGTTGTTGTCAATGATTTAGATGAAACACAAGTGATATGCTTACCAAATTTACAGATGGCACAAAGTGGGGAGAGAAAGTTAGCATACTGCATGATAGGTCAGATCAGAAAATATCTCAACTTGTTAGGCTTTTGGGATGAATATAACGAGATGAAGTTTAATAAGGATAAATGTAATGTTCTACACTCAGGTAATAGGAATATCAGCTTCACAAACAAAAGACGAGAAAGACAGGAATATTTAACAATTCTTATGAAAAATAATGTGAGGTAGATTGCAGACTCAATGAGCCCACAATGTGATATGACAGCCAAGATAAGCTAGTGTTGCCTTAGGTTGCATTAAAAGACGTAATAGGCTCAGAATTTTGGAATAAACATTCCCTCTAAATCCTGCCTGCCCTGATCAGACTACATCATGGAGTACTGTGTCCAGTTCTGGCTGCCATGTTTGAACATGAACATTCATAAGCTAGAGTGTATTAAAAGGGAGACATTTAGAATGGCACAGAGCCTGGAGATAAAGCGATATGAGAATTGGTCAAATGTACTAAGGATTCTCATCCATGGGAAGACAAAACTAAGGGGAGAAATCAAGTCTGCATGTGAGTATTTGAAAGACTGTTAGGTGGGAGATGGATTAGGCCTAATCTACTTGGCTCCATATGGCAGAACTAAGAGCATTTGGATAGACTTTGGCGAGAAGCACATTTCAGTGCAATGTAAGGGAAAACTTTCTAATAATTGTGGTTATGAAGAAATGGAATAGGTTCCCTTTGGAGGTGGTAGTCTAACTTGTTCAGTCATTCAGTTGTGTCTGACTTTTCAGACCCATGGACCATAGCATGCTAGTAGTGTTTGTGGAGTTTTCTTGGCAAAGATCTTGGAGTATTTTGCCATTTCTTACTCCAGTTGATTAAAGTAAATAGAGGTTAAGTGACTTGCCCAGGGTCACACAGCTAGTAAATGTCTGAGGCCAGATTTTAACTCAGGTTTTCCTGACTCCAGGCTCAGTGCTTTATCCACTGAGCCACCTAGCTGTCAAGTGGTCCAACTAGAAATCTTCGGGTAAAGACTGGATGGATGATCATGAGGATACATAATGTCAGTGTTTCTTGCTCACATTGCCTCTGCTGCTTACTATCTTTATGACTTTGCACAAGCCATTTTTTTACCTCTGTGAGACTCAATTTTCTCATCTACAAAATGTGGGAGACCAGTTAATCTCTAAAGTGCCTTCTATCTGCAAATCTTTAAAACCCTAGATCCTGCTTCTCTAGTGACCCAACTATGTGATTGTATGGTTCTCTGAAACTTGAGGAATAGAATTGAACTGGAAAAGAAAGTACATTAAAATTCTTCCATCTCTGTTCTGACTTGTGATCCTCAAAACAATGTGAGACTGGTAAAGGCCAGCTCCCAGCTGTGATCAGCTCAGTTTGAGTGGTAAGAAATTCAAAGAGGACAATATATTACTTAGGTTATCTTACCTTTTTGAAGACTTCTTGAGGAAGAGAAATGAGTTCTGTTCTTGTCATCCTTAATTGTCTAAGGACTCCCAGCACCAATCTGATGGTACCCTAGGCCACCTCCCATCATCTCGGAGGGTATCAGAAAATAGTTCTTATTTCATGTTACCTTTTAAAAAATAAATATATGACAACACTTTTTTCCATGGGGTTGAGGAAGGCGAAGCAGTTACTGAGAAATCAGATCAACATTAATTGGGTTTTTATAGCTTCCCCAAATAAAAAATCCTTGACATAGACTGTTACGTTACACACACATGTGCATGCATTTACACACATATAGGTATGTATATGTGTAGTATATACATATCTGTATATGTATATATATATATGCATATATATATATATATATGATAGCCTATGATAAGGATTTGCATAAATGGTTTCTAGCATTGTTTATACATATATAATTATTCACTGCATTATAATAAATTATACATAAAGTTCATATATATGTATATACATATACACACTTAATGCTATTTTAAAAATGTTACAAACCCTTTGATGTATGTAACTGAATGAAAGATCAGTCTACCTGGTGTGCTTAAAAATATGCTCTATACATGGATAGAGGGAAGGATAGAGATGTGAGGGTGAGATCCAAACACATCTTCTAAGGAAAGGGGAATGCAAGAACCCCTGGGAGAGCATGAGTACTATCCTATTTGGTCAAGATCAACAAGGGGCATTAGGTTCTGTTAAGGGCTGTTAAGGGATCACCTGAACTTATGTTTTTGAGCTGTCATATTTTCCAGAAACACTGCACCCAGAGCATGCAGGAGGCCCTGAATATGTCAAGGATAAAGTCCCCCCAGCTGACATAATTTATTGTTGCACCCCAACCTGGATTCCCTGTGTGTCTTTGGGAGGCAAGAGAGGTGCCAGCCAGTCTGTGCCAGGCTGGGAAAAATGCTTGTGCAGTTGGGGTCCTTTGGAGATAAGCAGATCTTCCTATTTCCATAGTCTAGCAGTTCCCAAGGAAAAGGAATGTGGCTTTTGCCATTGCTTTGTTCCTCCGCTTTGACAGGGGTTACTGCACCTTTCCCCTCCCATGCCATGCCCCTTCCAATTTTCTCCTTTTGTTGCACTGCCATAAACATGCAAACTTCTGTAAGGATTGTGAACTCTTTGGGTACCATGTGCATGTTCATTCCTCTTATAATAAACCTGGTTTTCACATAAGTCTCATGATGTTGTGATTGCCTGTTGACGGTTCGCACCAAAGAAATCAGTAGATACTTGTTTAACAAAATCAAGGGGTTCTCTACTGGTGCCCTGGAGGGGCAAGATCCTAGGGTCAGACGATGTGGAGGAGAAAGGAATATAAAGGGGGAAAAAGTGATAATCTTTGTCTTCTATGTATGAAAAAAAAAACATTATTAAGGACCTACTGTGTATCAAGCTCTGTGAGCTGTACCGGGAATACAAATATGGAAGTGACCTAGAACCTATTCTCTAGGAGCTAACACTTTCATAGGAGGAAATGTAATGTACAAGAGGGTGGTGGTGCAGAAGGGGAAAGGAGTTTTATTCTGAGAAATCTTAGAGGTAGAGAAAGGAGCTATCTGTGGCAATAACTTCTAGAAGCAATGAAACAATTGAATAGATGACTGACTCCATGATTATATAGTCTAGTACAGGAAGCAATATGATGAAAAAAGAGAACAATTTAATAACTCTGTAATAAGTACAAGATGATGGCATGATATGAAGAGTCAATGTCATATAAAGTGAAAAGCCCTGAATTTGGCATCAGAAGGCCTGGACTCAAGTCTCTGCTCTGTGACTTATAAGCTGGGAAATTCTGGGTGATCTGTTTTATTTCTCTAGACCTCAATAGTCATATCTGTGAAGTAGGTGTTTTGGACTAGATGACCTGCAAGGTCTGTTCCATCTTTAAATCCTTGAGTCCTGTAAATAGATTAAAAGTAAGACCTAAGGGCAAGTAGATATTGATGGGTGGTTAGAAATCAAGGGATTGTGGAGCTAAGACACAAATTGAGGGACAGTAATGGAGGGGAGGGGAAAAAAATAAAACCTTATCCTTCCATATAGCAGGTGATCTGAATTGGGTCTGGAGGGCCTCCATTTTCATTTCCCCTTCTCAGAGAGAACAAGGATAGGTGGGTGGGTGAGCTTATGTAATTGGGGACTAATTTGGAGATGAGATAGAATGAAGGGAATTTAACAAGAGCTAAGCTGCACCACAACAAGCATAGGCAGCTATGCCTGAGGAAATGAAGAAAAACTTCAGCTGAATGTCCAACACCCACCCCTGGTGTCTGGCTTGAAGAAGTGGGTATTATTTTCTCATTACAGAAGCAAATTGAAGAATGCATCATTTATATTTTGTTCTCCCTCCCCTCCCCCACTATACACACCCTTTTTTCTATCCTGACTCCCACGGTTAAGTGCTTGGGTACTCTTTACCATGGCTTTGAAATCAAGAGAGACACTTTGGAATTCAATTAGCCAAACAGTTGCCCCGGCAACAAAAAACATATAAACTTAAATGATTTATACACAGAGACACCACTTCAGAAAGGAATAAATTTAATCCAGCAGCTGGGAATGAAATGGATTGTACAATAAGAAAATTGTATTTTTCTCTCCCCAGTGAGAAGCCTCTGGGTCTTAATGTGATATAGATGAAAAAGGAGGCTTACAGAAGAAGGCAGCATGGAAGCCAGTACACAGAGGGTTCAAGGTTCAGCTAGCATGCTAACTCTGACCTTGGTTTACAGGCTGGAAAAGGATCTGGATCTGAGGAACACTAGGGCCATATTTGCATTTGCCTACTCACTTATTTGCCATGAATTTCTTCTCTTGCCATAACTTCAAAAACAGAAAGACTTTGCAATATTTTGGACCTAGGATCTCAAAGATATTAAAATCTTCACTGTAGTCACAGGTTGAAGGATGGGCTAATGCAACCTCATGAATAATACTTGGCTTTCTTGGAACCTGTTCTTTTTTTTTTTTATTACTAGATCATGTGACCATACAAAGTCTACTCAAACCTATTGGAGCAATTATAACTAGGAATTTTTCCATAGGGGACAAATATTACAAATCTCACCTGGGGAACTATAATGGATTGTGCCTCCAAGTGATGCTGTAAAGGCTCAGCACGGGATTGGGGAAATACTCACCCTGCAATTTGGTAGCTAGTTTTCAAGACTGATTATTCTTGCTACCTAAACTCTGTTTTTATGCTGCTGAAATTCTATCAGTGCCCTCTAAATTCAGACATATGGGAGAAAAATCTCAATTGTTGCAGGCGTATCATGAATCTGCCTATGGGCAGTAATCTGAATAATCATATTGGGGAATTTAGGATCACCCCAATTTGGAGATCCCTTTTACTACATTCATAAGTCTGAGTTTGAATTACATTATTATGTGCCCCATCCATATTTCTGGACACACACACACACACATATAATATAGCCACGGGTGTTAATATTGTTATCCATCATGGGCAAGCAAAGTAATGGTTATTTGAGGCTGGTTTATAATTACCATGTCTCCAGATCATGTGAGGGGTATTAGATCTTTATTTTATTCATATTCTATAACTTTGTGTATATATTTATGTATAAGTATGTATAGCATTATATACACATATACAGTAGTATGTATGTATATATGATATGTATACATATAAATGTATATCTATACACACATACTAGAGTTGCACTGATTCAAATATTAACAATTTGTGATTTATAAGACTTTAGATAGAGTTTAGATAAGTTTTATCTTTGCTTAGAAAATCATTCTTTCATGGAATTGAAATATTAATAGTGAAAGTAAGCATTCTAAAAAGTATTCATTTATATGAAAACTACTTGGAATCCTGATTTACAAATGCTTATTATCTGGAAGGAAGGAAGGAAAGAAGGCAACCAGCATTTATTAAATGCTCACTATATGCCAAGCAGTGTGCTAAGTTCTGGAAATACAAATGTAAGTAAAAACAACAAAAAAAAAATTGTCACTGCTCTGAAGGAACTTCCATTCAAATGGAGGAAAACAACATACGAATGGGAAAAGGAGAGGTGGGAGGATGAAGATTTTGTTGTAGGTCAGTTGTGTCTGACTTTTCATGACCACATTTGGGGTTTTCTTGGTAAAGATAATGAAATGTACGGCATTTCCTTCTCCGGCTCATTTTACAGATAAGGAAACTGAGACAAACAGGGTTAGTGACTTGCCCAGGGTCACACAACTAGTAAGTGTCTGAGGCCAGATTTGAACTCGGGAAGATGAATCTTCCTGACCCCAGGCCTGGCATTATATTCACTGGGCCACCTTGCTGTCTCATAAGATGAAGGTACTTGTTTGTAATCCAGAGTATAAGAAACAGGACCAGAAAGGGAATTAAGGCAGGTTAGCTTGGGTGCCTTCATAAAATGGAGGGTCTGAGGTAAACTCAGCAAGGGGAGAAGTTAAGTGGGTATTGCTGAGGGATATTAAATGGCAAGCAGGTTTTGGGGGGTGGTATGATATTCCAGAGCAAGGAGGCACTAGGTGCTCATGGAAATTCTAGAATGAGACAGCAGTAGCGGCATGATTTTGAAGTCCAGTAGATCAGGAGCAGGCCCAGGTTGTGAATTAGAACAGGTTCAGTAAGGAAGCTTTAACAGGGCAACTTAAATAGAGCAACTCTTTAATTTTTAGTTGCTGATTTCTTAGATTCAGTTCAATCCAAAAAATGTAATGATCATCTACTTACTATGTATCTACTACAATGTCAGACACTCTGCTAACTGCTGGAAATACAGAGACAAAAATAAAACAATCTCTGCCCTCAAGTTGCTGACAGTCTATTGGGAGAAACCAACATGTACACAAGTATGTTATGTGCAGAGTAAATAAAAAATTTTATGAATTATTAAATAAATAATAAAAGCAAATAAATGAAAATAAATAAAATGAATGTTTTATTTAAATTAAATATTTAAAATAAAATAATAAAAATAAATAGAGAAAGAAAAAAAAGGACGAATTTTGAGTGTGGTGGCACAGACAATCACTAACAACTGAGGTGATCGAGAAAGCCCTTGTGGACGGAGGGCACCTGAACTGTGCTTTGAAAGAAGCCAGGGACTCTGTGAGGCAGAATCAAAGAGTGGGGCCATTCCTAGCGTGAAGGATGGTCAGTGCAGCATAGGCCTGGAGGTGAAAGTTAGGGAACATGTTTAGACATGTTTAGCTGTTAACGTAGAGTTTGAGGGGGAGTAGTGTGAAATCAGTCGGCAAAGAGAGGCTGCAGCCAGATTGTGGAGGACTTTAAACACCAGATACAGACATTTGCATTTCATTCTAGAAGCAAGAACAAATCACTGAAGTTTCTTGAAATAATAATACTCAAATTTATGAATATTCTATAATCCATACTTTATGCAGGTTTATTACAAATTAATGGGGTCTGAATGTATATACACATATTTACATATTTTATGCTTTTAACATAAAATATTTCTTATACTTATACCTTGTACCTATATGTAAGCATTAATATATACATTTCTTTTAGGCCAGACTGCAGGAGCTTAGTGAAGTACTTGCTTTTTATTTTCCTATGTTCATTAGAATTGGATTCCTGGGAGGCTGTTTTTAGAAGAGTTTAGAGTTGGCTCTTTGACTGGGAAAGAAGGTCACACAGTTGTATGCATGTATATATGTACGGGTAAATTTGGTATTGATACTTCTCTCCCTCAAATCAAAATCCTCCCCATCACAAATGAAGACAGAGTTTTACTCATTACTTGAGCTTTCTTACCAAAACAAGACAATTTAGAGCTGGGAAGGACCTTAATCCAACCCTATCATTTAACAGATGAGGAAACTGAGATCCAAAGAAAGGAAGTGACTTCTCTAAGATTATGCAAGTAGAAATGAGCAGAACCTAGATCCAAATTCAGGTCTTCTAGTTCCAAAATCTGGTACTCATCCTATTCTGTCTTACTCTAGGAACTTGGGAAACAAGAGTTTAAAAACCCAGAAAGGCATGGGTTCAGTAAGTCAGTTCATTCACATTTGTCAAGCACCTACTAAATTCCAGGCACTGTGCTAAGCACTTAAGATACAAAGAAAGGCAAAAGACAGTTCTTGCTTTTGAGGATCTTGTGATCTAATGAGGGAGACAATACGTGAACAGCTATGTACAAACAAACTATATACAGGATTAATAGGAAATAATTTACCAAGGGAAAGGCTTTCTGTAGAAGGTAGGATTTTAGCTTGAACTTTTAAGGAAGCCAGGGAAGCCAGGAAGCAGAGATGAGGAGGAAGAGGCATGTGGGACAACCAGAGAAAATGACCAGGGAAGGGAGAAGGAGTGTGTTGTTCAGGGAACAGCCAGGAGGTCAGTATGTTGCCTGCTAATAATCAACCAACCAAGAAGCCTTCACTAATAATCTGCTACAATGAAGACCCTGGGGATGCAAAGGCAAAAAATACAACACTCCCTGCCCTCAATCAGCTTACCCTCTAACCGGGAGATAACTGCTATATATATATATATATATATATATATATATACATATATATATACATATATATATACATATACAAGCTAGATACACACACACATACACACACATACACATGTATGCACACACACATATACTATATATAAACACATATATGTATATATAATCTATTGTATACAAATAAGGGGGGGAGTACTAGCAGCTGATCACAGATGTGTCCCACCTAAGACTCGAGGAATCAGTTACTGAGAAGTGCTCTGTTCTACAGAGCAGTGCTAACCTGCATGCCTTTTCTTCCCTTCTCTATGATAAATGAATGCAAAATCATTTATTAAGTGTTTATTATGTTTGAAGCGCTGCACTAGGTGCTGGTAATACAGATAGAAAATTAAGCATTCAAGTATCTCACATTTTCATTGAAGAAGATGCACATTGCAGTGTCTGGTTTGAGGACAATGGAGGGGCTGGGTGGGCAAGGGGTACAACTGTCAGGTGAATTGCAAGGCCCAAGTGTACCTAGAGAGAATTTGCAGGTCATATGGTAGTGCCTGTGCATGTGGGGTATGTAGTGGAAGTTCAAAAAGTAAGGTTCCGTGGTCCCTCATTTTACTAAAAGGATTTTAGTGATTCCTTGTACATCCAATCAGTGCAAGAGGCTGGGCCTGCCCAAAACAGAAATATTTTCTTGCAGTGTTCCCCACAAAAAAAAGACTTCTTCTTATCCTGTTTAAGAACCTCTCTTGCATCCTAATTATCCTAGGAACTTTGGGAGGCACCCCTGGCCTCTGGCCAGGTTGGTGTAAACATATTTCCCAGAGTAATGCCCAGGCTGCTCCCACATTTACATATTCTGCTGGTCAGATCCCAGGTGGCCTGGCCGAGGAGCTGCTGCCCATGCATTCGTGATGAAGTGGCACATTGCTGTCCTCATTCCTTTCCCTCCACACAGTCATCACATTTTCTCTCTGCTGTCTGTTGTAGGGTCCAGGAGAAGCCACTTTATCGAATAAGCTGCATATAATAATGTTAGTGCCAGGGTCATGCATTCCCTTGGCTGATCCACTCCCATTTGCTTCTGCTCTAGCTGCCTGATTTGATGCTGCTTTTAGACTTCCTGTGTTCTTGACAATTGGACCTCATTCTAGTCTGTGGGATGGGGCATTTATTTCATGAGCACAGATTTCAATTTAGAGTTGAAAAGGACCTTGAGGTTATTGAGTTCAATCCTCTCCTTTTACAGACAAGGAAATTGAGGCACAGAAAGGTGACCTGCCATAGCTAATTAATGTCCAAGGAGGGATTTGAAACTCCATCTCCCTAACTCCAAGTCTAGCAGTATATCTGCTATTCCACGATGCCTGCTGGATTGTCTCTCAAAGCGCTGCATTTCAGCCTCTGCCAAGTCTCCAGTTTGAGGGACTAATACCACTTGAGGTTGTAGTAAAAGGCAAGAAACAACCTGGGTGTTTAGTTGTTGACTAAGTTTAGCTCTTTGAGTTCTGAGCAGGGCAGATGCCTCTCCCTGTGTCTCTCTGCTTTTATGTCTAATATGGCATCTCATCTTGAAGACCTTGGAGAGGGTTGGATGTCAGGGAATCACTGAATCAGAACCCTGCTGTCATTGAAAGATGACTGACATGTTTGTGTTTGTCTAGAGTCAGAGAGGTTTCTGTCTCAGCTATTGAAAAATTGGAACTTACAGGATGTGG
This sequence comes from Phascolarctos cinereus, assembly GCF_003287225.1. Classification (NCBI taxonomy): domain Eukaryota; kingdom Metazoa; phylum Chordata; class Mammalia; order Diprotodontia; family Phascolarctidae; genus Phascolarctos; species Phascolarctos cinereus. Next base: position 121,151,503 of record NW_027555736.1, read on the forward strand.
GACTTCAGGCTGGAAACATTACTTGCTGGGCAGGTCACAACTTCTCTGTGCCTCATTTTCTTCATCTGTAAAATGGGGATAATGATAACCCCTAGCCCATAGGACTGTTGTAAGAATCAAATGAGATAAAGTGCATAAAGCTTTGCAGAACTTAGAAAACTACATAAATGTGAACTAGTAGTATTATAATAGCTACTGGGAATTGAATTACCAGTCAGCCAAAATATATTCCCTTAAGCTGAAAGTGATTTCTCCTTACTCAAAATTTTCCTAGGGCAATTCATCTTGACCTGTGTTTTTACCATTAACGCATTCTACTTTTGTCATATTTATGTGTAGGTGTTTTTCTACTGTAAGCAACCTGAAGGCAGGAACTGTGATATTTTTCATCTCTGTTTCCCTAGCACCTATCCAGTATCTGGCATAAAACAGGCATTTAGTAAATGTTTGTTAAATTGGAAATAATTTATTTGGCTATCCCCCGGGCATCTGAGGCCCTGTGACAATTCCACCAGCAAGAAGAAGCTGGGCCAGAATGCTAAATATCCTGTGTGATACAGGTTTCCAGATTGTCCCCTAACAAACAGCATCTTGACTATTTATTTTGAGCCAAGTAGGTAAATTGCTACTGGCCTGCTGAAGCAACAGAATGCACAATGAGGGAAACCATTTTACAGCCAACAAACTGAACCTGCCATTGCTCTGAAAGTCATGGAAGCAACCTCCTGCTCACCCAGCAAACTCAATAATGCAATTTTGTTTCTAGGGGCAGGAAGTGAGAATAATCACCCAAAGAGCATTCCTCTCCACAGGCTCCTAAAGTAAACACTGACAGATGAAGTCCACTTGACAGGAGGCCAAATGTGCTCAGCAAGCATACAATGCTTCCTTCTGGAGTTGAACTTGTCCCTTGTTGAAAAGGAGCCAGTGACCCAGGAGGAAGATCAAGAGAAATGTGTGCATCTATCAGGAAGTGATTCATGTACATTTCACTCCAAGCTGAACATGTCAGCTCCTTGGGCATGAAGACCAAGAAAAGCAATTTGAGAGTCTATCCTTAGAACATGGCATTCCAGAGATGCTGTCTTCCAAGTATATCGGCCATTCCATGAATGTGGGCATTACCTTGAGACCTAGAGCAGATTCTAATGGACTTTCAGTGATAGGAATCAGGGACTGTCAGATGGACAAATACAGGGATAGGCCGGACCCAGAAAATAAATAGATCTACTGAGGCAGTGTAGAGCTTCCAAGAAGTTACCAGTAATGGGTGCAAGGGAGAGGTCTGAAAGCAGGCTTACTCAATAGGTCTATCATGGAGCTCTTGAATGGTTCAGTTTGTAGGCTAGGGTAGAGGCTGATACTTGAAACTTGTGTGGGTTTTAGAATTGTATTCTCAGAAGCTTTCCTTTTCTTCTTTTTGTTTTTGTTCCTCCTTTAGTCTCCTCTCTGATGCTTTGATTTTGACTATCCTTTTTTCATTTCCTTCTTATAGTCTTTTAAAAAGTATTTCTTACTCTCTTGTTCATTCTTTTTTATTATTTTATTATTTCCTCATTTTCTAAATCCTTTGTTCTAGTCCTTTTAATGCTTTCCCAAGCATTTCCTGCTTTCTTAGAAAACAGAACATAGAATTTCTTCTTTCCAGCATGGGTTCCAGCCTTGGCTGGCAAAGATCACCTTCACAACATTTAACACTTAGCTTCGTCTCATCCCTGTTTCCTTCCCCTTCCTTTTTTTTTCCTAACTAGACTTCATTTTCTTCTGCGTCTCCCTTCACATTTCATTGGACAACCTCAATTTAAAAATGGAGAAAAAATTAGGGCAAGAATGTGATCCATATTTGTTAAGCTTCTAATCTTTTGTCTGAAAGCAGGCTTACTCAATAGGTCTAGGCCAGGGGAGGAGAACCTGAGGCCTGGAGGCCACATGTGGTCCTTTAGGTCCTCAAAAGGTCCACCTTTTGACTGAATCCAGCTTCACAGAACAAATCCCCTTAATAAAAGGATTTGTTCTGTAAAACTTGGACTCAGGCAAAAGGCTGCATCCAAGGACCTAGAAGTCCGCATGTGACCTAGAAGCTGAAGGTTCCCCACCCTTGTTCTAGGAAGACAAGGCAGTTAGAAAAGAGAGATGGATTGGCATGATCAGAAAGGAACATGGTTAGGATTGGATCTAGGAGCAAGGATGAGATAATTGCCCTAATTTGCCCTAATCTCCTTCCCTATGTTTGCCTAACACTACAATTCTGTGGATTGTTATTTCACATTAAGAAACTTTCTTAATATCAGAACCTTTCTTTAATTAGCCTTACAGGCAATTGAATAGAGACCTGGCCTTAAAACCAGGAAGAACAAAGAAGGGGAAAAAAAAGGAAATAAGCATTTATTAAGTACCTACTATGTTCGAGGACACTGTGCTAACCACCCAGAATACAAAGAAAGAAAGGTGAAAGACAGTCCCCGCCCTCAAGGAGCTCACAATCTAATGGTCACATAAGGGTCACACATCTGGGAAGTGTCTCAGGCTGGATTCAAATTCTGGTCTTCCTGAATCCAGGCCCAGGGCTCTTTCCACTGCACCACACATGTAGCTACTCTTAAACCTGGGTTTATATCCTGCCTATGTGACCTTGGGCAAGTTATATAACCTCTGAGGGCGCTGGGTAACTTTCTAAGACTCTAAGTTGCAGAGAAGATTCTAGCTTTCATTATTGGAGGGAGTTCCTCACTTGTAAATTTCCCATGCTAATGAATTCACGGGTCCAGCCCATATCCTCTATAAGCCCTAGAATTATAATTCAAAGACCTGCATTTGAGTCTTAGCTCCATAGCTTATTACTTGAATGACCTTAGGGAAATCTTCTTTGAACTCTGCTTTCTCATCTATAAGAAAGAGGGGCGGGGGAATAATTTTTGCACTATCTAACCCCATAGGATTTTGAAAAAGATAAATGAAATGATATATAGAAGGACCAGCAGTGAGACAGGGCACATCATAGCTGTTGAGTAGAAGTGCAATGAGAGGGAAATCTGGCAGCAAGCAACAGGAGGAGGTCCTGGTGGGTGGATACTATCAGACAAGTCTGGAAGCAGATACGACTTGGCATTGAAGACAGTTCCTAGAGAGACTGGCTTGAGTACAACAAGGTCCCAGCTCTAGAGTATGGTCAGTGTACCAAGAGATGAACTCTAGCACTGGGGATTGAGACAGGGATCTAATGACCAGGACAAGGGAGCAATCATTAAACACGGACTACAAGATTAGAGTAGAACTAGCCACAAGACTGACTCAGTACTGAATTGAAAATACCTTATAGATTACTCTTCTGGGGTCCAATTTGGCCTCAGGGCTTGGGATTAAATAAATGAGTGTTAATTGGCTCCAAAAGATGTGATATGGACAGAGCCAGGCTGGTCATCACATAGAACAACTGCCTACTTTTAATCTCCAGTTGGATGTCCCATAGTCATACTCAAACTCAACCTGTACAAAACTAAACTCACTCTCCTTTCCCCCCCTCTATTTCTGTCAAATTGATATGTTTCTAATCACCCAGGTTCACAACCTAGATGTCATCCTCAGCTGAGTTCACTGCCTGGTTGCCAAGTCTCATTGATTTTAGCTCTTCAACATTACTCACATCCATCACCTTTCTTCTATCCATACCAGAACCACCCTAGTTTAAGCCCTTATCACCTATTACCTGAACTATTGAAAAACCTGTCTAATTTGTCTCTTTGCATTCATTCTCTCCTCTCTCCAGTATATCCTCCATACAACTGCCAGGTTGGTGTTTGACCCCATCATTGCCCCGTTCAACTGTTTTCAATGGCTTTTCATTGACTCAAGGATAAAATTCAGATTCCTCCGTTTGGCATTTAAAATCTTTTGCAATCTTGCTACTACCTACCTTTCCAGGTTCATTACATACTATTGTCCAACATATTTTCTCTATTCTAGCAAAACTTAGGTACTCACTGTTCCTTGTACACCAGATCCCACTTTATGCTTTTGTGTCTTCACCTGGGCTATCTCCGTCTCTCCTTGCCATCTCCTTTTAGAGCCCTTTTTAAGGTTTCCCTCAAGAGTCACCTCTTCAAGAGGTCTTTTCTGATTACTTCAGTTATTACTCCCCCATCCCTCTAAAAAACTCAGTTTGGGTATATCTTGTGAACATGCTTTACTCCCCCGTGTAAGTTCTTTGAGAACAGGGATTATCTTGCCTTTGCATTTTTATCCCCAGTGCCTAACACAGGACTTGGCACATAGTAGGTACTTCATAAAAACTTGTTGGTTGATTCCTTGGCTAAACAAAGATAGTATTTTGTATTTCTCTAATTATTAGTGATTTGGAGCATTTTCTATGTTTATGGATATTTTGGATTTCTTCCCTTGAGAACAAGAAATTTTCAAGATATGACCAGGAAGTTCATATCTTTTGACCAGAGGCAGTTAGGTGATGCAGTGGATAATGCACTAGGCCTGGAGTCAAGTAGACCAAAGTTCGTATCTGATCTCGGACACTAGCTGTATATCACTGACAAGTCACTTAATTTGTCTGCCGGTTTCTTCAACTATAAAATGGGGATAATAATAGGACCAACCACCCGAAGTTGTTGTGACTATCAAGTGAGGTATTTGTCAATCATTTTGCACAGTGTCTGGAATGTAGTAAGTGCTTAATCAATGCGTGTTTGCTTCCTTACATTTATCTATGAGGGAAAGGCTTTTATGTGTTTCTTGGTTAGTTACACTCTCAAATAGTTTATAAATTCTGTCATTCTTTTTAGTGACATTTTGCTTTCTATCGCTTCCTGCTAGGTTTTATTAGGAACATACAAAAATGTTGAGTATTTATGTGAATGTATTTTATATCTCGGAACTTTGTTGGACTTGTTTTTAGTTTATTCTTTAGGTTTCTCTTAATAGACCATCATGTCATCTGCCAAAATCAATAGTTTGGTTTCCTTTTTGTCTACTTTCTCCTTTAATTAGTATTTTTCTTGTCTTGTTCTAGTGCTATTAACATAGTAATGGTTATATTAGGTAGCCTTGTTAGGTGCCATAGTAGAGTGCCAGGTCTTAAGGCGGGAAGACCTGAGCAAAAATTTGGCTTCAGACACTCACCAGCTATGTGACAGCGGACAAAATCACTAACCTCTGTTTGCCTCAGTTTCCTCATCTGTAAAATGGGGGAAACACTAGCACCTACTTCTCAGGGTTGTTGGGAGGATCAAAGGAGATAACAATTGTAAAGTACTTAGCACAGCTCCTGGCAGATAGGAGGCACTACATAAATGTTAGCCATTGTTATTATCATCCCTAATCTTACTGGAAAGCCCTCTAATCTTTTCTCATTACATATAATATTAGTTCTTTGTTTTCTATAGATAATGTCTAACATATTGAGGAAAAGTCCATTTATTTCTATACTTTCTAGTATGTTTTTGTTATTGTATCCTATTTGCTAATATTACTTTTTTTTTTTTTTTACCAATGTTCATTAAAGATATTGGTATATAGTCTTGTTTTTTTTTTTCTTCATAGCTAGGTTTCAAGGTCATATTTAGGTCACAGAAATAGATTAGAAGGGTCTCTTCTTTTCCTATATTTTCAAATATGCTTTATTGAAATTATTTTTTCTTTGATTTTTGACAGAATTTTTCTTTTAAATCCATCTAGTCCTAGATTTTTTCTTTTGTGAATTTATTCACAACTTATTCAATTTCTGTTATTGGGTTATTTAACCAATCTGTTTCTTCCGTTAATGTGGACATCTTATAATTTTGTAAGTATTATCCATTTAATCCATTATATATTTTATTAGCGTACAACTAGACAAAGCAGTTTTTGATAGTATTATTTATTTCCTCTTCAATCATTATGAATTCTTTTATTAAAATTGATTTTTCACTTTCTTTCAAAATCAGAATAGGTGTTTATTTTGTTACTTTCTTTTAAAAGGTCCTATTTGTGTTTATTAACTCAATGTTGGGTTGTGTGTATGTTTTTTTTTTTTTGCTTTCAATTTTGTTAGCCTCTCTTTTGAATCTTAGAGTTTGTATTTTGCTACTGATTTCATGAGTTTTTAAAATTTTTTTGTTCTATTTTTTTATTTGCATGACTGATTCATTGATTTATTCTTTCTCTCTTTTGCTGACGAAAGTTTTTAGAGACAATTTTCTCCTGAGGACTATTCATCCAAACCTATAAAATTTAGTACATTACTTCCTTTGGTGAAAATTTCTTTTGTTTCTATGATTTATTCTTTGGCCCACCAATTTCTTAGGATTAAATTATTAATCATAAATTCTTTCTTCAAAGGCCCTTTCAGTAATGAAAGACATTTAAACTAAATTATATTCTATATACTTGTTTAAACTATTTTATTTATATATTGTTTTTATGTCATAAACATTTGGTCTTGCTTTTCTCTTTTCTTCACAGTTAAACATCTCTTACAAAAAAACCCCCAAACAAGTAGAAGGGAAAAAAGGTCACTAAATCCAAGGAAACCCATTGATAAAATCTAATGCATATGCAGTGCTCTACAACCACTGTCCCCTACCTCTTCAATGGGTATGGCCACTTCAGTTACACACCTCACAATTCCTCATTATTTCCCCCAGTGGTTGAACCAATTCACAACTCCATTATCAATTCATGAGTGTGCCTCTCTTTTATAATTCTTTCCCCTTATCATCATTGTCAATTAGCTGAGAATGTGGAGAACTTCAGATTTGTCTTAATTTTTGTTTCTCTTATTGTTGATAATTTGGAGCATTCTTTCACATTTTTCAAGCTATTTGCAATTCTTTTGAGCATCATTCCTTTCCTTTGACCACTTATGAATTGATAAATGGTTTTTGATCTTTTTATATTTCTCCAGTTGCTGACACATTTTCTATATCATACCCCTACTAAGTATATTTCAATCAATCATTAAACATTTATTAAGTGCCTACTATGTGCAAGGCACTGTGTTAACATATTTGATAAAAAAAGATTTTTCTCAAATGTGCATACCCTTTGACCCAGCAATAGCACTTCTAGGGCTATATCCCAAAGAGATCCTACAAATGGGAAAAGGACCCACATATACAAAAATATTCATAGCAGCTCTTTTTGTGGTAGCAAATAATTGGAAATTGAGAGGATGCCCATCAATTGGGGAATGGCTGACCAAGTTGTAGTATATGAATGTAATGAAATACTATTGTGCTGTAAGAAATGATGAATAGGCTGATTTCAGAAAAACCTGGAAAGACTTATATGGTCTGATGCTGAGTGAAGTGAGCAGAACCAAGAGAATGTTGTTCACAATAACAGCCATGTTGTGTGATGACTAACATTGATAAACTTAACCCTTCCCAGCAATACAAGGATCTAAGACATCTCCAGAAGCCTCATGATGGAAAATGCTATCCACATCCAAATAAAGAACTGTGGAAGTTGAATTGCTATCTTTTTCTCTTCTGTTGAGTTTTGTTTCCTCTTTCTGATAGTTCCTCCTATTGGTTTTAATTTTTACTTACATCACTAATGTGAAAATATGTTTAATAGGAATGTAAATGTATAGCCCATATCAGATTGTGCTCTGTCTTGGGGAGGGTGGTGGAGAGGAAGGGGGAGAAAAATTTTAGACTCAAAAGCATATGTGAGTGATTATTGATAAATCAAAACGAATTAATAAAAAATTTTAAAAAAGAAATAAAAAGATTTTTCTCAATTTACTATTTCCCTTCTCCAAGTTCTATCATTTTTGTTAGTGAAAAAAAAAACCTTTTCTTTGAATGTGATTAGCAGAATGCTGATACATTTACTTAGTAAATGTTTGTTAAAAATTTATTTATTCATGTAAATGAAAGTATAAATTTTATCTTTTGTAACTGCCTCTATTTCTTGTTAGGTTTACAATTCACCTCCTACCCATAGCTATTAAAAGTATACATTTTTCTTCCAATTTTAAGGAATTTTTAAATATGCAATTAATACATTTATTTTTTTAATTTAATGTGTTATATTGTTTGAGATGTTAGTCCAAACCTAATTTCTTCCAGACCATTTTCCAGTTAATCTAGCAATTCCTACCAAATCAGGATATTTTTAAGCTTTTGGATTTATCAAACAGTAGGTCATTGAATTCAATTATTTTTCATTTTCCCTTGTCCAGTGTCTTCTGTTGATGTACTTTTCCATTTTTACCCAATATAAAACAGTTTTGATTTTTAGTATTTCATAATATATTTTGAGATATATTGAGTTTTTTCCTATTTACACCTTAAATTTCTGACCACCCACACTTATGTTCAAGGTATTTTATCCCTCCAAATGAACTATTATCATTTTGTTAAATTCTGTAAAATATCCCCTTGGTAATTTGATTAGTGTAGCTCTAAATCTGTAAATTAACTTTGGTAATATTGTCATTTTTATCATATTGACATGGCTCAAATATGGACATTGAATATTTTTCCAATTAAGTTGTTCTATTATTGCCTACTAGATTTTGTTATTTCTATATAGAAATGTAGATTCCTGTAGGTTTATTTACTTTGTAGTCCCATCTTTCATATGGGCTATTTGTGCCTCAACTGTGGTAGAGCATTCCAAGCTCGTATTGGTCTGATAGCCACAGTCAGACACACTGCACCTTGACTCCAACATCGTGATGCCATTTTGGTCTTTTTTGAGAAAGGACAACAATCAACCAACTAGTCTCATCTTTACTGAAGTTGTTTCAATTTGTTTCTTTGTTGATTTTTGATGATTTTAAGTAAACCATCTTGTTCTTGGATGGTGGGAAAGGGGATAGTTCATCTCTTTCTTGTTTATCTTTATTTCTTGACTTATAATCTATATCCTTAGTGTTCCTCCTCTAATATCTTTTTGTTTTCCATGAAGTTAAAGTCTGAAGTACCTTCTTAAGCTCTCTTCTAATTAGTATATATGTTAATACCTTTATGCATCTTTTCCCATTATCCATAGTGTGTGTCATTTCTAGAATTATTAATTCATGAGGAAAATAATGTGGATAGAAACAATGTCCCATAGCAGAAATTAACTTGCTCCCCGAATTGGTTCAATCTTACCCCCTCCATGGGTTGCCATTGGCTGTGCCTTTTCATCTCTGAGTCCTTGCCTGCCAACCTTTCTGTTCACCATTTGATGTTAAAAAGCATAGTAGTCCCACTTTTCTTGGGAATGATATTGTCAAAGAAGTTGGCCTTCCAATGCATCATCTCCTTCCATATTAAACTCATATTGAGGTGCTCCTCTCCCATTGCATGCATGTAACTTTCCCCCCATGGGAATACTCTTCAGTGGGAAACCCTTCCTTCATTTGGTTAAGGACTCTAGTTTTTTGCCACGTCACATATTATCCTGTCCTTCTTTTACCATCCTTTCATTATCTATCTATAGACTTAATAAAAACCCATGTCCCTTTACCTTTTACCTCCCTGTCCTGACTTTTGTAAGCTCCAACTCTGAATTTTTGTCCCATGCAATATATTAAGTCATTTGTAGGTGGGTTATGAGTTTCAGTTTATGGTGATTAAGTTTTGTCACTTCTATCTTCACTTCACTTCACTTCACTATCTTTACTTCTCCTATTCAAAAAAAAACTAGTCATATTTTTGTCCATTAGTGTGCTCAAAAAAAATCTCTTTATGGTCCCTCCTTTTTCAACTAATAGGTCAGGCTTCCCCTTTTTTCTCTTTTTAAAAATAATCTCTGAATAAAGGATAATTTATTTAATTACTTATCCCTTCCTTGATAATTATACTTGTTTCCTTTTTAGTCTCTTATTTGTAGATGTTCACAAATCACATATTCTGCTCATATTTTTTTTTCAGAGGGAGGAATACCTCAAACCTTCTTTTGTTGAATCCATGTTTTTTTAATTGACTATTTGGAACAGGTTTGCAGGGTATATTATTTTGGGTGTGCAGTGTGAGTTCCTTTACTTTTCAAAATACACTTCCATTCTGTTCTGTGGTTTCTAGTGGGTGGAGAATAATCTTGCATTATTAGTATTTCTTTTCCTTTATATTGTATTTTTTTTTCTCTTGGACACTTAACAAAATTTGTTGTCATTGGGATTATTTAATTTAACCATTATGTCTGTAGTTTGAGTGTTTTTTTTTTTGGATGCAATCTGTGGATTCTTTAAATTTGTGCTTTGTTTTCTGTATTCAGAAATTCTGGGTCATTTTCTTGTATTACTTCACACATAAAGGTTTTCAGGGCTTAAATTTTTTTTATCATATTCTCCTGGGGTATGTATAATATTTAAATTGTCTCTGCCCATCCTGTCTTCAATGTTAATACTTCCAACTTGTGTAGAAATTATGTTTTTTCAATGTTGTTGCCTTTTGCTTTACTTTCTCTTCCTGGAGAAACTCTTCAACTTTGATTCAATATTTTTTCTGATGTATTGGTTTAGTTATCCCCCCCCCCCCCATTTTTCAAAGTATACATTCTGACCAATGTTGGTTCATAATTTCTTCTTTTACTGATTTTGTTTATCTTCTGAACTATTCTGGAATATCTTGTTAGTATTTCATAATCTCTTGAGATTCTAGAGACTGTGCGTCATTAGACAATGGTTTGTTTTCATTTTTGTTCTATATTTGCTAATGGAGCTTCATAATTTCTTTGAAGGCTTAATTCTCATTCTTCCTTTTAGCTTTAAAAATGTTCTCTGTGAATTTATTTGCTCTTGCTCTGATTTTTTATTGAGATTTCTTCTTGAAATATTTTAAGCATTTTTTTCTTATATTCTTCCATCACTCATTTTCTACTACCCCTTTGCTGATTGGATATACTCCTAAAGACAGGGCTGCCTCAGTCTCTTTTTACATTTTGGGTGTTAGCATTCCCTGGCCTGGCTCCCTGCCCTAAGTAGCCATCTGAGTGGATAGTATCAGCTCCAGGTGAGTTTTAGTTCGTTTTCCTTCATTCTAGGTACACCCACTCATGCTGGCCTCTTACCCCCATTCCTCTATTGACTTTCCTTTCCTTCTCTGGCTGGGCTGAATCAGGATCTATTACTTTTTACACAGTTGGGGTGGGGAGCAGTCTGGGTTTCCTGGACAGAATCTGTAGTTTTGAGAATTACTGACCTTGGGTTTACCCCAGACAAAAGGCAGCACTACCCATGTGGGAAGATTGGAAAATATTTTTTCCATTACCATTCTCCTTCCCCCACTCCAAACCTATTTCTTGTCTTCCCTGGATATGAAATCTTCCTACTCACACAGAAGTTTTATATATATGTATGTATGTATGTATGTATATGTGTGTGTGTGTGTGTGTGTGTATACACACACACACACACACACACATCTATCTATCTATCTATCTATCTATCTATCTATCTATCTATCTATCTATCTGTCTCACATTTCTTTTGGTTATCCTCCTCTTCCTTCCAAGGCTGAGAAGAGTCAGTGTCTGTCATTTGTGGGTGGGCAGGCAAAGTGTCTGCACCCAGAGGGGATCCCAATATGGGCCCTAGTCAGATATACACAAGTTGGTTTGCTCATCCCTATAGGGAGTGTGAAGCCTGGTATAGGGAGAGGAGCTGAGTAAACTCCTTGAGGTTTAGTATTCTCTGGTATAAATTCTTAAGAATTTTACCCTGTTGTGCTTATTTTTTTGTGCTGTGGATTCAGACATAGTTCCTCAATATTTAAGATTTAGTGTATCATTTGGGAAATTTTTGATAATTTGTTGGAATTGGGGAAAATGTCTAGTCTACCATCTTATTGGACTCATTACCTGGAAGTCTGACACTTAGTTATTAACATGCCAACAAAATTTTAGGCTAATTATGGTAGGTGATATGCAAATTCATTTAATTAGGACAGAATTGGAAATTAAAGAAACATTTAAAATATTTTCTGAAACCATCCACCAAATAAGTGCATCCCCATTCTCTTCTTCCCTAGTAGAGAAGAGAGAGGAAGTTCCCGTTTGCGTCGATTGCCACCTGCAAACTGAAGAAAACATTGAGACCTCTTGGCAGCCATTATCTCCATCACTTAAAATTGTTGGCTATGGTCTATGCTAAGTGAAGCTATAGCAATCTCCACAGCTCTGCCACCTCACCTCCTCATAGCTGGCAGCTTGCTCAGATGCCCATCCATACCTCTGCTGTGGTTTGTAGACTTTAAGACTCCACACATGCTGTTTCAAGTCTTCTTTTCCATGTGGCTTCTCTCTGAGGGCCTCTTTCCTTTCTCCTTCCTTTTCTTCTCTTCTTCCTTCTCTTTTTCTGACTCTTTCCTGGATTTCTCTCTTTCCCTATGAAAAACATAGCCCCTGTACCCAGGTTCCAGTATCCTTGGGAATGAAGTCCTGGTTAGACACCCTTGTATCAGGTGTATAAAAAAATTGTACATTGTCCTTTCTACAATCCCTGCATTCTATTTGATAGTCTTGGATTATCTTAAGTTTCCTTTTTCATGGGCCAAATTGCCCAAGAACTCAATTCTTTATTAAAGTCTTAACAGAAATTTCTGGTCCTGTACATGCTGAGGTCTAAAGATTGTTAGCTAACAGTTCTGGAAAAGAACTTGCAGGTCATATAGAGATCATCAAGAGAACTCACCCCTCGAATTATAGATGAGGAAACTGAGGTCGAGAGATGTGGCTGTCCCTAGATCACACAAGTAGCAAGTAGCAGAGGGTCAATTCAAACCCAGGACCTCTGACTCCACAAAGAATTCACTTTTGGCAGCACCGTGCATCTAAGTTTCTGATGATGTGGCAGTGGAAAGAGGCCTAGATTTGAAGTGGGAGGACTTCAGTTCTAATCTCAGTTCTATTATTTCCTACCTGTGTGATGCTGAGTGAGTGACTTTGCCTCTCTTGGCCTCAGTGTCCTCATATGTAAAATTGAGGAGATTGGGCTAGATCGCGGGTGGGGAACCTAGGGCCTTGAGGCCACATGTGGCCCTCTAGGTCCTCAAGTGTGGCCTTTTGACTGAATCCCAACTTATTGATTTGTTCTATGAAGTTTGGATTCAGTCAAAGGGCCTCAGCTGAGGACCTAGAGGGCCACATGTGGCTCGAGGTTGCAGGTTCCCTTCCTTTGGAGATGATTTGCAAGTCTCCCTCCAGCTCTAAATGAATGATACTAGAATGAAGATCAGGGTCAGAAGACCTGCATTTTCATCTTACTTCCAACGCTAAACTGCAAACTATTATATTAATGAGCTATGATGTCTAGACTCTGTGACCCTGAAAAAGACACTTCTCTAAATACTATGATCCTCTTGGGAGATAGCAACTAACATGCTGTGTCTCAGAATAATAAAGAATCTCACTGATCATCTTCTAGTCCAGTCCATCCCTGAATAGGAATCCCTTTTACAACAACCCCAATAAGAGGTCACCTACCCATTCTATGTAGAACAGTTTGCTCTCAGGATGCCCGAGATTCCTGATGATTTTGAACTAGAAGACTAAACAGCCGGGGAGGCTTACCAGTTTATGATATTTGCATTGCAATAGGAAATAGGAGATTTAGGTTTTATCTCTCAGTCCCTAACAAGTGTGACCTTAGGCAAGTTACTTAAATTTTCTGAACCTCAATCGCCTAATCTACAAAATGGGGGCAGTAATCCCTAAACTGTCTGAAGAGAGGGGGCTAAACTAGATTATCTTTCAAACTCAACATGGTCAAAACTGAGCTCATATTCCTCCTCTTTCCAAACTGTCCCTCATTCTAACTTTTCCTTTTGCCTTGCTGACATCACTATATTCCCAGTCTCTTGGATATCTTTTCCTTCCCCTTCCCCAGTCAGTCAGTTCCTTCCCCTTCATCCCAGTAAGTTCCCAGGTCATGTTGATTCTACCTCCAAAACATTTCTCACATCCATCTCTGATTTTCTAATAATAATAACTAATATAGCTCCTACCATCTGCCTGGTGTTTTACAAGTAGTAGCTCATTTCATTCTAACAATAACCCTGGAAGGTAGGCGCTATCATTATCCTCATTTTACAGTTGAGGAAACAGAGGCATACAAAGGTTAAATAAGTTGCCGAGGGTCACACTGTTAGTAAGTATTTAAAGCTGTATTTGAATTCAGGTCATCCTTATTCTAGGTCCAGAGACTCTACCCACTGTACCAACTATCTGACAACTGCCACTACTGCAGCTTAAACAGTCCCTTTCTTCTTTCAAACTATCATACTAGTCTCCTAACTGGTTTTCCTGCCTTAGTCTATCCCTCTCTCCATTGCAACCTTTATTCAGCTATCTGAATAACTTTCCTGAATTACTATTGTGTTCATAATTGCTTAAGCCCCTGGCTTAATCTGGCTACATCTTATTGTTCTGGCCTACAACCTTTCATGTACTCTAGGATATAGCCAGAATGGTACCATTCCCTCTCCCCTATTTTTACCTTGATTTTCTGTATTCTGTTACCTTTGGAGTGAATTCCCTCTACCCAACAACTCTCATGTCAATTTCTTATAGTTCTTTTTTTTCCCCTTTAACTCAGTTGTCACCTACTCCATGAAGCTTTCCTTGAAATTCCCCTTCCCCCAGGTCCAAGACATCTCAAATTTCTTTAACTACTTTTCCTGAATCTTCTCTCTCTCCTCCTCCTATTTCATTTCATCTTCTATCATGTTTATATGTATAATCTTCCCTTCCTCTATTCCCAAAACTTTTTTAAGCAATTGAGTTTAAGTGACTTGCCCAAGGTCACATAGCTCGTAAATGTCAAGTGTTTGTCTGAGGTCAGAATTTGAACTCAGGTCCTCCTGACTTCAGGGCCGGTGCTCTATCCACTGTGCTGCCTAGCTGCCCCCTTATTCCCAAACTTCTTGAAGGGAGGACAATACCCTATGACCTGTGGAGTTGGAGTACTTTTCAAGTTTAAGCTCATACATCCTAGGAATGAACTTGTAGTGGTGGAATTTTAGATATTGTGATAAATGGTGATGAAATGTTTTGGTTTTCTGATGACCCTTAAATCACATCAAAGGGATAAATAGCTACTCTACCTTCTCAGAAGGCTTCCCTATTTTTCAGGGTTATGGTGTGTCTTGGAATGAGGTCCTTGAGTAGCTTTGGGGCCCAAGGGTCACCAAATTCTAGATCCTCTAAACCCAGAGAAAGAGAGAACCCCATGGAAACTTAGCTAAGTGGATAGTCTGGGACAGGAGCTGTAGCCTGCATAAGACATCTTTGCTGACCTATTTTCAGGTACTCTGAGTCAAGAAACCCAGCAGAGTTTATGCTGATGATGCCCCGAGGTAATTCTCAGCCATTCTCCTCAGGGGATGTCTTGAACAAGGTACCGAGTCTAAGCTGGGGCAGAATCATTTTGGAAAGAGTGAGGTAATACCCTGTCAGCAAGAGCTGTTTAAGTAGACATTCTTGCTAGCAGGGTGCTAACGAGGTGCTAACACAGTTTCCCCGACTACTGTGAAGGGGGGTAGGGGAAAGGAGCTCACACTGTGTAAGCTATAAAACATGGGAATGAATGAGTCGAGGGTTAGAAAACTGGGCAGGAGACAGAAGGTTCCACACACCCAGGGCCAGAAGTTTGTACGGGCCCCTTTCTGAAAGCTGAGGTAATGGTCAATTTGGTGTCATGGAAAACAAGTCTCTTGATTTTCTTTCTTCTGTTTTATGATTTTGTTTATTATTACAATTATATTAGTGTTAATATTAAAAACAGCAGTCAAAGTGTTAATGACAATATCCTGGCCAAAATCCAACTTGGTATATTGCATTTTGCCTTTTGAAACTTCTCCATACAAAAAGTCAGTGTTTTTATTCTTCATTTCCCCTATTATTGTGGGACCTTGCATTGGGACTAGTGGTCCCATTTCCACTACATAGCTGGATGCATTTTGCTGAGAACATTGGAATACTGAGTCCATGACATCCATGCCAATGTTATTACTCCCCCACCCCCATCCCCCATTCTGCTAGAAATGGGCTGGAGACTGACTGGCTATACAGAACATCAGCTCAGATCTCCTTCTAGCTCCAGGAGGTTTAGACACATTTATTTGATTCTTTATATTTGCCAAGTCCTTTCTATTTACTTTTATTAGTTTTACCTCTTGGGCAGCCCAGACAGATAGATCTGAATAAAATTTTTCCAATTTTACAAATAAGGTAGAGGAATTCCCAGTATAGTAGGAAAAGCAGAATTTAAAGTCAGGAGATCAAGGATCCTCTATCTTTTGTTTCTTTTGAAAGTAGGAGAAATAGCAGAATGAGGAAAGAGTTAAGACAAATGGGCCAGGACTGAAAATATGTCATTTTCATTGACTATTTTCAGGAAATCTCTGCTGATTTAAGAAGACCTTATGAAAGAAGTTCAGTGTAGGGTTGTATGAAGGAGGGGATAGAAGCAAAGAGAAGGGTGAAAAGATATCTTGACTTAGCAGTGATATGGAAAAAAGCATAAACTTGAGGAAGATGTATTATAGAGGAAGGTAGGTGGCATACGTCAGGAGAAGGAGGATGGCCTTTCAGGATGAGTTGTGAAGTTGTTCAGTAACTTAAAGATCACCAGCAAATTCCACATTTAGTAGACAATCTCTTTCCGCTGGACTTGTAAGCATTGTTTGTCAACAGGATCAGAAAGAAACAGGCATACATGAAGGAAGGAGGAGCTTGACTAGTCCTGAAGGTCAAGAACATGATAGAGTTGATTCCAATTGTCTTTTGAGATGTCAGATGAAGTTAGGATAGACCGAGCAATGGTCCCTCTCATCACAATGGTACCAGTGACTTATTGACATAAATCAATCAGTAATCATTTATTAAGTGCCAGCTATCTGATAAACACTGCTAGGAATTTACCTTCTAATGGGGTGGCGAACAACATGTGCACATATAGGTCAATACAGAATCCATATGCAGAATAAATATAAGGTTGTTTAGGGAGGAAGAGCACTAGCATCTGAGGGAATCAGTAAAAGCTCCTTATAGAAAGTAGCACTTGAGTCTTGAAGGAAGAAAGGAATTTCATAAAACAAAGGTGAAACAGAAAGACATTCCACCGAAGTCAGCTGGACAGCAAATGCAAAGCAAAGATGTAGGATGAAGTGTCCTATGTGAGGAAGAGAAGAAAGTCAGTTTGGCTGTTTGAACCTTAGAGTGTAAGAATAATAGTACGGTATAGCCCAATGGGAAGTTAAAGTATCATGGGATCATAGATTTAGAGCTGGAAGTCTCCTTAGAGTTCATTAAGTCCAATCACCTCATTTTAAAGATGAGGAAACAGGTGAGAGAGGTCAAATGACTCGTCCAAAGTAAGTGTGTAAGGTGGGGTTCGAACCCAGGCCTTCATAAATCCAAGTCCAACTGTATGCATAGCACCCCTTCTTTTCATATGGATTTTCCCCTGAAGACAATAACTAAGTGCTACCGAGACCTCCCCATGAAATTCATGTCTGTCACCTTCATTTCCAGGGCTCTGTCACTGAGACAGAGGCACCCAAATTCAAATGAACTTGGCATTTTAAAAAGTATCTACACTTAAATTCCAGGTGAATTAGGGCATCATTATTTACATTGCAAAAGGATTCTTTGTTTTTCAGGAGATTTCACTTCAAAGCTATTTTCAGCACTTCCATGGAACTTTGATCTCCTCACTAAGGTTGAGTATTGAAAGCTATCCATGCATTCTTATTCTAAACAACTCTTGGCAATATCTTCTCATATATCCTCTTCAGGGCACCCATTCAACATGTTGGGACCCTTTCTGCAGTATAGCATGTGAATTATTCTTTTGCTATCCTATATTCTTTCTTTGTAGAAGATCCCTCTTCTCTTATATATCTATTTGTAGATATCTGGTTGTATCTCTGATGGTTGTCTTCTTTCATGTAATTCATTTTTGGTGATAGGCTATGGCATATTTATCAATCAACAGACATTTATTAAGCACCTACTATGTACAAGGCATAGTAAGTTATCATTGTATATTTATTAGAGGCATGCAAAACTCTTTATGTATATTAGCTCAATTAATCCTTATAAAAACCCCGTGAGGAAAGTGCTGTTATTTTCTCCATTTTGTAGATGAGGAAACTGAGGCTGAGAGAGGTCAACTAACTTGCCCAGTGTCACACAGCTAGTAAATATCTGAGATATGAATTAAACTTAGATTTTCCTGACTACAAATTTAGCGCTTCATCATATTACACTTGGCTGCTGCTGTCAGGAATAATATATAATAAGACTGAGAAGGTAGGTTGGAGGCAGGTTGTAAAGGACTTTAAATGCCAGAGGAGTTTGTATTTAATCCTAGAAATAATAGAGAGCAACTGGAGTTTATGGAAGAAGGTAGAATGTTTATGTGCATTATACTTCTCTCCATTGCCCTTTGGGTGACCAGTAATTTTGATCCCAAATGGGTTTAAATATTGGTTTTTATACTATTAACTTTTTGGGGGGAGGTTGGGGAAGAAGGGAGAAAATACTTAAAGCTGAAGTTATAGAAGCAACTTCCAGCTAACAGATCAATCAGAAATGAAATTACTGTAATGCATCTCACATTCTCAGCTTAAGGAAGAGAAGCTTCACATTCATAACTAAGAAGGTGATTTTCCTGCTGTGCTCTACCCCAGACAGACCACATCGGGAGTATTGTGATCTGTTCTGGAGGAAAGCACAATTTAAGAAAGAGGAATTAGATCTTGGTGACCAGTATGGTGAGAGTATTGATGAACATGCCACATGCATATTGGTGGAACTGGGAGTATTTAACTTGGAGAAAAGATATGGTAGTTGTCAAGTATCTGAAGGACTCTCATGAGGAAGAGACATGTTTATTCTGTTTGGACCTAGAGGTTGGTACTAGCTATGTTTAGAAATTGGGAAATATGGGCTTAGACTCAGCGTAAGAAAAAAGCATTCTGACAGAGCTACCCAAAGGGGTAATGAGCTGCTTCTGGAGGGAGGGGTTTTCCCTCAATTCAAAAGGAGCTGAGATGGTCAGTTTTCAGGGATGTTTGAAAGGATTGCTAACCAAACTGAATATCATTTCTGAGATTCCCTCCCAACTGTGATTCTATAATATAAATAAATGGTAACACATGATTCCATTACAAAATTCAATTTGTAGTAATATTTCTATTAATAAAGAGGATGTATTTCGGTGATACACTTTATCAGTAGCAGTGAGGAGAGTATAGTCTGGACAAACTAGCCTTCTTGTTAGCATGTTATTATGCATACACTCTATCTTCTCTTTCTACATCTTTGCAGTCTGTCTCTCATGCCTAAGCGACCCCCAGCTCTTCGCCACCTCTTCAAAATTTCCTGTTTTCTTCAAAATTCTGCCAAAGTGACACCTCCTTTATTGAATGAATCCTTTATTGATTATTCCACAGATGCCCATTCCCTCCTTCTAAAAATTTTACCTCAAATTAAATTTGTAGGGATTGTATATATAGTTACTTACATGCCTGTTGTTTCTCTGATAGAATATAAAGTACTTGAGGGCAAAGACTATTTAAATTTTGTCTTTGTATTTCCAGTACCTAGTATGTAGTAGATACTTAATAAATGCCTGTTTATTTGGTTGACTCAAATCCTACCTCAGCCACTTACTAGCTGGGTAAGCCTGGATATATCCTGTAACTATTTTGAGCCTTGGTTTCCTCATTGGTATTCAGATACACATATAGGATATAATAATAACACCTATCTCACAGGGTGATTGAGATGCTTAAATGATATAATACATTTAAACCACTTTGGAAACCTGAATAAATACCAGTTGTTATCAATATCACCATCATTATTATTACCAAAGAATTTATTATAAGGGGTAGAAACAATATAGGAAGGACCAGACTTTGTCTCTAGGACATGGATTACCTCCTTGCTCATGCTGAGATTTTCTTCAGAGGGTCATTGTGAAAAAAAATGCTTTGTAAACTTCAAGTCCATATAAATTAGGGATTTGTTTATGCATAGAGTAAAGATGTATGTATCACCTGATCTAATCTCTGGTGCAAAGTAAGCAACCTTCTGTCTATCTCCATTCATTTTCTTCCAGTTTTTATGTGACCTTTTGTATTTAAGTTGAATATCCATTTAGAACTTATTGTGATATTTGTTTTCATTTTGAGACAGCATGCTGTAGTGAAAAGAGCACTGCTGAGATTCAGGATAAATGGATTTGAATCTAATCTTTGTTAACTCATTCTGTGACTTTGGGTAAGTCACTTTTCTACTTTTACCTTGCTATTGACCTATAAATGAGAGAATTGTATTCTTGTTTGTCCAGAGATTGTCACTTTGTCTGTGCAGGGAAGCATGTGTTAGGCATGATCCCTTTCTAGAGATAATTTCTGAATTACCTCAAATATCTCCTTCTTAAGGTGGGCCCTTCAAAGGACACTTGGCATACCTCCTGGGAATCCCTGCAGTACTAAGCCAAGGGCCTGCTATATTGGCCAGGCTCAGAGAATCTTTGCTGTTGTCAATGACCTAGCTAAGGGTTGAAGGTCAATGGAGGGGGAAAAGAGGGAATTTCTGTACCATTTGAAATTTCAGGGCAGAATCAGGAGACAATCAATAGAAGCAGAAGGGGAAAGGACACAAGCAACCAGGGACATGCTATTGGCAAAGAGAGACACTTAAACCTGGGAAACTGGAAGCTATAAGAAAAGGACAATGAGGTCTTAAAACTTCACAGTTTCATCAGCCCCATATGCCAGTCTGGTGCAGGCATGTCAGTAAAATAGCATTTGGATCCTAAAATGCACCTATATGGCCCTGGAATTGAGTATTCCAATTTAGCATCCTATATCGTCCTCTTATCCCTTTGTCACACCTGCCCTTCCCCTAGGTCTGTTCTGCAACTTCAAGACAGGATAGGAAAAAAAAAATAAGTTTATGGTATACGTTTCTATCTTCAGTAGAAGACATTTTCATTAAAGAAAACAACATTCCTGTGACTTTTGGTAACCCAAGTTTGGAAAGTGAAGGTGGTTTTAATTAGCTTATATGGGTGAGCTCTCTAGTCATGAAGAGTTGGAATAATTACTGACCCCAAGGCAACCTCCTAGATAAAAGCCTGAGTACTGCTCAGGGGGAATGGAGAAACATGTGTGATCAGTAGTTTGCAAGAAGGACCATACAAGCATGTGGGGCCAGCCTCTCTGGCAGCCAGAACACAAGGATCTGCACCAGGATTTTTCAATCTGTGAAAGCCTAGTGTTTTAGAACAAAGTTGGATGGAATGCTTTTTAGATATCATAGTGGAAGGTGGGCATGGGGAGTCCTACAATGTGGGTTCACACCATACCTTTGCCATTTACTAGCACTGTGAACTTGAAGAATTCTCTTTTCCTCTGGTCCTAGGTTTCCTTAGCTATAAAACAAAGAGTTTGGATTAGACGACCTCTAAGGTCCTTTCCAACCTCTAAATCCTGTGATCCTCTGGAAGAAATTTAATTATACTCCACTCCCATCCTCCATACCCAATTTCACTCCCTAAATATTTTATTATTATTTGCATGCTTAACTTCCTCAGCCCTCCCCCCCTCCCCAAACATGGAATACTGGCTAACAATTTTCAACTTTGTATATTAATTTTGTTATGTACTCTTAAAGTCTTATAAAAATATTACAACTTCCCTGTTTGAGCAGAAACCTTTGGTTTTCAGTTCTGGTTCTACCACTACCTGTGTGGAGTCCCTTAATATCTTTGGGCCTTGGGGTACTCATCTCTAAAATGAGGGGGTTGGATGAGGTAACCTTTATGGTTCCTTTAAACTCTAAAATTCCATGTTTCTAGGAAAGCACTTACAATAAAATAGATCCATCTGAAATCTATTAGTGCAGGCTTTTCTTGGTTATGTTTCATCCCTGGTAGCCCTATGTGAAAGGGTATCTCTTAGTATACTTTGAACCTTTTGCGCTCACCCTTAGCATGCCCCATATTAAGCATCTGTACATGGGAGAAGGGGCAGGCATGTCAGTCTTACATAAAGCTTTGGAATTAACATTCTGTACGTTAGCATGAAGGTTCCATTTTTTAAAAAAAAATTCATAGATTCAGTGATTTTGAGGGTTTGAAAATCCTGGAGCTAAGCAATTTGCTCTATTTGTTATAAAGGTTCATTCAAATGCGTCTAGAGGAATTAGTTTGCAAGAGCATTATTTCAAAGGGAGCCTGAAAGCTACAGTGGATGACTTTGACCTTGCATTGCTAGGTTTTGATTCAAGCCTCCTAACTAGGTGGTTTCATCTGAATCACTGGATAGTTGATTGGACTCTGAGAGAGACAAAATGACAAAGGTATTTTTAAAAGGAGACAAAAGAGATATTTATGAAAACAGACATGTGGGTATAGGCTTGGGTTAAGGTCAGACTAGCCCAAGGAAAATCTGGGTATTTTACTAATGTCTTATGGATTAATTTAGCTCAATTCAATTCAACAAACATTTATTGAATACCTTCTGTGTCCAAAGAGTACTCTGCTAAGTGTTGGAAAGATAAAAATATATATTAGACACAGTCCTTGCCTTTATGTACCAATCAATTAACAAGCAAATTATTATGTGTCAGACACTGTGCTAGGTTTTTTTGGGGGGCAGGGGTACAAACCCAATGAGTGGAACATACTTTGGTCAGTCAGTAATTCAGTCATAAACACATATTAAGAGCCCACTATGTGCCAAGTGCTAAGTGCAGGAAATATGATGAAAGACAGAATTTCTCAAGGTATTTATATCCTAAAGTAATTGAAAGTTGAGAAGGGAACAATATTAAGACCCCCTCCCCCACAGTTATAACATACACAAAAATCACATGATAAGTACATGGGCAAAATACAACGTACTATGTGAGATTCAAAGAAGAAAAGGCCATTTCTCACTTGAGAGTTAGAGGAAAACTCCAGGTAGGAGGCAGCATGAGCACCATGAAGGCATAACCATATTTACATAGGCAGAGTAAGGGTGGTGAGACACAATGAGGATATGAAAAAGCATGGGACGAGGGTTGTATATCCAAAGTCCCAAAGGGAAATTGTGTGTGCTAAGTCTGGAAAAGTAAGGTGAGAGGAGCAAGGGAACAGTAGACTGACTGCCATTCTAAGGAGTTTGAACTTTTATCAAGTGGTTAGTGAAAAGTTATTGAAGGGTCTTGAGCAGATAAGCAACATTATCATGAATTCTTGAAGGGTTTTGAGCAGAAAAATGGAATTGATTAAGGGGACTCGCATTTATACAGGATGTCCCAAAAGTCTTAATGAAGTTTAAAGCTTTATTAGGTATTTAAGCTGTAATAATTATTCAAGCTTAAAGCTGCACTAAGACTTTTGGGACATCCTGCGTAACACTAGGAGATTTGATAAATGCTTTAGATACATCACATCATTTTAGTCACATAGTAGCCCTCTGGCACTATCCCCATTTTATAGATGAGTAGAAGCTATTAGAATACAAATGACTCTCCCATGGTAATGCTTCTGGTAAATGATAAAGGGAACATTTGAATCCAGATCTCTCCTGGTTCCTGTGAGACAAAAGGAAAAGGAGTAGCTTGGATGAAGAGGGACAATGCTACACTGGGATAGAGGTTAACAAAGATTTATTTCTACTCACGAAGATTGGAAGAGAACAGATAGCAACAGGGAGTAGTAGAATATGTGTAGCTTACACATCCCATAATTCCATTGGCAACACATGGTGAGTAACTTGGATATGCAGCGAGATGCTGGATGTGTTTGAAGTCTCAGAGCTATTGAGGGTCCAAACTTACATAGATTTTTAGAGAAAGAGCTGATGTAGCACTAATAGGAGACTGCCTCATCTCTAGTGGGACAAGGCAATGAAGTAGTATGGGCTACTGGGATGAGTATATTATCTGGATTTCCTAATAAGTAATGAAGTATAAGGAGCAGGGAGCCAGTGTGCATAAATCTAACAGTATCATAGAAAGAAGCAGAGGAGGATAGCAGGGGAGGAGGAAATAGGGCTGGGGTGGTAGTGCAATGCCTGGTCTCTAGGTTGGCCAAACCTTAGCGTGTGTGCTTCCTGGGGGCTATCTGAGTTTTACTGACTCACAAGTCCAAATCCATAGATCTTTCCACTAAACAATCATAGCTAGCAATAGTACAGAGTGATGGTGAAGGTGGGAGAAATGAGGGTAGGGGGCTGATAAGAAGTTCAACATGTGTTTGTAGTACATTCTCAGGTCAGAGGTGAATGTGCCAAGGATTCAAAAGAAATGGGATTTTGTCCTGGGTGCTGAGAAAGGGATCGGGGCAGTGGTAGCTTCTTTGGGGGTCTAACTTTCTCTCTGGGAAAGTGACTATCAACCCCATGTCTTCCCTGCTATTTTCTGGCCCCTGCTGCCATTCCTGATTTCCCATGGTGATGCTTCCCCTGACCTAGGTAGGCCATCTTTGCCTTCCCATCTATGACACTCACCATACTACTCTATCTCCTGCCATAATAATACCAAAGTCTACCTATTTTCTGTGCTACCAGTCAGAGACCTCTGGAGGCAGCTGGTGCTTCAGTAGATAAGAGTGCTGGCCCTGGAATCAGAAGTTCAAATCTGACTTTAGATATTTTCCAGCTTTGTGGACCCTGGACAAGTCCTCTAACCTATCTTTGCCCCAGTTTCCTCAACTGTAAAATGGGGGTAATAGAATCTATCTCACAGGATTTTTGTGAGGATTAAATGAGCTAATATTTATTAGTGCCTGGCACAAAGTAGGCACTGTATGAACATTTATTCTTTTTCTTCCCTCACTTCTTTGCTCCTCCAATGGTTATTGTCCTCAGTGAAAAAAAAAAGTAGAGCCTTCATTCTACAAAACTTTGCATGTCCTAGAAGTATTTCCTTATGTCCTAATATCCAGGATTTTTTTTTCCAGCGTGCTTTAAGGAAGTAGCACAACCTGAGGTGTGCATATGATTTTGTTGAGTACTTGGGCTTAGGGGCAGTGACCTAGACAGGCATGGAGAATAAGATTTACTCAGGGAGACAACCAACTCTTGATCCTCTTGTGAACAAAGCCAGAGAACGTAAACAGCCTAGGTCACATTGATTTTTGACATTAGCCAAGGCCTGCTTAGTCTCTGAATGAGATTCTTTCAAACTCATCTTTTGCTTGGTGACCTAAATCATATTTGGACTCACTCCCCCACCTGGAGAGAGGTGTTTCCCATCTTCCTCTTTCCTCAGATCACTCCCTACAGATGCTATGTGGATATTCCCTGGCTCCCATCCTGCAAATAGTACTTTTATAGAGACTTTTATCTCCCAGAAGTGAATTCCTCAGCTTGGCAACATTAATGGATTGGAAGTAAACTCAGGCACTCGTTGGACATCTAAGGCTTTTGAACTACTACAGGTTACTACTTCTGAAAACTATAATTGACTAGTTCTGTCAAAGCACATAACATCTCGGGCTCTGGCTTACAGCACTTCCCTCTCCAGTCACTACAAGATTACATTTGTTGAATCACAGCTACGTTTGTTTCCCTTTCTTCCCCTACCATCTGACTCATGAGTCTAAAAACACAAATTAATGTTCAGTGTGAATGTACCTGTACAGATACTAGCTCTGTGACCACTGTCAAATCAGTGAATCCCTAGAAGCTTCCATTTCCAAATCAATCAATCAATGAATCCATCCACAAGCATTTGTTATGCTTGTCTATTACTTATCAGACACAATGCTAGGCACTGATCTGAAAAAAATGAGGAGAGTAATACTTGCATGAACCAATTTGCAAGATTGTTGTGAGGGAAATGCTTTCTGAACCTTAAAGCATTATAGAAATTGAGCTGTTATTCATACCAGATAGTTCATGACAGGGAAGGAAGTGACACCCAAGTAAGTTTTATGCACCCTCCAGTGGGCAGTGCAACCTTTGGCAAATCACTTTATCTCTCTGAGCTTCAGTTTCCTCATTCTAGAATAAGAGTTCTTAATCTGGGGGTCCATGGTCCCTCCAAGGGTCAGTCCATGGGTAGTTTCCTAAGGGTCTATGAACTTAAATGAGAAATAAATTACATCTTTATTTTCACTAACCTGTAACTCATTCTGTGGGTAATTTAGAAAATATTTTTGTTTTACCAGCTCTAACTGTATTATTGTCTTCCCTATGGATGACAGATCAGTCTCCTATTAGTGTCAGCTAGTTCTTGGTGTAACACTATGGAATTTGAGCCATGAGGGGCCCTGGGTCTTTGACCAGAATGAAAAAGTTGTTGCATGGTTCCATATCTGGAAGTCATACTATTTGCTGCCCTTAGCTGGAGGGAATGCGGGCTGCCCACTGAGACTGTTCCTATTGGCATGTGTTCCCCTGAATGGGCATTGCCCCACTCAAAGTGAGAACCTGAAAATACCTTAGCTTAAAAGGGCCAAGGTCTCCCATTGCTTCCTGGGCCATCTCCAGAGATCCTGATTGATATCTGGCCACTGGACCCAGATGGCTCTGGAAGAGGAAGTAAGGCTGGTGACTTTGCACAGCACTCCCTCATTTAAATCAAAGTCAGATGCAAGTCACGTCATCATCTCCCTGATGTCATGGTCCTCTTTGACAATGAAGGACAAACCATGAAACTTCTGGTGACTAGTATTACAGTTTTGTAACCTGCTATCCCTTTGTGGTTCTGTTGTTCTTTATCTGAACTCTCCTACATTGCAAGGTCTGTAGGCTTCACTAGCCTGCTACAGGGATCCATGACATAAAAAAATTGACAACCCCCTTCTTAGAGGATTATAGGATATTGGAGCTTGCGGGAAGGGGTAAGGGTAGAATCCATAGAAATCATCTAGTCCAACCACTTCATTTTAAATGAGAAGAAATTGACACCAAGAGAAGTGAAATGACCTAGAGGTAGTAATTGGGATTACAATCCTAGTTCTCTAACTCCAGTGTTCTTTCCACTATATCATGGTTGTCTCCAAAACTATAGATTGCAGAAGGAAGAAGTATCAACTTGCATTGACATAGAGTGTTTCATCTAGGACCTCTCCATATCAATGACATCACCAGTCCAGTCACTTTCAACATCTATATCTCTGCAGCTATACATATCCTCATCTCCATACATATCCATGTTCCTATCCCTATCCCCTATGGTTGTCTCTATTTTATATGGAGATAACAGACACTTCCCTTCCTATGTGATAGGCAGTTGTGTTTTTCACATAAATAGTCTCACTGGAGACTGTGTGAGAAAACGTAAAGCATGAACTAAAACAAGGTATTATTAGTGCTATGTGGTTTTCTATCCAGTTGCTTTCGATTATTTTGGAGTCAGCTGCATTGCATCCCCTCTGATGTGAGGAGAGTCCCCAGCTGTTTTTGTGCTCTGGCTCCCTGGAGAACAAAGCTTTGGAAATTAAAAGAGCTCTAGAATTTCATCTTAATTTCCAATTCATTTTCCATGAACAACTACATCAAAAGCCTGCCAGGAGATAGTGATAAGTTTTACTGCAAAGTTCAGGCAAGAGAGGGATATCATCACTGGGTCTGATTCTCCTTCCTTTACCTACTTGACCATCTTTCCAAGTACCAAGAAGTTTGGGTTAATACCTGGCTTGAGCTTCTGGTATTTATTTAATCAAAATCACAGGATGCTGGAGCTGGAGCAGACCTTAGCATCATTCAATTCAAGCTCCTTATTTTACAAAGGAGGAAACTGAACACCGGAGGTGAATTGACTTGACCAAAGTCACGTATCTAGTAAGTGACGATGCCAGGAGTAGAGCCCAGGTTTCCTGATTTTCCCTGTCATGCTTCCTGCTGAGGTAGTGTACAGCATCTCATTTGCATTTTTTATTTTCTAGAAGTCTCTTCAGTATTTCCATTAGCCATTCCTAATCAGCTTTCTAGAAGGAGTTTGCATTTGATGCTGAAATAAGAGAATGTTTTGAATTATGCTAAAAGCCATAGGTCCATAGACTTAGAGGTAAAAGGGAACCAAGATACCAAGGTCAACATTTTTCAGATGAGGAAACTGAGGCTTAGAGAGGTTAAGTGACTTTTCTGACATCACATAGTATCAGATGTGGGACTTGCACCCAGGTCTTACTGCTTTCAAATTCTAGACTCTAGCTACTCCACCACATTATCTTAGTGTCTTAGGTCTTAGCAAAGGATCTTAGCAGTGAAAATGACCCCTGGATTATTTTGATAGTCTCTTAATTTGTCTCTTTGCCTACAATGGCCAATCCATTTTTATGTCTATCAGAATAATCTTCCTAAGGCATAGATATTACCATGTAAATACCATGCTCAAAAATCTTGAGGGACTCCCTCAAATTGTACATAGGATAAAATATAAATTTGGTGCTAAAAATCCACCAGAACCTGGTTCCAAGTTACTTCTCCATCCTAATTTCACACTATTCCATCTTTCACACACACTGCATCCTAATAAAACTAGATTGCTAGTTGTTCCTGAACTGCACACGCCAATTCTAGCCTCTACATCTTCTAGATTTTACAGGTAAAAAAAAAACTGAGTGTGAGAGAAGTTAAATGATTTGCCTGAGGTCACACAGCTGGTTGTTGTCTATTCTCAAAGAGGACCAAAATGAAATCACTATGTTAGAATTAGGTTATAGTGTATCTGGGCATGGCTGATCAGACCCATGTGAGCTCAGAATGTTCTACCACACGTTGAGCACAAGTATTCCATGTGGACATTTGGGATGACCTCTCTAAATTTGCACATCTCGCATTTCTTTTGAGCTACTTCAATTCTGCATTGTTCATAGAGCACAGCACCGTCTTTTATGTGGGCACACCATGCTGGGCAGTCCTGTGCCAGTGTCTCCCATGTCACACAATCAATTCCAAAGTCCTTCAAGAGACCTTGAGAGTGTCCTTCCATCACTTCTTCTGACCACCATGTGAGTGCTTGCCTTGCGTTGAGTTCTCCATAAAATAATCTTTTGGGTAAGCTTATGTTTGACATTCAAACATCATGGCCAGCCCATCAGAGTTGTGCTTTCTGAGGAATAGTTTGAATGTTTGGCAGTTTATTTTGAGAAAGGACCTCAGTGTCTGGTACCTTATCCTTCCGTATCTTCAGAATCTTCCTAAGACAATTCAGATAGAAGCAATTCAGTTTTCTGGCATGGTGCTGGTATACTATCGAGGTTTCACAAGCATACAACAGTGAAGTCAGCACAGTGGCTTTGTAGATCTTTAGTTCAATAGTCAGTCTAATACCTCTTCTCTCCCCCACTTTCCTTCTGTACCTCCCAAACACTAAGCTACTTCTGGCAATATGTATGTCATTATCCCTAGAAAGTATACTGCCAAGGTAAATGAACTAACCCACAGTATTCAAAACTTCTCCATTTGCTGTAACCAATGGTTCCATGTATAGATGGTGTGGTGCTGCCTGGTGGAGCACCTGTGTTGTCTTGGTATTAATTGTTAGGTCAAAATTAGCATAAGCAACAGCTTATTGAGCCATCCTTTGTTACATCTCAGCTACAGAGGCTGCAGTAAGTGAGAAATCATCTGTGGACAAAAAAAATCATGCACCAACTTTCCCTCTACTTTAGTCTGTGTTTGTAGCCCTTTCAAGTTAAATAATTTACAGCTAATGAACTGAACCACATAGCTGCCTCCTGACTAGTAAACTTAATTTCTGAAGAGGCATTTTGGTATTTCTGTTCCCCCGTCTCTAATTTTCCCATTCTAGGTCTCTAAGTCCATCTTGGTGCTCTGATGTCCACAATGCCAAAGGCAGTTATGAATGAGGACAGAGCAGAACAGATATGTCATAACAACAACAATTACCCCAACATTTAAGGGATGTTGTTAGGATCAAATAAGGTATAGGTAAAATGATTTGCAAGCCTTAAAGGACTATATAAGTGATAGCTAATAGTATTAAGCATATTTTATAGCCTATATAATGCTTTCCTTTAACAGCTCTGTGAGAAAGGTGTTTGTTGTTGAGTTGTCTCCATTGTATACACTCTTTCTGACCCCATTTGGGGTCTTCTTGGCAAAGATATTGGGGTGATTTGCCATTTCCTTCTCCAGCGCATTTTACAGATGAGGCAAATAAGGTAAAGTGACTTGCCCAGGGTCACACAGCTAGTAAGTTTCTGAGGCTGGATTTGAACTCACCAAGATGAGTTTTGTGTGAGAAAGGTGGGTACGAGTATTAACACCCTCATTTTACAGAGGTGGACACAAAAATTTGCAGAGGTATATAAACTTGCTATTGGTCCCACGGTTAGTGGGTGAGCTACAATTAAACTTTAGGTGCCACAAGGAAGGTAGAGGAATGTAGAGGAAGGACAGCATGGGACTCAGATACAGAAGAGCTAAATTGAGTTTCATCTCCTTAATTAGCTTCCTCTGTGGCCATAGCTGGACAGCCTAATCTTCCTGAGACAACCTCTCAGAGCAGGTAAGTTTTTAGATCCAAGGCACTTCTTCATTTGGGTGTTGGACCTTGCTCAGTGATGCTGCAGAAGTCCCAAAGCTCAAGGAAGAATAACAGCATCCCTGAATGGGGGCATATAGAGGTCATCTTGTTACCATTCAGTTTCCTTGGAGGACTGTTACAGGAAAAAAAAAAAGGAAAAAGAAACCCTTCCTCACTCCTACTGCCCAAGTGCTTGAGAACCATGCTCTGATCTCTGTGGATATGGACATAAAGAGGGACACTAGTAAATCCCACCTTCTGCCAGAGGCCTTTCCCAGTACCCTCAGATTTTAATGTCTTTCATTTTCAGAACCTTCATCCACTCTACATATCTTGTGTGTACCAAGTTATTAATCTGTTGCTTCCTCTATCAGAATGTCTGCTTCTTGAGAACAGGGATGGCTTTTGCCTTTTTTTTAAAATCCCCAATACTTAACTCAGTACTTGGGGCATAGTAAGCTTTTAATAAATGTTTGTTGAATGACTGGTTGTTATTTGTTACAATTACAATACAAAAATCATCTCCTCATAAGTGTTTTATCCAGCATGTCTCTTGATATATCACCTTCAAGTTTTGGTCATTCATCCCAGACCAAGATAAGGAACAACAAAAAAAAAACATTTCCAGGGCCAGGATTCCTACCTGTCTGAGTTTCAGAATGCTCAGTAGAGCAGGTTTACTCCTTCCTTCCTCCCTCCCTCCCTTCCTCCCTCTCTCTCTCTCTCTCTCTCTCTCTCTCTCTCTCTCTCTCTCTCTCTCTCTCTCTCTCTCTCTCTCTCATGCTGGCCTGATTTCTAGTTGACCAGGAGGTGAGATGAGTGTCTTCTCCATTCTAGTTCCTCCTAGTTTGGAGTTTACACAGGCTTCTTCCTTGATAGATCACACTGGGGTTTTTGAAGGTTGAATTGTTCAGACCTATCAAGAACAAAATCATTACAAAACCCTAAAAAGAAAGCAAGGTGTCTCAGTAGTTTTGCTGTTGGGTCTTTGTGTTCTTTCAAAGGTGTATTTGGTATTTCATGGGTATAAAAATATACAGTTGGAAATTCCTGAGAAGAGAGGAAAAAAAGTACTCTAGAAATATAAATGTTATGTACAAAGTGAGACTGAAAGAAACAGAGGGAAAAGCCTCTGTGTTCTGTATATTTGGTCAATGAATACCCCCAAAGAACTCAGGTTAAAACAAAGGAGGCCTGAAGGAAGCTTCCTAAAATCGCTGGAGAGAGATACTAAGAAAGTTGAGGGGAGATGGAGGCATTGGAAATGTACAACCAGTAGAGCCAGTTGGGACTGAGTATTGATTTTGCCTTTGATCACAGAGTAGAAGCATCCAGGATTCACATGATTGTGAGTAAAGAGGACATAGTATTAGGCTCATAGTAAGGAGGAATATGTTGGAACCCCTCTTGACAAAAATGTGAAAAAAAAAGATGTCACCTTCATCATAGGAGATTGGAATGCTAAAGTAGGAAATGAAGAGATCATTGGAATAAGAGACAAGTTTGGCCTTGGAATACAAAATGAAGCAGGGTAGAGACTGAAAGAGTTTTATCAAGATAACATGCTGATCATAACAAACACTCTTTTTCAACAACCTAAAAGATGACTCTACACATGGACATCACCAGATGGTCAATGTAAAAAATAATTGATTACGTACTTTGCAGCTAAAGGTGAAAAAGCTCTATGTAGTCAGTTAAAATAGGATCTGTAGCTGGCTCAGATCATGAGTTTCTTATTGCAAAATTCAGACTTAAATTGAAAAAAAGTTGGTAAAACCACCAGAATGTTTAGGTATGACCTTAATAGCATCCCTTATGAATATGAAGTAGAAGTGATGAATAGATGTAAGGGATTGATCTAGTAGACAGAGTATCTGAAGAACTATGGACAGAAGTTTGCAAAATTTGCGATATTGTAAAGGAGACGACAACAACAACAACAACAAAATCTGAAAGAAAAAGAAGAGGAAGAAAGCAAAATGGCTGTCTGGCAAGCCTTTACAAATAACTGAGGAAAGAAGGAAGGGAAAAGGGAAAGGAGAAAGGGAAAGATATACCCAACTGCATTCATGATTCCAGAGAATAACAAGGGGACTAAGAAGGTTTTCTTAAATGAGCAATGCAAAGAAATAGAAGAAAACAATAGAATAGGAAAGACAAGAGATCTTCTCAAAAAATTAGAGATATTAAGGGAACGCTTCATGCAAAAATGGGCACGATAAAACAAAAAATGGTAAGGATTTAATAGAAATGAAGGAAATTAAGAAGAGGTAGCAAGAATAAACAGAAGGATTATACACAAGAAAGATATTAACATCACCAGTAACCAGGAACACAATGCTGTGGTTACTGATCTAGAACTATACATCCTGGAGAATGAAGTCAAGTTGGCCTTAGGAAGCATTTCTAATAATAAGATTAGTGCAAGTGACAGAATTCCGGTTGAGTTGTTTAAAATCCTGAAAGATGATGTTACTAAGGTGCTGTCCTCAATATACCACCAAATTTGGAAAACTCAATAGTGACCACTGGATTGGAAAAGATCAGTTTATGTTCTAATGCTGAAGAAAGGCCATAACAAAGAATGTTCAAATTACTGAACAATTGTGCTAATCTCACACACTAACAAGGTTATACTGAAGATTCTGCAAGCTAGGCTTCGGCAATATGTCAACAGAGAATTATTGTCTGGTTTTCAAAGAGGTAGAGGAACTAGAGACAAAATTGCTAAATTTTTTAATTGGTTGGATTATGGAGAAAGCCAGATAGTTCCAGAACAATATCTACTTCTGCTTCATTGACTGTACTAAAAACTTTGATTGTATGGACAAACAAAATGTGGCAAGTCCTCAAAGAGATGGGAGTACCAGATCATCTTACTTATCTCCTGAGGAATTTGTATCAATTATGTATCCATTATGTAGATCAAGAAGCAATGGTTAGAACTGAACATGGAATAACTGGTTTAAGATTGGGAAAGAAGTGCTACAAGACTATATATTATCACTTTATTTATTCAACATATATACAGAATATATCATGAGAAATGCCAGGCTAGATAAGTCAAAAGTCAGAATTAAGGTTGCTGGGAGAAATATTAACAATCTCAGATACGTAGACAATACCACGCAAAAAAGAAGAAGAATTAGGAAGTTTTTCAATGAGGGTGAAAGAGGAGCGTATAAAAGCTGGTTTGAAGCTTAACACTAAAAACAAAAACAAAAACAAAACAAACAAAAACCTAAGATCAGGGCAACTGGTTTCATCACTTTCTGGCAAATAGAGAGAGAAAAAATGTAAACAGTATTAGATTTTACATTCATGGGCTGAAAGATCATTGTAGACAGCAACTGCAACCATGAAATTCAAAAATGTTTGCTTCTTAGAAGGAAAGCTATAGCAAATCTGGACAGCATATTAAAAAGCAGAATATCACCTTGCCAACAAATGTCTGTATGGTCAAAGCCATGGTTTCTCCAGTAGTAATGTATGGCTGTGAGGAAAGCTGAGCACCATAGAATCAACACTTTTAAATTGTGGTGCTGGAGAAGACTTTTGAGAGTTCCTTGGACAGCAAGGAGATCAAATCAATCAATATGTAAAGAAATTAATTCAGGTGATTCATTGGAAGATCAGATACTGACACTAAAGCTTAAATATTTTGGCCATATAATGAGAAGACAGGACTCATTGGAAAAGACCCTGATGTTGGGGGAAGATTGAAGGCAAAAGCAGAAAGGGATGGAAAAGAATGAGATAGTGTCATGGAAGCAATTAATATGAGCTTAGACAGATTTCAGGAAACAGTGGAGAACAGAAGGGCCTGGTGTCCTATGGTCTACGGGGTCTTTAAGAATTGAACATGACTGAATAACTGAACAACAACAACATGGGTTGAAATCCCAGCTTTTATATCTTTAGATTATGTGACCTTGGATAAATAAGTTCCCGTTGCCCCTGGCAGACAAGTTGCTGATCTCTCTCTCTCTCTGTCTCTCTCTCTCTCTTTCTCTCTCTTTCAATCTGGGTCCTCCTTTGACTCCCAACCCACTGCTCTGTCCGCTATACCATGATGTCTCTCCTTGCGGAATGTAGGATTTGTCCACATTTCTTCCTTCACACAGTAGTAACACTTTTAAAGAGAGGTTTTTCTCCTTGCTTTGCTCTCAAAGAGTATCTTTCCTTTTTGTGAATTGCAGATATTGGCAAGGCTTTTCCTTTGCTACATGATTCTTTCCTCATTCAAATTCTAACAAGTAGAGAAGAAAACAGGTTTGGATATCCACTCCATCTCCCAGGAACAGCAACACAGGCCTGGCATAGCCACACTTGTCAGACTAGAGCAGACAATGGACGCCACCAGCCCTGAGCCAAAATCACAGCTATGGTACAGGTATCTGGCAGTCAAAATTTGGGTATCCTAAGGTAGGCAAATTAGATAGCAGCCAGGAATGATTGGTGTTAATAGTGTAGTGTCAATCTCATTCTGGAGCAAGCTGAGAGAGTCAGGAAGGGCCCTCTCCAATTTCATTCTTTGCCTTCCTAGGGTCATGGCAGATATTATGTCTGTGTGGGGTGACGGATAGAGGCAAAAGATGAGATAACACCTTAGAAAGACATCATGGAAATATTTTATTTTTCTATAATCTGAGGATTTTGAAACAAAAA
The DNA here is from genome assembly GCF_003287225.1 of Phascolarctos cinereus. Classification (NCBI taxonomy): domain Eukaryota; kingdom Metazoa; phylum Chordata; class Mammalia; order Diprotodontia; family Phascolarctidae; genus Phascolarctos; species Phascolarctos cinereus. Next base: position 121,186,612 of record NW_027555736.1, read on the forward strand.
GGGATCTGAGGGATCATCCAAGCACCTTTGTTTTATTGAGGCCAAAGAAAGTGATATGATTTACCCAAGGTTACATAGCTAGGTAGTGTTAGGGCTGGTATCAGAATCAAGTTCTACTGACTCCAACTCCAGTGTTCTTCCCATTTCACCACATTGATAAATACCAAGAAAGGATTATATCTTGAAAGCTGAATGGTTTAGGTGGAGCAATAATTGTGAAAGCAATGTGATTAGGGTAAATACTCAGATAACCTTAACATGAAATGCTGGTGGATGGAATTAATTAAATCCAGTGTTTGAACTGGGCATGGAGTGAGGCTGCATCTCACTCTCCTTTGTTTCAAAAGGCCTGAAGCTAACTTTTCAGCATCCTGCCTTTAGGCAAGTGAAGATCTAAATCATCACTGAGAGAACACAGACTCTCCACTTCTTAGAAGATCTTCAGGGACTCCTCCATATTTCATTTCTATGGATTATCAATAAGTTCTTTCTTATGAACTACTAATATCTTCCTGCTTTTTAATTTAAAACAATTTTCTTTTCTTCAGTCTTCTGTGGAAACTGATAGCAACTATGCAACATCTTCTCATATATACAAATCTTAATGTGTATAAAGCACTTTATAAGCCTATATGTACTATATAAACGTTAGCTTTTATTACTGGATTTATAAACATGAAGGCAGTCCTATAGTCTTCACTTAGTTTTCTCTTTTCTGTAATAAATACCCATAAATTCTTTCATTTCCCCCATAGGAACCATTTTCCATCCTTTTAATCGCCTTTACCACTTTTCTATGGCAGGGGGTTGTGTTTACTTCTAGTGTTATGATATTACTACTACTAATAATAACATTTATTAGCGCTTTAAGGTTTGCAAAATACTTTGCTAACATTATCTTATTTATCTTCACAATAACCCTGAGATGGAGATTCTATTATTTTCTCCATTTTACAGATGAGGAAACTGAGGCATGCAACTGAGATATGCCTTATCACCCTACCTTACAATGTGGGAGGTACAAAACATATAGAAATAGAAAATTTCCTCTCATCATCAAGGAACTTACGCGCTAGGAAGAATTGCTTGTTCATACATCAATTAGAGAACAACACTAGGTAATGCAATAAGGACCATGGAAATTTAGAGTAAGGGGAAGATCACATCACCTGGAGTTAATCTATGTTTACTCCATAGGCAACAAACTAACTTTCATCTTAAACTTTTTTCCCTTTTCTTCCTTTCTCCATCCTTTTGTATTCACTGAGATCTGGCTTTTGCCTAATGATCCAACTTCCCTGTTCTCCCTTTCCATCCCTGTTTAGACTTTCATTCCTAACTCTGGACTCACTGATCATAGTAGAGGAATGAGAATACTCCTTGCATCCCATTATCACTTCCAAGTTCTCACTCTACCACAGTCACTTTTCCTCTTTTGAAGTTCATTTAATCCATATTTAATACCTAATCAAAATTCTGATTGGTGGTGTTTACTGACCTCCTCCCTTTCTGAGTGCCTTGTTCATGGTCTTTCTCTCCTACCCAATCCTTACCATCATACTATAGCACTTCAACATACATATTTATACCCTTTCAAATATCCTAACTTCCCTTTTCCTCAATTTACTCATTTCCCATGACCTATTCTTTTTTTTTTCTTACTGTATCCCAGGTAAACAGAGATTTTCATACTATTGATCTTAGCATCCCCTGAAGTGTTCCACTTCTATGTTCATGAACTCTGAAATTCCTTTATCTGATCATAGTCTATTGCCATTAGACCTCTCTTTCTACTTTACTTCCCCTAACCTGTTCTTTCTCCTCACCTTGATCTCCAATCCTTCCACCTTTGAGCTGTTTCCCAGATCATCACCTCTGCACTAGCCACTCTTTTGTCCCCATTTTTACCCCTCCATGAACTGATTGAACTGTATTATCTTCTTCTCTCTAGTTCCTTACTCCTTTATACTATTTTCAATATCATGCTTTATTTTCCCTAATTACATGTTAAAACAATTTTTAAACTTTTAAAAAAAGTTCTGAGTTGCAAATTCTATCCCTTCTCACCCCCTTCACTGAGAAAGAAAGCAATATGATATAGTTTATACATGTGCAATCATGTAGAACATATTCATATTAGTCATTTTTGTATAAGAAGACTCAAATAAAAAAAAGAATGAAAGAAAGTGAAAAATAGATTTCAAGATATCTGATGTTGCCCAGCTGAGCCTCAGCCTTGCATTATTCTCACTGTCTGCTGCCTTCTGTCTTACTCACATGCTGCTGAACAAAATTTGAGAAAATCATGAAGCCATGCTGACTGGATCTACTACAAATTTATGTTACATAATCTCCACTGGGCCCTTACTGTGGCAAGGCAATCTTTTTACATTTTCCTAATAGATTCACTATCCCACTCATCACAACAGGTTTTCCCTCCTTAAACCTTCCATGACTCATCCTGTCTCCACCCTCTCAAGTGAGAGCCTTGACTCATAACTCTCTGGAAAAAAAAATAGGCCATTTGCTGAGACCTCCCTCCTTTTCCTTCCTCCTTCTCATCTCACATCACTCAGATCTATTTTCTGTCACTATCTCCTCCTTTACTCTTCTCTTATATGAAGAGGTGGACCTTCTCCTTGCCAAGATAGACCCTTCTACATGTACAAATCTTCTACATGGTTTCATTCCATCTATGAGGGATAGTCACTTCTATCATCCCTACTGTCTCACCTTTTCTTTTCTTTTTCTTTTTTGCTCTCTCCCTATCTACTAGCTGGGTGCCTGCTGACTACAGTCATATTCATATCTCCTCCATCATAAAAAAGCCCTCACTTGATCCATTCATCTCTGATAGCTATCATCCTATATCTCTCCTCCCTTTCATGACTAAAGTTCTAGAGAAGTTCTAGAGGTTATCTGTAATTGGTGTCTCCAATTTCTTCCATCTCACTTTCTGTTCAATTCTCCCATCTGGCTTCTGACCTCATCATTCAACTGAAATATGTCTTTCCAAAGTTATCAATGATTTTTAATTGCCAAATTTAATGTCCTTTTTCAATCTCATCCTTCTTGACTTCTCTGCAGCCTTTGGCACTATCTATCCCCATTTCCTCTTGATGCTATCTTCTTCCCAGGCTTTTGTGACAATGTTCTCTCCTAGTACTCCTGCTACCTGCCTGACCACTCATTGTCAATATCCTTTGCTTTATCTTCATCTAAGTTATACACACTAACTCTGGGTATCACCCCAAGGGTTTCTCCTAGGTCCTCTTCTCTTCTCCCTTTACATTATTTTTCTTGGTTATCCTATTTGCTGCCATGGATTCATTTATGTTCTTTATGCAGCCCCTATTTTTTCAGCCCCTAACCTCTCTCCTGATCTCTATTCTCACATATCTAGCTGTATATTTAACATATTAAATTCAATGTTTCATGGATATCTGAAACTCAACATGTCCAGAACAGAACTCATTAGCTTCTCTGCCCTCCTCCCCATCCCTAGCACATTTCCACTCCTTTTAACTATTATTACTCTTGAGGATACCACCATCCTCCCATTCACCTAACCTTTCAAATGTAGGTGTCATTCTTGACTTCTCATACTCTCTCTTGCCCTTCATATCTTATCAATTTCCAAGTCCTGACATTTCTAACTTTGTAACATGTCTAGTATGTGCTGTCTCCTCTTCTTTGACACCACCATTCCCCTGGTGCAGGCCCTTTATCATCTCATGCTCAGACTATTGTCTGCTCTCTGGTGTCACTGCCTCAAATCTCTCTCCATTCTAGTTCATTCCCCTCTTGGCTGTAAAATTAATTTTCCTAAAGCATAAATCTGACTATATCATCTCTCTTCCAGTCAATAGACTCCAGTGTCTCCCTATTACCTCCAAGATCACATGTAAAATACTTTGTTTTGCTTTTAATGTCCTTCATAAACTGGCACCTTTCTGCCTTTCTGGTCTTATACCTTACTTATTCCCACAACTCTCTGATGTAATGACACTTGCCTCCTTGCTGTTCCTCACACAACACAGCATCTTCTGAATCAGGGCATTTTTACTAGGTGTACGCCATGTCTGGAACTTCTCCTGGCTTCCCTGACTCCCTTCAGGTCTCAGCTAAAGGTTGAAATTCTGCAAGAAGACTTTCCCAGTCCTCCTTGCTCTTAGTGATTTACCCCTGAGATTATCTCCAATTTGTCCTGGATATTGTTTGCACCTATCTGTTTTCATGTTGTCTACCTCTATTAGATTGTTAGCTCCTTGAAAGCTGTTACTGTCTTTCTTTCTTTCTTTCTTTCTTTCTTTCTTTCTTTCTTTCTTTCTTTCTTTCTTTCTTTCTTTCTTTCTTTCTTCTTTCTCTTCTTTCTCTCTCTCTTTCTCTCCTTCCTTCCTTCCTTCCTTCCTTCCTTCCTTCCTTCCTTCCTTCCTTCCTTCCTTCCTTCCTTCCTCCCTCCCTCCTCCCTCCCTCCCTCCCTCCCTCCCTCCCTCCCTCCTCTCTCTCTCTCTCTCTCTCTCTCTCTCTCTCTCTCTTTCTCTCTCTCTTTCTTTCTCTCTTTCTTTCTCTCTTTCCTTGTATCCCCTATGCTCAGCAAAGTGATTGGCACTTAATAAATACTTATTGATGACTTGATGTGAAGAAAGTTTATTGAAGAAGATGGTTCTTAAGATGGGCTTCAAGAGAATTGAATTTTGATTGACAGGAGAAAACAAGGAAGGCATTCCACATTGGGAAACAACAAAAACAAAGGAACAGAGGGGTAAATATGTTTGTACAGAAAAAAAAAACCTACTTGTCTGCAGCAATGAGTCCATAATAGAAAGTAGTGAAGTTTGAACAGGTAAGAAGTAGGAGCAATTTTATGATGGGTTTTTAAAACTGGCCTGAGAAATTTGGACTTGATTCAGGAAATGATAGACAAAATTCTATCCAGTCTGGATGTGATTGCACGTACTTCTGGAAATAAGCCAGGTTGGAAAAAAAAAGATTTTTTTTAAAGCAGCAAATACACTTCTGGTAAACTGTGTTCAACCACATTCATTGTTTACCTCTTTCAACATTGTGCTTGCTTGGAGCATAACCAGGTCCTGCATCTTTGGCACATTGGCTCCATACCAACTGTGTGGGACTGTAGACTCTTTTGAGATTGGGAAGGAATTGTGACCACTGGCTCTAGAGAATAAACTGGAAAGGAAAGGTATTAGTATCACTTACTGAACTAACAACCTAAATTTACAAAAATTGGTTCAAGATTGCTGAAAGTCTTGAAGGAAGAGTATTCAAGTTTTAGGAATTGAATCTTTCTCATTCACATCAATGGAAAGACAACTGATGGAGAGGGAGTAAAAATGGTTCTGCCCTGCTAACTTCATTGAGACACAAATTAACATAGCAACCCATTAGAGTTCTTCATAGATTGGGCCATCCCTTCCTGAGATCAAAACCATTGAGGCAAACACATAGGGAGAGACACATTCACACCTCTTTCAAGAAGAAATAGGATGCCTAGACTGCTACAGGTAGGAATTACATGAGCCCTCAGCCTTACATGAATATTTATCAGAAATTTTTAAAATAGCTGCTGTGGCAAAAATACAAAAGCAAAGGGGATGGCAATCTCTCTGCCCCCACAAGGTTTAGATCAGATCATCAGCACTGCTACTTTGGGGATATTGGTTTTTGTAAACTGGGAAGAGTATCTTCATTAGAGAGGAAAATCAATCAGAGGAAGGTATGCCCATTATAATTCTCTTTTCCACAGTGCCCCTATTTGTGTCTGGGTTTTCTTTTCTTCAGCATCTCTTTCAATTGCCTTTGCTATTGGACCTACTGGAATGAGTATTGATTCTACCTGTGTATTTCATCTTCAACTCCTGGCTTTTGTGATGACTATACCTCATGCCTGGAATGCTCTGTTCCTCACCTCTTCATCTGAGCTTCCCTGGCTTCCTTTGAGATTGAGCTCAAATCTCATTTTCCCTGAAAGGGACTCCCCCCCCCCCATTGTCTTCCCTCTGAGCTTATCTTTCATCTATTATTCTGTGTATATTTCATATGGACAGAGTTATTTACATGTTATCTTTCTCATTTTAGTGTGAGCTCCTTGAAGGTGGGGACAGTGTTTTTTGCCTTTCACTCTCAGTACCTATCAGAGTGCCTGGTAGATAATAAGTACTTATTTCATCTGCCTCTTGACATTAGTTTGAAATGAAACTTCTTATTTCTTTTTCACTTCTCCTTCATCCTCATCATAACCATTTACATTTATAGCACCAGATTTTTGTTTTTCCCTAAGAGCCAATTTCTCCTGGAGAATTTTAAGCTGCAGAATTCAACCAATCCTTTTTTTGATCATTTTGAAATTCAATCTCCCCATATCTACAGTGGACATGAAGTAAACAGTTTAGGTAGGCTCTCTCCTCTTCTCTTCCTGTCCTCTCCTCTCCCCTCCCCTCCTTTCCCTTCCTTTTCCCTACTTTCCTCTCCTCTCCTCTCCACTCTTCTACACTTCCTCTTCTCTCTCTCTCTCTCTCTCTCTCTCTCTCTCTCTCTCTCTCTCTCTCTCTCTCTCTCTCTCTTTGACATGGTGGAAATCGACCACAACTTCCTCCTTTTTATCCATGACAATTTCTAAGATAGTATGGTCATATTTACCCAATGTTCTAGGTTTTTCTAGTAATGATATTACTTCATTGTCTATGGTGCCTTTTAGCAGGATGTAGTTTCCTTCCTTCTCTCTTTTGATTAAATCTATTTTTGCTTTTGCTTTCTCTGAGATCAGGATTGCTACCCTGGCTTTTTTTACTTCAGCTGATGTATAATACACTCTGCTCCAGCCTTTTACCTTTACCCTGTATGTGTCACTCTTTTTCAAATGTGTTTCCTGTAAACAACATGTAAGATTATGGTTTCTAATCCATTCTGCTATCTGTTTCTGTTTTATGGGAGAGTTCCTCCCATTCACATTCACAGTTATGGTTACTATCTTTATCTTTTTCTCCATCCTTTTCTCCCCCTGTTTATGTTTTTCTTTCTCCTTTCTCCTTTCCCCCCTCCCACTAGTGCTTTGCTTTTTACTACCACCTCCTTCACCCCTCCTCCCTTCTATTATCCTTTTCCCTTTTCTTCCCCTTTACTCTTACTGCTTCTTCCCTCCCTTCTATCTCACTTCCCTTTTCTTTCCCTTTTTCCCGCCTACTGCCTATAGGGCAAGTTAGATTTCTATACCTAACTGATCATGTTATTCCCTTCTTGAGCCAAATCTGATGAGAGTAAGGTTCAAAAAATTCTCACCCCCCTTCTTTCCCTCTGCTGTAATAGGATTTTCTGTCTTTTCCTGTAATGTAATTTACCCTTGACTGCCTCTTCCTTTCTCAGTAGTTTTCTAAGATCATATTAATGCACTTATTTGGATCCATTTAATCCACTTGATTATATTTTTTTTATCATTACATCAAAGTCAACTAATATCCACCCTCGTTATGTACACTCCTTTAACATGGTGTTGTAACAATACAGTTCTCAAGAGTTGCGAGTGTCATCTTCCCTTGTAGGGATGTAAACAGTCTCCCCTTATTAAGAACATATCGTATCTTTCTGTCCCATTTACCTTTTTATGTCTTTCTTGAGTCTTGTACTTGAAGATTAAATTTTTTGTTGAGCTCTGGTCTTTTTATCAGGAGGGTTTGAAAGTACCCTATTTCATTGAATATCCATCTCCTCCCTTGAAAAATCATGCTCATTTTTTCTGGGTAGTTGATCCTTGGCTGCAATCCGAGCTCTTTCACATTATGGAATATCATGTTCCATGGCCTGCCGGTCTTTTAAGGTAGAAGCAGCAAGGTCCTGTGTAATCCTGACTGTGGTTCCATGACATTTAAATTGTTTCTTTCTGTCTGCTTGCAGCACCTTCTCCTTCATCTGGTAATTTTGGAATTTCACTATTTTATTCCTTTGTGTTGTCAATTTGGGATCTCTTTCAGGTGGTGAATGGTATATTCTTTCTACGGTTATTTTACCTTCTGGTTCTAGGACTTCAGGGCAGTTTTCCTTTATGATTTCCTGGAAGATACTGTCCAGGCTCTTTTTTTCATCATGATTTTCAGGTAGTCCAATAATTTTTAAATTGTCTCTCCTGATTCGATTTTCCAGGTTGATTGTTTTACTGATGAGGTATTTTATGTTTTCATCTATTTTTTCATTTTTTTTGTTTCTGTTTGACTGATTCTTGCTCTCTCATAGAGTCATTAGTTTCCATTTGTCCAATTCTAGTTTTTAACAGATTGTTTTCTTCTGTTAGTTTTTGTACTTCCTTCTTCAATTGGCCAATTGTGTTTTTAGGGACTTGTTTTCTTCAGTGTACTTTTTTTCCAATTGGCCAATTGTATTTTTTAAGGACTCTTCTACCTCTCTCATTTGACTTTAAAATCCTTCTTGAGCTCTTCTAAGAAGGCTTTTTGGGCTTCAGACCAGTTCATATTCCCTTTTGATGTTGCAGATGTGGGTTTGTTGACAATGTTGTCCTCTTCAGAATTTCTGTCTTGATCTTCACTCTTCTCATAATATGAATCTATGGTATGTTTCTTTTTACTCATGGTGTTTCTTTATTCCCTGGCCTTTAAAGAGATTGAGCTCTCCTGCTGGGGAACAGAGGGCACTGACCCAAGCTTCTTGTGTTGGGAGCCTAGGTCTTGGTCACTGGCTTTGTGTGCTGGGGCCTCTTATGTTGGCAATTGGAGGCTGTAGGGTTTGGCAGCTTACCTCGTGTTGGGCTGGAATCAGCAAGGCTGGAACTTTCAGGCAATTCTAGGTTGCCTGCTTTTCCTTTCCTTTAGCTTTCTTCAGCTCCTTTTAGATGGGTGTTGCAGGGTGTTTATCTTCCTGGGCCCCCTTGCAATGCTGCCTCCCTCGTTTCTGCTAATGCACTGGGAGAGTCCTTTGTGGTAGAGTGCTGAGGCACCTGGTGGTTTTCTGAGCTTGTTTCCACTGGTTCTTCCACCCTCACTGGGGCACTCGGAAGTCCAGGTGTTGGTGTTTCCTGCTTTACCACCTGGGCTTCAGGATCTCTTCCTGGGGTTCTGACAGCTTACCTGGTGTTGTGTTGGAATCACTAAGGCTGGGACTTTATGAAGACTTTAGGTTGCTTTCTTGGACTCCTTTCATATGAATGCTGCAGGGTGTTTATCTGCCTGAGGCCCTTTGTTGTGCTGCTTCCCTTAGTTTTGCTGAGGCACTGGGATACCCATTTGCTTGGCTGCTGCACTGCTGCTCCCCATCTTTCTTCTAGTTCAGGTGTTCCAGGGTTTTTTTCTGGGGTGATATTCTCTGGGTTTTCAAAGGTTGATAGGGGAGAGTGAGAGCAACTGCCTTTTTACTCTGCCATTTTGGCTCCCGGAAGTGGAACCTCTAGTTGTTTCTTCTTTAGAAAGCAGCTCCTAATTTGTCAGAATCTGATCCAGAATAACAATTTATCTCAAAGTTTTCTGTACCTTTTGAAAAAAGTGAATTTATTTAGGCAAATCAAGAGCTTATCAGCTGTTCTGCTTTAGGAAGAGGAGTTTCAGTGTATGGCCAGACTGTTGAAGTTCCTTATTATTTCTATATCATACTTCCATGCCAGCTTTTTGATCTTATTCCTGGATATCAAGTGAACCATTTGCATTAGACTTTCTTCTCTTCTCTACTCCATTTCTCCCTTTTGACTGAGTGGAATGTAGTATACTCCTGCCATAAAACTACTTCTGTTTCTCCCTCCTTTGACTCTTGTTAAAATTCTTCACTATGCTTTCCCTCTCTAATCTATGAATTTATAGGAATACATATCATCTTGATATACAATCCTACTCTACAGTCTTCTTTATCCAAGTCATTCCTTTTACATAAAATATACTCTTCTGTTGCCATATTCCAATTCTTCATCAATTCTACCAAGTCTCAGTGATATCCTTATGTTGTGATTACCAGTTGTTTAGTTTGTTTCTAATACTCTGTACATTTATGTAGACATCTGTGGCAATGGGTATTATTTTTGCTCCTCTTCTTGGATATTGTATCCTGTGAATTACTAGGTCTCTCCATTAATATTTTCTTCCTTGTACTGTATATGATATTCCTTATAATATCTAGGTGATGAGAGAAGTTTTCTTCTTACCCTCCACTTTCAGTTTCACGCCCTTTGGATCGATTTTACAAGTCTCCAAGTAAATACAATTTTCCCATGTTCATTTGATGCACTTCATCCCTGGTCAAATGGCCTTTATTCCTGTATATGTAACTCTTATTTTCTGAAAGAATCTCTTCAAATATTTGCTTCCCTATGATATATACTTTTCTCTTCTGAAGTACCTATCAAAATTATACAGAACAATGGACATGCTGTACAGGCAGAGGCTGCCAATGGTAGGAGGATCTATTTGATCAGAAGCAGATTGGAGGACGACATGCCTATTAAAGAAATGCCTATTTTTTGTTTAGTTTCCCAACTAGAACTAAGGAAATTCTAGGGAAAAAAAGGTGGCACAGAAGTTGAGATGAATGAAAAGCCCAAGAGACAGAGTTTCTGGGTAATTAATCATCAGTTTATCGGTTATGGCTAGCAAATAATAAATTGAGGTAAGTGGTTCTCTCAGAATACAAAGATGAACCTCGGAGACCCTCAAATGCTTAAATGCTTTTGGAAAAGGAGTTGTCCCTGATGGGTAGAACTCAGCTCTGATTGGTTAACAATTAATGAGAAAATGAATATTATAATAAGGGGCTGGGAGATATGACTCTGATCATGTCAGTCTTGGACAAAGAGACTCATCACAAGCCAGACCACTCCTCCCAAAAGGGCCTCTTCTCATTTCACCTAGATAACATAGTCTATATGGAATGAATTCTTTGTCCTTAAGACACTGGGCTTTAGATGAGGCAGAATAGATCCCATGTATAAAATTGGTTACTAATATAATAAGAGAATAATCATTTTTCTGAAAGGGACTGACCACTTCTCTTCCCCTCAACCTTCTTCTCTCACTGATTCCACATAGATGACAACCTTATGCCATCTTGAGTCTGGGGTAAAGAAACAAGTGCTCAGATGCTAATCCATAGGAAGGTGGAGTGCTAAAAACCCCAAATGGAGGTTCCAGTACCAAATGGGCATCTTCCTTTGGCAGCTTGGTATCCTTAGAGTCATTGTAATTATGTGATCAATTAATGCCAAGATGCACAGAGATCTCATGTCACACCTGAGTAATGTCATTTCAAGGGTTGACCCTTTTGTTGGCTCCTATTCTCAGCTTTTTTTTTTTTGGCTAGGCAATGAGGTTAAGTGACTTGCAGTGTCTGAGGCTGTATTTGAACTCAGGTTTTCCTGACTTCAAGGTGGGTGCTTTATCTACTGTGCTACCTTTCTTAACTTTTTTTAAAAAAAATACGAATTTGTGAGTTTCTTTTTTCTTTCCTACTGATACTTTGCATAACTCATTGCTTTATTACCCATTCTGGAAAAATAAAGAAGGACTAATAATACAAAAAAAATGGAAAAGTTCCACCTCCTAGGATCATGGCTTAAGCATTAGAAAGAGCTATAGAGGTCATCTAACTATGGAATTTTATGATCATATATTTAGAGATGGAAGGGACTTCAGAGAATATTCAGTCTGACCCAATCCCATCATTTTATTGATGAAGAAACTGATGCTCTAGGTGGTGAAGTGACTTGTCTGAGGTCACACAAGTACCATAAGTAGGGTTTGAATCCAGGACCTTTGCTAATCCATTGTTCTTGTTCTTTCTACTACATGGGTATAATGAGTTGACTTTAGAAGAAAGTCTTGGTATTTCCTTTGCGCTTATGATCAGTTACCTCTTTTAAAATAGACATAGAAAGGGATGTAAATAAAGTCAGTGGTTCAATCCCCATGAGAGTCAGCTATTTCATCCTGTTCCATGACCACAAACTGTACACCACACATCAATGGTGGATTTGCAAATGTGTGAATTTTGTTTCAAGGACAACTTAGCCAGAAGCAACGCTATTAGAAAAACTCTCTCTGATACTGGAAAAATAACTGGAAGCAAATAGGCTGGGATAATGGAAAGACTAGGTGTCAGGCCTCAAATGTGAAAAAGTTGTCTAACTCCGGACAAGTTTCTTCATCCCTCTGGCCCAATTTTGTCTATCTGTAAACTAGGAAGTTAGATTAGATGATCATTTTTTGTCTACCAAAGGCTGCCTATCTGTAGTACACAAATGCACACGTATAATACCTTCTCACTTTGATTCTTCTTGTACTTTTCTACAGGCTGTCTGAGGGCCAAAAAGAAGCACCCAATCTCAAGTGATGGTGGACAGAAAAGAAGCATGTGTGGAAGCCATTTGTTAAAAGAGAGAAGAGGATTCTCCACGTTCCTGCTGATAACCTACGCATATAATAATGAGAACTCTGTGTTCCTATGGTCTCTTTCATTCATTTAACTAGCTGTATTATGCATCTCTTACCCTGAGTGGCAGATGGGGTGGGGATGAAGGGGTACATACATGCACACTTAACTCCTGGCCTCAAAGAGTTCATAATCTAGTAGGTGATTTATAGTTATGTTTGTTTATATCTTATTAACATAAACACAAAGAACTATTACACAAGGTAGTGTGAATAAATGTCCCAGAAGTGCTTCAGGACTTCAGAAGCACACAAACAAAATCTCTTCCAGTTGTAGTGATCAGGAAGAGCCTAAAAGAAGCTTCATTTGAGCTGGAGCTGGGTATAACCTTGAAAAGCTAGTTTGGCAGGAGGGAGGGTATACATCATGCTCATTTCTTTCCTTGTCTTGCTTATGTTGTTCATCTTTCCCCATTTATGATCAGCTTTCCTCCTCTATCTATTAAATCTTACCCATCTTTCAATGCCCAAATCTAGTCCCATCTTCATCATGAAAACTTTGTTGCCTACTTCTGCCCACAATGATCTCTCCTTTCTGTGGGCTCTCGCCTTTGCATTTATAGCTTGCACAATACAATTTAGCATCTAATATAACAATAATGATTCTCCTTTATTTACATATCACTTTAAAGTCTGCAAATACTTTCCATGTATTATTTCGTTCAATTTTTACAATTACCCTGGGAAAGAGGTGCTATGTTAATTCCATCTTACAACTGAAGCAACTGAGAAAAGTGACATACTCAGGGACACGTAGTTCATTAGTGTCCAAGGCAGAATTTGAACCCAGGTCTTCTTGACTCCAGTTTCATCATTGCACATGTTCTTCATTGATACATGATTCACTTCTTGTTTCACATGAATCAGACTTGTATCCTAGATAGATTTTATGTATCTTTAAAGTAGGCAGAGTGACATATCTTCATGGCCCTAGGAAAGGACCACAAAGATCAATAGCTCAGTCCTGCCTTTTGACAGAGAAGGACATTGAGGTATTCAGACTTGGTGACTTGCTCATGATTGGTCATGAGCTTTCCTACATATTTTCCAGTGCCATAGTCTTCCTTTTCTTGTTTGTGAAAGACTGGAGACATACAATGACAGGGCTGCACATGATACTTTAAATTTATTTTGAAAATCCTTTCTTGCCCATTCCTTAATTTCCTTGAGGACCAAGGCACATGAATTTGGGTTATCTACAGGGTTCAAATAATTTTTATTCCTCTTCTCAAACTCTCAGGAAGGAATTAGATGATAAGATAAGTGAGGTATTTAGATAAACAATAACAACAAAAATAATATCTAGCATTTATATAAATTTTAAGTTTCATGAAATGCTTCACACAAGTAATCTTATTTTATCCTTGCAACAACATTGTGAGGTAGATGCTATTATTTTTTCCATTTTACAGATATGGAAAAGGAGACTGAGCGTATAGTTTACTTACCCATGGTCACACAGCTAGTAAGTGTCTGAGGTAGAATTAGAATTCAGGTCTTCCCAAATCTAAATCCAACAGTCTATGAATTGTGGCATCTAACTCCCCCCAAATACTTAATCCATATTTTCTTTATGATCTATCACAGCATGATCTTAGTTTCATTAACACTAGACTAATCAATTGAGCTTTCTTCTCTGTGTAGTTTCATCATTGGCAACAATCCTTAACAAAGGCTATAAAATCCAATAAAGCAATAAAGTGGAGCTCACCAGCCCCTTTGGCCCTTCAGATTTTGGACCAGGTTTGATTTTCACGGAAACTAGAAACATTATGAGGGCTGAAATGAACCACCTTACCCACCTTAGCTGTGCACAGTTCCTCTGCAGTTTTGCTAAGTGGAGTCCATAGGATAATTTGAACAGGATCCAAAGTAGTGACAAAGGGATATGATTGGAGTTAAAAGTAATTTTGAAGTTTAAACCAAGCTTAAACTGAGATACGCTGAGTAGCACCAGAATCACAGAATCAAAGAATTTCAGATGTGGATGAGACTTTGATGGCTCTTTAGTCCAACCCATAACTGAAAAGGAGTACCTTCTACATTGGTGAAAAGTGATTATCTAGCCTTTCCTGGAATACTTCTGATAAAAGATACCCTTCTACCTCCAAAGGCAATCCGTATCACTTTTGGACAGCTCCAATAATTAAGCTTCTCCTTACAGTAAGCTGAAACTTCCCTCTTTGAAACTCCCATGAATTGCTCTGAAGGAAGCAGTAGGATATTGCAGAAAGAGTACTGGCTCTGAAATTAGAGAACCTGTATGACCTTAGTCAAGTCACTTAATGTCTTTAGGCCTCAGTTTTCCTTTCTGTAAAATGAATTCAACCAAACTAGGTAAGATCTGAAGTCTCCAGCTCTAGATTTATGATTTTAAGACAGCACAGATGTAAATCCCATCTGAGACACCTTCTTTACCAACTGTTCAGTCCTCAAATCTTTTCTTTCCTTTGGCTTCTCTTTCCTTCAATTGGAAGAAGTGATGAAATCAATATGTACCCCTATGGTCTTCAATTTCTTGCCCATAACTTTGTAATCCTTGCCAATGTTATGTAGGTTTCTTCAGTTAGTGTCACTTATACTTGTGAAATTCACCAGAAATATGTAATAGTCTTTAACGATTTAAATATACTATATACTCAGCATATATATGTGTATGTATATATACATAATGCACATATATGTACACCCATGTATACGTACACATATATAGTAGACAGAAGAGCTGAGAAGATAGCAGATTTGTTATTTGGAGAAAAAAAATAGCTATCATGGTACTCCTAAGTAGGGAGTCACCAGCCAGGACTCTTATTTTCTTCTTCTTATCCTTACTGGCTGATATCTTATCTGATAGTGTCTGTGTACCTATTGATGATGGGGTCCATGATTTCACCTTTATAATGAAACAGGTATAGATTAATGTGATTGAAAATAGAAAGAATGGATAGCTCAAATGCAGAGAAAATTTTAATACAGTTCTTAAAAAGAATGGCATCAATGTGGATTCAGCATGATTTAGTGGAAAGAGCACTGAACTTGAAGTCATAGCACCTAAGGTAAAATTCTTTGCTTTGCCACTAAATATCTGTGTGACCTTAGATAAATAATTTAACCTTTATTGTATCCAATTTCTTCATCATTTTATAGAAAAGATCTGTAAAATGGGCAGTTGGACTAGATGATCTCTGGGGGCCCTGGTCCTTCCAGTTATGGATCTATGATACCATTTAAAACATGAAGTGGCACACATGTACGCATATGCATGCAAACATATAATAGACATACATATGTGTACACACATGCACACTTACATGTCTTGGAAAACAGTATAACAGATTAAGGCTTTAGTTTTTAGCTCAAAGTTTTAAGTAGTTTTATTTTTAAGAATTCACTCTAAAAAACTTTATTCAAATTTCATTTTTAAGAATTTATCATTTTAAAAAAATCCCTCAATAAAAGTGCTTTTAAATTAACTTTATTATCTTAAAAGCCTCAAGTCTAATCTTTTTGGTGCAGTTACTGCATAACAAGTGCTCAATAAATACTTCTTGTTGATTGGACTTAGGCTTCATCTGCTAGTAACGGCATTGCCACACATAAGGAAATACTGTTGATAATTCCATAATAAAACTCCCTGAAGGTTTAGACTATATCCTCCTACAAACTACCTTATCATTTTTCATACTTTGGACCAAAGAAAGCTGGGTTTGTAAATTAATACTTTTCCCCAGGGGGAATCTTCCTTTTGTGAATCTTGCCCACTGAACTCTAATGGTGTTTAATAATTTTATCATTTTGAATAAGATGTATATGTCCACTTACACCATAAACTTCACTTTGTGCAGCTGAGTTCCATTGTTTAACAACTTGCCATTGCTGTCACCTGAGGTCAGGCCCTGAGGTATTAACCTCTGACACTGGTATTCCCCAAAGTCTCCAAACTGGTCTCTTTGTCTACAGTTCCCAGACTGTTATAGTCTAGGAAAATCATTGATTTTTCTTGCCAAATCTCCCACTGTCCAACAGGTTATCCATTACATTACCATGTCTCTTCCCCTTGCCTGGCACTTTTTGGAACTTTTCTACATCTGGATCTTCTATATCTTTGAGCTGTATTTAGGAAATCAAAGTTTCCTAGCTGATTTGTGTCTCCTTGTTTGTGATCTCAGGGGGAGGAAGCTAATCTGATCTACAGCCTTCACCTCCTTTTAAAACTATAAAAGTAGAAGGATAGTGAGCACTATTATTCATCCACTCCTATTTATTCCTCTGCCTCCCACCCTAGTACTGACCCTCTGCCTAGATGGGTTTCCTGGGTTAAGTATTCTCTTTCTCTACTTTAGGAAATTAAAACTAAAGGATCTATAATTCTCCCTATTTTTAACTCTGAGCCCCCTGCCAGAGACAGTCATCTGGTAAAGTACCTCAGTGTTAAATCTAGCTCTTTCTCTTTTCCAAGTGGTGCTTCCCTGTCAGTTGCTTCTTCCTAACTATAATTACAACAAATATACCCAGACTAGAAAATACCCACAGTTTGTGCTGTTTATAAAGATGAAGGAAACATTTAAAACAAAGAAAGGTAAATGGACTTCCCTGTAGAAAACACCTCAGGCTCTCATTAAAGAGCTCAATGGATTTGAATGGGGTTTTTAGCAACATAGTACCTCTCCCAACACTCTGGTCTTATTGTCTCACACAGCCTTGTTGTTGGAGTCCTGGTCCCATTCCTTGTAATGACTGCTTCTGCCCAAGGATTGTAGAACTCCACATGAGTACTGTAGCCTCCCTTTCTTGTGGTCTACACAAACTTTATTTGTCTACATAGGAAGTAGGTTCTTTGAGTCTGAATTCTACCTTAATTGCTTCAAATTGACTGAATTGATTCTTTTAAGTGTCATCTAGGTGAGTGACCCATCACTGTTACTGATGACATTGCTCCTTTAGGATTCACTTAAGGAATTTATTAGTACTCTGAAAAAAAACCTTGCCTTGCCAGCATTTTCAACAGCTTAACACCTTGTTATCAAACCAGTAATCTATGATTCCTCTGCAAATGGGTAAAATTGACCTTAGCTGCTCTGGCCCCAGAGCTATCTTTGCTCCCAAGATGAGTGAGCTGCCATGACACCAGAGATCCCTTCCTGAGTTACTACTAAGCATGGACCCAGGGTTCCAATGAGATTTTGGTGTAACCACCTACCAAATACATGGGAGTAGTCTCTTGTTTAGCCATTATACATTTTTTCTTCTTTCCTTGGCCTGCAGACCACCAGGACTGAGACTCCCTGGCAGGTGTGTACTGGAGGCAGCTTGAACTGTCTCCCAAGAACTGACCATTAAATTTTTCAGTGTGAGCCTCAGACAAGCACTTCAAATCAGGGCTTGACTTGCTTTTTTATCAACCTTGTTGTTGTTGATTGTTTGGGCTTAAGAAAGTGATAATAGAAAATGTTAATAATGCAGATTAAACGTACAAGTGCTCTGTGTATTTTCAGAGAGCCATTTTATCAGATGTTTATCAGAACACCATTGCTCTTTTGTGACATCTTTCATTGTATACTTTCTCTGTCCTTTCCTACTCTGGGGTGTTTCAGCTTCAGGTTGAAAGGTGCTAGTGTTTTTGCTCTAATTTGGAGGGATGAGTGCTGGTCCCAAAGTAGAGACTGCCTTGGGTGGTTCTGTTCATGTGTCAGGGCATTCCCTTTTTTTTTTCTTTAATATAAATTTATTTATTTTTAGTTTTCATATTCACTTCCACAAGTTTTTGAGTTCCAAATTTCTTACCCCTCCCCCCCACCCCAAGATGGCATGCATTCTGAACAGGGCATTCCCTTTTGAACCTTCCCTTAAATACATCAAATATGTGGATGCTTAACTAATTTTTCAGTAAACCTCTTTCAGTCTGATGATATTTCTGACAGGTCACTGACAGATTAATTTTCTAATAACACAGCCCTGATAATACTATTGAAGAGGTCTAGGACTTTGGGGTGCTGCTGGAACCCCAAAATCATGGTACCAGGCTCTGCCTGAAAGAATTCAACTCAAATCTTCTTCAGCTAGAGGAAAAGTTTATTAGTGATAAAACACATAGGCCAGGTGATGCCCATAAGGACAGGCTGGCATGAGAAAGTTTCAGCCTTTTGAGCATGAGATTCTCAGCCCCGAATGAGGGCCAGGGTAGATCTTATATACTTTGGGTGACAGGATGCAATCTGTTTACAACATCTTTCTTACATTACTTTCCATTATTCCCCTATGTCATTAGTTTAAATATCTTTGCCTTATTTGGCATTGATAGGAGATTGTTTTCCTTCTAACATACTCTCTACCCCATTGCTACAGGTCAAAATCTTATTCATACTTTCTGGCTCATCTCTAGAGCCTCTTTCTTCCTGAAGTCCTCCCTGATCCACTTCTCCCTCCTAAATTAGAATGGATTTCTCACTTTTCTTAACCTACACAAGGCTTAGCTTCTGTCTCTCCTATGACATTTAAGAATATTCTGCCTTCTATTATCCCCTCAGTTGCTTACAAAGATTCCAGCATATAGCAGATACTCAATATATGTTTGTTGAATAAATATACCATAACTATCCTAGACAATCCCTAGATTCCCCTAACACTTGCTTCTTTGCCTGGCATTTACTATCTCCTCATCCACAACATAAAGAGCATTGTAAGGGATGAAGAAACCAGCAGCAGTTTCAGAAGCTATAAACTACACAGGAGACCCGCCAGTTTGGTTTTTTTTTACATTTTTTTTTCTTTTTGGTAATTTCTTAGAGCATGTATTATCATGCAGAGCATAAAAGCTCTGACTCTACTTTAGCACAGCCTATAATCCTATTAGAAGGATTATTCTGTTGTCCTGGGCTATCTGATCATGGTAAGAACTCATTTAGGTCAACTGTTTAGGAAATTTACACACAGAGGGAAAAAATGTTAAATCAGCCACTTGCTGCATTTCACAGAGGAAGAGTAGGCCTCTAGTCCTGGTTCCATGCTAATATTTTTTCTTCCACTTCATAATTTTTAAAGCATTTAAAAGGATTTTGCACAACCAAAAGTATTACCCCCCCAAAAAAAAACAGAATAGGAAAAATAGCTGCAGTAAATGCATCAAATAAAGTAGAATGCCAGAATCTGTAAGGAGCTGATGCATAAAATTAAAATACATACTCTTTTGCAACTACAGTCAAAGAGTATGAACAATTTATGAGAGAGGAAATAAGAATGGTAACTACATTAAAAAATTCCCAAATCTATAATAATTAGAGAAATTCAAATCAAAATAACCTTAATGTACCAATTTATAATGACCTAAATGACAAAAAAAAAAAAAAGATCAAACCTAATACTGCTGGGGCTATAGGGAAACAAACATGATCATACACTGTTGGTATAACTTGATTGGTGCAAGTATTTTGGAGAGCAATATTCAATCAAAAACTGATCGTACCTATAAAACAAAAACTTCCTGTTCTATTCTCTAAAACATTATAAGAAGGTAAAATAACCACAGTTGCTCAATTTATAATTAAAGAAAATTAGAAGCCACCCATATATCCAACAACGTGAAGATGCAGTGGAATATTATGGCACTATAACTTTATAAAGCAAATATGGGAAAGAATACATGAAGTGATACAAAGTGAAATCAGCAAAATCAGAACTGAATATACACTAAGACTATATAAAAAAGAGAGAAAGCAAAGCCAGAGGTAACCTCTGGAAGGGAAGGTACCTAGAATGAAAACATTCAGTTATTGAAAACTGATTAGAACTTTTGATAATATTTTAAAAAATTTTTTCTTTTTGTATTTCTAGGGATTAACACAGTGCTTGACACATGGTAGGCTATGAAAGTAATAATTGATTGATTAATTATGTGACTATCTTGCTTTATAAACAATTCAGCTTCTGATTTGCTATGACATTTGGGAACTGAAAAGATACAGGAGTCAGGTTCTAGGTGCTTAGATTGAAAAGATATGAATATTCAACCCATATGGTATCTGTGCTGAGCCATGAATTCTTGTGAAGTGGTTAGACTTAATATGAGAGCACAAGGATTGATTTTATATGAAAGCAGAAGGAAATGAAAGGGAATTGTGGTACATTTGCATTTCAGGGAATTCAGGCAGGCTCTACACACTCTGAGTTTCTGTCAGGGTGTGAGCAGTTTGAGAGCTAGCTGTGAAATGCATGATTGTGATGGTACCCATTCCAGTTTACACAACTGTGTTTAGGGATCAACCTAGTTATGGCAACCAGATTTTCTAAACTCCAAACCAGAACACATGACCTGAAAAAGGAGTTTCTTTTGTACATCCTTGCTAAGGATACTTTATTTTCCAGAAATTCAAAC
Organism: Phascolarctos cinereus; assembly: GCF_003287225.1. Taxonomy (NCBI): domain Eukaryota; kingdom Metazoa; phylum Chordata; class Mammalia; order Diprotodontia; family Phascolarctidae; genus Phascolarctos; species Phascolarctos cinereus. Next base: position 121,207,417 of record NW_027555736.1, read on the forward strand.
TCTGCCAGAAACATGGGTATATTCCCTGCTCATTGTGTTTGCTCAGACACAAAGGGGGTGGAAATGTTGATTCTCCTTATTATCAAGACAGATGACAAAGAAATTGATGTCTATTTGACCAAGATTTGAGTGACCTCAGTCACGTGCTCCTACATAGTCCACCTCCCATTTGATTAACCAATCAGAGTTGAGTAGGCACCCCTTGGGAACACCTCCTCTTTGAAGGGCATATAAACTGTGACCCCACTGCCATTAGGGGTCTTTGGCCTAAGACAGACTGCCAAATGACTATTTATTTTTTATTAATAACCTGCTGGCCTTATTAATGAAATTATTATATTACCCAGAAACTATGTCTCTTGAACCTTTTTAATTGTCGCAGTTGTCACCCATTAAGCAAGCCACATTGAGTATTGGTATGAGTACCTCCTTCACTGATATCCATACCCTCTGATTCTGTGAAAATTTTTCCCATGTCCTCCTGCTAAACCCTCACCCAAGGGCTCTGCCTAAGATTTGAGATGACTTATCTGGATTTCTTGACATTGCATTGGTAACAATGGAGCACAAAGGTATCCATTAGTTTTCCCTGGTTTTAGTTAAATGAGTGCCCTCTATTCTCTTCTCATCATATGTTTAATAATATGTTATGCCACTTCACTAGAAAAATTCTTCATTGGTAATATGATGTAATGCACCCATACCTATCATGCATCTCTTCATTGCTTTTTGGGTACCTCATAATATTAATTCTTTAGAAACTGTGGCATCTACCTCCCAGGGTTATTGGGAGAATCAAATATGATAATAATTGAAGAGTGCTTAGCATATTGTCTGGAACATGGTATTTGTTGTTGTTCAGTTGTTTTTCAGTATTGTCTGACTCTTCATGACCCCATTTGGTGTTTTCTTGGCAACGATACTGGAGAGGTTTGCCATTTCCTTTTCCAGCTCATTTTACAAATGAGAAAACTGAGGCAAACACACTTAAATGAGTTGCCCAGGGTCACATAGCTGATAAGTGTCTGAGGCCAGATTTGAACTCAGGAAGAGAAGTCTTCCTGACTTCAGGCCTGGCACTCTATCTACTATGCCTCCTAGCTGACCTGGCACATAGTAAGTTCTATATAAACATTTATTATTATTGTTGTTGTTATCTCATGGTTCTTCAACAAGTATTATTAAAAGTTTTCTGTATGCTAGACCCTATGCTGGGATACAGCTACAAAGAAAATATTGTCAAGGAGCTTTACTTGGGGAAGATAAAAAAAAGAAAGAAAGAAAACTCTGGGAGGGGAGGGCCATGAAAGTGTCTAGCAAAGAGACAGGGTAAAGAATGTTTGGAGTACAGCCTTGAGAATAGTGAAGACATGGCTGGCCTCAGCATCTTCTTTAAACGGAGGTTCTGAGAGGAATCATCCAGAAGAAGAAGATCCAGGGGCAGAAGGTAATTCCAATGTGTGAATTCTAGGGATAGAGTGAACTTTCAGGATGAAGAGGTTTCTTGACCTGGTAAAGCAAGTCTGGAGTGCAGCCTGGAGAGCAACAAAGACCATCTATGTTCTGAAAACATATAGCACCATTGGAAAAAAAATATTGGCATTAAAAATATGGTCTTTTATTTGGGTTGAAAACTTGCAGTCACTGAAAACATGATGCAGTGGATCCAAATGTCACCCTAACCACCTTCCTACACTTATTTAACTCTGTATTTATCATATTTTTCCACCTCCAGCATCTGCCCAAAATATGGACTATCTATCCACCTGCATATCATAGTCAGGACATTAGTCATTCTTTATACTTGTTATTTTACCTCTTTGGATAGTTAGGTTGAAGCTTTGAATGATTATAAATCTCATTTAGGAAGCTTTACAATGTTCTGGGGCTTGATGGTATTAACCCACTATCACCTGCAAACAAGAGTATGTAAGGAATTTCACCATTTAAAGAGAATCCCTCTTCCATTTGGGCTCAATATGTTATCCATGATAACAATAAATGTCTTTTTGAGAGTATATGGTTGGCTCCCTGTTTTCAGTCTTCCTTAAAATTTACAGTCAGAAATAATTTCTATTATTGCATCTTTTGGAGAATCTTTTTTTTCTTTTGTAGCTACGACACCTATGATTTTCCCCCCAAGAATTTGGTAAACTCCAGTACTTCAAAACTGTATTGGCTCTAACCTTGTTCACTTGTATATGTATTTGATTTAGGCTGGCCATCTATTTTTAATCCCCTTTAATGTCATTTCTACTTCCTCATGGAGTATGTGTGATATTGTGATGGTAGAGTAGAAACATGGTAGATCCACCATCTCTAATAGTAGAGCTTGTTACAGTTCTTGTTCTTTCCCACTTTTTGTCTGTCATCTTTCTAGTTTCATCTTTAAATGTTCCCAGGATAATCTGGTTTTCTCATATCTTTTGCCAAGCTTTCTGTAAACTCATTTTTCCCTCCACTGCTTCTCACTGTTTTATGACATACTACTACCCATAACCTTCCACCACCTTCCTCTGCAAAATTTTACAAATGAGTTTATAGTATAAACTGGTATTACCCTTGGCTGCCATTTCTTTTTGCTTGGCAATGAAACCAAACATTTTCTGGTTAACGTAGCTTAATCAGCAGTTTGCTGTACTTCAAAGAGGAAGACAAGACCTGTGGTCCTGGTTCTAGGCTGTTTTTATGCCTGTTTTACACTGCTGTAAGCCCCCTGTTAATATCTTGCTTTATAGCCTTTTCAATCTCTGATTTGTAATGGCAGATGTGGCCTAGCCAGAGGCAGGAGTCAGTCTCTGCGTCTTTATACTGAAAGGATGTTAGGACTCTTTTAATCCCCCAAATGTACAAACAGGTTTCTTCAAGTCATTTGTTAAATAGAAACAGAGCATCAGAGAATTATAGAATTTTGAGGAACCTTAGTGATCATTTAGGAAGGCGAGCATGGCATTATGGGAAAAGCAATGGATTGGAAATCTAGCCCTAGTTCAAATGATTTTTTTTTTCTTCCTTAATGAGTTGATCTGCTTACTGAGGAACAGTTGAAGGAACTGGGCATGTTTATCCTAAGTTGGAGAAGACTTGGGGGGAACAAGATTACTCTCAAGTATTAAAAAGACTATCACCTAGGAAAGGAATTAGATTTATTTTTCTTGTCCCAAGAAGAAGAATTAGAAGCAATGTAGAAATTTTCAGAGAGTAGAATTGTTTGCCTAAGGAGGCACTGGAAATCTTCAGAGACTGGATGACCATAGGTTGGTAATTTCGTAGAGCAGATTCTGATTCAGAAATAAGTTGACCTGGATGGTCTTGAAGGTCCCCTCCAGAACTAAGACACTCTGATTCAGCTTTTGTGGGACCTGTTCAGGTTGCTTTCCTTTTGGCCCTTTATTATCTCTTCCTTTGTAAGATTAAGGATTTGGACTCCATCATCTCTAAGGTCCTTCCAGCTCTAAATATTATGATCTTAGTCTAGTGCTTCATTTTATAGAGAAGGAAACTGAAACTCAGAATTCAAGTATGACTATGACTATGTTATTCTACCCTTCTGGACCCCAGTTTTTTCAAGTGTGTCTTTGGGTAAAACACTTCACTTGCGTATATCTCAGGTTCCTCCTTCTGATCTGATATTGTCTCTGGCCTTCTTCCTTTCAGTTCCCCTCCACATGTATGCATGTGTGTATGTGTGTGTGTGTGTGTATCGGGGTGGGGAGGTGTAACACATAAACTTCTAACTTCATATCTGGGACACAGAAACTCCACTTCCATCTGCAGTCAAGAGAAATACCCTCTTTTGTCCTGTTTCATCACTGATTAGATACAGGCCACCTGCTGAGGTCTAATCAGCAGCATTAGCTGTTTCCTCCTCCCTTTCCTTTGACATACAGTAATTCCACCCCAACTCCCCCCCCAGATCATTGCATGGGAAATCACAGCCCTCAAGGGGGATGGGGAAGATATGGGGTTTTTCAGCTTTGGGGCATGAGCAGCAGGAGCAAATTAACTCCTAAGTGGTTCATATCCCTCTTTCATGCTATAGACTCCAGCCATAAAGCCAACAGGGGAAAAAGTACAGAAACTTGGCCATAACTGCTTCCCCAAAGATTATTTCCCGTGTTACCATTTTACTGAAGTGCTTTTAAAGGACTTGGGAATAAGCCCCCTGGATTGCCATGGTGAGCTTTTGGGCTGTGGCCACCTGCCAGCCAAAATGTGTCTTCACCCACCAACTCATTTCACACAGCTGTTGCAAGGGAAAGAATTTCCACCCAACCCTGCTGACTTGGGCCAGATTCAAATAGAAGGCAGCCTGTTGTATTGGAGAGGGGTCTGGCCTAGGAGACATGATATCTGGGCACCCTACTCTGCCTCTACATAGCTATATAGCCCTGGATAGGGCTCATTAGCTTTTAGGACCTCAGATTTCTCCTCTCACTTCCTGACTATCTCAAGCCTTGCCCTTTTCATTAGATTCCACTTGAGTCATTTCTGCTCCTTTCTCACCCAAAAAGTGGACCTCATTCCAGGAGACACCCTGGGCTTTGATAGGCCAGCTTTGGCCTTATCTTGCTCAATTCCAATAGTCTATACTGCTTCTCAGATATGTCCAACCAGGTCACCTGCCCTACCCTCATTCCTTTCCAACTCTCCTTTTTCTTTTCCCTTTAAAAGGTAAACCCCATGATGAGAGGGCCTATCCTTCTACTGGTATTTGAATTGCTGGATTTAGCATAATGCCAAGCACATAGTTGGTGCCTAACAAATTGTCTATCTATTCATCAGTCTTCTATCTGCCTAGTGAAAATGTTGGAGCAGATGGATCATTAAAGCTCCTTACACTATGATTCTGAGAATTTCTTTTCTAATCTAAGGCTCTTAGAAGAGAGAGGGAGGGTGCACTGGCTCCATAAATCCCAGTCAACCTCCCACCCCTGATCTCCACCCCCCCACTTCAACTTTCCTGACTTTGGGGCTAAAAACAATTTAAGAACTTGTTAGTCTTAATATCTGCCTTTGCCAAGGTCCTACTCCTCTCTGAAAGCAGGAAAGCAGAACAGGGACAAGCTGGGGGATGGAGGAGAGGAAGACTGAAGAATGTCAGTCTCGTAGAATATTAGAGCTAAAGGGAATCTTAGAACTCATCTAATCTAATAGCCTTATTTTGCCCTTGAGGCATTCTGAGAGATGGATCACTTTTTCCAGTGCCACATAGCAAGTAGAAAGTTTAGGACTAAACTCAGATTTTCTGACTTCAAGACTAAAGGCCTTACAACATATGTAGTGAAATATAATCTCAGAAAATAAATAAAAATTCTTTTCTGTAGCAATTGATGTTGCTAAAGATAATAGCTGGGCTAATAGAGAAGTCAATTTTCCTTCAAGGGAAAAGAAACACAACAAACTATCCTCTAAATAATGACAGTGATCTTCATTTGAATTTTTAAACAAGGCCTTTCAAAAATTTTCAGTAGGAAAATTAGTTTCTGCGTTGGATATTTCTCCCTTTCCCTCTGTCTGTCTGTCTCTCTCTCTCCCCCCCCCCCTTAGATAAGTGGTGATTGCGGGGGGGGGGGGGACATTTTTTTTCATTTAATTTCCTGTAGCAGATCCACAATATAAACACAGATTTGTTACTTTCAGTGTGTGTGTATACACTTATATGCACCCACACATATCTGCACACAAAGATTTTCTTTATATGGTATGGCTTCTCCCTAAGGAAACTCAGAGCCAAGTAAATATACTCAGCTTCTGGAATCTAGGGTTTGGTAGGTTGTAAAGAGATTGGAGGGAGGGGGAATATCCTGGATTTACTTTGTAGATCTAAAGTCAGCTCCAGCCCTTGGTCCTTGGTTCTTAGTTTTGAGGAAAGGGGAATAGGGCTTCTGGTAACATGAGATTCAGATCCCCACACCCATACTCCTCTATAACAACCTCATTCTTTGCTCTTTCGATCCCACCCCACCACCTGCCTTTCCTTGCGAGGTCTCCAGGTGAGAAAGCCCAGTAATCCAAATCCCCAAGAGCTTCATAGTTGCAGACTCACTTCTCTAGTACTCTTCCCTAGCTCCACCCTGAATCTGGTTTATTATTCAGAACACACATTCCCACACTCAGTAGTACAAGCAACTGCTTGGTGACAGAAGACACACTTTTTCAAGCCTCAAGGTATTAGATATGTAATTAGATTTATAAAAAGCAAGATCTCGGCTCCCTGTTCCTAACTTTGTGGGGTTGAGTTCAATTCCTGTTGTGTATCATGTAGCCAGCACCAGCATTTTGAGGAACCCTGGGGGATGAGGTTGGGAGGGTACCAGCAGCTCTGTTTGCTCTGCTATGTTTGAACTGAGACAAGATAGCATCTTTCATCTTACAGCTTTCTCAATCTTAAAGAGTCCTTCTCCAGCCTTAAAATATTTATGACTGCAGCCAATTCTATCACAAGGCACTTCAACATCTTGGGGAGGGGGGAGAGTTTTTTTTTATTTTATTTTTTCCTCTTCTGATGGAGAGGTGTGCAAGTCGGGTGGTGCTGGAGAGAACCAGTAGGAGTGATTTCTTCCCCCCCTTAGCTAGACAGGTCTGGAATGCATATGAACCCACAGCTGTTGCTGCTGGGCTGCTGCCTTTAAGAGCCACACTTGTTAGACAACATCCCTGCCATCTGGGGATAGATGTTGGAGTAGTCTTGAATGTAGTGTTTGTCTTGTATGTCTAGGAATTCTAATGAAGTCAGTGTCAGTGAGGAGGCAGATAAGGGCTGATATGCGGGAAGAATGTGAGGAAAATGAAGGAACTAAAAGACAAAGGGCAAGAAAATGGGAGAGAAAAGCTGGAATAGGAGAATTAATAAGAAGTCCTAAAAAAAAAAGTTGGGATAGAACGAGTAGGAGCTGGCTAGTAAAAAAAAAAATCTTAAGGTTCAGTCAACTTTCAAATACCCATTCTAATGGATGAGGACAGTAGCAAAGCTGAATAGGAGCAAAGAAAAAAAATTACACTTATTTTGAGAATATATTTTTATAGAATACATTTTTAACATGGAGGGTATCATGTTCCTGAATATATAATGTTTAATATTGAAATGTGATAATGAAGCCACAATATGATGACTTAATTTAGGAGGAGCTGGAGGGTGACCAGCTTCTCCATCTTGTTCCTACACATACGTTCCTGAAACCAGCTTAATGATAGATAGGGCAGAGAGATGCTATGGCCTCCTAGATTGATGGGAAGCATCATCCTAAGCAGAATTGTACACACGATATTTCTCCTTTCCATTTGCTCCTTGTAATTCATATTTTCCTTGAATTTGGTAATCATTAGACCTTTTGGTTTAAAAGATTTCTTCAAGTACCATAACATGTGTAGGAGGTAAGGATGAGAGATAGGGAGCAGAACTGACAGAGGATCTAATTAAGCAGCATAGGTAATACCTGTCAGTAAGACTTTTCATGCAATATTTGCCCCAGGCAAAAGAATTGTTTTCAGAGTCCAAGAAAATCTAGCTTCTTATTAGAAAGAGAAGTCAGAGAACACAGTAGATCTGATCTCAGAGATGGAAGAGTCAGACAGATTCCCAGTTTCATTAAAACCTGACTCCTTCCCTTCATTCCTCTGGCTGTTGCTCCCCTCCCCCCACTGGGGCTTGGGGGTCAGGGCAATCTTAGTGTCATGGGTGAAATTGGCCTTCAAGAGTTCTAGTGACTGGTACAGATCTCTTCCTGATTTGTGCAATGGGACGAACCAGAGACAGAAAAGTACATTTCAGCAGCAGCATTCAAATTGGCTTCCGAAATATATGTACTCTGAGCTTGGGGTGGGGAAGAGTCAAGAAGGGCAGAAGCAGAGTTCATGAGGTATGGGCATAACTTCCTTGTCCTGAGCTGTACATGTCTGCTGCCCCTGCCTGGCTACCTCATCACAGACATACTTTCCAACTGGAATTTGAGCACTGGAGACCAATTAGGCAGCAACCAGTTCAAGAACTATAAATTAAAAAGTTGTAATTAGAGTCCTTCCTTCTCTTCGTGTTGACGTTTCAACTTGGATACAAATGGAATATGCACATTAAACCCGGGGTAAATGGTACAGAGGAATTATATGGAAGGAATGGAGGTACAGGCTGCCAATGGTCAGTTTGGGGGAGCTTTGTTGAAAGTAAGAGAGAGAAAATACTTAACACTCATTTAGTCATTTTCCTCTGAGTGTTTTCAGGAGCTTAATGCATCAAGTAAGGTTAGAGAGGGGCCCTGAAATCTGGAAAAAAGAATCTAGGACCCTTGCTTGACAGTTAAGCGAAGCACAGAAAACGTGTGCATAAGATTACATAGATTCAGAGTTGTAAGGGACTGCAGAGACCATCTTGTCTAGCCTTCTCATTTTACAGATCAGGAGATTGAGGTCCAGAGAGATTGTGACTTAAGTAAGTTTGCACAAGTATAAGTGGCAGAGGTAGGAATTTTTCCTCCTACAGCCTCTGCCCTTCACCAAATACCTGTTTTTCTGTTAAAAAAAATACACTATTGTATTGAGTTAAAAATAAATAAGAATCAAGGGCTAAAAGGGGCAAGAAAGGTTGCTGTATGTGTATTTGGAGCTTAACAATGTAACCAAAGTTCCTGAGACTTTGAAGTCCTTCTGGGGACTCGAGGGCCATTTTTTTTTCCATATAGGTTCAGACCCTTTGGAACTAAATGTGAATTCCCCAGTCTTTGGCAGCTTGCTCTCTGCAACTGGGTAACATGAGCTTTGTTTCCTGAACTATTTCATCCCTCTTTGTCCAAACTGGAAAGACTGGTATTTGGGATTCTCTCATAAAAACAAGAAGCTGTTCACACTTATCTCAACGCCACCAAAATCCCCTTGTGATTTCAGCCTGGGGGTGGGCACACCCTTCCCAGAATTTAGACCATTATTAGGCCTTGTGTGGAATGGGAGGGGTTCAGGCTGATCCCAGGAAAAGAGATGGGTTCTGGAATCTTTGCTTATGACTTTACTGATACATCCCTACTGGTTTGGGGGTCATGGAGGTGAGGGACTACAGGCCATTCCAGTGATAGATGGGCTGAGTTCATAAGGAAAAACAAACATAAAAACTCCAACTCACTCCCAGTAGATTCTCTGGATTATCCCCTGCCAGTGGGCTGGGCCTGAGAAATGTACGATTCATTTGTTTGATTAAGAACCAAAGGGAACAGAAGGAGAGGTGGTCTTAGAGAAAACAGTGATGTTGCTTTTTATTGGGCTGAATAAGAAAGTCCCTTCTTAGAATGTTGTGAGGAAGGGATGGAAAATAGTCTGTCCACTAGGTCATTCCATCCACCCAGCAGAGATTAGTATAGAAAACTCCCCATAATTCACTTGCATGTTTTTGTTCCAGGGGAATTTAAATGGCAAATGTAATTGACTTCCCATAATTGCCTTAAGGGAGCCTTTTCATCCCATTTACCCTCACTCATGTAGAGACATAAATGATGAAAGCTTGAAATTTGGCTAATGTCTACAATGAGGAAAGAACAGTTAGCAAATTCCTGTATTGCATTTCTTGTTAGCCTTCAAAAACAGATTAAGTTAAGACTTTGGCCTCCTGAGAGCTATTAAAGTGAATTTGCACTTCATAACCTTGCATTTCACACTAGGGAACTAGGCATAGCAGACACCCTTTCATTGAGTAAGAGCTGTAATAAAGGCATAAGACCTTTCTTAAAAGTTTTTGGTATAGAACACTAATGATGAATAAGTTTATCAATTGTTATTTCTTCACTGAAGATGAGTTTTCAACCTTGGGCTAGCTATTTAATTTTTCTGGGTCTCGATCTGTAAAATAAAGGAGTCAGACAAGATGATCTCTAGTGTTTCTTTCAACTTGAAAATCAGGTGATACCAATAAACCAGAATAAAATCTTTATTTGGGAGAACTATATGAAAATATGCACTGTAACATCACTTTTAATTTAACAATTCAATGCAACAAAAATATTAAGTGTTTTTCTAGGTGCTAGAGGAGAAAGTTTAACTAAGGCCCTTCCTCCCTTCCTCCCTTCCTCTCTCCCTCCCTTCCTCTCTCCCTCCCTTCCTCCCTCCCTCCCTCCCTTCCTGTTTCACACACACCCCCCAGTTGGAACCCTCTTTGGTGATGAAGAAAGCAATTAAGCAAGAACCTGGCAATATAGCACCTGAATATGCAATGTATACAATATTCTGTTTAAGGAGCCCTCCTGTCACCAAGCCTTTTCCTGTAACATGAAGAGAGAGGTTCTCCTGGAGTTTCACTGGTTTTTCAGTTACTCCTAGTTTAACTTTCCTTCAGTAAGTCTTTCATTTACATTGTGGTCACCGTATATTTTCTCTTGGGTTTTGCTTATTTCTCTGCATCAGTTTATAGAAATCCTTTCTTTGTTTCTCTGAGTTCCTCACCATAAGTAAGTTCCTATATCACAATAATCTTCCATTACTTTCTTATCTATAGTTTTTATTTAGTAATTTCCCAATTGATGGGTAACTATTTTATTTCCAATTTTTTGCCACCATAAAAAATGTTGTATATATGAATATCTGGGTATGTGTTGGGCTTGTTTCTGTCTTTATTCCTCAGAATATATGCCCAGTAGTGAGATCATTGGCTCAAAACATATGGATATTTTATTCACAAATTTGACTTGGAAAACTGTTGAGTTACTTCATAGTTCTACTCATAGTAGAGCAGCATACCTGTTTCCTCATAGACTTTTCAGCATTGATTCTTCCCACCTTTTGTTATTTTTGTTAACATGCTTGGTGTGAGATGAAATCTCAGAGTTATGTTTGCTTTTCATTTTTCTTAGTGATTCAGATAATATTTTAATGTGGTCATTTATGATTTTTTGAAAACCATTTTTTGACCACTTATCTATTAGAGAATGGCTCTTGGTGTCATATATTTGTATCAATTGCTTATATGTTTAGGATACAGATTCTTATTGCACATACTTTCTTGCTTGATAGTTTCTCTTCTAATTCTATGAGTACTGAGTTTTATTGGTGCAAAAACTTTTTAGATTTTATGTGGTCAAAATCACCTCATTTGTCCTTTATGACTGATCACCTATTAAAAGTTCACATAAGGTGGACCTCAGAGTCATGACAACTTTTAGTTTAGCCTACCTATGAAATAGATTGGCCGTGTGACCCTGGCTGGGCACTTCATTTAACCTCTCTAGGCAACTTTCTATGATTACAAATTATAGAATAGTTGGCCATTTGCATCAACAGAGGGAATTTTGTCCCTAGGATCTCCCTCCACAAATGAAATCACAGGACTGGAGAAAAACAAAGAAATTTAAAAAAACAAAACAAAACTCTTTTTGCCCCCTGTTTGGATGATAATGCTTCCCCTATACATAATTATGAAAGGTACCTGGTTTTGTTCTATTGTATTTTTTTTCTTCCTTTTAATGTTATGACATTCAGGCTGCATAGCCCTTTTCAGGTTATTTTGGTATATGGTGTAAGATGTTCATCTAAAAGTAATTTCCATAAAACTGTTTCTCAGTTTTCCTAAGAGTATTGGTGTGAAGATTGGCCTATTGCTAGGCCATAGTTGACAAAAGTGACCTCTACTTTTTGATCACTAATTGACCTACCTATCTACTGGGAAGTTGCTATGCAATCCAAAAGTGCTTTAATCAGCTTCGTTTAGGCAAATAATGAAAAGCTCTCCAGATCATAACCAGTTTAACAAACTTGACTAATCCACATATGCAAGTTAACAAACTCTCCTAATCACAATGCCTTTATGATCTGTAAGAAGGAGAGGGTTTCAGTCAAAAGCTGATTTACTGCCCTTGCATGTGAAGGTGGGGTTGAGGAGGACAGACATAGAGAATAAACACAATATGTACTGTTTTTATTATTAAGGAGATGGAAGGTGATAATTATTTCTGCTTTGAATGTGGATTCTAGGTGCCTTCAGAACATACAGGAGGAGATGCTCAGCAGATAAATAATGAACCATCCTTGGAATTTAGGAGATGTTTGAAGCATGGATACGTAGATATAGGAATGATCTCATCAGAAGTGATAACTTTAATCCCTGGGAGCTCACAAAGAAAGAGAGTGGGAGAGCAATGTGACTGAGAAAATTCTGGAGTGTTATCAAAGAAATGTGTTAGTGAAAAGGAAGGTAGGTGGTCACATGGAAAAAGCAAAGGGTAACTAATAAATACATGTATGTTCCAGTGGTCTGCTCATGATAACTCAAGAGAAAGTGAAGAAAGTGATATTGGGGTAGACCCAGGGGTATGCTACAACCTGCTTGAATTGGCTTGTGAGAGGAGATTGTTAATTTTTCACTATGAGCATTTATGTCTCAGAGACATGTGAATGCTTTAAATTAGGGCTTGTTTTAGGGAAACATTACAGATTAGGACTTGTTTTGTTAGATGTCTAGATTTAAGAAAATAATGGGGAAATGTTAATAATGTAGATTGAACTTAAAAGTATGTTGTGCATATATACATACACATTATATATGTACATACACATATGTGTGTATGTATAGCTATATATGTGTGTGTGTGTGTGTGTGTGTGTGTGTGTCCATGCAGAAAAAACTATATGATGAGGTCATAGGTCCACATAAAGACTAGAGTATTGAGTTGATTTAGTTATCATTCAGTTAAATACTATAGCTAGCTAGCTATAAGGATCATAGCAGGAAGCTTCCAGGAAATTGCATGGTATCCTAGATGCTGGCTGGATAAGGCAAAAGACTCTCATCAGTCAGAGGAATCCAGAAGTGGAATTCTAGTCTATGCTGGAGCAGTAAGTATAGAAGAATGAGGCTGTGGTGAAAAAGTGAAGGAGTATGGGGACTGAGAATAAATCATTGTATTTTATGACTAGGAGGTCATTTTGATCTTGGAGTAGTGAAAATAGAAGCCAGATTAGAAAAAAAAATTAAGGAACAAATAGGTAGTAAGAAGAAAGCTAGGTAAAAAAATGCAGATTATTATTTTGAGAAGTTAAGTAGAAAAAAGAAAGAAATAATAAATGATAACTGGTCATAAGTTTAGAAGAAAGAAAGTTTTGTGTTTAATTAATTAGTTTAACTGAAAAGACTAGTACTTGTGTAGTCAGAGTTGAATGAGTCAGTAAAGAAGGAGAGATTAAATGCGATAACTACCACAATAATAATAACAAATGCAATGGATAGTGCTGAGTCTGGAGTCAGGAAGACTCCTTTTCCTAAGTTCAAATTTGGCCTCAGACACTAGCTATGTGACCTTGTGCAAGTCACTTAACCCTGTTTGCCCCAGTTTCTTCATCTGTAAAATGAGCTGCAGAAGGAAATGGCAAACTACTCCAGTATCTCTAACAAGAAAACCCCAAATGGGGCCACAAAGTCAAACACTACTGAAATGACCAAATTTGGCCTCAGACACTAGCTATGTGACCCTGTGCAAGTCACTTAACCCTGTTTGCCCCAGTTTCTTCATCTGTAAAATGAGCTGCAGAAGGAAATGGCAAACTACTCCAGTATCTCTAACAAGAAAACCCCAAATGGGGCCACAAAGTCAAACACTACTGAAATGACCAAACAACAACATATATTATCTAATTGGATTTGTTCTCTAAAGATGAAATAGAAAGGAGATAATTGAGTGTTCAAAGGAGGCAGAAGGAATAGAATCAAGGTCACAGGTAGAGAGATTATCAAAAGAGAAGAACTGAGATAGGAAGAAAGAGAATTTCTGGGGAAGATATGGTGATATTTTCAGTTAGAGAGGAGGATTTAAAAAGGTCTTGAAGCATAGATGAGGGAAAATGAAGATCCTCCCACTAGATTTATCTTTTTAGTAAAGTAGAAGGCAAAATCATATACTGAAAGTTTAAGGGAAAATGAAATTGGAGACCTGAGGAGTGTGGACAAATTTTGGAACAGCTGCTATGTGGATTTATCTAGGGGACCAACAACAAAGGAGTTATACGGAACATAGTGTTAAAGTTAAATCACATTAATTTCTAGTGTATTCAAGCAACATGATGTCATTTCCATCCTTTCTCTTTCTTTTCCTTTCCTTTCCCTTCCCTTCCTTTCCTATCTTGCTCAAGCTGGAAATGTAGTATTTGCTCACAGCCTGACCCCATGCTGATAAACATGAAAGCTTTGACCTACTATATTCCCCACATGGGCTTCTTTGCCTCTCCTTAGGTTACCTGTTGGCTTCCTTCTCTAGAGGCTCACCACATTAGTGCCAGACTTAATGCAGGTATTTGGCTTTAGACTTGCTGCATTTCAGAAATCTGGAGCTCAAGCATTAGTGTCTGCAGTAGCAGGGATTACAGGCATGAGCCACCACACCCAGCTATCATTATTTTTCCAGCAAAACTAAGCATCTCAGAAGCTAGAGGAAAGACAGTGGCAAATAGAATTTATGATTGTTCAACAGAAGAACTGTTTTTCATTTTTTTTTGATTACCAGAACCTACTGCAATGACATACGTAGTAGGGACTCAATAAATACGTGTTGGATTAGACTGGACACGATCCAGCACATTTGTGTTTAATAAAGAAAAGCTATGCACTTCAGTACCAAATGGCAGGTCCTTGGGATTTTAGAAAATTAGTTGACAGGGCCAAATTTGGAGTCTGTCAAATTCTAGTGGCTTCTTCATGTATAGAAAGTGAAGACAGAATTGGATCTCTACAACAAAACAGACATATCTTAGATAAAGCCAGAGCTTATGTTAGGGGAAATTTTACCTATAGAGCTGGTTCTAAACTATTTGATGAAAACAGGGTTGAAAATATGGTCTGAATTGGTAGAATGGGGAGTAGAGCAAGAAAGGATTCCAGATCTTTTGTTCTTTATCTTCTCTGAATTCAGATTAAGCTGAGAATAGAAATATTTTTAGAGTGTAGGTGACAATATATTGACAAACTCTTTGAATTCCAGGTTGCCAATGATCAGGTATTAAAAATCATTTATTCTTGGGGGTGGGTGGAGCAGAGCCAAGGTGGCAGAGTAGAGGCAGGAACTCAGCTGAACTCTCCCAAATTCTTCTCTAAACAACAATAAAATAATGCCCCAAATGGAGTTCTGGAGTGTCAGAGCCAAAAGAAGGTCAAAGTGACCCATTTTTTCCTAGCCTAAGACAACTTAGAAGGTTACCAAGGAGGTCTTTGAGGAGTGGGGGAGCAACAAAATAAGCAGCTGGCACTGGAAGTGACTGTGACAGAAACAGCAACATCAGGAGCTCTCATCCGAGAGATGTTAAGGGGGTTGGACATTTGGTCAGAAAGAGATTACAGAGGACCCTTTGTTGTCACTGAGTGCAGGACTTTGTTGCATTGCCCATTCATTGTCCCATATCTCAGTTTTCAGATGACAAGGAGCACTAGTGCTTGCAGCCACAGGAGAGCAAAAGACCTGTCACAGTTCCAGGGCCAAGAGGAGCACTGGCACTTCTGTTACAGAAGACCAAGGTCCCTTCCTGGCTAACAACCACAGTGCTTCTTAAACTGTGGATTGCAACCTCATATGGGGTTGAAAAAATTTGGCAACAGTACAATGTTTCTGAATGTGCAACAACCAAAAATTAATTAAAAATCAAATGTGTAATGAATCTGAGGTGTTTCTGGCAGTACTTGCCCATGTTGCATTGTGCAACTACACTGTAGTCTTGGTTCTGAAAACAAAACATGTGCAATTTGCATTATGCATGCCCACAGGTCACACAATGCTAAAATGCAAGAAGGGGTCATGAGTGGAAAAATGTTTAAGAAGCCCTGAACTAGAGCACAGGTCAGGAGAACAGTGATCACACCTCTCCTTGGATGTTGCCTTGGAAACATCAAAAACTTATACACCCCCAAGACTAAAGCTGAAAAAATGACTCACACACACACACACACACACACACACACACACACATACACACACATGAAAACCATTAAGCTTGGGACATTGTCCCTCTCCTCCCCAACCCAGGAGTAGAGTCCAATTTTAGCATAAAGTTAAAGTCAGAAAATAGACTGGAAAAATGAGTAAACAAGAAAAAAAGAACCTAACTATAAAAATCTACCCTGGTGACAGGAAGATCAAGATGCAATCTCAAAAGAATATAACAATGTCAGAAACAGGTATAAACAAACCCTCAAAGAACAAATGTGAATTAGATATAAGTCCAATAAGAATTTCTGAAAGAGTTTAAAAAAAAGATTTTTTAAAAAAGCAAGTAAGAGAGAGGAATAATTGGGAAAAGAAATGGGAGAAATGCAAGAAAATTATGAAAGAAGTCAGCATCTTGGTAAATGAGCCATAAAAAATACTGAAGAAAATTATACCTTAGAAACAGAATTGTCCAAATGGCAAAAGAGGAACAAAAATTTACTCAGAAAGTAATTTCTCAAAAATTAGAATTGGACAAAGGTAAGCTGACTCTATGAAACATCAAGAAAAAACAATGTCAAAAGAAGAAAAAAAGGAGAAAATGTGAAATATCTCATCAGAAAAACAGTTGACCTTGAAAATAGATCAAGGAGAAATAATTTAAAAATTGTTGGACTATCTGAAAGCCATGATCAAAGACAGAGCCTATACATCATATTACAAATCACAAAATTACAAAAATTATAAATTACAAATAAAAAAACAAACAAAACCCTGATCTGATAGCCTAGAACCAGAGGGTAAAATAGAAATTAAAGAATCCACTAATCATTCCCTTAAAGAGATCACAAAATTAAAACTCCCAGAAACAGTGCAGCCAAATTCCAGAGTTCCCAAGTCAAGGAGAAAATATTGCAAGCAATTAGAAACAATTCAAAATATCGTGGAGCCATAGCCAGGAGCACACAAGATTTAACAATGCTAAATAGAGGGCTGGAAATATGACATTGTGGAAGACAAAGGAGGTAGGATTACAATTAATAATAACTTACAACTTTCAAATACAAGACTCAAGAGAAGTATAAAAAGGTAAACATGAAAGAAAAATCTTAAGGGACTTAATATGATTAAAATATTCACATTCCTATATAGAAAGATTACATTTATAGTTACAAATTTGTATAGTTACAAATTTGTATATTGCTTCTTACAAACCTAATAATGACAGAGACAGAGAGCATAGGTGTAAGTTGACTATGATGAGATGATCTAAAATAAAAAATAAGGGGTGAAAAAGAGAGATGCGTTGGGAGAAATGGGAAGAAAGAAGAATTGAAAAATAATCTCACACAAAAAAGGTGCATAGGAAGAGCTTTTAGAGTGGAGGGGGGAAATGAGAGGGAGAGTGGCAGGCAACACTTGAATCTTACTCTCATCAGAATTGCGTAAGAGGGAATAACACCCTCAGGTATAGAAATCTCTTACTCAACAGAAAATTAGGAGGGGAAGGGGATAAGATAAGGGTGGTAATTGAAGAGGGGCAAATTAAGGGAAGCAGTAGTAGAAGCAAAACAGATTTTTGAGGAGGGGACAGAGTAAAAAGAGAGAGAAGGATAAACGGGAAAAATAGCATACAAGGAAGTCAACAGGTAGTAATCATAACTGTGAATGGGAAGAACTCGCCCATAAATGGAAGTGAATAGAAGAATGGAATAGACACCAGAATCCAAAACGTGTTGGGTACAAGAAATACACTTGAAACAGGAAGACACACACACAGAGTTAAAATAAGGGGCTGTAGAAGAATCCATTTTGCATCAGCTAAGGTAGAAAAGGTAGGAATAACAATCATGATCTCAGATAAAGCAAAAGCAAAAACAGACTTAATTAAAAGAGATAAACAGGGAAACTACACTTTCTAAAAGGTATCATAGACAATGATGTAATATCAATACTAAACATACATGCACCAAATGGCATAGTATCCAAATTCTTAAAGGAAAATTTAAATGAGTTGCAGGAGGAACTATTCAGTAAAACTATACCAGTGGGGGACCTTAAATTTCCCCTATCAGAACTAGATAAACCCAGCCATAAAGTAAATAAGAAAGAATTTAAGGAGATTAATAGAATTTTAGAAAAGTTAGATAAAATAGACTTCTGAAGAAGATTGAATGGGAATAAAAGGGAGCATATTATTTTCTCAGCTGTACATGGCACCTTCACAAAAATTGACCATTTATTAGGGCATACAAACCTCACAAACAAGTGCAGAAATATTAAATGCATCATTTTCATAATGCAATAAAAATTACATTCAATAAAGGGCAATAGAAAGAGATTAAAAGTTATTTGGAAATTAAATAATCTAATTCTAAAGAATGAGCGAGTCAAAGAACAAATCATGGACACAATAATTTCATTAAACAGAATGGAAACAATGAGACAACATACCAAAATTTGTGGGATGCAGCCAAAGCAGTACTTGAAGGAAAACATATATCTCTAACTGCTTACATCAACAAAATAGAGAAAGAACAGACTAATGAATTAGACATGCAATTAAAAAAAAAACTAGAAAAAGAACAAATTAGAAATCTCCAATTAAACATGAAAATGGAAATCCTGAAAATCAAAAGAGAAACTAATAAAATTGGAAGTAAAAAACAACAACATTGAATTAACAGATAAAATTAAAAGCTGGTTTTATGATAAAAAAACACAATAAAATAAATCATTGGCTAATTTGACTACAAAAAGAAAGAAAAAAATTTTCCAATATCAAAAATGAAAAGGGTAAGAGCACCACCAATGATGATGAAATTGAAGTAATTATTAGGAGGTATTTTTGCTTAATTATATGCCTATAAACCTGACAACCTAAACTAAATGGAAAGATATTTACCAAAATGTAATTTGCTCAGATTAACAGAAAAGGAAATAGAATACTTAAATAACCCTATCTTAGAAAATGAAACTGAAGAATTCATCATCAAGGAAAAAATCCCCAGGAGTAGATGGATTCACAAGGGAATTCTTCCAAACATTTGAAGAACATTCAATTCCAACACTATTGGTTGGAAGCTATTAAAAATAGACAAATAAGGAGACTTACAAATTCCTTTGTGTCCTATGACACAAATATGATTCTGATACCTAAACCAGGAAGAGCAAAAGCAGAAACTGAAAATAATAGGCCAAATTCCTTAATAAATATTGATGCAAAAATTTTGAATACAGTACTAGCAAGGAGATTACAATAATTTATCACAAACATCATACAGTCTCTTCAGGTGGACTTTATATCAAAAATGCAAGATTGGTTCAATGTTAGAAAAACTATTACCATAATGGACCACATCAATAACAACAAAAATCATATGATTATCTCAATAGAGGCAGAAAAAGCTTTTGACAAAATACAGCATTCATTCCTATTAAAAACACTAGAAAACCTAAGAATAAATGGACCTTTCCTTAAAATAAGAAGTATCTATATAAAACCATCAACAAGCATTATCTGTAATGAGAATAAGCATGAAACTTTCCCCAAAAGATCGGGGGTGAAGCAAGGATGTTGATTATCACCACCGTTGTTCAACATTTTACTAGAAATGCTAGCTATCACAGTAAGAAAATAAAAAGATATTGAAGGAATTAGAATAGGTAATTAAGGAAAAAAACTCTCACTCTTTGCTGATCATGTGAGAGTATACTTGGATAATCAACTAAATAACTTGTTGAAACAATGAGCAACTTTAGCAAAGTTGCAGAATATAAAATAAATCTACATAAATTATTAGTATTTCTATATGTTAGCAACAAAGTCCAAAAGGAAGAGGGAGAGAAATTTTATTTAAAATAACTACAAACAATATAACGTATTTGGAGTCTACCCGCCAAGACAAACCCAGGAAGTATATAAACATAATCACAAAACACTTTCATGCAAAGTCAGACATAAACAATTAGAGAAATATTAATTGCTCATGGATGGGCTAAACCAGTATGATAAAAAAAAATGACAATTCTACCTCAATTATTTAGTGCCATACCCATCAAACTACCAAAATTATTTTATAGATCTAGAAAAAAGTAACATAATCTGAAAAAACAAAAGGTCAAGCATATCAAAGGAATCAATGAAAAAAAATGTGAAGACAGCCTAGTAATACCAGATTTCAAACCATATTACAAAGTGGAAATTCATAAAACAATCTGATATTGGCTAAGAATTAAAGTGGCAGGCAGATCAGTGGAATAGATTAGATACACAATACACACTAGCAAACAACCATAGTAATATAGTGCTTGACAAACCCGGAGACCCAAACTTTGGGGGTGAAAATTCATCATTTGACAAAAATTGCTGGGAAAACTGGAAAGCAGTTTAGAAGAACTAGGCATAGACAAGTATCTTATGCAATATACCAAGATAATGTCAAAATGGGTGCATGATTTTGACATAAAGAATGATATCACACGCAAATTTGGGGAACGTAGAAAATTTTACTTGTCATATCTATGGATAAGGGAAGAATTTATGACCAAACAAGAGAGAGAAAAGATTACAGGACATAAAATGGATAATTTTGGTTATATAAAATTAAAAGCTTGTATAAAACCCAATGCAGCCAAGATTAGCAAGAAACCAGGAAACTGGAGAAAATTTTTTTATAGCATGTTTCTCTGATAAAGGCCTTATTTCTCATAAAGGGAACTGAGTCAAATTTATAAAAAATAAGTGCCATTCACCAACTGATAAAAGGTTAAGGGAGATGCACTGGCAGTTTTTAAAAGAAGAAATCAAAGCTACCTATGATACTATGGGAAAAAAAATGTTCTAAATCACTACTGATTAGAGAAAAGCAAATTAAATTCTGAGGTACTACCTTATGTCTATCAGATTGGCTAATGTGTTGGAAAATGACAAATGTTGCAGGGGATGTGGAAAAATAGGCACATAAATTCATTGTTGATAGAGTTGTGAACCAATTCTACCAGTCTAGAGAACAATTTGAAACCACAAGG
This sequence comes from Phascolarctos cinereus, assembly GCF_003287225.1. Taxonomy (NCBI): domain Eukaryota; kingdom Metazoa; phylum Chordata; class Mammalia; order Diprotodontia; family Phascolarctidae; genus Phascolarctos; species Phascolarctos cinereus. The sequence continues at coordinate 121,228,326 of NW_027555736.1, forward strand.
AAAGGGCTATAAAACCATGCATACCTTTGACCAGCAATACCACTGCTAAGTCTAGATCCCAAAGAGATCAAAGAAAAAGGAAATGGAACTATATATATGAAAATATAGTGACTCTTTTTTGTGGGGGCAAAGATTTGGAAATTGAGGGAATGCCCATAAATTGTGGGATGGTTGAACAGGTTGTGGCATATGATTGTGATGAAATACTATTGTGCTATAAGAAATAATGAGCAGGATAGTTTCAGAAAAACTTGGAAGGATTTATATTAACTGATTCAAAGTGAAGTGAGCAGAAACAGTAGAACATTGCATATAACAGCAGCAATATTGTATGATAAAAAACTGAATTACTTGGCTATTCTCAGCAATACAATGATTCAAGACAATTAAGATGGACTGATGATAAAAAAAATACTATCCAACTCTAGAGAAAGAACTGATGAAGTCTGAATGCAGATTGAAGCATATTTTTTTTTCCACCTTCTTTATTTTTCTTGCTTTCCCCCCTCTCAATAGGGGGTGATATGCAAATACATTTCTTGTGATTTCCTTTGTATAATTGATATCACATTTCTTGCCTTCTCAATAGATGAGGGAGGTATTTGAAGGAAGGAGAGATTTTTGAGTTCAAATTTTTCTTTTCAAAAGTCTTAAAATAAATAAATAATGAATTTATTAAAAAAAATGAAAATATTTATTCTTGTTACAATGATATTTTTAGAGGGGGAGGGGTCTCACCATGTGACTTTCTCAGCATGAACCAGAGTCCCATATGCTGTTTATGTAATTTAGGGTACAGACTTTTTTCTTAGGGAGTCTGAAAATAGACCTTTAGTGAAGGCATCTGATTGAGAACTGATGACTGCAGCTGACTGTCAACTGCCTGTTTCCATCCCACCTACCATGTTACTGGAAGCAAATGGAGCAGAATTTCCTTATCCTTCAATCATTGTCTTTCTACACTATAGACCCAGGGCAAACAAATATCTGTAAATAATTAAACATAATTTTGGTTTAACTGTGATTAATGGTGGAAAAGGGTTGATGCCTACAGAGACCCAGTTGGCTGTGTTGCAGTTGTTGCAACTGGTCTTTCATTCTTCTGACTGAATTCATGCTCCTTCTCCTCTAGTTCTTGTTTCTTCCAAGTGACTTATAAATTGGATCCAGCCATTTGCTATATAGGCAACCGTTGTTCCCAAAGATGGTTTGAGTTTGCTGTGGGTTCAGAACGACTTCTTAGTTTGAAGCCAAACTTGTTTAAGATTTTCTTCCTTAGTGCCACACAATCTGGGAGAAACATCTTACAGTTCCTGTAGTTGCATCTAACATGTAGTGCATTTTGGTTCCCCTTAAACCATTCCAAGAATCTGCCTCTGTCACTATGATCACAATCACTGATGGACTGGCTCTGTAGCTATAGGTCAAGGAATGGCCCAATCCCAACAACCAAAAGGTATAGATAGTTTGCCAAGCTTCATAGATCACTGAGGATCTTCTTAGCTCAATGACCCCAATGTTACTTTAAGTATCACCAGTTACCTCTCTCCTACCCTACCTCACCATGACAATCTGCTATGGATACTGCCTAGCTTTTGTTATCCTTATGGGAAGGACATAAAACCTGAAGTCAAGAAAATTGACTTTGAATTCTGGCTCTGATATTTACTAGTCATGTGAGCATAAGGAAGTAATTTCATCTTTATGAGCCTCAGTTTTCTCACCTGTAAACTGGTTTTATGACAATTGCACTACTTGCCTCACAGGGTTGTTATGGGGAAAGCACTCTGTAAATCTTAATATGCTATATAAATATGTTGATGTTTGTAATCATTATTTGTGAAAGGACTGTTCAGAATGATGGGTATACTGAAGAATTAATTAGTCAAGAAACATATATTAAGTGCCTAATATTTTCTAGACTCTATTTACTAGGACCTTGATTGCAAATATGAAAATGAAATAATTCCCAATCTCAAGGGGAAACCCAGGGTATGTCTTAATGGCCTATCTCTTATTTTTGGACTTTTTTTTTCATCATTCACTTAGAAATATAAATGAATTTCAATTCAATGAAAATTTGAGTTCCTTCTGTGCACAGAAAACTATGTTGGGCTTTGTAGAGGTGGTACAACATAGATGAGTCCCTTCTCTCAAATATTTTATAATGAGGTAGGTATGGAAAATAAATACAGAAATAACCATCATACAAACATGACTGGAAGTTCTCTTAGCTCAGTGGCCCCCATATCTCTGTAACTGCTGAGTGTTCTTTGAGAAAGTATAGTGGAGTTTGGAAAACCTGAGTTCAAATTTTCAGAAACTCAGTGCCTCTGTAACCTTGAGCAAGTCACTTAATCTCTTTCAGTTCCTGTTTCCTCAATTGTAAAATGTATGTAATGATGGCACATACTTCACAAAGTTGTTCAAAGAACTAAATAAAATAACATATAAAGAACTTTGCAAACCTTAAAGCATTATATCGATGCTATTCATTAGTTATTATTATTATTATAAAAAGATTACAGGAAGAACACAAAAAGGCAAATACAAAGTTTTGTGAAGGTTGAGAAGAAGGAGAAAGAATCTCCAACTTGTATTTTATTGAAGGTGGGATAGGGTATCATGCAAAGCTTCATGGGAGTTTCAGACTGAATTGGGCTTCTAGTATGGCATCCCCAGTTTAGAGAGTTGAGAAATGAATAGTGGCAATAATGACTTTCATCTCTTGCAGTTCATAGCTTATATAGATTTCTTTCCTCACAACAACTTTGTTTGGTAAGTAGTACAAATAAGCATCTTTGTTTTATAGATAAGAAAACAGTTTCTCAGGAAATTGAACATACTTGCCCAAGGTCCCACAACTAATACAGGGAAGATATAGTTATAGAAGTTGGTTCTACTCACCTTAAGTTCAGTGATTTTTCCACTGTATGAACAAAACTACAGAGGTAAGAATAATCACATATCATGAAGATATAGAAAGTAGTTGGTTTGGCTGAAGAATGGAGCATACTAAAGGCAATAGTAAAGGAAAAGATTGGAAGTTTAAAGTGGGATAGAGTTGTGAATTTTGCTGAGGAGTTTGGAATCTATTCTCTTGGCAAGATGAGGTTATTAAGGGTTTTCACTCAAATAATTTTCAAATGAAGTCATATTTTTAGACAGAGTTACTGGCAATTGCATACAGGATGGTTTGAAGAAGGAGGATTCTGGAAGCAAGAGGAAGACGAATTAGAAGAATATTACAGTAGGTGAGAGAAAATGCTGAGGGTCTGAAAAATGGTGATGGCAGTAGGAATGGAAAGGAAATGAAAAAGACACCACTATGGAGGTAGATTCTACAGGATGTGACAAGTGATTGATTGGAAGAATGGATGGATGGAGAGGGGCAGGAGGGGGAATAATAAGGACAGAAAAAGATGGAAAGTAAAAGATGCAATGACTCCAAAGCTTCAATCATGGGTGACTGTAATTTTGCACAGCACTATACCACATTCTTCCTGAGTATGAAGTAAAATATTTTTATCTATCCACTTAGACAACAAATCAGACAAATTTTTGTATCTTTATGAAACTTTTAATATTCACTGTGTCCTTATGTTGTGAAATTTATCTTTACAAAATTTGTAATTGAGTCTACAAGATTTTGACACCTTACTTAATTCATCATGAAATCACACATCACATTGAATATTAAGTGTACCTTTGAAGAAGTTTTTTTTTTAAGTCTAGACTTTATCTTTCTCATGGGTTTAAAATGGGGATTAATTGATCTAGGTTCACAGATGATCTAAAATTTTATCTTTATGTCTTGGGTAATTATCTTAATTTTTCATGATGTATGGGTGCAAGGCCACATTGTAGTTTTATGTCTCTATTCAAGAATTTCCATAATTTCAGAATAACTCTGCTTCTCAGGTTATCAATATTTACCAGAGGTCATCATTCAGTCGATGGAAATAAAAGTTTCAAGACCACCAGAGGCACAGAGCCAGATCATACAGGTTTACTTGAACTTTTGACAGCAATTTTAATATAGTTTTGACTGGGGAAAAAATGAGTTTCATCAATTAAAAATACTTATTTTCCCCAATCTTTACTACTTTAATTTTCATATTTTCTTATTCATGGTGATCATTTTTATAATGATTGAGTTAGCAACCATTTTAATTGATCATCTTGCTATTCTTCTGATTTCAAGAAAGTTGTACATACTGTAGAAGAAGTGATAACAACCTCTCCAAGTAGCTTTAAAGGTCTTTGCTTTTTTTCTGAGGATTAATGAAACTGTGTGAAAGCAATAGTTGGTCAATTCTTAGTAGTGTTTTATCTTTTTTTTTTAAACCACATTTTCCTTTGCGCTTTAGTGTTTACTGTGACTGATAATCTTTCATTATGGATTAGAAAAACCCTTGAAATTCTTGACTTTATCACCAACAGCCACTATAATATCTCTATTAGTAATGTATGTAGTCTCTTCAAAAGCTTTGACTTTTGCACATTTCCTTTGAGTAATATCTGTTCTTAAAAACCGCATGATTAAAAACACAAAAAGAGAAACTAAACACATATGTATGGCACAAAATCCAGGACTCAATTGAAAGAGAGCTAACTAAAGGTGGGGAAGCAAGCCCAATCCAGTTTTGTCTGTTTAAAGTCTAATGTTTTGAATCAGCCTATTGTCAGAAGCATACACATGATCATTGCTATCACAAAATGTAGCCATATCACGACTTTTGTGCATCACAAGTAAATCACATACCACTGTATCATTAATAGGAAATGGGAAATTGAGAAGAAACTAGTTTTAGAGAAAAGATTTAAATTTAGTCATTTGTTATAGTTTGTCTCAGTTTTCTCATCTGTAAAATGAGCTGGAGAAGGAAATGGCAAACCACTCCAATATCTCTGCCAAGAAAACCCAGATGGGGATACAAAAAGTTGTACATGACTGAAATGATCAAACAGGGTTAAGTGACTTGCCCAGGGTCACATAGCTAGTAAGTGACTAAAGGCAGATTTGAACTCACGAATGAGTCTTCTTGATTCTAAGCCCTATCCACTATACCAACTAGCTGCCTTCCAAATTCAATCATGGATATGTTCAATTTTGAAGTAATGGGACAAATGAGGATGGGGGCAGACTTCCAGTAGTCCATTAGAAATTTGTGATAGGAAGTCAGTGAGAAAAGTTTGGACTAAAGATACAGATCTGATAATCATGTGTATAATAATTATCAAACTTTAGGGAGTGAGTAAGATCATGGATGGGGGTAGGTAGAAGGAAAATAGAAGATCAAAAACAGAAAGCTGGGGATCATACTTTAAGAGGATAGAAGAAGCCAAGTAACAGTAGTCACAAAGGTGAGAGGAATATCTAGACATTCTTGTCTCATAGAATTAAGGAGAGAATGTTGAGGAGGAGATGATCAAGTCTCAGCTATGGAGAAGTTGAATAAAACGACTTCATTAGGAATCAGTGCAGGGGGTGGTGGGGAAGTCCTGAATTTTGTAGTCTGAGGACCTGCATGTATTCAAATCCTGGTTCTATATATTACTTTTATAACCTTGCATAAGCCACTTAACATATTAGTACCTTAGTTTCCTCACCTATAAAATAGGTGAGTTGGATGACATAAAATTCAAAATATATTTTGCCCTGAAAACCTAGAAGATTTCTATGCTCAAAGAATATTTTTCTATTAGGCTATTAGGAAGACTTGGGTCACATTGCAATAAAGCAGTTTCAGTCAAGTGGTGACATTGGAAACCAGATTGTGCATAGAAAAGATATGGAGGCAATCTCTTGACTCACTGCCATGAGGGAGTATATGTTTCAATATCTACTTTCTAGGCCCTTCATTGTTTTTTAGGTTACCCAGAATTCAATTTTCTTTTACTGATGTTTTCATTGACATTGTTGTAGTAGGGCATTTTTCCCCTTCAGTTTTGCTAATTTTGCATCTGTTCATAGATATAATTTCAAATTTCTCTGAGTTCCTCAGATTCCTCACTTTGTATTATACAGTAATATACACATATGTATATGCATACACATAGATGTTTATGTACCCATATGTGTACATACCCATGTAACTATCGTGCATATCCATACATAAATCTATACAAAAAGAACTGTAAGCTTATGTTTATATAGTATACACACATGTGTGTGTGCATGTACACACACCCATAGATGTATTAGTTGTTGTTGTTTTTTTTCCATTTCCCAATTCCTGGGGATCCACTTTGTTTCTGGATTTTTTGCACTGAAGGAGTTAAGGCTTGATATTCATTTGGATGAACTAGTCTTGACAAGTAGGATGACATCTTTTACTTCAGAGACGATGGAGACTGAGAAAGGCTGGGGTGTAGAGAGATAGTAAAGTTTGTTGTGGCAGAAGAATAGCCAAGAAACAGAAAGTTTTATGATCTCTCTTTTCTCAGTAAAAGAGTATACAAAGTAATCTATTGAAAGGAAAGGAGTGAAAATAAAATAAAGTTTTGAAAAAGTAAGGAGTTGCAGGGCAGCATAATGGTTAGGCTTAGGGGCTTGAAGAAAGCTACTAAAATCCACTTCCGAGAATGTGATAAGGAGGCAACAAGAACTAGATGAAAAAAGCAAACCACAGTGAGGGAGTGCCAACCAAGCTGAATTTAGTTTGAATTAGTAATGGACTAAATTGGCACAGTATTGTGATGTTCTGAAGCAAACCTGGTAACCCAACACCAGGAGAGGTGGGATCAAATACTGAGTGTTAACCAGTATTAACATTAGTAAGGCAGGAGCTGCAGGGAAGGAGGAGGGAGTATCTGTGATTCTTAGAGTACTATTTGCTTCCTCAGATGATCCATTTTTGCTTGGTTTTGATTTATAGCTTTCAGATGTAGGAGAGGGAGGACAGTGGAGTAGGTAGGGGTGAGGTTGTGTTTGTTAAGTTTTTATTAAGTTAAACATGTCAGTGTCAACTGTTAGCATTGTTGTTACTACCATTATTTTGATTGGAGGCACTGCTGGTGTTTGGGGGATGACTGCTTTCCCAGTTCAGCAAATTTCCCACCCCAAATGGTATGTTGTTTATATTAATGTTGAGGCAAGATTCAGATTTAGCGGATCTGGAGTAAGGGAGGAAGGAGATGATCAAAAGACAATTTAAGAAAACTTTCAGAAATATAATAAAATTAAGTTGAGCACTGCATCTCACATTTGTGATTGAGGCAGCTGCCTATGACCTATAGACACTCTCTTTCAGCCATAGAATCATAGAATCATCTGGATCAGGAAGCTACCTTAGAGAAACTTGATTTTAATATTCCTAACAGCATGGCATGGTTTATGGAGAGCTAGCCTTAAAATCATGAAGATTCTAGGTTTAAGTTCAGCCTTTGTCATCGTAGCACTTAACAGTGCCTGGCTTAGTATAAGTGACCCTGGGCCAAGTAGTCTAACCTCTTAGCTCTAGACACCTCTCTAAAGTTGTAAGTTGTAGAGAAGATACCAATTTACATTAGTAGAGGGTATTTCCTCACACTGGAGTTTTCTATACCAAAGAAATCAGAATCTAGTCCCTTTCCTTATCTCCCATTCTACAAATGAGAAAATAAGACCCAAATTATGAAGTGACTTATCTAAAGTCACAAAGCAAGCTAGTGACAGAAATGTAACTAGGACCCATATCTTTCAAGTCCCAGTCCCATGATTTTTTGACTGTAGAATTGTTGCTGCAACTCAAAATGAAGAGGGGGGGGAAATCTTCCAAGCCTCAATTAAAAAGAAATTTACAACCACTTGCCCTTTCTTGGGCAGCTAGATGGTACAATGGATAGAATGCCAGGCTTGAAGTCAGGAAGATCTGAGTTCAAATCCAGCCTCAGACATTTATTAGTTGTGTGACCTGGGGCAAGTCACTTAATCCCATTTGCCTCCTTTCCTCATTTGAAAAATCACCTGGAGAAGGAAATGACAAACCATTCTAATATCTCTGCCAAATAAACCCCAAATGGGGTCACAAAGAGTTGTATGTAACTGAAATGACTGAACAATGGAACAGCCCTTTCTTGCAGCAAAGAAGAGAAAGGTTTCTTATCTCTTTGGAGGGAAAGGCAGCACTGATCAGTATTGTCCCAGTGGTCCATGCTGGAAGATGCCCCAGTCATATTGATGTATGATAGATTTGTGGCTGCACTGTGAAACCCTGGCTTTTCATTTGTGCTCACCTGCTGTGTAGAATTGCAATTTGCCTGTTGGAAAAGAGGTATATCATGGAAGCAGCCAAAACAAGAGGCCCTGAATACGGTACCTTTAGTGTGCTTATCCAGGGAGATCTGCCCCCCATTTAAAAAACACCCATCCGTGACAGAAAGGAAAATAAAAAATAAAGGGCCTCTTATAAAATTATTACCCCCTCATTTAAGTCAACAGCAGTGATACCATGATAGAAGCTAGCAGTTATGTCACATTGTTTTATCACTCTAATTACATCAAGAACACAGTAACTGTCTGGGAGAGATAAGATTAAAGGAAGCAGAGCCCTTCCGAGATTTCCAATAGATGGCACCTGGATTTATGGACTGATTTTGTGTTTGGACATTAAGTTCAATTACTTTTCTTTAGCTTTGAAGAGTTGTGTTGCCCAAAGAAATATCATCAGATGATTCCTCTGAAAACTCTCCTTTTCTCTAATTCGACTCCTTTCCACTATGGCAACACAGTGTTCAGAATTGATGAAGCTAGAAAGGACAGAGAGACTCTGTCTCTTCTTCCTTTTTCTCTTCCTGTTCTTGTCAGGGTGGAGTGAGAGGACCACACCTACATCTTCCTGCTCTTACTCTTGCTCTTGGGAAACTCTGCATAAACAATCAGATTGTAGTGGAATAACAGCTTTTCTAACCATTGTCCAACCCTGGCTATGATTACCCTTTGGCAGAGACAGAGGATGTTAGTGTTAGTCCCAGTTCTACCACTTACTAGACAAAAGACCTTGGGTAAGTCATCTTGCCCTTCTCTCTTTCTGTCTCTCTGTCTCTTTCTCATGTGTATATGATAAAAGCATGGGCAACTCTTAGATTCCTGTAGTGTGATATTCACTTAGAGAATGGGCTTATATGTGCTATGACACAAGTGAAACTCCAGCCAAGGGGCTCAAATTAGCTCAGTATGCAATATCTGAGTTAACCATCAGATGGTGCTCTATTTGAATTTCCTGCTAAGGAAATTCAATTTCAGTCAATCATGGAGCACATATGTATGGCTTAGTCAACATGCAACAATCTGAAATAGCACCCTAGCAATGGAAGATTGTTCATGCCTGCAAAAAACTGGACCCTATCCCCATCTTTCCCCCTACCCCAAACCAATCATCTCCACTAGGACAGTTATGTGTTCTTCGCTTAGAAATTATTCTTTTCTAATTTCTTGTTGACCCAAGTTCTGGTCTAATCCAGAAGATGAAATATTAATGAAATGTTAACATATAAAAGTTCTATATATTTTTGCTTTATTGACACCAACTCATAAAATATTTCAGATTATCAGGTCTTTTTCCAGGGTATCCATAGATTTTAGTGATATGCTATGAAATGATATAGTTTTAATAACATAAAATTAAAATGCAAAAAAATAATTGTTTCAACAATCATGTTGCAGTGGAAGATGAGTTGCATATGGAGTCATAAAACCCGGCTTCAAATCCTCATTCTGCCAGTTAATACCTTTGTGATCTTGGGCATGTCTCTTTATCTCCGTGTCTTAGTTTCCTCATATGTAAAATGAGGTAGTGGGATTAGATTACCTCTAAAATCCTTTTTAAATGTAAATCTATCATCTTATGAAATTCTTCCAAATTACAACCCTTCCCCCTCTTAGATCTTTGGCACAGATTGGAATATTTCCCAAGTATGCCCATAAAGAATAGTAAAGAAGAATGGGGGAGAAAGGAGGGAGGAGAAAGTGAGTCGCACATCATCCAGGTAGTGAACAACTGGGCATGGATTCAAACCCATGACCTCCACAAAACAATAGGTCTGTTATTTCTATTTCATATGGGAACTCCCTTTTATGGTTCAGATCATAGCCCATCTATGTCTTATCATTTGTGGCTCTTGTTCAAATCCATAAATCATTGATAAAGGTGGGAACACCCATCTAACATGCTGAGGGACTTTCTCTCAATCTCTTGACATAGTGTTGATACCAATGGATTCCATGGGCTCCCCACTGGTTATTCTGACATCTTGCTACATGATTAGCTAGTTTCCATTTCCAGTAGTATGTCTCTCTGATGATAGATATCCCATTCACTACTTCTCTCATGCAATTCTTCTTTAACAATTTTTTCAGCCTATACATGTCCAGCATGGATATATTTACTGCTCTTTGGTAAAGCTGCAGCTTTAACAATTTTAAGACCATAATATTCCATGACTTGTAGCTGTAGAGCAACATTGGTAGAATATTAAATGTTATATGAAATAATTTAAGAAATATGTGGAAAGAAAATTAGAAATCATATAATCCATAAATCTAGACCTAGAAGACAATTTAAAAGTAATTCATTCAAACTCTTATTTTATAGATGAGGAAACCAAGGCAAAGAAATCTTGAAGGACTTGGGTCACACAATTATTAAAAGAGCAGAGACTGAAATCCAGGTCTTCTGCTCCTCCTTCTGGGTTCTTTCCACTATACCATAATGCTACTGTCCTTTAAATCAGGAGATGGTTGACTCCTATCATGATCTCACTGCTTACTCTTTCTCACATTTCTAAAGGAGATCCACTTATATCAGATTGGCTACCCAAATATACCCTATCTTCAAACTGCTTTGACTTTGGACTCTAATTTAGTAGCCGAGGATAATCGAATCTCTGTCAGGGGACTTGTGGCCATAACCTCCATGTCTGATACTTAAAAGGTGAGGGAGGGAACAAAACAACCACCCCTCAAAAACAAACTTTTTGTGAAAGCATTTGAACTCAGCTGTGGCTCACACATTTCTTCCTTTGGTGTGGCTCCAGAGCTAAGAAGTAGGGACAATGTGTGCATTTGGAAAGAAAGAAATTTGACATTGACATTGAGCCAAAATTCCTAACAATTAGAGCTATTCAAATGTCAATGAGATGCTCTAGGAAGCAATGGATTCCCTCCCATTGGAAGAGGCTGGAATGGTCCCTTTGGGGTGACTTCCAACTCTAAAATTCTGAGATTGTGTAACCTTAATCATTGAAAGGTGTGTGCAAACAAGAGTATGAAGATGAAAAATAAATGCAGATTTCTCTCTTTATTGCTTTCACTCTTTTGTGTCTTTTTTCTCCTAAGGGTCACCTTCCTTTTCCTTCCTTCTGTCTTTCTTGGAGGTGCTGTGATAAGGGGTGAGGCTGGCCTAGATAGATTGAAATCCCTTCCTCTTTCTAGGCTACATAGGGCTAGAGAGCTTCCACAGAGCCCTATAGGACCCGTCATATGGGATCCTACACAATCTGCCTGCCTATTTGATCCAGCAGAGGCTGTGGAATGAGGGCACTCAGGATGCCCTGACTTCTGGCTTCCCAGGTGACTTTGCTTTTGTGCTCAAAGCCTGCATCAGAACCCTGCCCCCAGCACCATTCTCTTTATGCTAGCATTCCGCAGTGGGAGCACATCTCCTCAGCTCTGGCATCAGTGCTTCTGCCGCCCATAAAAATCTTAAATCAATGGGAAGATTGTGGCCTTGACCTTGGGAAGGGCCTTCTTGGTTGGCGAATGAGGCGCCTGCAGTTAGTTCTGTAAGTCTGTCTGATTTGCAAGCACTACATCCAGGGCCAGCAAACAGGACCCTTGCTTCAAAAGGCAGGTTCCACCATTCATGAAATTTATTGCCTCCCTGGTTTTGAAACTGAGCCAGAGGTAAACCCTGCTTGGGACTTCTTCTGTGGGAAGGTCAAATTAAATGAAAAAAAAAAGATGCCATGAAATGGACATCTTTAGTCCTAGCAGCTGAAATCTAGCACAAGTCTCCCCATCCTCCAAAGGAAAGCCATTAACACCCAGGAGTTACAACCCTATTAAATGGCAGTCTATGTAAACTAACCAGGGAAGAAGGGGAAACAATTCTTTCTGAGCTTGACCTTCCTGCCCCATCTAGCTCTGATCCCATTTCTTTCCTTGTTTTCCCTGCCAGACTCTTTAAGTAAGCAGTCTTCAGTTGCTGCCTTCACTTTCTTACCAGTCCTCAGTTTAACCCCCTGCAAGCTGGCTTCTGCCCCCTCTACTCTACTGAACCTGTATTCCTGAAAGTGGGAAGAAAGCTCATAATTGCAAAATCTGTGCTTTTTTTCTTAGTCTTCATTCTCTTTGACCTCTGTACAGCACTTAACATGACAAAACACTGTAAACTGTAAATCGTTCTATAAGTCCATTTGGTACATCAATAAATTATTAAATACCTACTCATTTACTGTATCTAAGGAAGCAGTAGTGTGCTAGGCATTAGGAATACAAGACAACAAAAAAGAAAAGTCTGTCTCAGTAAGAAACTTACAGTCTATTAGGGAAAAACAACGGTACACAAGTGAGTGAATTAAAACATACATACAGAAAATATAAAGTTATTTGAATGGGAGAAGACTAATAATTCTGGAATGGAAGGGCAGGAAAAGCCTTATGGAAGAGATGTGTCTAGAACTAAGCTTTGAAGGGAACTAGAAATTACAATGTGAGCTTTAATGATGGTATTAAAGAAGAGCAGGAAGAAAGGTAAACCAATCCTCATTCTTACAGCTCTCAGTCCTTGGCTTCTGTACATTATTCTATTCTCATTCTCCTGTCTCTCTGACCACTCCATTTGTCTCCCATGTTAACTTTTTTCCCCCCTCTCCAAGCCCTGCAGGAATCATAACCCTAGCAAAAAGAGCTGCAGCTGGGATTATTTTTATCTGTGACAAAACCAGTTGAGTGGAGCAGAGGAAAGATAGTGACAGAGAAAACAGATAAATCACACTGGGGAAAAAAGTTGTCTTCCACTCACCCCCATGGGGATAGGTGAGGAAGACTCCCCAAAAGAGAGATATCAATGCAATGAAACTCTAGGAGTGGCAGACGATGGACACTTGAGCTGCATTGAAGAGCTGGCCAGCATAGAAGTTTGTGATTGGAGCTCAATGCAGGGAGGAGGTATACTCCCCTAGTAAGAGTAGCACCCTACCAAAATATCAGCAACCTGGCATAAAACCCCATTTACCTAACCCAAGTTACAGCTCTGCCTCACAATAAGATTCCAGGGATTTCCTTTTGTCAAGGTTTATCTTTTTTTTTTTTCTTAGAAATGAACTCCCTCTAATATGCACACAGAGACTCAAAAAGGTACAGGACTTTTTCCACCCACGCCCACGTTCTCCCCCACCTCCAAGCATACTTCCTCTGGATTGCAGTTTCTTTTTCAACTCCAGTTCCGTATTTAAAAAATGCCAGTGACTTTATTTGTAAGTAAAGAAAGCTCCATTTCAAACCTTCTGAAAGTTAGGTTTTGGTGTTACTTTTCCACTGGACTGTTCTACTGATCTAGGAGCCAATGAGGCACCTTATTGTTCACCAGATTATTCTACTTAAACCAAAGTGTTCAAATCACCTCAAGTGTGTCCAGGTTTCATAGCACGTCCCACCTGGGGAAAAGGAGAAGAACTCAGCATCTTCTTTTAGACAAAATCAGCTAAAATCAGACTCCATGTAACTTCCATCCACAGAAACATGCCAAATCTAAGATTTTTATTGTGAAATGCTACTGCATTCCATCTTAATACATCTTTAGTGGAGAGAGAAAGTAGGGAGGGCCAGGATGTGTTCATTTTGTTTTTCTCCCATAAACAACTTCTGGATTCCCAGTCAGGACAAAAAGCTTTGTGACACTATTACAACCAATATAATTTTGCTGCTGCCATGTTCTATGCCTAGAACAAAATCATCTCAACTGTTGACTTTGTTGGATGGATCTAGCCCAATGCTATAGGATTCACTGTCAGAGATACTTGGGCTGATGCTTTTATGATTAGCTGCCTTTCTCACTATTTTTGAGAAAGGTTATGATGGATGTTAACACTAAGTGATGTCTATATAGGACCACATCAGATGTAAAATGTCCCTCCTTCAGCGATTGGGATCCAATGGTAAAATATCCCTCCTTCAGTGGCCCATTGTGGTTTTGATTCCCAGTCTCATCCTAATTAGGGCTGCCACAATCTAGGTATGACTTGTCTTTGTGTTCCAGGGAAAGCAAAGCCTCTTGACAAGAGTCTTTAGCTTGTTTTAGCCTGTAGGTACCAGGAAGGGACCTGGGAATTAATCTGAACTAGTTCAATTGCCAGGGATAACAAGTACCAAGGAGAACTAGACAGTCATAGATTTGTCTGAGAATATGTCTTTGCTACCCTGTCTCTCCTTTTAATAGAAAGTTTGCAGAGAAGAAGACAGTACCTTCTCTATAAGAAATATACTTCCTGAATTACAAAGGTAGCACCCAAGTTCACTGAGAATTGTCATTTTTTTTAATGACTGTCCACCTGGTTCTTGAACTAAGAGTCTTGGAGAATGCCAAAAAGCAACAGCGAGACTCTTAGGACTGAGTAAACACCAGGCTGGAAAGCTTCTGAGAATTATCTGTCAAGTTTCCCTTAGCCCAGCTTCCAGCCCTTCAATAGTATTTGGGTTCCTAATTCTCTCTGGCAGGTCTGTCAGCTTCATATGCCTCCTGACTCTGATAATGAGCATCTCTTTATTTACAGAGATCACCACAGACTGTAGAAAATAGGAGACTACGTTTTCATTTGGGATAACTTGCTAAACAAGGCCATTAAGGCAAATAGTAAAAATAAGTCGGAAAGATAAAGGGATTGTTCGCCCCTCTGAAGAGAGAAGAGGCTAGCAAAAATGCAGAAAAAGAGAGACTAGTGGAAGGAGAGGAAAAGACAGAAATGCAAATAGAATTTTAAGTAGAAGGAAGAAGTGTGATGAAGCAATGATATAGTGTGAGTCACTAATGTACTGGGGATGAGAAGTAGGAAGTAGATCAGGAATGCCTTTGCATTCAGCCCAGATAGACTAGGCAATGACAGTGTAATTTTAGTCAACACACATTCTCAAGACAATTCTTTGACACAAGAAAAGAAGGGCCTAGAACTGAGGCTCCTGAATAAGCATAAAAGGTGTGTCTAATTCCATACATGCTTATCTCTGAATGTATTTCTCTTACAGCATACAGATTAAGGGAGGTGATAGTCCTACTGTATTTTGCATTAGGTGAGATCATATTTGAAATACTGCCATTTAGTTCTGAGTGCCATATTTTAATAAGGACGATGACAAATGCAGTGTGTCCAGAGGAGAGTTACTATGAAGTGTCTGGAAGCAATGCCATATGAAAAACATTTAAGCGAACTAGCTAGGAAGTTGGGTATAGAATAGAGAATAATTGGGAAGACATGAAAACTGTCTTCTAATATTTGAAGGGCTGTTATTTAGAATGGGGAAGCTTAGGTGGTGTGGTAAATGGAGTACAGGGTGTGGAACTAGGAAGACTCATATTCTTGATTTCAAATCTGGCCTCAAACATTTACCAGCTGTGTGACCCTGGGCAAGTCACTTAACCCTGCTTGTCTCAGTTTCTTCATCTGTTAAATGAGCTGGAAAATGAAATGGCAAACCCCTCCAGTATCTTTGCCAAGAAAACATCAAAAGGGGTCATAAAGAGTCACATATGACTGAAAATGACTGAACAGCAAAAAGGTAGAAGAGGTAGAAGTCTTACTCTGCCACGTACTTGAAGGCAGAACTAGTACTAATGGGTAGAGACTGCAGAGTGGCAAATCTCAGCTCAGGATGAGAACTTGCTTTTTTTTTTTTTTTAAGGCAAGTGGGGTTAAGTGGCTTGCCAGGGTCACATAGCTAGTAAGTGTCAAGTGTTTGGTCTGAGGCCAGATATGAGCTCAGGTCCTCCTGACTTCAGGGCTGGTGCTGTATCCACTGCGCCACCTACCTGCCCCCGTGAGAACTTTCTAAGAAGTAAAGTTGTCCAACAATGTAGACAGTTTTCCATCACTGAACATGCTCAAACAGAGTCTGCCTGACGATGAGGAGTACTATAGAAGGCTCTTTTATATTATGTGAGAGGTTACTTATATTTACTTAGCATTGCAGGTTTGCAAAGTACTTTATACACATTGTGTCATATGATCTTTACAACAGCCTTGTGAGATAGGTGCTGGTAATTATTCCCATCTTCTAGGGATGGAAATGTTAAGTGACTTACTCAGGGTCTGCAGTTAGGGTTGAAGAACTCGATACTCTGTTCTCTGCCTCTGTGTAAGTCTTTACACCACTTAAATAGTTTATGTATCTCCTACCTTTTCTAAGATATAAGGTAACTTAGGGAAAGGATAGAGGGGTGGCATAGGCATAACAAAGAGCCCTGGCTACTCTACTCTAAAGTTGGCATTCCCAGTGTTTCAGTTGTCTGGAGGTGCTAACTTAATCTGGGGGTGGGGAATGTCTTTAGTTCGCTTTACTATTAAGCAATCCATTCAGCATAGCCAGAAGGATTTTTAGAGACTCCTTTCCCTGTCAGAAATGGCATCTTTTGTGTGTTGATAAATGCTATGTAGCATCTTGTTTTCAGAGCACTTTCATATCCATTATACCATTTCATCCTCACAACAGTGCCTGGAAGGAAATTAAGCAAGTAGTATGATCTCCATTTTATAGGCTGAAGTAGCTCTGTGTGTTGGGAGGAGCATTGGACTCAAAGTCAGAGGGCTGGGGTTGGAATCCTCTTTCTTTCCTGATTTTTCTGTGTGATTTTGGGCAAATCACTTCCCTCTCTGGGCCTCAGCTTCTTTTCTGTCAAATGAAGGAGAAATGGATAAGATCAAAGGTCTCAAACACCTGGCCACTAAGCTCTACATGCTACCTACCCCAACCAGATGAAAATGTAAGTGGGGATTAACAAAATAAAATAGATAAAACATAGATAATGTTAAGATGTGGTTTTCTAGGTCAATATGTGGCCCAGCTAATTTCTATTTGAGTTTGACACCATCAGACATCTCTAAGGTCCTTTCAAATTCTAAAATATTATGAACCTACGATCCTAGGTGGGAAAACGGGGAACAAAACATGTCATTATTTACTCAAAGTTACAGAGCACATTCATGAATAAACTGGGCCTTGCTTGTCTGAAGATGAGACCAGTGTTCTTTTTTGATAGACTGTATTGTATACTTACTCTGTCTCCTGAGCTAAGCCCTGAAAGATGCTTTTGACTTCTCTCTGGTTACCGAGTTTCCCACTGTCTCTTTGTTCCTTGTTCTAAGCCTCAGGAAGAAATGTATGGGGCACAGAAAGCCAGGGGACCCAGAGAACCTGAAGGGAGAGGCTATATTGGAGCAAGTCTCTGCGGACACATGAAAGTTTCCTGACACCTCTTGTTTAGTGTCAATAGCAGCAACGTGGTAGAGGATGAATTGTCACGTCGTAGAGCTTTATCACTCTAATTACGTCAAGAGCAAGTTTACTCATTAAAGAAGAAGCCAGATTACAAGAGACAAATCACAGGAACAATAGCAGCAGGATCAGCAATAGCAGTAGCAGGGATTCTGCCATAAGCACATTTAAGATGGAGTTGCCAGGGCTATCTTCTGGGCAGAGCATGGGGCTGTGTTCAAGAGTTCTTCATAGAGACCATTCACACTTTTCAGCGGTATTAACGTCTTGTCTGTGATAGCCCTTCCCCTGGCATCCCCACTCAATAAACTCCAGTGACTTCTTATTGCGTCCCTTTTGCCTTCAGGATCAAATATAAAACACCCTGTTTGGCATTCAAAGCCCTTCATAACCTAGCTATCTCTTACCTTTCCAGTCTTTTTATACCTTATTCCCCACCACCTATTTTGACCCAGTGACAGTGGCCGCCTGGCCATTTCACGAACAAGCTACTCCATCTCTCGGCTACAGATATTTTCTCTAGCTGTCCCCCATGCCTGGAATATTCTACGTCCTCTTCTCTACCTACTGACCTCAATAACTCCCTTTAAGTCCCAACTAAAACCTTTTACTGGAAGCTTTTCCCAATCCCTCAATTCTAGCGTCTTCTCTGTTAATTATTTTTTATTGATTGCAAGCCAAGACATCATCCGCCTGATGTCATTGGTCTTCTTTGAGAACAAAGAATCAACAACAGTAACCATTTATCCCATACATAGTTTGTGTTGTACATATTTGTTTGCATGTTATCTCCCCCATTAGATTGTGAACTCCTCAAGGGCAGGGACTGTTTTTTGCCTCTTTTTGTATCCCCAGTACTTAGCATTGTGTCTGACACATAGCAAACACTTACTAAATGTTTATTGATTGATTTGAAAGAGCTAGGAGCTCTGGGGCTACTTGCTGGGTCATAGGTTAAGGAAAAAAAATCTACTCCCTTTAACTCGGTCTTTTGTTCAACTATAGAATGGCATAGCATTATTGAATGGGGAAACCAGTGAAATTATTGAGCCTCCTGATGTATCAGGATCTGACAATACACAAAAGGAGCTGGTTGCAAGAATATTAAAGAAGGTTTTGTCAAATACATTCCTTAAATATAGGTACACAGTGATTCAATTAGTCAGTCACCAAGACTTTATGCAATTACTATGTGACGATAACCATGCTAAATTCTGGGGATATAAAAAAAAATAAAAATACGTTCTGGGGATACAAAGATAGGCAAAAACAGAGGCCCTGCCCTTAAAGAGGAGGCAAACTATCTTGTACAAAAATGATATATAGAGTGTAAATGGGAGAAAATCCCAAGGGAAAGGCACTAGCAATGTGGATAGAGGGTAGGAGAGGGGATTACAAGGTTTTCCTAATCTATTAATCTAGTTAGCCTGTCCAAAAAGAAAATGTAGTAAATCCACCACCACTTGTTTTTAGGGAGTCTGTGCTAACTCACAGTGATTGTGACTTCCCTTTAAATGGGCTCACAAGCTTTCCATGTGGTAAGCTATTCTCTTCTTTTGCCTGGGATGGGCATAAGGAGGTTGGATCAGCTGGAGATTTCAGAACCCACTTTTTTTTTTGCTTGACCCTCTTGAAGCCAGGGATGCTAGTCCTTTTCTACTTTTCAGATATTTTGCCTATTCTCCATCATTTCTCAAAGATTTTCCAAAAGTGATTCTACAATCAAATCTCCAAGTTCTTCCAGTAACCTTGAGGTAATTTGTCTGAGATAATAGACCCGAAGTCATTTAAGCCAGTTATGTGTTCTCTCTCTTTTTTTTCACAGTTCTCTAGAGCTTTCATTCCATAATAACCATGTTTGTTTTACCTTTTCCTCTTAAAGGATTATTCTCCTCAAAGAGAGGCATCTCTTATGATAATTCTGATCTCTTTACCTGCCTCCTTGATTTCTTCTTCTTCTTCAGGGTCATTTATAACTATATTGTTAAAGTTTCATTTTTAAGAAACTCTCCATGCTCTTGGTACCCATAGGGATAGGATTGATAGTGATAGAATTAGGAAATGGACTTTATAATTTCGTTAGATTAGAGGACCACTGCATCAGGAAACTCTCTACTAATGTAGGCTCATTTTCTACAACTTAAAGATATACAGAGGGACTTGTCCAGGGTCATATTGTCAATATGTGTCACAGGAAAGACAAATATAGTCCTATCCACTATGCAAGACTGACTATGGACAGTAGGAGAAGGAACATTGTAATAGCTTCTGTAGGCTGCTATAGAGAGGACATTGTTGCAGACCAGCATGTGTATTTTATGTTACGCTTCTATATATTTCCATGCTTATTTTATATGATTTTTCATAGGTAGTAACAAAACCCAAATATATTCAGATACTTACAGCATTAAAATATATACATATTTTATATTTACAATTAATTACTAAACCAAAACAGTGTTGATAAAGGTTCTTTCATATTCCAGTTGCCTATCAACAGAAATCTTAAATTCTCCTTCTCCCCAATCACCCTTTTTTTTTCTATCACAGACCTGTTTTTCTAGTTTTTGTGATCTGATTCTATATTCTTTATGTATGTAGGTGGCTATGTACATATGCATGTATACATATATACATATGCATATACACACATACATGTATATATGCACATACATATATGTGTTACCTATTTTCTTTTAGCTATACTTTATACCATATTTGTGTGGATAACAAAATCTTTGTTATCTTTGGGACCCAGCACGATACAGTGCTAAACGATATTGTCTCTGGAGCCAGAGGACCTGGGTACAAATCCCACCTTGGATGCTTACTACCTAGACTGTGTGACCTTGGGCAAGTCATTTAACTGTGTTGGGTATTAATTTTCTTATCTGTGAAATGAAGTTCTTTTCAGTTCTAAATCTATAATGCTATATCATTCCTTAAATGCCCCCTTTCCTTTTCCCCTTGAATTATTTCTTTGTGAGTTCTTATTTTTCTCAAGTTCTATATTACTCTCCTTATGTAGTTTTTACTCAGAATCAAAAAAAAAAGTTAAGAATTAGGAGGGACTTCTAGTATCCATTTAATCCAACCCATGAACAAGAGGAGTCCTCATTAAAATGTCTAAGAAGTGGTCACAAAGGCTCAACAGCAAGTCAACAAGCATTTGTTAAGTGCTTACTATGTGCTACTTATTGTACTGAACGCTAGGAAAACACACAAAAAAGGAAAGATAGTCCCCACCCTCAATGAGCTTATATTTCAATGGGAGAAGATGACATGTAACAGGAAATTGAAAGGCTTGTTGGCATGATGGAGGGGTCCAGAAGAGTGCAGCCAGTTGGGGAATGAGCAGATGGCTGGCTTGGGCACCCTCCCTAAATGGATATTTTCTCCCCCCCCCTTCCTGTCCCAGCAAAGGATACTGATGGAGCGTGAGTTCCATAGGTGAAATGATCTTCCAGGATAAAGAGTTTCCTCAGGCATGATGAGAAGTCCAGCAGAATATAACCAAACAAGAAGTGACGTCTCTGTTTGAAGACCTCCAATGAGGGAGAACCCACAAACTCCTGAGGCAGCCCATTCTACTTTTGAACAGCTCTCATTTTTAGGATTTTTTCATGACATCAAACTAGCCTCTTTCTAACTTCTACCTGTTGGTTCTGGTTTTGCCTGAAGGGGCCAAAAGTGATAAATCTGAACCCTCCTCCTCCACCTGTCAGCCTATTAAATACTTGAACGTAGCTTTCATGCTGCCCACTCACTCCAGTCTTCTAGTCTTCAAGCTAAATATCCCTAGTCCCTTCAAGTGATCCAAATATGATATATGAAGACCTTTTACCATCATGGTCCTTCTCTTAACACTCCTTAATTTATCAATATCTTATAAAAAAATCATACTTCCCAGAAGTGAACATAGTATTACAGATGAGATGTGACAAAAAGAGAATATAATGGGACTATCACCTCCATATTTAGGGAAGCCATGCCTTCCAAATCGACTCTTTGCAGATTTTCTTGGGAGGCTTCTGTATACAGTTTATTGTCTTTGTTTTACTGTCCGTTCCCTTCTTCGATCTCCAGAGATATTTTCAATAGGGATTCAGGTTGAGAATTCACTCACAAGGGAAGAAGTCAGGTACTCGGGAATTGCCTATTTGGGGAGTGAGGTTAACAAGGGATCAATTTGGTATAGTGGACAAAGGTACTCAATTTGTAGTAAAAGAATAAGAGACTATATAATTGGGAAGGGATCTCAGAAACGATCTAATTCAACTCTTATCTAATAAAAAATATCTTTTTTATGTTTGGAAAGTAGTCATCCCGCCTTGTTTGAAGACCACCAGTGAAGGGAAACTCACTATCAATGGAGGGAATTCATTACATCCAGTGTAAGAAAGCTCTGGTTATTAGGAAGATTTACTGTACATTAAGTCTAAATCTGCCTCTTTTCAGCCACCATTCTTTGTTCTAGTTCTGTGATTTGAGGCCAGATGACCCTTTGCTTCTTTCCTACATAATAGTCCTTCAAAGATTTCCAAATTATCAATGTCCTTTCTAACCTATAGTCCTTAGATCTTAACACAATTGTCTAAATGGGATCTAACCAGGGCAGCGTATAGCAGGGCTTATAAATTTCCTGGAAGCTAACCCAAGCTAACTGAATGTAATCCAAGATCATTTTTGGCTTTCCTAGTATACTGCTGCTTCATTGGGTTAGCAGTGTATTAAGATCCCTAGATCTTTTTTTCAGGTAAGTTTGTGTTTTACAATGTGCTCTCCCCCAATGTTTTGTACATCTGTTTTTAACTTTTTTTGTACCAAAATGTAAGATTTTACATTTATCACTTCCATTTCCCCCAATTCGATTCAGCCCAGTGCTCTAGCCTCAAGTTAGCCATCCCTCTCAGCCTTGTGCTAAAAGCTATTGTGATTTACTCCTTCATCCAAATCATAGATAAAAATGTTAAACAGCACAGAGCTAAACACAGTTCCTGGGATGATCTACTGGAGACTTCCCTTCAAGTTAACTTGGAACCATTAATGACTAATATTGGAGTCCGGCCATTCAATGAGTTTTTTCCAGTGAGTTGTTTTCAGTCCCGTCTGACTCTTCATGATCTTATTTGAGGGCTTCTTTTCTCTTCCTTCTCTTCTTTCATTTCTTTTTTTTTCCTTTCTTTCTTTTTCCCAGAATCACACAGCTGGTGAGTGTTATGTATTAGGCCAAATTTGAACTCAGGTCCTCCAAACTCTAGGACTGGTACTTTATCCAGTGTGCCACCTAGTTGCCCCTCATTTGGGGGTTTCTTGACAAAGATACTGGAATGGTTTGCCATTTCCTTCTCCAGCTCATTTTACAGATGAGGAAATTGAAAGAAACAGGGTTAAGTGACTTGCCCAGGGTCCCTAGTAAGTGTCTGAGGCCTGACTTGAACTCAGGAAGGTGAGTCTTCCTGATTCTAGGCCCCCAGCACTCTATTCACTGTTCAACCTAGCTGTCCCTCAAGGAGTTTCGAATCCTTCTAATTATCATCATGCCCACATCTCTCCATCTTTCTTTACAAAATAGCAAATAATATTTTATTGAATACTTTTCTAAAATCTAGGTAAGCTATGTATCATTTTCCCCTATACCAGTTGCGTAAACCTGTAGAAGGTTTAATGAATTGCTGTGACCAAAAAAATTCATCCCCTACTGGTCAACCTTCCAGTTTTGAACTTCTGTAGATAGTAAGTCGGTCCTCTAATAAGAGATGCACAGTCTGGCTCCAAGCCCATATTCTAAGCTTTTGTAACTTGTGAAACTTTTGAGAACATATGGTCATCTCCACAACATGATGCAGCAACAGAGAAAGATTTTAGTAGATGTTGGTCCAAAAATTAAAAAAAAGACTCCCCCCCCAAAAAAAAGCACTTGAGGTTAAGCCTCCTAAACCCATAGCACATCTTGTTGTTGTTGTTTGTCCTTTATTCTCAAAGAGGACCAGGACATCAAGAAGGTGATGCCATGGCTTGAAAGTGAATTGGATTTGCTTGCTTGCTTGTTGCTTTCTTTTGTTTGTTCTTCATTCTCGAAGATGACCATGACATGCAATGAGTTGAATTTATGTGAGAGAGGACTGTGCAAAGTCACCAGCCTCACTTTCTTCTCCAGAGCCATCTGGGTCCAATGGCCAGATATAGATCAGTCAAACGGGAGATGGCCCAGAATATAGTGGGGAGACCTTGGCCTTTTTAAGTTAAGATCTTTCCCAAGTCTCAGTTTGACTGAGGCAACACCCATTCAGTGCTTAAGGCTAGGTAAGAACTGAGTCAAAGAATGGCCTCTTTTACCTAGTAAATAAAAAAAAAATCAATCTGGGAGGGGAATGCCCTCAGGGTTTCTGGCCAAAATAGAAACAATTGCTATTTACACTCTCTCTGAGCCATCAGGGCCCAAACAATGACCAAGTGAGAGTTGGGCTGGAGCCTATTGTTGGCCAATCAATGACAGCCAGAGAAAATTGGGTTTAAGGCATGGTCTTTAAGAAAGCAATCTAGCCTATAAGCCCCCAAATATCTTGAGAGGTTCCAGTGATCAAAATTTATGTATCTTTGGGAAGAGCACCTGCAGGTAAGGGTATGATATTCTATGTGGACAGAGGGAGAGGAGAGAGAGGAGGGAGGGGAAGAAGGAAAGAAGGAGAGAAGGAGCTAAGCTGCTCAACTGGAACTGGACAGTTGGGTTCCAGTGGAGCAGTTCCTACTTCTGACAGGTTGCTGTTTGTACTTTGTTTTAGAAGAAGACCATTACATCATGAAGGTGATGCCATGACTTGCAAGTGAACAGTGTATCTAGGCCTGAGTAGCTACCAAAGAAGATTTCAGAGACAATGTTTTCCTCTCTACACATTTACGTCGGGACAATGCTATGAAAGTTACAGACAAGTCCTTTGGAAGATGTGGCAATTTGCAACATTAACTTTGAGCATCTGAACTGATTGTCAGGGACTGTGGGAAAGGTAAATATTTATTGTGGTTATTGTTTTCGTCTTGTGACATCTTAGAGGACACTGACAGTTGATGGAGATTTTTATTATTTTTAATTTGTTTTCCTTATGTCCACAAATTCTGCAAAGATGGTGAAATAATTATCTAAAGCCTGATCTACAAATGCTATAGATGCCCCATTGCAGATCTCCATGCATACACCTAGGTCAGTTTATGAAGTACACTTTCTGAAGAGAGATGGTAGACTATGTGGAGAGTGTTCCAAACTGGCTGGTGTTCAAAGTATTTCAAATATTCAGCATGACATAGTACAAGCAGGGTATCGTTTCCTTAGGGCTCCAAAGAAGGAAATTCCAGGCCACATAATTACATTCTGACCCCTTGAAATTTACCCTGTTCTTGCCCTTTCTTTTGGCAATGCTAGTCTTTACTTTCTGTCTGGAACTGTTGTGACGTGCAGCACAGACAATGGATGCCACTACATAATAATGTTTTAGGATCATAGAATTAGCACTAGAATGGACCTTAGAAGCCACTTAGCCTAACTGCTTCATTTTACAGGTCAGAAAATGGAGGCCCAGTGAATTTAAATGACTTGGTCAAAGTCACACAGATAATAAAAGCAGAGAAGAGATTTAGAGAATGATTATCTGATTTCAAATTCAACATTCTTTTCACTTCAGTGAATGGTGCTGTTTCCTGTAAAAAATCTCCTAAGGTCTGATTTGTACATTTCCTATACACTAGTATTCTGTTTTTGTATTATGGTAATTTATGAATTAATGAATGACATGTGTGAAAAAGCATTTACTAAGCACTTACGTGTATATCAGTATGCTTTATGTTCATGTTGTATGTAATTCCCTCTCTACTAAATTAGAGATGACTAGGTGACATTGTGGATATAGTCCCAGAATTGAAGTAACAAAGACCTGGGTTCAAATCTAGTTTCAAGTAATTTTTATTATGTGACCCTGAGCTAAAGTTATTTAACCTCTTGTCTGCCTTAGTTTCCTCATCAGCTCCTTCCCTCCCTCTTTCCTTCCTTCTTCCCCTCCCTCCTCTCTCTCCTCTCCCTCTGTCCACATAGGGCATCATATCCTTACCTGAAGATACTCTGCCCAAAGGAATGTAAATTTTGATCACTTGAACCTCTCAAGATATCTTGGGGTTTATAGGCTAGATTGCTTTCCTAAGGACCATGCCTAAAACCCAGTTTGCTCTGGCTGTCATTGATTGCCCAACAATAGGTCCCAGCCCACACCTCACTTAGTCATTGCTTGTGCCCTGATGGGTCAGAAAGAGTGTAAATAGCATTTGTTTCTGTTTTGGCAAGAAACCCTGAGTCTTTCCCTCCCAGACTGATTTTTTTTTAATTTACTAGGTAAAAGAGGCCATTTTTTTTTACTTGATGCTGTCATTATAGAGACAATAATAGTATCTACCTCCCAAGATTGTTGTGAAGATTAAATGAAATAATATTTATTAAGTGCTTAACATAGTACCTGGCACATAGTAGGTGTTAAGTCTTTCCTCCCTCCCTCTCTCTCTTCCCATTCTTCCTTGGTTGTAATTCCTTGGGGATAGTGGTCAAATCTTATCTTTCTATTAACCCTATATAATGTCTTGCCTAGGCCTATGCATATAATTTTACTTAATATGTGTTTGAATGAATGAACAAATAAATTAATCACCCTACCCAGCCTCAAAAGAGTTGCTTGTCTAAACTGAAGATGTGCTAATATCAGCCTATTGTCCAGGGATTATGGGGTTGTATCAAGTCTCTGTTTGTGATGGAAGTCATCAAAACACAGGACATTATAATGAAAAAATCAGTTGCCCTCAGATGATGTGAGTATACCAACTTGGACCCTGCAATGTCGTTAAAAGTCAGGAAAGAAACCTCATATGTTGGGGAAATTTTTTTTTACTTCATGGAAACAAGGTTCTATTTGCACACAGACATTGGGTTATCAAATGGAGAGGTTGAATTTAATCAAACCATTTTAGCATTAGAGAAGATTTGGGAAGACAGTGATCCATCTGGAAGTTCTGTCACTTAGAAGAACAATTGGACTTAGCAAATAAGATACAATTATTTACTAATTAGAACTGTCCAACAATGGAATAGGCTGCCTTGGAAGACAGTGAGTTGTTAAGGTACCAGAAGTATGCAAGTAGAGTCTGAATCTGTCAGATATATTACAGGAGGCATCCTTTTATTGGTTGGGACATTGGTCTAAATGATTGCTAAATTTCCTTTCAATTATCACATTATATGATTTGTAGTCCAGTATCTATCCACTTCAACTACTTGGATCCTCTAGAAGGACTATATAGTGAATTTCAATGCCATAAGAATACTTTTACACATTTTTTTTTCAAGCTAAGCCTACACTAGCTCAAATGTGACAATCAATAAAAAGAGAAAATTTGTGAAAGAGAAAAAGTAAAAAGAGAAAGTTCTTTACATATATCAGTTAGTTGCCCTACATACACATACATACATACACACACACACGCACATACACACTCACATACTAAAGGGGCTACCTGTTCATGGTGCACACTACATTGAAAGAGGCATTGTAAAGAAGAAATGACAGGAAAAAGGGAGACAAATCTCCAGGTGCTACTTATTTTTGGAAAATACTTCCCATCCCCATTTTCTTGGGTGGTAATATGGAAAACCAATTGGGAAGTCTTTAGTTTGGAGCCTGCCCTGAACCTTTTTCTTGGGGCAAAAGAGATTTATTTTTGCCATGTTGTTGTTCAGTCATTTCACTCATGTCCAATTCTTGTGATCTCATGTGGGTTTTTCTTGGCAAAGATACTGGAGTGGTTTGCCATTTCCTTCTCCAGTTTTTACTAGAGAAACCTCCTAATTTTTAGCCTGTGGCTAGAAAGGTAAAATGAAGTGAAAGTTTAGGCAAATATGTGTGATGGGGGTTTGGTACAGGCTCAGACCACATAACATGACATGACCCATGAGAAGACACTAGGGCCCTGCTTCTGGGAGCATAGAGGTTGGATTGGCACATGTGAATTCTTCATTGGCCTGTCCTGTGGCAGGAATCAGCCTTTTTTCATTGGCTTGATAGCTGGAACTGAAAGCAACTTTACAACTCCTGGATTGAGTGTGATGAAGGCTTTTTTTCTCTATCTTGGAAGTAAACATGCCTTTATAATATTAATTAAATGTTGTGGCTAAATGGAATTAACACGCTAGTTACAAGACCCCTAAAATGAGGGAAACATAATTGATGGAGGCTCAAGCTAATGGTAGAGAAGAAAAGCCCTCTATTCCCCTCAAGGAAAAGTAGAACTCTCAAGAAAGAGGATTAAAATATAACAGACAGCACTCAGAGAGGGAGGCCAGAGTCACACATATTACATATTTTTTCAAACAGCATTTTATTTTTTCCAATTACATGTAAAGACAATTTTTAAGATTCATTTTTAAATAAAATTTTGAGTTTAAAATTTTCTTCCTCCTTCCTTCCCCTCTCTTTTCCCTAAAACAGTAAATAATTTGACATAGGTTACGTATGTGCAAGCATGTAAAACATATTTCCATATTAGTCATGTTGTGAAAGAAGAAACAGAACAAAAGGAAAAAATAAAGTGAAAATAATATGCTTCAGTTTGCATTCAGATTCCATCAGTTCTTTCTCTGGATGTGAATAGCATTTTCCATCATGCATCTTTTGGAATTGTTTTAGGTCATTGCATTGCTGAGAAGAGCTAAGTCAGTAATAATTGATCATCTCACAATGTTGATGTTACTGTGTCCCATGTTCTTCTGGTTCTGCTCACTTCACTCAGCATCAGTTCATATAAGTCTTTGCAGGTTTTTCTGAAATCTGCCTCCTCATCATTTCTTATAGCACAGTAGTATTCCATCACAATCTCATACCACAACTTGTTCAGCCATTCCTCAATTGATGGGCATCACCTTGATTTCCAATTCTTTGACACCACAAAAAGGACTTCAATGAATATTTTTGTCTGTTATATATCTAAAGGTGGTTCAGTTCAGGTCAACACACACACACACACACACACACACACACACACACACACGCACGCATGCACAAAAAACCAAAACTTAGAGCTTGAAGTTAGCTTTCAACAACCAAACTCACTTCTTTGTACTTGGATGGCTTTAAAAGAGGATTTGAGAACTAAGAAATAATCAGATTCTGAAGGATGTTGAAAGGTACCTTATCCAGCCCCTTGTCCAATGAGTGCACCTCCTGTATAGAACCACTACCATGTGGTCATCTAGTCTTTGCCTGAATGCTTTCAGTGACAGCAATCTCTCTCTTTTGGGCAGCCTATTTCATATTGGATAGATCTAATTATTTTGAAGGGTTTTTTTTTTCCACCCTTATCCTGAGTTGAATTCTGCCTCCCTTAACTTCCAGAGATTAATTTTAGTTCTCCCCTTATGGAACCAAACTTAATAAGTTAAATACCTTTTCCACATGACAAACTTTCAAATATTTGAAGACTGGGATCATGTTCCCACCAAGTGTACTCTTCTCCCAGTTAAACTGCTCCAAATTTAGCAGGATTCTTATATGATAAAGATTCATATCTCTGTCAGCATCATGGTGACCATGTTGTGGGCATACTCCACATATCTCTTCTAAAATATGGTGCTCAGAACTGAACACAATTTTCCAGGTGTGGTTTGACCAGTGAAGAGTACAATGGGCCTATTCATTACCACCTTTATTCTGGACATTATTTCTGTGCAAAACACAACCTCTGTGTGCCTCATTTTACTGAAGAATAAGTTAATATTTGTTATTCCTTCCTCAATTCCTGTTGTGAGGAAAGAACTCATAAACTTCAAAGTGTAGTATAAATGAGAGCTTTCTTTGCCTCCACTCTTCTGACGTAGGGATGCACACAGGAGTATGCAGGTCAATATTCAAAAACTGCCCCTTCCCCAATAAAGTATGCATGACATACTTTTAAGTTTAATCTGCATTTTTAACATTATATCAATCTATTTCTGAAATCTAGATAACCAACAAAATAATAAACCAAGTCCTAATTCATAACACTTGCTGATCTTCGTATTGACCATTTAACAATCATCTCTCTCAAGCCAGCCCACCACTGAGTGTGTATGCCTTCTAACCCATGATCTCTGTTATGTTGTGATAGATAGCAGATTAGGGTAATTTAAAGAATCCTACAAAATTGTCCTAGCAGAAACACATGGGAATTTAAGATACAAATGGGGAAAAAATGATGTGTTTATCAAGCCCCTAGACATGTAGAGAATGTTCATTTGGGCAGAAGAAACACCACATAGGCATTTGGGGGAGATAATACTAGGCATTGGAGCTCACATCATTTAATCTAGTCTGTGACTAGAACCTGTATGAATATGAGAAGGTGATTGTGTTCCTTGTCTCTTATTAACTCCCTCAAGACTAGACAAAAGGCAGCCAGAACTGGTGCGCAGGCAGAAACTCCAGAGTCCTATCATTCAGTCCCTTACCTAGTATGGAATTTAAAATGTGGCATGAGGGAAACTGTATTTCCTGCCAAGACAAGTATGCACTAGAACAAAAGTTCTTAACTTTTTTTTTTTGGTGTGATGGAAACTTTTGGCAGCTTGGTGAAGCCTTTTCAGGATAATGTTTTTAAATATAAAACAAATAAAAAATATAAAACAAAACAAAATATAAGTTGTATTGAAACATAGTTATCCAAATATTAAAAAATAAACTTCATTGACCTCAAGTTAAGAATTCTTGATCTAGAATATTCCTTTTTGCCATTAGGATAGAGAAAGCCCCCCATCCCCATCCCCAGGCCATCCTCTCCTCTCCTTTGAAAAGGTTAGTGCTGCCGGAAAAGGAGCTATGCAAGGGGAATGCACCAGCCACCTTCTGGGAGTTGTTTCGAGCTGCAAGAGGAGCCACAATGGAGAGTGACCTTGGGTTCTGAGCAGAACAAAAAAGGAATAAGAATGAGGGATGAAGCTAATATGACCTATAGCCCTCCAAAAACGCAAGAAGAGCCATTAGCTGAGGAGGTGGGAGAGGTGATGCCTGCTGTGCTATTCCTAGTTCCTGATTATAAAGGACTGAAACTCAACATGAGGCATCTAGCAGTGGATGTTGCTTATGGGTGAGAGTTGTCTTCTTCCATGAGCTTTGCTATGCATTCCATTTAAAACTTTTTTTCTGACTTGTATGAATTGTATGCTTGCAAAATGAGTTGGTAAGGACACACTGGTTGCTGTCACAGTGGTGGTTTTCCAGACCTCCTGGGTAGGAGTTATAGCTAGAGTACCTCTGCTAAAGTACCTCCAAGTCTTTTACATCCAGCCTTTGGAATAAGGATTGCATAAGTATTACTAAAACTAATGAAAATAACATTACTATCATTATACTGTTACTTCATATTGAACTTTCTATTAATCCCCATAGATCTTTTTAACTCTTCCTAAACCAGCCCCCTTTCACACCATACTTGTGGAATTAAAAAAAAAATTTTTTAAACAAACAAAAAATTCAAGGTAGTGATTGTTTTGCTATGAAATGCCTTGTTTTTAATTCAGTGTTCTAGCATTTTTTGATCATCATCATTTTGACATCTCTCTAATTTGCTCTCCCTCACAGCAATGTGGCAAATGAAGATCTAAAAAGCATAACTTTTGTGTTTTAATTCAGTTCCGAAGAAAACCAATGAGTTGAAAAGTATAGAGCAAAGAATAGAATCCTGAGGAATTTCATGGCCATCTATCATAACTATCCATTCATCAACACTCTCTTAGTTAGGGTCACTCACCCAGCCATGAATCCACCTAAATCTCCTCTACTTTGTCTACAATGATGTGGTGAAAAAGCATTGTGTCCTGCTGAAATCCATATATATGATGGCGTTGCCCTGATCTACCAGTCTAGGAACCGTGTGACACACATGCACTCTTCAAGTTAAATAAGCTGTTTCACAAACTTCTTATTGAAGAAGATTACTTGAATTTTCGTGTTTGTGTAATGATTTTATTATGAAATGTTTTCCAAAATTCTGTATTCATTGTGCTAGTGAGCAGATATCCATTTTATTAGTTTTCAATAAAGTTGGATTTTTAGTAACAAGGATTCAGTGAAAGAAAATAATTGCAAGGGAGTATGACAGCTTGATGCTCTTTAAATAGACAGTTGCTTGAGCACAAAGAAAGCAATGTATAAGAGTAAAGGGAGGCTGGGAAAATATAAGATGCTATGATGGCTAAACTCCGAATTACACAGAGACACAAATGACCAATAAGAATGTCACGAAAAATGTACAAATCAGGTCAGGTCACTAGAGAGGAGTCCTAAGAATTAGGACAATTGTGGAGGGAGAAGATTGGCAAAGCTAAATCAAGAAATGATATACAGTTTGCAGAAGACATACCAGGCAATAGGAAAAATTTTCTCAATTATGTAAGGCCAAAGAAGAGGACCAAGGAAATGAGTCTGCCCTTAGCAGAGAGAACCACAGATTTCTCTGAAAAGGCAGAGAGTTTCACTACTTTAAACAAAACTAAATGAAAATCCCCTGGCTTTATGATCAAATTTACCTGTGATCAGATAACCAAATTTAATGCAACTTATGATAGGAGTGATCAGCCAAATCATAGGAGAGTAGAAAGTGACTGACTGAAGATTTGTTTAGTTTAGTTTTTTTTTTTTAAAGGGTTAAGTGTCATACCATTTAGGCTGGAATAGTTAAGAAACTGTCTATCATTTTGGAAGACATGATGCAGGTCACCCTAAAGGCTATATTTCATTTAAAAAAAGAACAGTATGATTCTTATAGACTGGGTACGTAGCATACCATATATTTTATGGAAAAATGAACGATCCCATCAATGAGTTGTTTCATCTATACAATGCCAAATAACTAGTTTTGACTTTTTTGTTCAGTGGTATATTGTTTTTGCCTTATAATAAAGATAAAGATGTCAGGTTACCTCTGATAGCAAATAAAGCCCTATATAGACTTAAAGCAGGTTTAACAATCATATTTTACATTTGTAGCACATTTTGCCACTTATGAGGCACAATTACATGCATTATCTCACTTGATCTTATGAATAACCATGCATACCATTATTTCCTTCATCTAGCTTCAAATGAAGTGATATTGTTCTTAGGACCTACTGTTCACACTGGGACCTTCCACACTATTGAATTCTTTTTATCAAACTGTTAAATTATGCTCAAGACTGGAGATTCATAATCTGAGGTCCCATGGAAAATTTTCAGTCTCTTGGAAAGCAAAACAATTAAATCTTTATTTTCATTAACTTCTAAATGATATTTAGCAACTCCTTCAATTATGATATTTTTAAACAAAAATATTCTGAGGTCTATGGTTCAGAATTAACCTAGGATATAACAGTGAGGAGCATATTCTATTATGAGATGAAGGACTAGGAACTACGGTTAGGCATATACTTGCAGTCTTCCTGGAGCATGTATAAAGGGCATAATGAGACTCTACCCAGAGTTGTTAAACCTCATGATCACCCACTTCTGATGATTCGTGTAGAGCAAAACAATTTTGCTGAAAGAAATCTAGAAATCATTATTATGGATTATTAAGCCTGGAGCAAAGAAATCAAAGGCATATTATTAATATTTTTACCACAACTGCCAAATTAAAATTGGCTTTTAGATATAGAGCAATTCAAATCCTGGGAGGTTTTGCTACCAGTACTTGTTTAGAAAAAGGGCAGAAATTGGGTCCAGGAGGAAGAGGAGGTAGACAATGATCTTGTCTCCTTCTCTTAGCTTTTATTCTGGCTCATTTGTTTGCATGGGAATCCACAGAACAGCTTGAGAACAAAGTCTCTGCTCCCTGAGCCTCCACAGAGATCCGGTGGGGTTTCTTTGGCAGAGAAACCTGGTCCCCACACTGGGATAAGTTTGAGGGGCATAGGATTTCCAAACAGGGTTAAATGGGAGTTAGAGGATATTTCTAGCTCTGAATCAGATAGCTGGGACAATCAAATCACAATTAAACCACAAACATCATCAGTTGAAGAATACACTGTCAGCCAGTTGGCTCAGGTAAATGGGGTGCCTCATGGTGCTGGCTATGACTAAACAACTATCAGTCTGCGCTTATCAGGCCAATATATTTTAATCTGACACGAGCTGAGTAGACTCTACTTAAGAAATGAATCTCAATAGCTGGTAATGGAGAGAAACTCAGTTACCATGTGTAACTGAAGAGGATATACTTGGACACAACAGAGCAAAACTTAGCAAAAGCTACATGCTACATAAGACTTGAAGGGAGAAAAAGGTGGCTTTGGGAAGTGAATAACATATTAAAACACAGAATGGGATCTTGATTTCTTAATCACAGTTTCAGACAGAAAAATGAAAGGCACTTGGCTAGTAATAGAAGTCCATTTAACAAGGGTCTGGAGGGATAAATTTTCCACTGAAATTACTGATCCATTTAAGAAGGATTTACAATAAATGTTTAGGGGGAAGAGTGAAAACTGCTCACATATATTTACCAAAACAAATGCCAACAGAAGATAAAGGTATAAGGGAGAAAGAAGTACACTAATGAAGAGGTTCAGTAGCCCGTAGCAACCAATATGCATGAAAGAGCAGAGAAAATCATAGAAATATAAAATTATAGACTTGAAATTCAGAAGGACCTCTAAGTAATGTAGGCCAAAACATCCCCAAATAATGAATCCCATCTATAGTCATAGTCAAAGCTTCAGTGTGACCGTAGAGTCTGAGAAATCAAAGTGGGCCAGGGTGGCTAGCAATCACTTGATTATGTGAGTTACTGTATTCTATGTCAAAGATGAACCTACCAGTAGCTAGGGCTATATATGGTTCATGTGTCCAAATATTTAAGGGTAAAAGGAAATAATTCATGGCTCCTTGATGACCTAAGCCCTGCCCACAAATAAACACTTAGGGAGAGTCGGATTAGAAGATCTCTAAGTTTCCTTCTAACTTTAAATCCTGTAATGATTTGATCATCTCTTTAGGGGCCTAACATTTTCCTTCAGATACACGACAAAGCACCTAGACCCATAGTGATCCATCCTTCTATAGCACAAACCTCAAAAAGGCCATGGTCTCCTACTGCATCCAGGACCATTTCTAGTCATCCCAATTTAAATCTTGTCACTGGACCCATCTGGTTTCAGAGGAGAAAGTGAAGCTGGTGACTTTGCACAGCCCTTCCTCACTTAAATCCAATTCACTTGCAAGTCTTGGCATCACCTTCCTGATGCCATGGTCCTTGTTGAGAATGAAGGACAAAACAACAACAACAACAACAAACCCAACCTCTTCTATGACACCCATCTCAGTTGGGGCCATGGGACCAGATCCTTTTCCTTCCTTCCTTCCTCCCTTCCCTTCTTTTTGTTTCTTCACCAGAATTTTGTATATCAATTAAATTATGGTTTCCATTTAAAAAAATACTACCATGAGGATATTCATGAACTAGATGAGAGAAGCATGGTAGAGAATATATGGGTGAAGATCAATAAAATGGTGAAATAAATGGATATTATGTTAGATGTATACTATAGATCATTCTGCCAGAAGATGAAATGGATAATGGATTCCCCAAATAGATGACAAGGAGTTAGGATGTTGTGGTGATATTATTTAATTTCTTTGATCAGCTAGTAATCTCTCCTTCTACTAAAAGCAAGAAAGTGAAAAAATCTTGACCTGCCTTAATGATTGATTGTATTCTTTAAAAGAAGAGGAAATGATTAAGGGAAATGCTATTCTTCACCTGTTACTGATCAATATTTAGATCCTAGTTGATGGAGCAGAAATGAGGGCAACCTTGAGAAGAAGTGACAAAGGCATCAACAACATTGATGATAGGGAGGGAGTATGAGGGACTAATCTGATGTAAACCCTAAATTTGAGGAGAATCAATCTCAAAGAGCCCTGAGAAAAAATAGTAAAATTCTTTGATCTAAAATTCTAGAGGAGAGAGAAGTCAGCCTGTTATTGATAGAATCCTTATTAGAATGAGGTTCTGCCTCCAAATGTATAAATGAGCCCACTAAGTTAGAAAAGGAGCAACTGTCCAAAGAGACTGATGTGGCTTCCCTGAGAAAATGAAGATTAACTGAAATTAAATAATAACAACACAGAAGATGAAAGCAAGGGCAAGAAATTGAGGTCAACTACAAAAGGGTGAAATTCTCATATAAGAATATTAGAAACATTACAGCCAAGAATGAATTAATAAATGCTTGATTTTAATGCTAAGATCAATGAAAAGGAAAATAAAAAGCTATGTTGAGGACAAGAAGACCAAAGACAGGATTAAGGAGTACTGTTCAGGATAGACAAGCAGATGATGGTGAAAAGGTAGAACTACTTAACTTTTAAGTGTGATCTGTTTTCTTTACAAATAAGAGTGGTCTTTGGATTGAAACATATAGAACAAAATTGGCTAATAGGGAATTGATACTCGATATAAGTGCCCTCTCACCACTTTCTCATTTCTCTTTTAGCAGTGAATTCAAGTCACTAGGTCTACATGGTCTACCTCACAAGCTAGAGAAAGAACTTGTGGATATGATTACTGAGCTAATTTTCATCAAGAATAATAGAGAATAGGAGAATAGAAAGGATTTAGAATTGGAGACAGGTAAATACCCCAATTTTCAATAAGGGGAAAAAGATAAATTAAAACTATGATAAACTACTAAGACCGATTTTAGTTTCTGTTAAAATTCTAGGACACATAAAAAAGCAAATGGGTTGTGATTATTTTGAATGGAAAATAGTAATGGCTTCCCTAAGAATAAGTCATGTTAGCCTAACTTCATTTAACTTCTCTGACAATGTTACTAGACTGGCAGATGGAAGATATTCAATCCATGTTTATCAGATGCCTGCATTTCTGCAAGGCAGGATCTCACAATACCCTTTCTAAACCATCTGGAGAGATCTTAGACAGATTTTGAACTAGTTGAAAGACATAACCCTCAGAATATGATGAAAGAATCCATGTTAACTTGAATGGTCTTCCTTGGCCTCTCTGTTCAAGAATTTTTTTTATAACTTTGTATATTAATGTATTTATTCATTTCTGTAATCCTTTTTATTTTTAATTAAATTAATTAATTTTTAGTTTTCAACATTCACTTCCATAAGATTTAGAGTTTTAAATTTTTTTCCACCTCTCTCCCCTTCACTTTATTCAAGATGGCATGCAATCTGATATAGGCTGTACATATACATTCTTATTAAACATATTTTCACATTAGTCATGTTGTAAAAAAGAATTAGAATGAATGGAAGGAACCACAAGAAAGAAGAAACAAAACATAAAAAAAAGAGAGAGAGCAAATAGTATGCTTTGATCTGCATTCAGACTCCATAGTTCTTTCTCTGGATGTGGATAGCATTTTCCATCATGAGTCTTCTGGACTCTTGCATTGCTGAGAAGAGGTAAATCTATCAAAGTTAGTCATTGCACAATGTGACTCTTATTGTGTGCAATGTTCTCCTGGTTCTGCTCACTTCACTCAGCATCAGTTCATATAAGTCTTTCCAGGTTTTGCTGAAGTGTGCCTGCTCAGCATTTCTTATAGCACAATAATATTCCATTACATTCATATACCACAACTTCTTCAGCCATTCCCTAATCGATGGGAATCCCCTCAATTTCCAATTCTTGGCTACCACAAAAAGAAGTTCTATAAATATATATTTTACATGTGGTGTTCAAGAATTTTATAAGTGATGCCTGTGAAGGCAAGGATGACATGATTACCAAATTTTCCTTCCTTCCTTCCTACCTTCCTTCTTTCCTTCCTGCCTTCCTTCCTTCCTTCCTTCCTTCCTTCCTTTCTTCCTTCCCTCCTTCCTTCCTATGAAACACTATGTTCCTTAACATTCACAGAGTTATTCAGACAAGGGAGCTGCAATTTTAAGCAGACCCACAACAGGTTCTAAGGCATGATACAATCACTTCCTTTCTGGACTAGACTGGATTTGGGTCTCCGCAATAAACCTGCAGGCTTGGCTCTACATGGAGTACCAGTAGACAGGAGCTGGTCCCAGGCCCTATCAGCCAGTTGGAAGCCGCTGGATGTTTAGAGCAACACTGTGGTAGGGTGGTCCCTGATGTAAGCCAGGGAATTGAATCTATGATAGAGGTGCAACTCCACCTATTTTCTGAGCTGGGGGTTTAAAATCATCAATTACACTCTCAAGTCAGGGTGGCAGCATTTTTGACTTATTCCAATCTGCACCTGAAAGCTAAATCGATAATCCCATTCTAGGAGAAGAGAGAAAATATGCCCACCCACTCTTGGCTCGTAGTCCTTTCTCTGGTCACTTGTATGTGGGCCGAATTCATGTTCTTGGGCTACTGTAGTTTCTCCTTAGACTTCATAATCACTGCTTAGTCTGGTGCTCTTGGATATCTGTTGGAGTAGTTGCAGGGAGAGTCGAGCACTACTGATTCCTCCTACTGTGCCATCTGTGCTGGTCTCTGTATATAATTTCGGACAGCATGGTATTCAGGTTTTTTTAAAAATTGTTTGTGTTCTGAGAAGTCTTTAATTTTTATATTTCTGCATATCCTGTTATCAAGGCCAGTCATCTTTATCTGTATAGAATTGATGTTTTCTTATTAAAAAAAAATGGACATGTTTTGCTTTTGCATTACAAACATTTCCAGATTAATTACATTCTGTGAAACCTCCCATGTAATAAAGTAAAATAATTAAGGAAAACTAATAACACTGACTATATCTGAAAGTGCATGTTTAGATTCCATATCTCCAGCTTCCCAACCTTTAATTTTTTTTTTCTTTTGGCTAGGCAATGGGGTTAAGTGACTTGCCCAGGGTCACACAGCTAGAAGTGTCATGTGTCTGAGGTCGGATTTGAACTCAGGTCCTTCCAACCTTTAATTTTAAAGGGTTTTTTTACTTCTGTTTTGCCAAATTTTCTTCCACTTCTCTATTTTTCATTTTCTGTTTTAGAGTCTGTTTCTTTGAGAATAATTGTTATTGTGTTTTCCAAGTTCTATACCTTCTTGTTTATCTTCCTATATTCTAATTTGAGAGCTCTAATTTCTAATTTAAGATTATCCTATTTTTTTCTCTTTTGAAATGTTCAATAGTTTCTTTTCAGTTGTTCCATAATGTCTAAGTAATTAACAGAATTTTCTTTTTGACTGGGGATTTTTGGTTCATTTTCTTCCACAGCATAATATTTATTGAATGTGTTATGTTCTTCATTGGAATTTTTCATTTTTTGCTCCTGTTTTCATGAGTACAATTTTTTGTTTGCTTGCTATGAGCATGGATTTCACTCTGACTTTCTTTCTAAGACATTCTGTCTTCAAGCAATTTTCTTAAATGTCTTGTAGCTTTTCCCTAGCTTTCCTTCTCACTCTTTGGATGTTATGCAGCCATGTTATGCAGTGGGCATCTTTACTCTTCTCACATTGTAGGGTCTAAGAGGCTGCTTCCCTGCACAAATTAAACCCCCTGGGGAGTAAACCATCCAGGTTTCTAAATCCCTTTCCTACAGACCTAGATGCTACTAGGACTTCCTCTTTAATCAGATCTGTATTGCTGCATCTCCCACTCCCTCAAACCCCATTTCCCCATTTGTTTTCCCTTTTATTCAAGTGAAAGGGAAAAACCAGTACCTTTTGTTTCTGATGGTATGTTAGGCCTGGGTGTTAAATTTAATAACTGCTATGACATAGCTAGGAAGTAACCAGGAAGGCTTCCCCCAAAGCCAGACTCTGAAGCCCAAACCTGGGAGATTTCCTGTGCCTGCTGTACCCAGCATGTGCTATTAACAGGGAACTCTAAGTATTTCTACAGTATTGTTGTCTTATCTTATAGATTGAATTTTAATTACTTTAGGTTTAGATTATCTTTCTTTTGAGGCTTGAGCAATGCATGGAAAATAGCTATGTTATCTTTTTCTCTGTAATCCCTATTTACTGTTATCATACCCAATTTGGTAAGCTGATTTTTTAGATAATTGTAGATTTTAAAAAGTAGCTGGGCACTGCTAGGAATAGGCACAATGAAAGCATCAAGAAAGATAGTTGACAGCCCAATAGCAAGGAAGGGGGTAGAAAATCTAATATAAAAAAGGTTCAAGACCTCCCCAAACTTCAATAGTCTGGAAGTTCTTTTAATAGGTGAAGACATGTAACCCAATATATTTCAATAACCACTAAGAACAATTCAACAAGGATCAGTATCTGATGATCCTAAGGATAAACCTGAGTGCTTAATAAAGTGTTAAGTTATTGGTCATTTTTCTCTATTCCAATAATTTGTAAAAGTAA
Organism: Phascolarctos cinereus; assembly: GCF_003287225.1. Lineage (NCBI taxonomy): Eukaryota > Metazoa > Chordata > Mammalia > Diprotodontia > Phascolarctidae > Phascolarctos > Phascolarctos cinereus. The sequence continues at coordinate 121,268,149 of NW_027555736.1, forward strand.
GTGATTTATTTTAGAAAGATTTCTGTTGCAGGTGTTTGAAATGAAAAAAATCACTAAAGTTTGGCACAATTTTTAAAAATATATTTGTACAAAAATACTTTACAATGGTTAAGGGTAAATAATACACTCAGAATCATCATCATTATTGTTAATAAATTCACTATTCCTCTACTTTATATTGTTTAACAGAATAAATATCAATAAGATCAAGCATATTACATTTAGTCATTTGAAACAACAAAACTACATATATACACACACACACACACAAAAACCCTACACAAATATTAGTTGGGGGTAAGAGTAGTTAAGCAAAAGTACTACTGTTTAGACAATGATGAAGGTAACTAATTTTTGTCTATGTCCATAAACAACAATAACCATCATGATGCCATTAACACTGGAAAGCAAAGCAGATGAGAATTCCCTTTGCCTAGATTATGCCTCACATGGGACTGAAGCTCTAATAAAGGTAGCTCCCATTTTTCTAGTGTTTTAAGGTTTTCTAAACATTTTCCTCACAACAATCCCGTGGGTTACTTAATGAAAGTGTCAGTATGCCAATTTTGCAGATGAAAAAACTATGTTCAGAAAGGAGAAGTTCCTTTCCCAGGATCATCTTGCTAGAGTTTGAACCTAGGTCTCTTCCAGGACAAAAGTTCTTTTTACTCTATCATGGTATATAATTTTGTCAGCAATCTATTAAGAGTCATCAGAATCTAATGGGTACAATGCTAGGCTTGGAGTCAAGAGAAATGGGTTTGAACTAGGCCTCAAATATTTACTGACTCTATGTTTAGAAATGAGTCACATACCTCAGTAAGCCTTGTTTTCATCATCTGTAACTCCGATGCTAAATAACTCCTAGTCTTTCATCTCTAAGTCCATTTGGCAGTAAGTTGGAAAAGAGGAAATCCCACCTTCACCACTATGCCTATTGCAGATTTGTTACCTCACCTGGCCCTCTTATCACAAAGCACTTTTTTTTCCCCTCTATATTTGATTCTCTATGCCACTTCTAACAATGGCTTTTAGAAACTTTCTCTTTTCTCCTCAAGCCTCCCACAACCTCTCCACTCCCATGTCTTCAGCTGAAGACCTGGCCTCATTCTTTGGTGAGAAAATAGTAGCCTTTCCCTGTGAACTTCTGTATTTTCCCTTCTCCCTATCTCATACCTCATCCTCTCCTCCTTTACGCCAATCTGTGATGAAGATGTGGCCCTTTTCTTTCTGCAGACCAAGCCCTGCATATGTAATCTTGATCTTCTCCAGAATTTTGCCCCCACAATCATTCACTTGTTCTTTTTGATCTTCAGTCTTTATCTCTAGGCTTCTTCTCTGCTACCTACAAATATGCTCAATTCTCTCCCATCCTTAAAACACTGACACTAATGTCCCCATAAACTATATTCTTGTATGTTTTCTTTCTTTGTCAGTCAAATCTCTGGGGTATGGGGGGGGTAGGGATTGTGTATACTCGTTGCCTTCATGTCCTTTCCTCTCAATTCTCAACTCTTTGCAATCTGGATTCTCCCTTTATAACTCAACTGAAACTGTTCTTTCCAGTTACCAATTATGTTAAGTGTCAAATCTGATGAACAGTTATCCTTCTTGACTTCTTTGAAGCATTTTACGAGAGTGATCAAATTCTCTTCTTTGGGACATTTACCTTGCTGAGCTTTAGTGACATTATTCTCTTTCTGTTTCTTTTCCTGCCTAACCACACCTTTATAACCTCCATTGATGGTTTATCATTCATATCATACACCCTATCTCTGAGTGTACCCCTTGGTTCTCTCCTTGGTTTTCTTCTCTTTTCTCTGTAAACTTTTATACTTTTTAAAGACTTCATCAGCATCCATAGGTTTAATTATCATCTCTATGTAGGTAATTCCCAGAGCTATATATGCGACCCTGGACTCTCTCCTGAATTTCAGCCCTGCATCAACAACTGCCTATTAAACATTTCCAAATGGTTGTCCCAGAGACATCTAAAACTCAAAATGTCCAAAACAGAATTCAACATCTTTCCCCACAAAATAACCTCTTTTCTGAATTCCTGTATTTCCATCAAAGACAAAATCATCCTTCCAGTCAATAAGTTTTCAAACTTCATTGTCATTCAATAGTTCTCATTCTAAGTTGCCTCGCATATTCATTCAGTAGCCAAATCTTACTAGTTCTGCCTGCACAACATTTTTCATCTTCTCTCCACTTACTCAGCCATTACAATAGCTCAGGACATCAGCATTTCTCTTCTGGACTATTTCAACAGCTTTTTATTTGATCTCTCTACTTCAAGTCTCTTCCTACTCTAGTTCATCCTCCAAAGAGTGGTCAAAATCATTTTCTAATACAGCAGGATGAGTACTTGGTGTAGTGCTTTCCTCTTTCTTCTTTTCCCTCTCCTCTGCCTATGCCATGAACATAGTATGTAATAGGTATTCAATAAATGTTTGTTAAAAAAATAAATGTTTGTTGAATGAAATTGAATTGTTAATGGGCAGTTTTTCAAAATAGACTTTTAATATATGTATTCTGACAAGGACTATGGATTGTTAATCAGTTGGTCTCTGAATTTAGCATTTAGGAAGAGAGCATATGGAATTATGTTTAGAAAATTGCATGGTGATCTCAATGATCCTAAGCTAATCATCACCATAGAGTTCTATCTCTCCTATAATAGTATTCTCTTGGTGATGCTTCATATCTTTGAACCATGGTGAAAATCTAGTAATTAAAATTATAAGTAGCCCAAAGGGTAATGGAAAGATGTATTACATTACAAATCACATTACAAGTGATGAATTTGCATAGAAGAAAACATTAAAAAAAATTAAAACATTAATGAGGATATATATGACTGGGAGAGGAAGTGGGTGAATCAGAATGAGAGATGACAGATGGACAACTTGACTGCATGCTGGAATTGATGTGATTTCAAAAGAATGGGATGAAGCCCCTCCAAAGAGCTAGGTAGATCCTTTACAGAATATCAGCCAAGAGGGACAGTAATAAATTAGGATAAGAAGACACAAAGGAATTGTAATCTTCATCTGTGGAGGGAATATCCACACCAAGACAATAATTAATCTTTCAAAATATCAAAGCAAAGTATGTTGCGATAACTGACAAAGCTGCTGGAATTTGACACACAATGTCCTGGAAGCAATCTTTTTCTTTTAGTAGGCAACAATTGGGTCCTTATTAAAGATCTGTGTCTATCTTTGACCAATGTATTCTAAAATGTATCATGGAGAAGCTGTCTTCCTTAATCTTACTACCTTGTCTTTGAGACTACATTCAATTTATCATATATCCATATATATGTGTGTGTGCGTGTATATATATATATATATATATATACATATATATATATATATATATGTATATATATATATATATATATATATATATATATATATATATATGTATGTATATATGCCCACATATGTGTATGTGTATTGGTATCTATATATTCTGTTTGTACATAGATGTTTGCATGTTGTCTCCCCCATTAGATTATGAACTCCTTGAGGGTAGGGATTGTCATTATTATTATGTTCATTATCATTTGCCTTTTTAATTTGTATCCCTAGTACTTTACACAATACCAGGCATATAGTAGGCACTTGAAAGGTAGCTGACTGATTGACTGAGAGACAGAAAACAATGATTGACAATAAGGCCTAATATTCTTTTAAATAAACTGTTAGAATATGAAGGGAATTAATGAAAAAACAATGCAAAGGAAGGTGGCCTAGCCATACCAGATCTAAAACTATATTATAAAGTGGCAATCATCAAAACTATTTGGTACAGACTAAGAAATAGAGTGGGGAATCAGTGGAATAAGTTAGGTGCACAAGATACAGTAGTAAATTACTATACTGTTTGACAAACTCAAAGACTCCAGCTTCTGGGATAAGAGATCACATTTGACAAGAACTGCTGGGAAAATTGGAAAATAGTATGGCAGAAACTAGGCATAGACCAATATCTCACACCGTATACCAAGGTATGGTCAAAATGAGTACATGATTTAGACACAAAAGGTAATACCATAAGTAAATTAGGAGAGCAAAGAATAGCTAATCTATCATATCTATGGAAAAGGGAAGAATTTATGACCAAACAAGAGATAGAGAACATTATGAAATGCAAAATGGATAATTTTGATTACATCAAATTAAAATGTTTTTCACAAATAAAACCACTGCAACCAATATTAGAAAGAAAGCAGAAAGCTGGGAAACAATTTTTAAAGCAAGTGTTTCTGATAAAGACCTCATTTCTTAAATATATAGAGAAGTAAATCAAATATATAAGAATACAAGTCATTCCCCAATTGATAAATGGTCAAAGGATATGAGCAGGCAGTTTTCAGATAAATAAAAGCATCTATAGTAAAAAAAAAATGCTCTAAATCACTATTGATTAGAGAAATGCAAATTAAAATAACTCTGAGGTACCACCTCACAACTATTAGATTTGCTAATATGACAGAAAAGGAAAATGATAAATATTGGAGAAGTGGGAAAATTAGATTGTGGATGGAGTTGTGAACTGATCCAATAGTTCTGGAGAGAAATTTGGAACTATGCCCAAAGGGCTATAAAATTATGCATACCTTTTGATCCAGCCAATACCACTACTAGGTCTGTGTCCCAAAAAGATCATAAAAAAGTGAAAAGGACCTACATATACAAAAATATTTATAACAGCTCTTTTTGTGGTGGCAAAGAATTGGAAATTGAGGGAATGACCATCAGTTGGGGAAGGGCTGAACAACTTATGGTATATGAATGTAATGCAATGCTATTGTGCTGTAAGAAATGATGAGCAGGCAGACTTCAGAAAAACCTGGAAAGATTACCTGAATTGATGCTGAGTGAAGTGAGCAGAACCAGGAGAACATTGTACACAGTAACAGCAACATTGGGCAGTGATTAACTATGATAGACCTAGCTCTTCTCAGCAACACAATGATCCAAGGCAGTTCCAAAAGACTCATGATGAAAATGCTTTCCACAACCAGAGAAAGAACTGTGGAGTCTGAATGCAGATTGAAGCATAATATTTTCTTTTTTTGTTTGTTTGTTTTTTCTTTCTCATTGTTTTTCCCTTTTGTTCTGATTCTTCTTTCACAACATGACTAATGTGGAAATATGTTTAACGTGATTGTACCTGTATAACCTGTATCAGATTGTTTGCTCTATTGTGGAGGGGGAGAGAAAGAAGGGAAAGAGAAAAATTTGGAAATCAAAATCTACAAAAATGAATGTTGATAACTATTTTACATGTAATTGGAAAAAAATACTATTAAGTGAAAAAAAGAAAGTACTAAAGGAGTTGAGAGAGTTCAGTTTGAAGAACAGTTATTTTTAATAAAGGGTAATTTAATAATAGCTGCTTTAAAAATAATTCTCCTTCAAAAAGTTGGAAACAATAAATGTGTCTGGCAATTGGGAAATGAAACAGTTTAACAAATTGCATGTGAATGTAAAGGAATACTTACTGCATTCTGAAGAATGGACAATATAAAAAAATACAGAGAAACATGGGAAGACTGATTTGAAATAATTCAGAGTGAAGAAAACAGAGCCAAAAGAACATTATACAGTAACTACCCCAACATAAATAAAGTCAGAGTGGAGGGGGGAGATAAACTGATCAAATAAAGTGGCCACTGTTAGTGTTGGCAATGTTAAAGAACAGATCCCTCCTTTCTCCTAACAATACATTCAGGTTTTTTGTTTTTGTTTTTGTTTTGAGAAAAGGTTACTCTATAAGGGGTTTGTTTAGTTCAGGGCTTCTTAAACTTTTTCCACTGGTGGACTGAGGGCATGCACAAAGTGTAAAGTATGCATGTTTTATGTTCAGAGGCAAGGCTTCAGTGAAGTTGCAGGATGCAACACCAGCAAGTACTGCCAGAAACACCTTGGATTCATTACACTTTTGATTTTGAATTAATTTTTGATTGTTGCATATTCAGAAACCTTTTACTGTTGCCAAATTTTTCAAAATCCCACGTGGGGTTGTGACCCACAGTTTAAGAAGCACTGATTAGTTGATAAGGATCTGATGTCAAAATAAAATGCATCAAATTTTACAAATAAATCTCCATTTCCCCCAAAGGAAAAAGAAATAGGAAAAAATGACCATTGAATTATTAGCAAAAGAGAGTTCAGCTAGACATAGGGAAGGTGACTTAGCAGTGGAACAGAATTTGTGGTTCTTATGGATTCTCCATTCCTGGAAGTCTTTAAAATTAGACTGGCTAACCTATATGCATCTGTCTAAGATGTCATACAGCTCCTTCTAGTCTTATGTTGTCGTGATGCCATTTTCTAAACTCTTTGACCAGTCTCTCAATCTAGCTAGGTATAATCCTTTTCTTTTATTTGTTACATGTTACACCAGATATTTTCGTTGGGGCAAACCTCTGAGGCCAAACTTGAGGACATTTATTTTCCGTGCTCTTTGAAAAAGATGCATCTATGATCTGGCCTCAGAGAGACAATTGGTCTTTTGGAAACCAAAATATGGGCTTCAAGATGAGTTTTCTTCGAAAGCCAAAATTGCCTCACAGAGGAATTCCCTCTTGTTCTCTTATAAGCTGACTTTATACTAGGAGGCAACATGGTAGTAAGGAAAGTACATGGTGCCTGGAGTCAGAAGCCAAAGGTTCAGATCCTGCAGTTGTTGATCAGATTCTATCAGTATGATCTTCAGATAAGTCACTTAGCTTCCCTGGGTCCCACTTTCCTGATTTGCTAAATCAGATTAGATGGACCATATTCTTTCTAGACTTATGATAAAATTTCATTTTTTGATTCCCAAGTCAGGTGTATGTGACTCTAATCTCTTCAAAACCCATGTGATGTTTTTTTTTTATTATTATTATCAAATATTATTGCCTACCATGTTAAATATTTTGAATTTCATATAGGGTTCTAACTGACTGTTTCTGAGCCAGCAGTATAGGCTGGGAAGTGACTGAAAATAGCATTTCCTCCTCAAAAGTCCCCTCAGGATAGGCTAGTATATAGTTATGTTCTTTCTTATGAAAACCCAAGCTTATAAAACAGATAACCTTAGTATAAGTCAATGTATTGCTAGATCTTCACTTTTCAAAATGTTTTGAGTTTAGGATTCTCATAAAAATGAGCTTTCTTAAATCATTTAAAATATGATTTGAACTTTGATTCTCATGTTACAGTTCTAGAACACATCTGTTGCATGAAGCAAAGTACACCTGGAATACATAGTGGGGGATAACAGCCAAAATTAGTGTGAGGAGTCAATGAAATTTTGATTTGGCCAGAATGCTGTGCAAAAGTCTGAGAGTTTTGTTTCTGGCTGACATTCATAAGAAAGAAAGGAGGGAATGTGGATCAGGAGGGTGGAGGGTTGTGGCCTTACCTTGACTTCTTCCTTTAGCCTTTTGCTCTTACTCAACTTCATTTGAATGTGAATTAAAGAGGATCTTAGAAGTCTCGTGGCCTTCATTTGTCCCAGACTCATATATTTCTTATTTTATCTTATTTTTTTGAAGAGGAAGAAGGAGAGTAGCCTCCAAAATGTGTCTGGAGACTCAGAGACAGAACTACATGTGAAAGGAATTTCCCAACACTAAGTCAGAAAGTTGTCTAGGACCATGGACTTGAAATTAGCAGAAAACAGTCAGAAAAAAAAAAGATTAAAGTTGACCTTTGCTCTGAGAGATTCTGTGAACTTCAGTTCACTGCCTGAGCAGCTGGGTATGGTCTTTCATTATTAGCTTTGCAATTAAAAAGAAGTAGCTCTCTGTCAGAAATGCGTTCTAGCTAAAGATTAGGCCCCTACAAACTGTAGTAGAGAAAGTACAAACTGTCCTAGAAGAGGATATACAGCTAAAGCCCAGCAGATAGTAACAGAGAGCAGCTTGGTGGACAAAAGGATAGTAGAGCTACCTAGCAGAGACAGCACAACAGAGAGTACAGATCAATATTCTGTGTATTACAGAAGAAATATGATGCCCAACAGAAAGCACAGATGGGTATGCGGTCACTCTAGAACACTGGAGGTATGATTTGCCTCTGTTCACAAATATTTCCTAGCCAAATTGATCCGTGAACTATGCTTCTTCAAACTTGTTCTTTACATTAATGCTTTCAATTCATGTTCCCTGGTTCTATATGTTCCATCATGTATGAGAGTCTCCTCTTTGCTAATGTTGCTTTATTTCCTGTGTTCTGTTTGACTAAATGTGTGTTTTCAATTAACATGTCCTCTTGTAGGAGGGCCAAAGGAAACATATTCATGGGGGCTCGTGAGCTATGCTTTACAGAAGATGCTAACCCACAGTCCACCTTGGATCTAATGTGGCATCTCCAGGAGCCACATGAGGGACATCTGTTACAGTAAGGGGGGGAGAACTAAAGCAAACTATGCTCTTGACAAGGTGACGTATCAACTGCCTTTGCTATCTACAGTATTAAAATTTACTTATAAGGAATTTCGTTTCATACCTCCTTTGCAGCTCTGAAATTTGATAAAGTGGAAAGATAAAAAGAATTGAAAAAATAACAAAAAGAATTCAATCTAGTTAAGAGGAATCTTCTACAAAAGATTTATATGCTATTGTTATGTATTTTATATGCACTGAGCACAACATGTGTAGTTAGACCTCATTATTCATAGCACCCCAATTTGTTTTCTGGGCCAGGTGGGAAGATTCTTCCTTTATGGACTCTAAGTAAAGATCCATTCCCTGGTACTAGATTTCCCATGCCTAAAATAACAATGTTATTCCCACAATGCTGTTTGTTTGTAAGTTATGGTATGCTACAGTCTCTGAAGAATTAAAGTTGATAGTCACATGAAGGACAATAGAAAAGCATATGCTAGATGTGAATAGGCTACAACACATTCCTAATGAATCATTGTGCAAGAAGAGCAGGGTGACAAGAAATGGCATAATTGTACCTGTCACCTTAAGATGGTTGCGTTGCTGGAAAAGAAAGTCAGATAGTCAGGTAGTGAGAGTAAGGCCTGACTGAAGGAGAGGTAATGTACTCCGCTGATATCCATGAAATGTCACGAAATCTAGGGAAAGGCCCTGTGGAAGATTTGTGGGAAGATAAGAATAACAGTTGGAAAAAAGAAAAGGGCTTGGACAAGCTGTGGTTAGTATCTTTGAAGGGAGTATATGCCTTAATGAAATTATTGCTCCATTGAAACACCCAAATATGAGTACTGGCCTTCAAGAACATATTGGTTACCAATAACTAGGATTATGAGCTTTGATTACTTAGAATGTTAAATTCTAGAGGGCACAGACTAAAATGATATGTGTCCTATGGTGTGTACAATATGGGTGCTCAATCCATGTTTAAACTCCTTGAATTAAGACAGCTATGATTTTTCTGGGGAGAGAATCAAATAATTTTAAATTTAATTTTTCCATCAGGGCTTAAACCCAGCTGTTCCTTGTTTCTCAGAAGTAAAAATAGCTGAGTTGCATCAAATTATACGGGTCAGGATCCAATCATTTCATGAGGAACCTGAGATTTTTTTGACTTTGAGTTCCTGATGGAAAAGCAAAAACAAACAAAGCAAAATATAAGAACATGTCAATTACATGGAGTAAATCATACTTTTTCTGTGTGTGTGCAGAGGGTAACATAGCCACAATTTCTGTATTCCTTGTATATTTCCAGTTGGTTCCTCAGTAGACTAATACCTCCCTGGATCTTTTGTTTATAGACTCTGGCTCTTCAAGTTCCTTGTCTTTCCCTTTGAGCACTTGCCAAGGGCTCTCTAGGCCCCAAACAGTGAGAAACTTCTCTCTGAGTACCCCTAGAGGTAACTTCCAAAGAAATTCATTGAATTTTGAAAGCCAGATGCCTCCATTTCTTCCCCTTTCTGAAGACCCTGTTAGGAGGTTCATCATCACAAGTGTCTCTTATCAAATGCCTCCGTAAGAGCCTCCTGAGTACTGTGTAGTGGGCATAGGCAAGGTTTGCCAGGAAGAGATTTCATTGAACAAGCTTAGAGCAATTCAGCCTCCAATGAAAACTGATACCCTCCTTGAGTATGAAGTGAAGGGATTTTGATTGTAGCTTCCTTCCTCGTCACAGCCCATTACTTGGTTTTAGCTCTTTATGCATAGAAGAACCCTCATCAATGGAGCAGCTCCATCAGGCCGTCCTCTCTTCCCTATTCTCTGATCACAGAATAATCCAGAAAGGCCTTTAGCTATAGTTATCCTTCTTTTCAGATGTGATTTTTGGTTTGGGAGAAAAGAATAAGTACCTGCCTCATTTGAATACCTACCTGGGGAAAGGCAGGAGTAGAAGGCATGAAATTACAATGGCAAGAGAAAGGAGTTGTGAGTCAGGGGACCTGGGTTCTAGTCCCAGTGCTGCTACTAGTTAGCTGTGGGACCTTGGGCAAATTACTTCACCTCTCTGGTGACTCTCACATTCCCTGTCTGTTCATTAATATTGAAGCTGAACTAGATAATTTCTAAGGTCCCTTTTGTGTCTAAAATTTTGTGCATTTATGGAAATGGACATCTGCCAAAGTCCTCTTGTAATGCTTCATTGCAGTAATGAGGTAGCCCCGAGTTCTCCAAGTTGATGACAGCTAAGAGATGGTCCTATCAAGTCCTCATACCTGGAAAGACTTTGCCTATTGGCCTAATGTCTTGTAGGAGAAAAAGTCTCACTAAGTATGTAGAAGCTCTTGGCTAGATTGGTTAAATTAATTGGTCATTCATCTTTGAGACACAGAAACTTTTGAAGACCTTTTCCTAAATTGTAGGGGGATTGTGAGCTGCATTGGCAGAAACATTATTTACACTGATGTAATTACCGTACATAAGGACAGGAGGTGCCAAACTGGATCTAAGAACATGGAATCTACAGACCCACAATTTTAGATAGACAATAAGATGAAATGGAAAAAGAAATCTTGTTTTGGAGTTGGTTGGACTGCATTTAAATTCTTGCTCTGAGGAGCATGACTTTTGATTTCTCTGATGCACAGTTTTTTCTTCTGTAAAATGGATATGCATTACCTACCTCACAGGGATTCTATGGGCAGATCCTTTGGTTAACATTTAAGGGCTATGGGAAAGAGACCTTCATCCCTCTTTAGTACCTTGCACTAAGTAGGCACTTAGTAAATGTTAAATGAATTAATGAATTAATATTCAGGGTAGGCTGATGTGAAAATATCCTAGCAAAACTTGGCCCTTTTATATGGGAAAACAAGGAGCTGGTGGTTTCTCCCATCTTTGGCTTAGAAACATCAGACTGAACTACAGAAAGAATCCAACACTGTCAGCTCCCCTAGAGCTTTGCTAAAACCGCTGTTGTTACAGTAATGATTATTATTTCATTCACATACCTCAGATCTGATTTCCATTTTTCCTTTGCGCCCTGCATATCTCTGCAGCTAAGTAGAGCTCCCAATAGATACAGTGAAAAGGTTAGGGACTGTGAGTTTGGTTTGGTGGGGAGAATGCTTGGAGGGTGGGGGTAGAGGAGTGGTTCATCACCTCTCCTTTTCCCTCCCCCGACACATAAGTGCAGCATACATGCTTGCTTTCTCCAAATGGATCTTTCTGAGTTGTCTCATGCCATTTTTGAAAAAGTAAACATGTTCTCTAATCCTACTTATTCCTTGTTTCTTCTAAGATATCAGCAAAATGTAGAAATATTCCTCCCCTTCTCACTGCAAATTTTAACTCTCTATTTCAATGATGGTTGTTCTGACTTTGTTTCAATGAATTCCTGCTATGCCCTTACAGGAGAATACCCTCATGATACTCTTCTATCAGAAAATATGAGAAGTAAGAGAACTGGAGCATGATGGGAACATGGTATGGTAGGTTTCTGAATTCTGAGCCAGAAGACCTGAGTTTGAATTCTGACTCAGCTAAATGCTATCCATGTGACCTTGGACAACTCCTTCAACCTTTCTAGGCTCCAATTCCTGAAAAATATATTCATTGGACTAGATGAACTAGACTTTTGGATCTAAATCTATGATCTATCAGTCAGCCAAGTGTATCTAAAATGTCAGGGAATCATAGGCAGCTGGAGCATGGACAACAATTTCTACCCTTATCAAGTCATAGCTTTGGAACTGAAAGGGGCCTTACAGGTCATCCTTATCTACTTCTTCATTTTACAAATGAGGAAACTGAAGCCAAGAGTACTGGTCCAAGGCCACTCAGCTAGTGTATGGCAGAGGAAGAATTTGAAGCTAGTTTCTCTAACACCAAAGATAATGTAGTTTCTACTGTACCACATGACTTCTCCATCCTATAACTTAACATTGTCCATTTTCTCTTTGGTTAAGAAATTGTGTTCTTGGACCTACGCAACATACTGAAAATCCTTCCCTAAGTCCTTTAACTCCTATTTTGGCTTCCTACTATTCTGCATTTCTACCTGACACAATTTCACCTGAAGGAGTTGTGAAGGTACACTTTAATGAATCAACTCTTATGGATCATTCACGCTAGATCACCAGTAATATTTTAACCAGGTTCCTCCCTTATGATTTAATTTTCATGCAGGTTTTCTCCCAAGGGCTAGACACACCCCTGGGTGAATATACAACATCACTTTTCCCATATGTGGGGAATGGAGTGGCCTCAGGGCCCCTGATGCACCCTCCCCTTTTCTTGGCCAGAATGGGTCCGGCTGCCTGGAGTCCCAGTCAGTGTTTTTGCAGCTGCAGGATGGGAGGGCTATTCCCCACGCTATTTGCGTGCAGTTGGCCAATGACCGGGGCAGCTGTGCACACTCAGGAATGGCCCATTCTCCGCTGAGAGGTGCTGGGCCGGAAGAGAAGGAGGAAGTGCTCCTCTACATCCATGGAGTCCAACCGCCCTGTTTTGCTGCCACGGCATCAGACTTCATCTTTAACTCCTGACCCGCTTCGTTAACATTGCTATTAAGTGGTTCCCGTATGGCTTCCCTAGTCTTCTATTATCTCTCCAGGCAGCAGCGACAGCCTTATTAACTGCAAATGGCTTCTCGTGGCAGTGTTCCATTTCTAATATTAATAATCAGTGTTTAATAAAAGCAAAGAAGGGGGGGAGACATGCCAGAAAACAGACCAGTTTGCCCCAGTGCCATTTATCACCCCAGTGGGAGGCCACAAAGATTGCTGATGCCTACAGCTGAATGGGAATCCCAGAGCTAAGGACACACAATTTGCATGTACATGCATATGCCCAGGGACACACACACATACAAAATCATCCCTATCCACCTGGAACAATGCCCCATTTATCTCTTGGCCAGGTTTCAGGTGTAGGACCTCTTAGTCCCTGGAGATAGTCATCCTTAGCCACAGCTTCCAGCACAACTAATACCATTAGCCTGCCTCATTCAAATGGGAGAAGTCAAGGGCCACTGTGTTTATTTTTCTCTTCTTCCCTTCCCCTTCCCATCAAGCCTGTCATCTGTGAGACAAATGGCTAGCTCCTGCCAAGGCCGAGGAGAGTGGAGTTAAAAATGTAGTTAATTAAATTTACTAAAAAAGATCAACCATCAAGATTAGGAGATGGATTTATTGCCACTAAAAATAAACAGGGCAGGAGGAGGACAGGATAGAAAGAGAGAAGAAGGAAGGGGGGCAGGGCAAAAAGGATTAGATCTTTGGAAAGGGGGAAGACGGGTCTGAGATTTAGTGATTTTTTATGTGTTGAAACATCTTAAAGAGGAGCTGACACCTCCAGGGGAACTGCAGAAATTATTATAAAAAAAACGTTCTGCTTCTAGGGTTAAAGAAGCCTTTTGGCTGTGTTTCCCTCTTTTTGGGAGTGAGACAAAATAAAATAGGCTCTTTGTCTTTAATGAATTCATTGGTTCCCTAAAAGTCCCTCTTTATCCTGCCCCCTAGAATTTCTCCCAAATGTCCTTCCTCTCCCTGAGAATAAAACGTTAAGGATTTGAGAAGTTCTTCAAGGTATGTGTGCTTACCCCCAAATTTGCCCCACCCAAGTAGGCCATTGTTCTTCCTCCCTTCTTCATAATTTGAAAGCTCCAAGATTTAGAGTTACACAAATTAATAATAACTAACACTGCCTTGGTGGTTTAAAATTCACAAAATGTTTTCTCTTAATATCCTTTTTGGAGTAGGTGTTATAAATATGATTGACTTTCCCTATATTTCACAGAGAAAATGGTAAAAAGTAACTTCCCCACCATTGCCTCATCACAGATAAGTTTCAGAGCCAAAACTTGAACCCCAGTCTCCTGACTCCAGCTGCGATGCTCTTGGCCAGTGAAGACACCAAGATGTCCTTTGTACAATAGGAATATGGAAAGTCCGTTGTTCAATTCAGCAAACATTTAGTAAGCACTAACAAACATTGTGCAAAGGCACTATGATGGAACTAATTGTTTCTTCCACTAGCTATTCACAGTATATTGATCTAATTTTCAAAACCAAGTGTATACATCACTGCCAATTTCTGCAACTTGGGGTTTTGCTGCTAAGAATATAAGTCCTTCCTGCCTCATTTTCCTCAATCAGGAGGAGACATTTTCTCACTTTACTCTTTTAAAAAGTTTATTCATAGAACTGCAATATCTCAGAGTTGAAAGGGAACCCTGAGGTCAGACAGTCCAACTTGCCCCGTAATAGAAATTCCTTCTGCGGTATCCTCAATCATAGGGGTATCCAGTCACTTTTTGAAAACCTCCAGTGATAAAGAACCCATACTCTCCCAGATGCACCCTCTCTATTCTATCCTCCTGGGAACTCTGATTGCTAGTCAATTTCCTTCCCATATCGAACTAAAGTCGATTTCCCTGAAACGCCATCTAGTTCTTGTAGTTCTGTGTTCCAGGGCCAAGCAAAACAAGCTAATCCCTATGCCATATGGTTTCCTACTATCCAATGGGTTCAACAACAAAATAACAGATTTTTATATTCATCAACCTATAATGATGTCTTTTATCCTAAGGGGGTAGTTGACAATAACAGTTGGCATTTAGATGGTGATATAAGATTATAAAACCTTTTCTGTATGTTCTCCCATTTTAGCCTCATCACCCTACGAGAGACATGATATGATATAGTAGATACAGAGATAGCCTTAGTTAGGAAAACCTGATTTTCTGAGAAACGCAACTGATTTTCTGACCTTGACTAAATGTGAGGTCATTTAGTGTTGCTGTGATCTTTGGAAATTCTCTAAGACTGTAAAGTTGCAGAGAAGGTGCCAACCTGCATTGGCAATGGGGGTTCCCTTATCAGGCATTCCCTGTACTAATAAAACTACAGCTGGGCATGGTCCAACCTACCCCTACCCTCCCTAAAGAAACAAGCCAGCCCTATGAGATTGGTTGTGTATGTGTCCTGTTTCCCCATTACACTGAGGCCCAGTAACATACAGTGACTTTCTCGTGGTCATACATCTACTAAGTAGCCCAGTGAGGATGGGAAAACCTTAGAATTCAAACCTAATATCCTTTCCATTGTAGTACAGTGTAGCTCAGTGAGCTACAGGGCCGGGAAATATCATTGGATAAATTTGCAAGTCTTCAAAGTTAGGGAGGTAAGATGATAGAGCCAGACCAAGGAGGAAAAAGATAAATTGATGGGGTGGGCAGCTGAGGAGAAAGGGCATGCTGAAGGAAAAGAATACCAACTAAATTTCATTTCTTTCATTATCTTGCTCAAGTTACCCCTGCAATCAAGGGACATAATTCGCTCAACCAAATGTCAGTATGGGTTGGCAACAGTGCGAGCTTACCAAGCTCTAAAATGACCATCACTCTCTTACCCTTTTCCTTTCCTTGGAAGCCCACTGAAAACAGAATCAGGACATTTTAGATTAATGTACTCATTGAAATGTCATTCTGCAAAAGCTATTTGATACTCTAGAGCCTCTCTAAGCTTCCTTTGCTTTGAAACAAGATGTTTCCCTTTGCCAAACATAAACACATGGAAAGCCTGAGAATACAGGTCATGTTGGTTGGACACAGCCTACTGGGTGAAGGGCAGCTAAATTTGGCCAACACCAGGTTAGGATCCTGACACCAATGAGGTGGACTTCATATCTGCTTTTCCTTAGACCCAGAGATCCTATTTGTAATACAAAAAGCCTCTGAAAAAAATTAGGGAAAGAAAAGAAACCAGAAAAATAAACTTCTTCAGAGAGAAAGGTGGTGATGGTAGAAGGGTGTGTGTGTGTGTGTTGGGGGGAATGGGGAGGTAAAAAGAGAGGAGTAACTGTTATAATAAAGTGTACAGAATGTCAAGGTTTGTTATTGTTAGTTTTCTTTCTTTCCTTTTTTTTTCTTCCATGAGACATCAGCTCAAAAAGTCATCAGCTAGTAGGATATTAACACTGCTACTTTTTTAATTTCTTATACTTAATATCCAAAGAAACTCAGCAGTGTAATAAAGCCAGACTCTCTAGACACCAGAGCAAAGCAAAAAGAAGGAATGGTAACTCTGAGTTGGCACAACACACTATGCTCTGCCTCCCTGCCTAAGACATAAACCACTCTGCTCAGAGGTGATGCCTCGTCAGGATATAATCTATTCAATAGGAGCATCAGTGAAAAAGAAAAGAGCTTTTCCCATCCCCTCCAGTCAAGTAAGAGCCAAGTTCATTCAATTGCCAGGGATGTGTGTCAAGCACTCAAAGCACGTCTCCCTTCCCTCCTCCCCCCTCAAAAAAAACTGCATAGTTTTCCAAAACAGGAAGGCTCATGAGCTGTCTGAAAACTCAGGTATTTTGCTCACCCAGAGGGGAATGGTTAGCAAGTCTACCCCTGAGCAGGCTGGACCCCTTTACTTTCTTGGATGCTATGACTGGGCATTCAGTGAGCAGTTTCTTGACCCACCCTCTTGGCACTGCCAGGTCTGGCTCAGGAGAGATGGCTTTTGCAGATCTCTGAATTATTCCTTTGTACTGTAGTGTTTGCTCTGTGTGTTTGTGTCAGGGGTGGGGGTTGGGGAGGAGGGAACATGGGGAATGTGGAATTGTATTAAGGACTTCATGTGCTTTAAAGAACCTCCAAATAGGAAATAGCAATCAGTGTGCATGTCTGAACAATTACAAAAGATGTTTCAGAGTAATTCTAAGTCTATTTGGCATGTGTAAGGCACACACTGTCAGACTGTCTGCCATTAAATAGCTCCTAAATAATGCAAAAATGATCAGATGTACAAATAAACAGTTCAATTTGAATGATTGATTATTGGAGTAATACTCATACACACTGAATGAATGGCATTTCCAATCACATCTTCATTTCATATCTCAGGGAACACACGTCTTCTTACCTCTGCCTGGGCAAAGCAGTTACCTGGTTATAAGAAGAGACTGGCCTTTATCTTTTACTCTTCAACTTCTTTTGTTCTGTGACCCAAATCAAGCTGTAACAGTTGGAACTCTTTCCCCCTGTCCAGAAGAGCTGAGCAGATTTCTGGATTTCTACTATCTATAGTCCAGACTCTCCCCAGCCTCCCATACAAAGGTGGAGAGAGTGAGGAGGGGTTCTCACAAAAGCATACTTAAGATGGCTTGGCCTCTGCCTCATGCATCCCTCTGAGTTCTTTCAATCATGTTTGCCCCTCCTGGAAAAGGCATAATGACATATCAATCTCATGCAGTGTTTACTATTTGTAGTTTGCTATCCAAAAATGGAGTGAACATAGAATGATTTGCTCTGGAATGATCTTTAAATTTTAAGTGGTGATGAAAGAAATGGTTGCTTTAAAAGTTTTGCATGTTATCTAGTTCTTCTCTGGGATATTTGGCTGTACAAATCCCTTACAAAGCCTTTAAGAATCTAGTGTGAGATATTCATCAGAAGCATCTCCACTTCTGGAAACCCAAAATGAGATCATCACTTTGCTTTTCAGGAAGAGTGTTTTTGGGCAACTGGTGTACCATAGGCACTCAATCGATGCTCGTTGATTAATTGACTTGACTGTAGACATAAAAAGGTGTTTACACCTTAAAAAAATCATGATTAGCATTATTTGCACCCAGGGCCAGCAGCACAAGGCATGGAGGAGATCACTTGGTGTGAGAAAAATCATTTCTGTGCGGTGGGTGGGAGAGGAGGAGGAGGAGAGGAACTGAAGCTCCTTGAGATTGTTATTTTAACTAATTGCTCTTGCTAACTAGGTGTTAATATCAGCTATTTCTACAGCTCCTCCAGGACTATGAGTCCTGTCAGTGCCCTCTAAAGTTCGGCACCCTGGGGCTGAGCCCCAGTCTCCCTGCCCTAATTACAGCTCTTTCTTGACACAGGCTTAAAAAAGAGCTCATTAGGGTTGAGCCTTTGGCTCAAAGGGGCTGGGTGAGTGAGCTGGGTTTGTAAAAAATTACACGTTTTCTCCTCTAGACTTTACCAACAGGTTTCTGATAAAACATTTAAAACATTCAATGATTTGGTTTTCCCCATCTATGATCTTCTTAATGGAGTATTGTTAGAGTAATATTATGCAGAGGGAAAATAAATAATTGTTCTGAGCCTCGGGTGGGATGGGTAACTTGCATTCTTCTAGAGGTAAGAATGGTCTTTTGTTTCTTTATGTTCTACCAAAAAAGTGACAAAGTGACTCAGTGTCATGAGAAATTTCTTGCCAACTTCCACATTATCTAACCATTGGAACAATGATTGTAGAATTCTTGGAAAATAGAGAAACGATGCAGAAACCCTTGACAATAAATTTCATCAAGGTAGCAGTATGGAATAGTGAAAAGAACCTTAGTCTAAGAGCTCTGAACTCTCTGCTCCTGGATGCTGCAAAGACTCATTATGTTATTTAATTCCCTTAGGCCTCAGTATCTCCTAGCCATAATAAATTCTGAGATGATATAATGAGAATTAGAATATGCTTGGGACATTCTCATTTGATTCTCACATCAAAATGCTATGAAGTAGACAGAGCAGTTATTATTCCCATTTAAGATTTGGAAACCTTTGACTCAAAAGGGCTAGTCTACTGATTGATCTTCCTTTCCCTATCCTCTTTCATCTTTAATCCATGCTTTACAGCAGTTGTTTCCAATTCAAATATAAACATATCCCTACAATACCGGTATTGACTTAGAAAACCACAAATTAACATTATCTATGTTGTATTGAATTTTTATTTATTTTGTTAAAAATTTCCCAATCACATTTTAATCTGGTTCAGGCTTTACTCTGGAGAGTTGCAGGACTTCTTGTGGGATGGATATTTTTACTAAGGTAGTAAGAAAAGCTAGTGTAAAGAATAATTCTCCAAAAGTCTGGGTCACATTCTCCTATCTTTGAACACAGGATCCATGGGGAAAAAGAATTCAATCTTAGAGAGCACAAGTGGCAAAGGGGTGACATAGCTCCTAATGACTGGGAGTTCATTTTTCTTCTGGGTTCTGTGGATTGGTACTTTTATGGAGTCATGAAGTTGCCTTTCCATAGTGGTCTGGTTTGCTTTCCAATGCTGTCATCAGTCACTGCTTCTTCAAAGTTCAAATATTATAACCTTTAGAGGTTTTACTCTGGTCAGTGGGGAGAAGAAGAGAGAGAATTCAATCTGCCCCCTTTTAGTCTCCACCCCCAAGGCAATGCCCTAGACCAGATGTTTTAAACAACAGTGTAGCTTATGAGCATCTCAGCACTGCTTAGTGCAGCCCAAACCATATTAAATTGTAATTGGTAGGGAAGCAGCTAGGTGGTGGAGTGGATAGAGCACTGGCCCTGGAGTCAGGAGGACCTGAGTTCAAATTTGGCCTCAGACACATAACACTTAGTAGCTGTGTGTTTCTGGCCAAGTCACTTAACTTTGCTTCACTAAAAAAAATGTAATTGGTAAATATTTAAAAAATAAAAATACAATAAAACATGGACAACATTATGTTTTAAAACTAAGTCAATATGAAGCCCACAGGGATTAAGAATGGATTAGAGGCCTCATTTTTATTTGAATTTGGCACCACTGCTCTAGACCAACATGACACTGGCTGGTTCTGAGATTGTCCTATTTTTTGTAATTTTGTTTTGAACTGGCTGCTATAATAAGCACAGGCCCAGAAATGTCTTCATTCTTTCAACCAATCTCTTTCCTTTGTGATACCTCCTAATTTTACCCCACCCTCTCACAAGTTATCACAAGTACTCACAGAGATGGGCATATCCTTGATCATACAATCTGCTACCAGAGCATCTTTAAAGCATATTTCACTAAAAAACAACACAAAACAAAACACTAGGCCATTCACAGAAATCTTCCTCTATATCCACTGTTTTTCATCTCACATCACTCAGGTGAAGTAGCCCGTTCTCACTTCTTGATAACTTTAATTGTTAGGACTTTTATTCCGTTAAACAAAGGATTAATTTGCCTCTGCAATTTTCACCGTTTGCTCTTAGTTCTGTTCCCTGAAGATGAGAAAAGCAAACTTAATTCTCCATTTGACGACATTTCAACTGCATGTATACCACTATCATCCTCCAGCCTCTCCATACTGAACATTCCCATTTCCTTCAACTAAACCACATGAAATTCTGAGGCCCTTCATTTTACTGATTGCCTTATTTGGTCCTTCCTAGGTTATTATTGTTGTCCCTAAAATGTGGCCCCCAGAATCAAACAAAAAACTCTAGAGAGTGGCTAATTGAGGTAGAATACAGTGGGGTTATCATCTCTCTATTCCTAGATACCATGCCTCCCATAATGTATCCTAAGATTAAATTTGCATTTTGGCTGCCAAATTACACTACGCTGTTTGCTCAAATTGAGTCATCAATTTACTAAACCCTCACCCTTCTTCCAGCTCTTTTTTAGATGAATTGCTATCTAGACCTACCTTCTCCATCTTGTACTTGTGAATTTGAGTTCTGAACCCCGGTGTAAGCCTTTATATTTATTCCTTTTTAATTTCATCTTTTTAGATTTGACCAAATGTTTTAATCTGTCTACACATATTTTAGATCCAGCCTGTCATCCACTATGTTAGTTAACTCTTCCAGCATTGTGTCACCTATAAATTTGAAAAAATATCATCTATACATTTACTCCAATCATTGAAAAAATTAGCAAATAGCATAAAGTCAGTCACACATGCTAGATACATTTCTCTGGAAATCTTTCAAGTTGGCATCAAGACTCAAATATCCTCTGCTCAAGTCTCACCATTCAACTAGTTAGGAATTTACTGTCAGTTTGCCACCAGGTGGACAGCAAAGTTCAATGGATAGAGAACTGTGCTTAGAATCAGGGGAGATCTTGGGCTGAAGTCCTGCCTATGGTGAATTTTGAGTGTCTAAAGGCCAGTAAGTCACACGACCTCTCATTTCTCTAGGCAATTCTTTTAATATTGTAAGTTACAGAGAAGGTGCCAATTTGCATTCATAGAGGGAGTCCATTTTGGATTTCTTTATGCTGATGAAATCACAGGTGTCCAGTCCTTATCTTTAAAATTATCAAGGCCATATTTCTCCCCTTTTCCCTCAAGGATATTACATGAGACAATGTTGAATGCAGTTGTTGAAATACAGGTAAATTATATCTACAGTGATCCCCAGTTCTGCTAGTCTGGTAATCTGCTAAAAAAGGAAATGATTAAGCCTGTCGTGACCTTTATTTGATGAGGGAAGAAAGGAAGGAAATAAGCATTTGCTAAACTCTTACCATGGGCCAAGCACTGTGCTCTGCATTTTTACAAATATTATCTCATTTGATCCTCACAATATCTCTGTCATGTAATTATTATTTTTACACCCATTTTATAGTTAAGGAAACTAAGACAGATAGAGGTTAAGTGCTTTACTCAGGGTCACATAGCTACTAAGTATCTGAGATCAGATCTGAATTCAGGTCTTCCTGACACCAGGATAAATAATCTATTTACTGCACTTCTTAGCTGTCTCTGATCAAGTCATTCTCTTTGTGATCATCACTTCTTTTTTGAACATGTTCACTAATCATACCTTTAAAACAACGTCATCAAGAATTGTCTACAACAATTGAATTTAAGCTCATTGGAATGCAATTTAAAGATTCCATTCTCTTTCCTTTCTTCTCCAATCTTTCATCATTTTTCCTATTTTCCATAATATTTCAAAGATTGCCAACAGTGACTCAATTTTCATATCTGTAAGCTCTCTCAGTCGCCCAGGATGTAATTAATCTGGATCTGGAGACTTAAACCTACTGAGAACAGCTAGGTGCCTATTTACACACACCTCTTGGTCTCTCTGTCTCTGTCTTTCTCTACTGCTAAAATCACACATTGTATTTTGGGTGAGGTCACATGCCTCACATACCTGCACATAAAGGTAGCCTTGCTTGTGAAAAACCTCAAGAAGAATTTACATATTATATTAAAGTCTAATTAAAGTAAGTTCTCCCAGTGAACCCCAAACCAGGCCTTATAATGAGCATTACTCACTAAAGATTTTTTTTTCAGCCAAAGTATCCCAGCCCACCTTCCCTCCACCCCCTCCTGTTCCAAAAAGGAAAAGAAACACTGAGCTGCTCTCTGAGAATTCATTCTTTGTTCAGAGGGAGTTTTTCATTCAAATGGATTTTTGCCTTTTGCAATTATGTCATTAAAGGCAGTCTGAACTTCAGACTTGAAATGAACCCCAGCAAAGGTCTTGCCTTTTAGCTTCCTGGCTTTACATAATTTATGGTTTTGAATCTTATTGAAAAATGCAAAAAGGGACTTAGGCAGAGGCACACACACATATGCCATATTCACTATTCATTGAAAGAGTCTTTAGGAAATTTCTCCTTACAATGTGAATTGGGCACCTTTCTAAAGATTAGGTGGATGAGTTTTAACCTTGACTGGTGAAGAATTTAACCTTTTGGAAACCTCTTGACACTTGTTCATATTTGAAGTGAAAGATGAAATATTTAACCCACTTCTCCATTCCTTTGCTTTCGATACTTCCCTTCCCACCCCCCAATAACACACTCATACAACCCCACCAGCTTCTTTTTCTCATTCTTTTTTATTTTTCTTCTTCTTCTGTTCAGGTCTAACATATGACACTTAGAGTGGGAATAGTCAGTCATTCAAACATAGAGTCCACAGGAATTTGGGTATAAATGTAGCAATTTTGGAAAAAGAGATCTCTAGGTACATCCTGCCTTTCCAGTCTTAATCTTTTGGCCAGTGCTAGCTCTGCCAGAGTCATGATAAAAGTTTAATAAAATTCTAACCTAACCCAAACATAAGGCTGTCTTGGTGGAATGGTCAGTGGGGCAGAGAACAGAGATGTTTGAAAGACAGACTTGACCTAAGGAATTTTATCGGGTGCAGCGGTGACACCACATGGGTTAGATTCACAGAAGAACTGAAAATAGCCTTGAGCTTTAGGTTATCTCACAAAAGAACTTTGACCATTGCCTTGCAGAGAAGAGACTGCTTAATGCCTTCAATTCAGTAGAGAACTAGGAGATAGCAGGATAGAGGAAGAGATAGCCCAGAGCTCCTTCTGGAGCTCATAGCTTAGCAGGAAAAGAACCCTAGAAGGAGGCAGAGACAAAATGGTGGAGAAAAGGCAGCAACTTGCCTAAGCTGTCCCCCAAACCTCTCCAACAACCTTTAAATAATGCCATAAAACAATTCCTAGAACGGCAGAACCCACAAAAGGATATGGTGAAATATTTTCCAGTCAAAGGCAACTTAGATGGTCTCCAGGAAAGGTCTGTTGCACCTAGGTAAGAGTAGAACACAGTTCAACACAGGCCTTGCAAGCTAGACCAGGCTCCAGCAAACCAAGAGTAGGCCTTGGGAGCCACTGAATCAGCACCAGCAGTAGCTACTTCCAGAGTTCTCAGCCCATAGATGGTAAGGTGTATCAAACAAGTGGTCAGAAGGAGATTATAGGGGTCTCTTTGCTAGCACTGAGGCAGGACTCTGTTGCTTTGCCCATCCTAAGATCAGGATTACAGTTCTGGGTGTCAGTCCCAGGGCAGGGAGGAGCACTAGCACACTAGAGCTTGCTGCCACAGTGCAGCAGGAGCCCTTGTCACAGTTCTGGGACAGAAAAGAGTGCTTGTGGTCACTAACAAACCAGAGTACAGGACAGGAGAAGTGTAAACACACCTCTCCTTAGATCATACTTGGAAGAACTGACTTACAAGTCCCTGGAAGTATCTCTGAAAACAGATGCACAAAACCCCTGCAGCTAGGACAGTATACCAACCACTTGGGAAGCAGATCTTCATTTTGACAAAGAGTTGAAAGTCAATAAATAGATTGGAAAAATGAGCAAACAGAAAATAAATTCTGACCATAGAAAGTTACTATGGTAACAAGGAAGATCAAAACCCACACTTGGAAGAAGACAACAGTCAAAGCTCCTACATCCAAAGCCGGCACAAAAAATAAGAATTGGTCTTAGGCCATGGAAGAACTCAAAAGTGATTTTGAAAAGCAAGTAAGAGAATTAGAGGAAAAAATGGGAAGAGAAATGAGAGTGAAGCAAGAAAATCATGAAAAACTAGCCCATAGCTTACTAAAGGAAACCCAAAAAATACTGAAGAAAATAGCACCTTAAAAAACACACTGGGCTAAAAGGCAAAGGAGGTACAAAAAGCCAATGAGGAAAAGACTGCCTTGAAAGGCAGAACTGGCCTAACGGAAAAAGAGGCGCAAAAATTCATTGAAGAAAAAAAAATCCTTAAAAAGTAGAATTGGCCAAATGCAAAAGGTTTAATAACTCACTGAAGAAAATAATTCCTTAAAAATTAGAATGGAGCAAATGGAAGTTAATGACTTTATGTGAAATCAAGAAACAATAAAACAAAACCAAAAGAATGGGAAAAAATAGAAGACAATGTGAAATATCTCATTGTAAAAACAACTGATCTGGAAAATAGATCCAGGAGAGATAATTTTAAAAATTATTGGATTATCTGAAAGTCATGATAAAAAAAAGAGCTTAGACATAATTTTTCAAGAAATTATCAAGGAAAACTTCACTGACATTCCAGAACCAGAGGGTAAAATAGAAATCAAAAGAATCCACTGATCACCTCCTGAAAGAGATTCCAAAATGAAAACTCCCAAGAATTTTATAGCCAAATTCCAGAGCTTTCAGGTCAAAGAAAATATACTGCAAGCAGCCAGAAAAACAAAACAAAACAAACAAACAAACAAAAAAAGAATCCAAGTATTGTGGATAAATAGGCAGGATGACACAAGATTCTTCAGCTCCTACATAACATATCAGAGGGCTTGGAATATGATAATGCAGAGGACAATAGACCTCAGATTACAGCCAAGAATTACCTACCCAGCAAAACTGAGTATAATCCCTTGGGAGGAAAATGGATCAATGAAATAGAGGACTGTCAAGCATTCTTGATGAAAAGACCAGAGCTGAATATAAAATCTGACTTTCAAACACAAAACTCAAAAGAAGCATAAAAAGTGAAATAGGAAAGGGAAATCATAAGGGATTTAATAAGGTTAGACTGTTTACATTCAGACAGTACTTATAATTCATAAGAACTTTCTCATCATTATGGCAGTTAGGAGTATATACATATAGAGAGGACACAAGTGTGAGTTGAATATGAAGGAATATCTAAAAAAAAAATTAAGGGGTGAGAGAGGAATGTACTTGGAGAAAGGGAAAGGGAGAGGTAGAATGGGGTAAATTATCTCACATAAAAGAGTCAAGAAAAAGCTTTTACAGTGGAGAGGAAGATGGTAGAGATGAGGGGAAGTGAGTAAACCTTACTCTCATCAGAATTGGCTCAAAGAGGGAATAACATACACAATTAATTGGGTATAGAATTCTATTTTACACTACAGGAAAGTAGGAGGGGAAAGGCAAAAGAGAAGGAAGGGCAGATTGGGCAAGGGAGTAGTCAGGAACAAAACACTTTTGAGGAAGGACAGGGAGAAAGGAGAGGGATAATAGAATAAACATGGTTGGGGGGGAAATAGGATGGAGTGAAATACAGTTAGCAATAGTAACTGTGAAAAAAAATTGAAGCAAGTTTCTCTCATAAAGACCTCATTTCTTGGATATATAGAGAAGTAGGGGCAGCTAGATGGCATAGTGGATAGAGCACTGGCCCTGGAGTCAGGAGAACCTGAGTTCAAATCCTCCCTCAGACACTTGACAAGACTAGCTATGTGACCCTAGGCATGTCACTTAAACCCAATTACCTAGCCAAAAATGAATAAACAAACAAACAAATAAATAAACGAATAAAGCCCAACCCAAAAACATGTAGAGAACTAAGTTAAATTTATAAAAATAAGAGCCATTCCCCAATTGATAAATGATGAAAAGACATGAACAGTTTTCAGATGAAGTAATCAAAGCTAAATATAGCCATATAAAAAAGTGCTCTAATTCAATATTGAGTCAAGAAATGCAAATTAAAACAATTAGGAGGTATTACCTCATACCTGTTAGATGGGCTAATAGGATAGGAAAGGAAAACAACGAATGTTGGAGAGGATGTGGGGAAAAATGAGACATAAATGCAGTGTTAGTGGAGTTGTGACCTGAATCAGCCATTTTGTAAAGCAATTTGGAAGTATGCCTAAAAGGCTATAAAAACATGTATACCCTTTGACCTAGCAATACCAATTATAGGTCTGTATCCAAAAAAGAGATAAAAAAGAAAAAGGAAAAGTACATATATGTACAAAAATATTTATAGCAGTTCTTTTCTGGTGGCAAATAATTGTAAACTGAGGTTACGCCCATCAATTGGGGAATGACTGAACAAATGGTGCTATATAATTGTGATGAAATACTATCTAGTTATAAGAAATGATGAGCAGGATGCTCTCAGAAAAACCTGGGAAGACTTACATGAGCTGATGCAAATTGAAATGTACTATGTATATAGCAATATTATAAGATGATCAGTTGTGAATGACTTAACTATTCTCAGCAATGCAATGATCCAAGACAACTCTAAAGGACTTATAATGAAAAATACTATCCATCTACAGAGAAAGAGCTGATGGTGTCTGAATACAGATTGAAGCATGCTTTTTTTTTGCTTTATTTTTTTCTTGAGTCTTTTGTTTGTTTATATTTTGTTTAGCAACATGACTAATATTGAAATGCTTTGTATACATGTACAACCAATATCAAATTGCTTGCCTTCTTAATGAGGAGGATGAGGTGGGAGAAAGGAAGAAAATTTGGAACTCGAAGTTTTAAAAAGGAATGTTAAAAATTGTTTTTACATGTAATTGGGGGAAAATAAGACACTGAATGAATTAAAAACAAAAACAGAAACAGAAAAAGAAAGAGAAAGAAAGGACCTCAGCAAATGATATAACCAAACTAACCAGGAACATTAGTGCTTATGCAGGGAAGAAACAAATGGTAGCTTTAGAGGTAGAGAAGTGTTCTAGGATAAAGCCCTATGAACATGGTTTGTCCAGTTTATGTATGTTACTTCTCTTGCTAGGGGTGAGGGAATTTGTATGAGAGTAAATTCCTATGTCAAGGGAGGGGATTTTCCTAGTTATTTTCCTTGCTAATCTGTTCTAATTAAAAGTTTTTATTTTAAATCAGTGTAAACCCTTGTTGCTTTGGTGAAATCAAAATATTAGTGGCTGCTTGTTAGCTGTATGTTTGAATACATGTTGACCCAAAGCATACTTTGAACCTTAGTGTAACTTTCAACGACCCATTATTGAGGAGTAAATGGGGTGTATAAGAATTCATTCATTCGACAGACAATTATTAAATACCTATTATGTGCCAAATACTGTGACAGGGATTGGGGGAGGAATATAGAAAAATGAGATATAATGACTCTTCTCATGGAGCTTACAATCCAGGGGATATATACACATTTCTTTATGTATATATGGATCTCTCTACGTTTATATGTGAGTATTATATACATTCGAAAGAGAGGTACAGAGTATTATTTCAGATTTGGCAGAATAAAGGTCCTTTCCAATTTAGAATATTCATGAAGTAAGTAGCATTTGAGTTAGACTCTGATAGTTAGGCGAGTGGAGATGGGGGTAGGCTTGGGAGAAGATGATGAGAAAAACCATTTCAGGCCTAGGGTACTTTGTGTGCAAAAACCTAGATATGGGAAGTCTAGGACATATCTGAGGAATGCTGAATGGTTTCTGCCATTTGTCCTTCATTCTCAGAGGACCATGACATCAAGGAGGTCATGCCATGACATGCAAGTGAATTGGATTTAAGTGAGTGAGGGCTATTCAAAGTCACCAGCCTGACTTCCTTTTCCAGAGCCATCTGGGTCCAGAAGCAAGATATAGATCAAGATGACTAGAGATGGCCCAAAATGCAGTGGAGAACCTTGACCTTTTCAAGCTAAGGTTTTTAAGGGGTCTCAGTTTGACTGAGGCAATGCCTGTTCAATGATTAAGTCTTAATAAGAAATTAGACAAAGAATGGCCTCTTAAAAAAAAAAACAAACCAAAAAACTCTACAGATCTGGAAGGAAAAGACCTTCAAAGTTTCCAACTAAAACAGAAACAATTGTTTTTTACATTCATTCTGAGCCAATCATGGCCTAAATAATGATCTAGTAGGGCTTGGTCTGCGACCTATTATTGGACAATCAATAAGAGCTAGAGGGATTTGGAGAAACAGAGTGATTTGGGGTTAAGGCTGGTTTTTAAGAGAAAAGGAAAAACAAATCAGAGATTAAAAATTTACATTCCCTTTGGGGTGTGATAACCTTATGTGGACAGAGAGAAAGAAAAGAAAGGAAAAAAAGAAAGAAAAGAAGTGAAGAAAGAAAGAAAAGAGAAAGAAAGATTTGTTGCCCGACTGGCCAGTTCCTCTGTGGGCCCCATAGGCAGTTCCTTTTCTACTCACAGAAGTTGCTGTTTGTCCTTCATTCTTGAAGAGGACCAAGACATTAGGGAGGTGATGCCATGACATGCAAGTGAATTGGACTTTAGTGAGGGAGAGCTGTGCATGGTCCAGTTTGTTTGGAGTACACTATTCAGAGTGGTTGGTAGTCATATGGTGTATGACTAGAACTTATCAACAGCATTCAAAACTTCTCCATTTGCTAGAACCAATGTTTCCATGTATTGGTGTTATGGTGGTGGCTGATGGAGCACCTGTGTTTTCTTGTTGTTAATTGTCAGGCCAAAATTATCACAAGCAGCAGAGAATTGATCCATACTTTGTTTCATCTCAGCTTCAGAGGCTGCACTGAGTGCACAATCATCTGCAAACAGAAAATCATGCACTAATACTCTTCCTACTTTGGTCTTGGCTTGTAGCCTTTTCAAGTTGAAGAATTTTCCATCAGAGTGGTAGCTGACCTTGATACTGTGTTCTTTCTCATTAAGGACATTTGACAACATGATGAAAACATTATGCTAAAAAGCATGAGAGCAAGCACACAGCTTTGTTTCACTCCATTGGTGACTGGGAAAGCATAGGAACATTGTCCATTATTCAGAATCCAGGCAAGCATGCTGTCATGAAATTGACACACAATGCTGATGAACTTCTCAGGCAACCAAATTTTGACATCATTTACTATAAGCCCTCACAACTGACAGTGCAGCTTCTGAATTTCCCCAACATTTTCAACAAACCAGTCTTGATGTTTGTGAGTGTTCTGACCCAGATAACCAAATGTAGTGCTATACATCAAATCTCTGAAAGCTGCCCACTCCTTTTCTGCTCCACTGTAGCCAACTGTGTGTTGGCTCAACTTTCCCTCCAAGTTAGCAACAAAATGTTCCCTCTCAGAGAATAGCTCTAATCTGTTGACATTGAATCTTCTGGTAGTCATTTTGCTTGGGAGCAGCAACTTTTGTTGAATACGAATATTTAGCTTGGAGAGGATAAGTCCATGATCAGTCCAGCACTCTGCACCACACATTGACTTCGTCACTCTCACATCCCATCTGTCTCTTGTCCTTACAATCACATAGTCTATTAAATGCCAATGTTTGCTTCAAGGGTGCATCCACAAAGTTTATTGTGTTTCGGTAAATGAAAGACAGTGTTGGTGATGAGAAGGTCATGAGATGTACAAGTCTTTAGTAGTAAGTGACCATTGATGTTACTGTTTCCAACCCTATTCCTTCTTAAGACTCCCTGCCAAGTCTGGTATTCTGAGCCTACTCTAGCAATAAAGTCATCCAGAATTATAAGCCTGTACTCTTTTGGCACAGTTCTTGTTACAAGAGATCTCGGCAAGTATCACATCCAAATAGCAGCCCTGAGTGAAACAAGGCTGGGAAATGAAAACCAGTTTACTGAAGTTGGAGCTGTTTACACATTTTTCTGAGGTGGCCACAGGGAAGGGGAGTGCTGTATAGCTGGTGTAGGTTTTGCAATCAAAACTAATCTACTCAACAAGCTTGTATGCCTGCCAAAAGGAGTAAATGACAGGCTTGTGGCAATTCAATTGCCACTTACAGGAAAACATCACACCACCATCATCAGTGACTATGTTCCCACCATGACAAACCCTAATGAGGTCAAAGAAAATAAGGCTAGAAGTAGAGTGGTGCCAAGCTCTGGAGAAGTGTTGGTCTGGGAATTGAACGGGAAGGCAGAGAAAGAAGCATTCTAGCTCTTTCTTCTTACCACAACAGACCTTACCAACAAGGCAAAGAGTTGCGTAGTACTGAATTATTTCTGGGTTACAAATCCAGGACTCGGCCATTACATACCATATCATTTAGTGATTCTTCAGTCTCTCAGAGCTGGGTTAGAGAGTATAATACGTAAGCAATGAAGCAGTAGGACCCTGGGGTTCTTGCTTTAGCATCTACAATCCTGCATCCCTCCGTTTGGTTGGGAGAGTGCTTCATGACTCCACCCTCTCATTCCATTCCTACTAAGGCTCACACTGGCATGTGGAAGAAAGGGAAGAAGCTGGGAATTGGGGACGGGAAGAAGAGATATTGTCAGAATGTAAAAGAAGGTAGCTAGGAGATAAACTTTTCAATTTTATCTTCCTTTAACTATAGTCCTCTACAGATGGCTTAACATGATATCTATAAAATTATAGTCAAGGGTCATAGAAAGGAGAATTAGGTGAGAAGTAGTGCTTTATAATGGGTAAAGAGCCATTTTTAGAGTCAGGAAGACCTGGATTCAAATCCTGCTTCTGACTCAAATTGACTGTGTGACGTTGGGGAAAACACTTAACTTCTCAGTGACTCAGGTCATTCTCTAATGCTATAAGTTGCAGAGCCAATGTGGATCTTAATTAGAGTTGCAATGAGGCTTTCTGTCTTATTTTGTTTTGTTTCATTTTACCTTTCTTTCTCTCACTAGCACTTAGCACAGTTCCTGGGAAATAGTAGGCACCTAGTAAATGCTTGTTAGTTTGATTTGGGGTAGCTATGTGGCAAAGTGAATACAGTGGCAGGCCTGGAGTGAGGAAGACTCATCTCCTTGTGTTCAAATCTGTCCTCAGACACTTACTAGCTGTGTAACCCTGGGCAAGTCACTTAACCCTGTTTGCCTCAGTTTCCTTATTTGTAAAATGAGCTGGAGAAGGAAGTAGCAAACCACTGCAATATCTTTGCCAAGAAAATCCCAAATGGGGTAATGAAGCATGGGGTATGACTTACAGACAACTCAAGGAAACTTTATGTGATTCTCCCAATACCTACAACTAACTATATCAGTGATATCACAATTGGATTTTTTAAAAAGCAATAATTAGAAGGGGTCTTACAGATCACTCAATCTGATTTTCACATTTTATAAATGAAGAAAACTGAATTTTTGAGAAATAAATGGACTTTCCCAAAATCAAACAATAAGTTTATGGCAGAAAAGCCAGACCTGGAAGCTGGGCCTCTCAATTCACACATCTAGTCTTCTTCCATTCTACAATACTACCTGTATTATTTTATCTCCTGCAAATCCCATTGGGAAGTCAGGTGAAGGGTGGAAGGAGAACAGAAGCCATTCCTGAGGCAGTGAGAAAGTCCTCAGAGAGCTTCTCCAGCTCAAGATCAGGAGATAGAATCATCTTTTGCCCTTTGAAATCAATACCTATTTGATCAACCTGATAAATAAGGCTGGGGTCCCATTGCAAGGGGATGAAGCTAGAAGGGGACAGCGCTAGCATGCGACAGACTCTCTCTGGAGCTGAGCAAATGAGCACAGGGCCTCCTTGGAAGATAGTGATCCTTCAGGATTTGGCTCTGGTTTGTCTCTGCATTGCTTGTGAGGGCAGAATGCTAATGGGTTTGCTTTCCCACTTGTGCTTACTCAGGCAAGAAGTGTGAACTCTTCCTCCCTTCTCCTCCCTGGAAAATATTCCTGCTTGCTGAGTTTCTTTCCATGTGGACTAACATGTCTTGATACCTTATTTTTTAAAAATTTAAAGCAGAAGTATAAAGTCAATGTAAATGACTTTTCTATTGGTGAAAAGAACAGTCTTATTATTTTATTTATTGCTTGCTGAGCAGTCTTTTTTTTTTTTCCTTTGAGGATTTAAAAAGCCCTAACAATCTTGGTCCACGAACCTGTCCCTCTTCTTATCTGAGGAGAGACAGCATGGTATCTGGAAAGAGCCCTGGATTTGGAAGTTAGGAGAGGAGGATTTAGATTCCATTTTTCCCATTTGTTGCTGGGGAAGAAGCAGTGACTCTTGAATCAGAGATTCTGCCTTCATATCCCACCTGGAGGCATGGCTACCTGTATGAACTTGGACAAGTCACTTAAACTCTCTAGGCCTCAGTCTCTTTGGATTTGTAGAACAGGTGTTCTAACATGATCTCTGAGGTCCCTTACAGTTCTAAATCTATGAAACTATACAATATGTAGCCTTGGGAAAGTTTCTTAGTTTCTCTGAGTCTAAATCTCATTTACAAAACAAGGGGATTAGACTTGAATAGTCCTTTCAGTTTTAAATTCTGTGAAATTTAGGCCTTTTTTTTTTAATTTCCTGGAGTTCTTTAGTTTAAAAATAATGTTGGCTAACTTTATATAGAGCTTCAGGGTTTGCAAAATATTTTATATGTATTATCTCATTTGATTCTTACAATGACCCTGGAGGGGTAGGTGCTTTATTAACAGTATTTTACAGATGAAAAAACTTGAGGTGAGAGAGATGAAGTGACTTTCCAAGGCTCACCCAGTTAGTAAATACCTGAGACAGTATTTGAACTCAAGTCTTCTTGACCTAGGTTCTATTTTCTATCCAATACGCTGCCTGGCTGCCTAAATAAAGAGTAAATAAGTGCCTTGACTTCCTTTGCTTGATGACATGTATTCCTCTGAAGTCCCCTAGCCCTTTATTTTTCTCCTTATTATGTGCTTTTTTTTAAAGAACTTTTTGGTTTACAAAGTATTTTTTTCTCACAATTGTCATTGTCTTGTAGAAGTTTTACTTTTATCCCTATTTGGAAGATGAAGAAGCTGACGTGCAGAGATTCTGTAGTCACACAGTAAGTATCGGAGGTGGCATTCAGATCTGGGTCATTCTACCGACAAATCTAGTCTTTTTTCTGGTGCATCTTAGTGCACAGTTAAGGAAGGAGGTTCTAATTAAGTCAGTTCAACAAATATTTATTAAACACCTATTGTGTTCCAGGTACTCTGCTTAGTGCTAATTCTCCTATATTCTGCCTTGGTTAGGCCACATTTGGAGTGTTACGTTCAATTTTGGGTACCACATTTTATAAAGAACATAGAGAAGTTACAGCATGTCCAGAGATGCGAGTCCCACTTAGTGACAGAATTATAGGCTTTGTTTTATGAAGATACATTAAAGGGCCTAGCATTGTTTGGCTTGGAAAGGAGAACATTTGGGAGCATGTCATAATTGTCTTCAAATATCTGAAGCACTTGTCATGCGGAAAAGGGACTGGAATTATCCTGTAAGACCTCAGAGGACAAAGCTAGGAACAATGGCTGGAAGTTAAAATGAGGCAAATTTGGCCTGGATTTAAGAGGAAAAAATGTTTTTTCTTATAAATTGGAGCTGTTCAAAAATGGAAGGGGTGCCATCAGATGGGAGTAGGTTCCTCTTAAGTAAAAAAATTTCAAACTGAGACTGGATGGACACTTTGCCATGTTTAAAAAGGATTCTTGTTCAGATACAGGTTGGATTAGATGGCCCTGACATCTCTTGCAACTCTGAGATTTGTTGATTGTGCCTCTCTCTATATCTGTGCACATCTGAGCTTTTTCACTAGGCAGTAAATTCCTTGAGGGGAGGGGATTTTATTTTTGTTATTTGTGTAAGTCTCACAGCATCAAGCAATGTACCCTGTACATGTGTGCTTAATAAATATTTGATGAACAAATGAATAAAAGCAGCAATGGCCAGAGGAATAAATAAGCTATCTCCACATTTCCATTTCACTGTGTGGGGACTGAACCACATCAGGCTGAATTAATATGTTTATCCCAGCCCAGGCAAAGAGGACCAAAAAGCCACGGAGGCCTCATTGGCCTCTTGTTCTCTAAGCAGGCAAAGAGGGAGTTGATAGCTCCCCTCCATCTTAAGCAGTGCTACATGCTGTTCCTGGAGGGGACTCTTCCCCATGAACATGTATATACACTGTGACCTTTGGGGTATCTGGGGCTGACAGCACCACTCTGAAGGTCCCTTGTTGCCAAGCTTCCAGGCAGCTGCAAATCTTTCTCAAAATGAAATTAGAAAGAACAGCCAACAGAGATAATATATACAGTAGATCCAAATGTAAAATGCCTCCTTGTTCCTTAGATAAGTTTGTTCCTAGGACAAGCAACAAGGATTACATGGTAATCTTATTATACAGGGTCTGCCAAGAGACCTACCAAGGGCAAGGGAAAGGGTCATTTTTATGTACATATAAGAGGCAATCTCCTCCCCATCCCTGCTCCTCTTCTCCCACACCCAGACTATTTTTTTTATCCCTCTTATAAAAAAAAAGTGAGTATGAATTCAGCAAAGAAAAATCCAATGCTTTTGGATTTCAGGAGCTTCGATTCTTCTCTAAGTCCTGACACTGACTTGCTAGGTGACTTTTGTCAAGTCTTATATGACCTTATTAGTTCCCCCATTTCTGTGTGTAAAATGAAATCCAATATAATTCAACAAGCACTTATTCAGCAATATACTGTGCAAATCCAGAAAATGATGGTTGGTATTGGCTCATCATTTTCAGTTCTAATATTCAGTGATTCTGTTTCTGATATTGTTTCTCTCTACCTTTGGCTTTGAGAGATCTCTTCTACACACCCTCCTTCCTCCACCATTTCCTAAACATTCTTACACACACACACACACACACACACACACACACACACACACACTTCCACTTTCTACAGGATTCTCTCATAAAATATTTGTATGATAAGAGACCATTTAGCCAAGAAATCACCTACCCAGTCTCCAAGAGGTGAAGGACTTTAATAGTGTAGGTTTTTAGGACCCCATAACTTGAGTCTTCCTTTTTATTTCCCCCCAATACAGGGTCAGAGGGAGAAAAGCCAAGAAGAGCAGATATTTCTGAGGTGAAACATATATAGCACTTGGTGGATTCTACCAGAGGGCAGAGAGAGTCTGGAGGCCTAGGGTATGATTTGTACAACCTGCAAGTCAATCAGTAGATACTCATTCAAAGAAAAGGACTGGAAGATGGAGGTAGGAATCCACTAGAAGTACTGAGGCAGTATAGAGGATATAGAATTATCTATGTCAGGAAGTCAAGAGGCACAATTCCTTTTGCTGGGTTAGGAAAAGGCCTTGTGTGACTCAGGAGAAATATCCTTAAATATATTGCTTTGCCCAATAGTAGGATTTGAGTAAGAGTGATTAACGTCATCCAGAATGTATATAAATTCAAGATATAATCATGATATAGTATCCTAAGCTTAAAGAGACAAAGATCTGTACTATTAATTTACAAAAAAATTTACATAGATTATCTTGATTAAGTAACCTTATAAAAAGTAGGATAGTAAAGTATTATTATCTCCATTTTCATGAGTAAACTGAGACTTAGATATGTTAAGTATCTTATCTAAGATCATGAATTTTTCTTTTTCTTTTTTTTTTTTTTTTGGTGAGGCAACTGGGGTTAAGTGACTTGCCCAGGGTCACACAGCTATTATGTGTCAAAGTGTCAAGTGTCTGAGGCTGGATTTGAACTTGAGTCCTCCTGACTCCAAGGCTGGAGCTTTATCCATTGTGCCATCTAGCTGCCCCGATCATGAATTTTTCTGAACCCTAGTATTCTGATATCATCTCCACTACTATTTCTATAGTACCAGAATGTCATTAAGTTTATGCACTAGTTGATATAGTGTATAAAGCACGGGGCCTAGACTGAGGTTCACATCCTGCCTCAGACACTTATTAACTCTGTGACCCTTTCCAAGGCACTTAACCTCTATCTGCCTCAGGTTCCTCAACTGTAAAATGAAGATAATAAAAGCACCCACCCCTGAGGTATGTGGTGAGGATCAGATGAGACAATATTGGTAAAGCATTTAGTACAGTGTCTGGCACATAGTAAGAACTTAGTAAATGCTTTTTTTCCCTCGACTTTTTGGAAAAAAATGTAGGGAAAGAACCTGTAAATCATTAAAGTAAGTAATACATAATTATTTATATTTGGCATAAAAATTTGTTATTTTGAATTAATTATTTATACAAAATAATCTTTGATTAGCTTGCATAATACAAACTGTAACCCTAGCCTATTGCCCTATATATATATCAGGAGCTCAATGATTATTGAGTCAGCATTATGTTAAATGAATGTCAGAGGCTCACACAAACCAGTATTTATTTACCATTGAGCTACTGTAAATAATTTTTGAAAAAGTTCTAGTTTTGAACCCAGCTAGGTTGAAATCCCCAAAATATAACTTACCAACTTTGTGACTTTGGTCCAGGTAAGTCCCTTAATCTATCTGGACCCATTTCCTCTTCTGAAAAATGAAGGAGGTTAGGCTACATGACCTATAAAGATAACATATAAAATCTATAGTCCTGAAGAAGGGTAGATATTTTCTCAATTTCAAAAACAAAAGGGGTGGGAAATGTATTTTCCAGACTATAGACCAGTGAACTTGATTTGAATTTCTGGTAAAATTTTAGACTGAGTTATTAAAAGGTAACCTAGAAAACAAAGTGAGGTTCACTAAGAGCCAGTGTGGGTTGATTAAGAATGGGTCATACCAGATTAATTTAGTTTCATTTTTGGATACACTTACTGGAATAGTAAATTAGGGCAATGCTACTATCTGTGTGACCCTGGGAAAGTCACTTAAACCTATTTGCCTCAGTTTCCTCATCTGTAAAATAAGCTGGAGAAGGAAATGGCAAACCACTCCAAGAAAATCCTAAATGGGATCATGAAGAGTCAGACAAGATTGAAAAATGACTGAACAACAACAACAAACACACTGTGTACATAATTTACTTAATTTTTAGCAAAGCATTGAACAAAGTCACTCTTGAAGACATGACAGAAGTGATGGCAAAATTAAGTGGATTTGCTACTGGTTGAATGGCCATACCCCCAGTTATCTATATTTTTCTCTGTTATTTCACATTACAATGATCTGGGAATTATCTATATCAAGACAAGAATTGAAGTCATATGATCTGATGAGATCACCATGTGAGAATGTGTGTGTGTATATATGACTATGTATGTATGTGTATAGGTATTCAAGATCTTTTTCTCTTTTATACATACATACATACATACATACATACATACATACATATATATATATATTATATATATATATATATATAAAAAGATCTTGAATGTCAACCATAGTAAATCTAACAAAGATGATAATCCGGCGGAGGTGGGGACAAAAACAAAAAACAAAACCCTGAAAAGGACTTGCCATTCAGGTAGAGGGAGTACTAAGAGATAGCAATGTCACTGAAACCTGGAAAGGAGGGAAGAGCCAGGAGGAGAGGGTGATCAGTTGTATCAAATGCTGCAAGGAGGTCAAGAAGGTTGAAGATTGAGAAAAATGGATATTAGAGTTGGCAATTTAGAGATCATTACTAATTTTGGAGAGCACTTTCAGTTGAATGACAAGGTAAGAAGCCAGATTATACAAGGTTTTGAGGATGAGAGGAAAAGAAGTAAAAGAATGAATGGTGGATAGATTTTTAAGTAGTTTATCTGAAGAGATAAGAGATATAGCAACAGCTAGTGAGTATGGTAGGATCTAATGACAGTTTTAAAGGATGGGGAAGGTGTGAATGTGTTTTTAAAAAGCAGCAGAAAAGGAAGTAATAGGAGATATTGAATATTAGAAAGTTGAGATATTCATGGAAGACTATCTGCTTGAGAAGGGAAGTCAATAGTAAAGAAAGCTAATTCAATCTTAGGCTTAATTAAGAAAGGGATACTTGGGTCTAAGAAGGTGAAAGTTCCATTATACTACACCCTAGTCTGACTACAGCCTGAGTATTCACTTCAATTCTAGGTATTACATTTTAGAAGCAACATACATAAAATGGAACGTCTAAATAAGGGCATCTGGAATGGTAAAAAGACCTGGAAATCATGCCACAGGAAGACAGGTTGCATGAAATGAGAATCTTTGCCTAGAAAAGAGAAGACTGGGGAGGGACATGATAGCTGTCTTTAATTATCTGAAAGACTCTCATGTAGAAAAGGAATAGACTTGTTCTGCTTAGATCCAGAAGAAGGAATTAGGACAAATGGATGAAAATTGAAGAGACAAATTTTGACTTGTGGTAACAAAACACTTTTTAACAATTAGAACTTTTGAAATGTCCCTGCTTCAGGAAATGATGTGTTCTTCCTCATTGGAGGTCTTCAAGTAAAACCTAGATCATTTATCAGGCATGTTTGTAGAGAAGATTCTGGTTCAGGTCATGGTTGTATTACATGATCTCTGAGGTCCTTCTACCTCTGAAATTCTGTGTTTCATATGCTTGTCTTGCTGTCCTTTTCATTTGATCTAAGTCCTAAGTCCCATTTAAATGATTTGGAAAGTTGAACTGGAAGTATAGTAGAGAAAACACCTACTTGTCACAGACAATCCTTTAGAAAAAAGTCCAGAAATTATCTACATTTCTGATCTCAGAGTCATCCTTTATCTAGTAAGAACTTCTGATTTCATTAGTAGAAGGACATCTAATGATATAAGTGGTAGAGAACGTCACTACTGACAATGTTAGAGTTTCCTCTCTAAGATGTCCCTGTACTAATGAAATCACAAGTTCTTACTAAATAAGATAGCAAAATTGGTAAGGGGATAATATGGGATCATCTGTACATTTCACTTCTCTCTATCCTTTTTATTTCCTTCTTGCTGCCTGTTCGGAATGTTGGAGAGCCTACAATTCAAAGACTGCTATTATTTATGAGTAAAGTCTTCTCACTACAGAAAACCCCTAGAAGCCTAGAGGCTTTGTTAAGTGTTATTTAAAAGATCTTTGTTTATTTAACATCAAGATATTCACACGGGAGAAAAACCTTATGAGTTTAATGAATGTGAGAAAGATTTAGTCAGAAGTCTATCCTTATTGATCATCAGAGACTTCACACTGCAGAGAAACTCTGAATATGACTGAGGTAAATACTTTATCCAAAGGCCTTTGCTTATCCTATATCAGAATTCTCAAGGGTTAAAGTCCCCACTAGATTGTAAGCCTCTTTAGGGTAAATAGTGTATCTTATTTCATCTTTGCAACCCAAGTACCTGCCACAAAGACATGCACACAATGTTTACTAAGTATTTATTGAATTGAATAACATTTTACAGAACCTGAATACAGAACTTTAGGACAGAAAGGGACTTGAGATAGTATCTAGTCCAAAACACTTTATTTTACAGACAAACAAAAAATGCAGAAAGATGAATAACTTTACCAATGACTTGCTTAGATCCCAATGAAATATAGCATATTTTTCCTTTTTTCTTTCTTTCTTTCTTTTTTTTTTACTATGCCTTTCCTCTCCTTATGAGCTGGGTGTTATTACAGGATGACTGCCATGATCAAACCATTGATGATTATTCCAAAACCCTTAGAAAGTGTCAAATACTTGAATAGATACCAAATTCTACTTGAGAAAACCACAAGGGGAAGATTTCTGCAGAAAACTCACTTGTAATTTGAATAAAATCAAGCAAATGTCAACAAGGGATAAACCAATAATTCCTCTTCTTCCCAAGTTTAATATTCATTCATTCACTTTACTCATTTATCCATGCACTTATTTACACATTCTTTCATACATATATGCATTCATTCTGTTATTCACTCATTCCACTTGTTCATTAATTCATTAAACATTTATTGAGCACCTTCAGTGTGTGAGGCCTGGGGGGTACACAAAAAAGAGGTACAATGGAAAGAGTGCTGAATGTGGAGTTACAGGACCTGAACCTGAAGATACACAGATAGAAACAGAGATGGTAGTAAGTGGTTCTGCCACAGGGGACAAGTGACCTGGGGCAAGTCCTTTGACTTTTCTATGCCTCATTTTCTTGATTTACAAAATAAAGAGGCTGGATTTGATGACTTTCTTAGATCTCTTCCAGCTGAGAATCTCTGTCCTATGATTCTAATATAAAGTCCTTACTAGCATGGAGCTTATGTTCTTGTAGGGAAGATAAAATATATACTCAGATAAAAATAGAATCATAGATTGTAAAAGCTAAAAGAGACATTAGAAGTCATCCAGTCCAACTCTCTCTTTTTATATAGGGGCAAAATGACTTTCCCAATCACTCATCAATTGCTAGAAGAACTGGAGCTAAAACTCGGATCTTCTGACTCCTGACAAGGTGGGAGCAAGAGTACAATAGTAACATAAATGCCTCATTTTCAGTCATGATGTCCTCACCATCAATTTGTCTGCCCTTCCTTTTTAAAAAATGCAATGTGTTAAAAGAATATATATTTGTATCTGAAGGACACAAGGGGAAAATAACATACTCCCAACCTCACAAAC
This sequence comes from Phascolarctos cinereus, assembly GCF_003287225.1. NCBI lineage: Eukaryota > Metazoa > Chordata > Mammalia > Diprotodontia > Phascolarctidae > Phascolarctos > Phascolarctos cinereus. The sequence continues at coordinate 121,309,046 of NW_027555736.1, forward strand.
AGAGGAAGGAAGCAATGAGAAATTACTTTACAATATTATTGAGAGTAAAGAAAAAAAAATAAAATCCCATCAGCTCAGCAGTCCTGGATTATATCACTATATGACACCAAAGATACTAACCAATTAGGTTTTTTTTTTCCTAAGGCACTTAGTTGGAATAGGAACATCTGGAGTTTGGAATCAATTGTCCAGAACTAGCTGCTGTGCTAATTAATATTCACTCAAATGGCATTCCACCAAGGTGTCCCCTCTCCCTTTTATGTTCCCTGCAGGCTTGAGTGCTTTTCCATTAAGTTCATACCCTCTACAAGGAGGAAACTATTGGAAAGTAGAAAGGGAAAGTTTGTGCAAGGGGCAATGTGGGCCCTTTCCTGGGTCATAAATACCCCCTTGTGGAAAACCAAGTTGGATTAAGTGATTGAAAATAACTAATAAGGAAGCATCCTGGTCAAAGTTTCAAGAGCAGGCTAGATGATCTAATAAGGGGAGCTGTCTCCTCATCATTCTCTTTTTCTTCCTGGAGAGGATATATGTTAGTCCCTCAATGATTTCATTGCTGGACTTAATCAAGTGGAGCAAAGGGTTGGGTTAGCATTTAGATTCCTCACTGCAGTTGTAGGTTCTCCTGTTCTTATTAGCATTTTTTCTTTTTCTTTTCATCTTTCTGTCTCTGTCTCTCTCTGCTTCTGTCTGACTGTGTTTCTGTCTGTCTCTCTCTGTCTCCATGTCTTTCTGTGTTTATCTGCCTCTCTCTCTGCTGCCCCCCCCAACTTCCCCTAAATCATACAGTTCAAGGTAAGTTCAATATGTTTTATTTATGAGAAGATCCAACAGATTTTAGCCACTTTTGCAAACCAAAGTTGATTCTTCTTTTGTCTCCCTGAAATTCTTTTCTTTCCCTCAATTCAAGGTAGGTGTCTGAACAAGAATAAAATAGATGCCATCTGCTTAAACCAAATATTGATATATGTGATTTCTAGTGTCTTGAGTGCCAATCACTGGAGTTTCTAAAACATAATAAATAATAATTAACATTTATACAGTTATTTACACAAAATATTTGCCAGGTGCTTTCTGTACTTGTTTCATTTAATCCTCTCAGTGACCTTGGAGGTGTACTACACTTATCACTGTCTTCATTTTACAGATGAGGAAACTGAGTCTCAAAGAGATTAAGTGATTTACCCATGGACATATGGTTAGTAAATACTAGGGATGAGGTTCCAGCCAGGTCTCTTCTAATTCCAAGCCTAGCTTGTGGTTCACAATAACCTTTGCCTCTCCATCCATGAGCCAATCATTCTCACTGTTTCATAGTTTACAAGCTGCTAGTGCTATTTCATAGACATTTTACTTCATAATTTCTAGTTATAACCTGGGCCTCAGACACAAATTTTGTCTGCATGGGGCAAAGGATTAGAATTAATCTTTTTGAATCTAGTACTTTTAGGTTTTCAATTATTTTATTCTAAGCTGACTCCCTACCCCCCAAAAAACAGTTTTCCTGTATACAAAAGAGAACATAAAAAGGGGAGCGTAAATGAAACTGTGAATGTAGGTTGTTTTAGAAAAGTGTTTTTAAAATTCCTTATGTTATTTTCAAAACTCTCCTGATTATTTGTGTTTTGTTCTGAATTTCTCTTCTGTATATTTAGAAAAAAAATGTTTCAATGGCTTTATTTTACATCAGGATTATGAATCCCCCTCCCTGTACCTCTACCCTCATTTAAAACTGAGAGAAAAATAAAATCCTTTCTAACACGTAAGTATAGTCAAGCAAAATTAATCCACAAAGTGACCATATCCAAAACTGCGCCTCTTTCTCCACCTGGAGTACATCACTTCTGTCAAGAGGCTCATAGCATGCTTCATCATAGGTCCTCTGGAGACATAATTGGTTGGTCATTATATTGATAAGAGTTCTTAGGCCTTTCAAACCTGTTGTTTTAATCATTATTGTTTTACAATATTAGAGTCCTTGTATAAATTGTTCTCCTGATTCCACCCACTTCACTCTGCATCAGAACATACCACCTAAGATTCTCTGAAATCCTCTCATAATTTATTATGGTGCAATAATATTACAATCCATTAATAATGATTTTTTCAGCCATTTGTCAAATGATAGGCACCCAAAGGTATAGAATTGTTACCTAAAGTTCCATTTTGTCTTAGTCTGCTGTCTGTTTATATCTCTTTCTACATAAATTGGAATGTTCAGTAATTCACAAAATGATGCCTACCACCCCTGAAATTCCATGGAGTTAAAGGGGCAGAGAAACAGAGAGTGCTCCAGCAGAGAGCAGTTCATGGTAGTAAGTCTACTGCCCCATATATTTCATGGCAATTACCAAAGGCAACCTTAACCTGTGGAGGTCTCAGGCTGATGAGAGTTTGAGTGAGACAAGAGAGAAAGGCCAGGTGGTATAAAACTGTACTTAAAGCTAGCATGTACCCATATATTCTTTAGGTGGGATAAATTGACCCTATGCTTTTTGTCTAGCTCAGTACCTCATATATCGCCCTACCCTGGATTCTTTCAGCATGAAACTCAGAATTCTGTCCCTTGCCAGTCCACCTTTAGTACTCTGATCTCTGTCTGCTTTTTACTCTGCTCTTTCTTGTCTGTATCTCCTTGACTTGTCAACATGGATTCTAACACTGTTACCTGGCTTCCATGTCCTGGAATATCCTCACTTCTCATGTGACAGGCCTTAATTAACACTGTGAACCCTGGTTCATCAAACCACAAGCTAAGCCTTGCTCAGGAGCTGGACAGTACATACAAATAGCAGAAACCAAAATAATATTTATAGGTAAATTATGATTCTGAATGTCAGCTCCAGGTAGGGTATGGCAACAGGGAATAGTCAATAGAGAAGGAACGACGCCAGGTGGTATAGAAAGGGGTAGTAGTAGCATATGGGTGCCACAAAGTGAGATTGAGGTCAAATTAAAAATCTGGGAATAGGACAATGAATAATCAAAAATACAGTGTAAGAAAACCTATAGCAGGCCAGGAAGCTTCTAAAAAGTTTCCAAAAATCATCTCTGTCCTTACCCTTTGCATTCCACTTTGTATGGGCTGTTCTGCCTGGTTTCAACTCCACTGAATAAGGTGCTCCTCCTGGGATAAGCTCATTACTTCTAATCTTATTATCATACTGCTAAATCAAGGATTGATTGACACCACCTCCTTCAGCCTCTTCTCTCTGATTGGAGGGATGGAGGGTAGAGTTCCAAATTCCTCCCAATGCCTGTCTTTATAGAGGGCAGAATTGGATTCTGCTCACTCCTCTTTACATATACCATTCTGTGTGGTTTCACCTCCATGTTGAATAAGCTGCCCCTACTCTGGTGTCTCACTCCGAACCCCCTGCAGTTTGCTACATCCTTTTATATATTCTTTCACCCCATTTGACTGTAAGCTCCTTAAGGGCAAGGGCTATCTTTCTTTTTATTTATTTTATCCCTAGCTCTTTGCACTGTGCCTGGCACATAATAAAAACTTAAATATTTATTTGGATTTGATTATTGCAAAAGGACCTCCACCAATATGATAACAAGGACTCAACTTTCCAACCCTCATTTCTGCTGGCTCCTTTTTTGGCTGAATAACTCTTAGATGTTCCTGCTTTGACTAATTTTAGTATTTCTGACCTCCATGTCTAGTGTTTGCCCCTGATTCTGATGTCTAGGTGACAGTCTATAGGTATGTTTCCATAGGCACCTAGGAAGCTTCAATAATTTGACCCTCCACTCCTCTCCCAGTCACAATTTCATTTCTTTGAAATAAGAGAGTGTCTCAGATTGTAATCTAGTATAGCTAGGACTAGTGTAGCTAGTCCTAGTCCTGGAGGGGCCAATTCAATTATAATGGACATATTTAAATGTTCTTAAGTTTATCACAGAGTAGGATTTTGATAACAGTAGCATAGATTTAGAGCAGGAAGGGACCTTAAAGGCCATCCTGTCCAATCTCCTTCCCTTATGTTACAAATAAGGACACTGAGGCTGAAAGAAGTTAAATGATGTATCCAGGGTTATGCAGGTAGTTGTGTCTGAGGCAGGATTCAAACTCCAATCTTCATAACTCCAAGTATAGTTCTTGATCCACTGGCTACCTAACTGCCTTTGTTGGAAAGGAAAAAAAAAGACAGCAGAAGAGGATTAGAAGTCTAAAAGGGACCAGGGGAGGTATTAAGGGCATGCAAATGGACATTGAAAACTCTGTGTAATCTGGCTCCAACCTATGTTTCCAGTCTCTCTCACACCTGTCTTTTCTTTTCTTTCCATGAGGCAATTGGGGTTAAGTGACTTGCCCAGAGTCACACAGCTAGTAAGTGTTATGTGTCTGAGGCTGGATTTGAACTCAGGTCCTCCTGACTCCAGGCCCAGTGCTCTATCCATTGTGCTGCCCCACACTTGTCCTTTTTATGTATTTTAAATGTAAAAGAGTCTTTAATCTGGGGATTGTAGACTTATTTTTTTGACAACTTTATTTGAGTATAATTAGTTTCTCGTGTAGTCCTCAGTATTTTATTTTATACATTTGAACTCATTATTCTGAGAAGTGGTCCATAAGCTTTACCAGACTGCCAAGGGGTTCTGTGACATAAAAAGCTTAGGAACCCCTTTTTTAGTCAGACTAGATTAATCTCCACTCCTCAAATATGCCCCAAGTTTTCCCTGTCCTAATTATACCAGTATTTGGGGATTGAGGAATTATTTTGTAAAAGAATAAAAAAAAAGCCAGTAATATATAAAACAATAGGTCTTTATGATAGTATATTTAAACCACAAAAGGATGCCTAAAATGAAGTACCAAGAAGCAGGTATATGGAAAGTTAATGAGGGAAGAGGGATTTAGGGTAAAGATCTTAGTCTACAGAGAGGCTAGACCTTTTGGACTGAAGGGTCAGTTGCTAGAGCCCAGATCAAAGGACCTTCAGTCTATTGGCAAGCAGAGGGATGGGGATTACCGGTGTTCCACTAGAGAGGCTACCCTTCATCTTAGTTAATATGTGGGATACTTGGATTTTCATTTCCACTCTAAGGAAGCTCAAAGAAGAGGTGAAGTGCTCTAAATAAAGAGACTGGGTTCTCATTCAGGTCTTTCAGTTTGGTTACCCAAGTCTGGTGAAACAAAATAGTGAGGAAAACAGGAACTATTTCTTGGGGGAGAGATCTAAGAGATCCAGAAATATATGGAAAGTGCAACCATTAGGTATGGAAACATTCAGAAAAGGCAGGAAGAATGGAGTATTCCCCATAGGTAGGAGCACATTTTAATGCTGTCAGTGAGTCTTAAGCATCTCAGGGACTCCAAAAATAAAACAAAAAACCAAAGTTTTTAGATTATCACTACCACTTCTAAACCTTTCTCCACACTCTTCTTTAAACCAATAATTTGCCCTTCCTCTGCCCCACCCCAATCTCTTATTATTGATAATTTACCTATCCTTTAAATCTGAGTTTAAAGTTCCCTGATCACTTCAGCTGGAAGTTACTGTTCTTTCATTTTATTTCTCACAGAACTTCTGATTCCTCTTTAAATTTTTACCGTGTTTATTTGTGCACATTTCTTACCACCTGCAATTGGATTGTACATTTAAGTACCTTTGGGAAAAGGTGCTCAATAATATTTATGGAATTTTAAAATGTGAGAAAGAAAGAGGATTGTAAAGGATGGGAAAGAGATGTGGTACAATGAAAAGTCAATGATTTGTGTGAAGATGTGTTCAAATCCCAGTTTTGGCAGATATTTCTTATGTGTCCCTAGGCAAGTAGTGCCGCATTTCATGTATATTTCCTCTGTTTCCTATCTGCAAAATAAGGGAGTTGAACAGAAGGCTTCTATAGTCCTTTCAAAGCCTAAATGTATGATTCTATGTCAGAGACAATCTGCTAATTTCACAATTTAACATTGGGCTTGCTCAGGCTCTATATGGCAATACAACTGGTCAGCCTGATCAGTGCAATCAAAGAAGTAATCAATTCAGTGGAAAATATAGCCAAAGTGATATTTTGACTGAACTGACCTGTCTCAATCTCACAAAATTATTGGTTCAATAGCTCCAGTTTGATTCAACCTTAAAATTTAGGCTACCTAACATGCCAAGAGGAAAACACCCACATACATATTCCAGCCTTTAACTGCAAGAGATACTATCACTAGCTCCATCAAACTCTATACATATTACACACCTGTTGCAACTAACCCTTCCCGTTTTTAGGACTTTTGAGCCTCCGTAGCCCAGATCCATGCATAATCCCCTGAGATCTTGGAGTAGAGGAGAACCCTTCTTATTCTCATATAACTGAGCCTTTGCCTCATCTTACCTAAAACCAATGCACCACATACTTCTCTATCCTCTCCATTCCCTAACTATCATATACAACCCCAATCTGCACACCCTTTCCAGCTCTATTTATGTTTATTGGTTTTGTTGTCTTTCCCTATTAGAAGGTAATTGCCTTGAGGGCAAGAAGTATCTTGCTTACTCGTATTTATATTTCTAGGCTTAGCACAGTGCCTGGCATACAGTAAACATTTAATTAATGCTTTTTTCATTGATTTTACTGTTCATGAAACTAAGAGTACTTCCCTTTATGGATTTATGATGAACCTTAGGCTAGCATTTTTCCAACTGTGTTCCACATGATGTGACTATAGACTCCATGATACAATTTTGCTGCAAGTGAAATTTTCCCCTTGAAAAAAATTATTTTTCATGTTTATTGAAAATGATTTTATTTTTACTTCTCTGGGCTTCACAGTCCATGAAAAGGGCTCAGTTTATGAGGCTATCTCCATCTTTGTAACACTGGGATAAGTTGTGCAATTTCTGTATGATTTCTTCCATGTCATCTTGTTCCACACCTGGTGACAGAAAACTGGCCCAGCATCTCAAGTGAAGGTTGGCTAGTTCCCCAGCCAGGTGGTCCAAGGCCTGATGCAGCAATGAGGAGGAGCACAGTGTAATGAGCACAGGGATAGTCTCCACTGCTGTCCCATTGTGGGTGCCATCCAGAATCAAACTCTGCTGGTTGAGTAACGAGGAGAAGAATCATGAGTATGGAGGTACTACCCTGCATAGACTCAGCAGCAACCGGGAGGAGCTCAGGACCCCAGCAACTGCTGTAAATACTGGGCCAGCACCTCCTCTCTGCTGGTGCATGCATGGAGTAGAGAATTTGGTGATGTACCTGGGGAGGGCTGACTGGTCTATTGTGTTTTGTCCACACCCTGAAGTACCACAGACTGTGCAAAGCAGTGGGTGCCACTTGGCTCCCCACATGCAGAAAGTGGAGTCCAGGCTATTGTTCCTCTATATTGGGCCAAGGTATCGGGAAGGGAATGGCCAGGAGCCTCTGGGGAAAGGATGGAGGCTCCAACTGTAACGACCTTTCTCCCAGAAAAGCTCAGCATGTCAGCCAGATGCATCATGAAAATTGGAGAGGAACACACTTGGTAGGGGATGGTGATGGTGTCTAGGGCTGTAGCCAGGAGGGCACTGCTCTGGTAGAACAGTGTGAAGTCATAATGTAAATGTGGAAAGGTGACTGGGGGCTCAGGCCAAAGCTTAGGCCACCCCCAAGGGACAGTGGGCAGACAAGTGAGCTGTGAGTAGCAATGTTCACAAGGCCTAGGGCTGTGTTGAAGAGACAATAGAAGATTTTCTGGGGCTCCCCTAAGGTATAGGGTCCAGGGAGTAGGTGCCAAGTCAGGATTCCCCATCCAGCATGCTCATGCTAAAGCAATTTTGTGGTTTTAGCTTGTAGACCAGAGAAGCCATCATGGAGGTTACAGGACTTAGAAATTCTACAAGTAGTCACACTCTTCCACAAAGAAGTGCAGTCTGTCTTCAAGCCTTTCCAGGTAGGTATGCTGTCTTGAGAGGCTTTCACCTTGGCCAAAGCCCTCTAGATGGCCTGTCTCCCCATCATGGTTGTACTTCTGGATAATACAGATACTTCTGGGATATAGCTGCACATGAAGGAAGTCAGATCAGTCCTTGATGCTGCCCTCAGAAGGGATTAGTGATTTAGGGGTTGGGGAAAGGCTTTGGTAAATGGTGGAATATCTTTACCATTGGGAAAGGCTTGGACCTTCCAGATGCCATCACTACTTGTCACTCTACTGTACTCAGAAGGCTTCGTAGATAGGGGTTCTTGGCTTGTAGTTCTTCTTTGTGGGTTGTGAGTTTACATTGCTAAGTGATAGCAGCATCCAGGTATTTGTCTTGGTATAGTTCACCTTCTTGTTTCAGGGCACTAAGGTTGTCCTTCAGGTTCAAAAGGATAAGGTGGGGCTGTAGGTGTCCTGGCCATGCAAAGTCTGGCCTGCCCGGTATGAGACATTGGGGCACAGCTGTCTGGGCAGCTCCTTAGGTCCAGCCCAAGTGACTCAATGTAGCATCCTGTTGGTTCCATCAGTGTGCCCACGCACTGATGATACCAGCAAAGTGTCCAAGCTGCAACATGAGCACTTCCCTGAACGTGGCCTCACTGCTCTTCCTGCTCCTCTCTGGTAGCTTCCCCTTGAAAAATCTTAAAGTATGAGAGTAGGTATGGTTCAAAAATATTATAGGAAGGACATTTTTAGCAGAACATTTTGCTTCATCTTCTCCTTCTCCAATCCTTCTTTGTCCCAAAGGTATTCTATATCCCAGATCTATACCTCCTCACCCAGTGACCTACTCCTCTCCCATGCCCTAACTCCCCCTTCCCTTAAGCATTTGCAAGCTCTGTTGAAATATTTAAATTCCAAAACTATTTCATGGCTAACTGAGTTGAAATTCAGAGAACACTGGGTTAGGGAGTGAGGAGGAGTTGGATTTATGTATTAATTGACTTTTGCCCCACTGTTATTTTGGTTAGAAAACAATTCCTATGAATGTATCATTCATAGCACTTCTTTGCTTAGTCATGAGACCTTTGCAGAAACTTACCTCTTTCTATTCCCTTTCCAACTAGATTTCTTCTGGTCCAGTCCATAAGTCATATCCAGATCCCTCCAATTGCATGTGGGGCCCTATTGCCTTTGTAACAAAAATGAGCTTTTCATTAAGAAATGCACAAAAGATCATCAGTGTAATGTTTTGGGTCAACACGTACAGACAGCTGTATGAATGAGGAATCTGTCTTACATGCTTTTGCACTTATTCATCATCATAATTTACATTTATACAGCACTTAGAAAGAGCTTTACATGCATTGTCTCATTTGAGTCTCACAATAACCTGGTGAGGTATGCAGGAAAGTATTTCCATTTCCATCTGAGAGCTGCGGCTCTGAGGATCAGAGAGGTTGGCTGACCTTCTCAAAAACACAGAGCTGGCCAGCAGAAGAGCAAGGCCTTGCCTTCAATCCCAACGTTCTTTTGTTATACCAGGCTGCCTTCCTCTTATGTTTTCCCTTTGATTATTTCCTGTGGATTAGTTAAGTCCCCTAAATAGTAAGCAACTAAAGGATAAGTACCAAGTTTTATCTTATTTATAAATATTTAATAAACCTATCCATTGACTGATAATAAATTGTAAGACAATTCTAAAATCAATTTTTTCCCTGAGATATGTGGTTCCTCAGCATAAGGAATATTTCAAATGCTTTATAACTTAGAGGTTGTCAGATACTCGGAGAGGTTAAATTACTCTCTTCACACATCTAATAAACAAGTACCTGAAGCTGGATTAGAAACGAGGTCATCCTGACTTTAAAAACCAACATTTTATCCACTATTCTATGCTGCTTCATTAAACATGAACACAACTAATTAAACATGTATTGCAACAATCTACATTTTAATAAAACCCCAAAACATAAAATGTCATTAAAAAAAGAAAAGAAAACCTTTATACTCACTTTTCTCCATCTCCATCAGGATTCTTTGTTCATTCATTGTTCTAAACTTAAAGTATCATTTGTTCATAGTTACAATATATCTTCCTCTTCAAGTCCGACTATTTTTTTTCTGCCTTGTGTTATTTCACCAAGGTCTTTCCAGATTTATTTATATTGTTCCTACTTGTTATTCTTAATTGCAGCATGGTATTCTATTACATTAATGTATCACAATTTATTCAACCATTTACCTATATTTAGGCTGCTTTCAGGCAGTATTCTGCAATTATAAATAATGATATAAATTTCTTTGAGCAGATAACTCTTTTGTGTGCTTTTCCTTCATTTTTTGTAATAATTTCAGAGTATATTCTCAACATTGGAATTGTTGGTTAATTTTAATAATTTTTATAATTGAATGTGTATTGCCAGTTTTCTCTACAAAGTACATCATGTTTGCTTTTCTTTCAGCAGTGAATGATTGTACCTGTTTCTTTCTCGTATCACCAGTGTTGAATTTTCCTGTTTTTAATTGTTTTTGTTAATTTAGTAAGTATAAAGCAGTATCCCAACATTGTTCAAATTTGAATATCTTTGATTATTTGTGAGGTTAGACATCTTTTCAAGTGTTTACTAATAATTTGTTTTTACTTTAAAAAATTATTTGTCCACGTCTTTTGATTATTTATCTACTTGGGACTAAGATCTTCTCTTTTCCTGTTCTTTATATGTTTTGGATAATGGAGTTTTTTTAACTTTGACATTAGCTATATTTTCCCCATAGATTTTAGTTCTGCTTTTAATTCTATTTTTTGTATATGCTTTTCCATTTTAATGTAATTAAACATATCTATCTTGTCCCTACCATATTTGCTTCTATTTTTTGAATAGAAAACAGATCATCTCCCCTCACCCATGAGACAAAAGCATTATTCCATTTTTATTTCATTTTTTATGCTTACACTTATAAATATGTGGTACTTATTCCAAAAAAAAAAAGGTAACTGAGAAGATTTAAACAACTATAATTTACATACCTGCTGCTTCTCATGTCTATAAAATCTTTTATGTATGGAAAAGATCCTTGATAAAAAAAAAAACCAAAACAAACAAGCAAAAAAAAACCCCAAGAATGGATCAGGAAGGATTTTGTAGATCATTTTCTTCAATGCCCTATATATTTGTTGTTACACAACTGATAGAACAATGCAGTGAATATAAGTCCCCGCTGTGTCCCTTGTTTACTGATTTTAGAAAAAAAAACTGACTTGCTAGAACAAAATGCAGTATTGAAGATTCTTTTATGACAAAATGTTCCTCATGTAGATGTTAAAATTATACAAAATTACAATATTCTATGACGGAGATGACTCCGCTGAGAACTTCATTCAATAACCTTCTGATTATTGACATGGAAGGATATAAAGCAAGTTGACAGGCTAATCTTAATCTAAAGTTTTGGCCAGCATGATAGAATGTATCCTATAAAGAGTCTTTCCCTATTGATAACAAGATACTCTATGTACTCCTTTTCATAGATGACATTGTGCCACTTAAATTGAGCTCTGAAACACTAGAAATCTTCCTTAGGGAAATCCATAGCAAAGTGAAAGGGATAAATGTAGCCATCCACATTGGAAAAACAAAGTAGATGAAAAACACGTATAGTCAAGATTATGACGTGCAGCTGGATAGGCAGCTAGTGAATGTGTCCACCTCAGCTCCTGTCCAAACTATAATTATTGATGGACTGTGACCTCAGCCCAGAATTAAGTAGGAGGAAGAGACTGGATTAGATCATATTTGGGAAATTGCATGGTGATTTCAATAATCCCAAACTGCTTGCTGTTACAATACTCAATCTCTTTCATAACACTATTTTCCCACTGAGCTTATATGGCTGTGAATCATGGAATACCATGATGTCAGAAGACTAAAAATTACAAGAAACCAAAAAAGCAATGGAAAGACATATGTTGGTTTTAAGTAGGCAATAGCATATTCCCAGTGATGATTTGTGAATAAGAAGTGGCATAAAACATATCATTGAAAAAAATGAAGTGGGATGGTCAAACAAATAGTAAGAAAGAAAGATTTCCTATGGCCAGTCTAAGCACACTGTTGACCTAAGCTATTAAAAGGGCCAAAGGAAGGCCTTTAGTGAATTGGATGAATTGTTTATGAGTAATTTACAGTAACACATGGACAAAAAAATAAGAAAAATGAAAGAATGCAGGGTTTGTGACCTAACTAGATGGAGGGAATATCCATGTTTATGTTTTGATAGGTCTGTGGTTTCCTCAAAGTATGATCAAGTAGGAAATCTTGATCACCACATGATTACCTTAAGTAAAAATTATTCCCATGCTTCGGAGATTAGATAGAACTAAACCGCACTTACAAATCAGTATTACAAATCACTTCTCTGTCTCTCTCTTCTCTCTGTCTCTCTGTCTGTCTCTGTCTCTGTCTGTCTCTCTCTCTCTCTCTCTCTCTCTCTCTCTCTGTCTCTCTGTCTCTCTCTCTCTCTGTCTCTCTGTCTCTCTCTCTCTCTCTGTCTCTCTCTCTCTCTCTCTCTCTCTCTCTCTGTCTCTCTCTGTCTCTGTCTCTCTCTCTGTCTCTCTCTCTGTCTCTCTCTCTCTCTCTCTGTCTCTCTGTCTCTCTCTCTGTCTCTCTCTCTGTCTCTCTCTCTCTCTCTCTGTCTCTCTCTCTCTCTCTCTCTCTCTCTCTCTCACACACACACACACACACACACACACACACACAAAACACAAACATGTGCACCCACCACACCCACACCACACCACACACCCTGTATTAGGCATCCCTTTTATGTCTTGTGTCTTCTTTTGGTTATATAGAATACAATCTATATTTTTCTGGAAGTGAGGATCCTTGAATCTGAGCCCATCATTCTCTATAGAGTTGCTCAGCACTGTTAGGCTCCCAAGAGCCTGTGTTTTATATTCCTTCTTCATAACGTTTCTCCCTTAAGAGAGCTTACATTTTCTGAGGCTTTATCTGCAATAGAACCTTACATCTGATTGGCTGTATGCTACCATCAAGGTTTCACTGACCTATCCACAAAAACATACGTAGAAGACTATAGAGCTAGTCTCTTATGATTAATCCTTTGTAAGCCTCCTGATACTCCTTACTAGGATTTCATTTTCCTATATACTTTAGACTGAGTTTCTCTCTTAGTAAGAGAATGGAATAAAGCAGAAATGTGGAAACAAAAACTTCTGGGGAGCTATTTTCAGGATCATTCACTTTAATGTTTCAAGATACTGGTATCACTTTAATCCCCCACCCCCTCTGGCTAATTTCCCAATTCTCCATTAAAAAAATAATAATAATTTGTAACTCTAATCACTGTAAGCAGCTCAGTATGTCAGCCAATTTCCTTAATACTGTGGGAGCCATGTCATCAAAACCTACTGATTTGTATATGTTCATATTTTCCAAACTCTCTCTTATCTGCCTTTTGTCAATAGCTGTTTTGGTAGGGTTTTCATTACTTTCTAATTGCTCCAATTTCTTTTCTTTATTTGTTCTCATTAAAGACAGATTTAGAAAATGAGATCCCCATCTCAGCTATTTTTGATCCTTCATTCATCTTCTGCCCCATCCTCCTTTATTAGCAGGGGGTGGAAGTTGGGTGGGGTGGACATTTGGTTTCTCTAAGTTATTCATTCATTCATTCATTCATTCATTTCCCCATGAAGTGGGAGAATGCTCTTTTCATTCTCCTTAACCCATTTACCTAGAATCAGTCATGGGAGAGTCCCCACCCCCACACCTCACTTCTTGCCAACTATATCTTTCTTACAAGCTGTACTCGGACCCTTTCCTCCTGTCACTGCATCAGCTTATTATTCAGTGGGCATATTCAGCCAGAGGGCTCTGGTCCAAATGCACCACAGATATTCTATTATACTTGAGTCTCTGACTTCCAACACAGCCTTCTCTTTCACTCCCAACTTTGTGCTTTACTTTGGCACTGTAGTTAAGTGTGCATGGCAGAACATGAGCTCTTTTGGAAAGCTCCAGGAAAATCAATTCTATTTTACCATATTTGGATCAGATTGCAAGAAGGAAAATGCTTTCCAAACTTTTTGCTGTTTTGTGCACTGGTAACACTCTGAAAAATGTTAAAGGCCAGAGCAAGAAATGACCTTAGAGATGATCTAATCCAGCCCCCTCACTTTATGGATGAGGAAATAGAGAGGTCAGGGTCATAGAACTGAGAAATGGCATAAACAAGACTTGAAATTACAGTCCAGCCCATGTGGCCTGTCAAAAACAATGGCATGGCCAAACCTGTTCATGGTCAAGTGTAGGAGGTTGGGACACAGTCTTGGGATGCTAAAGGGAGTTTTGAGTTTGTGCCGTGGCATTTTGACAACTCAGTCACTCCAACTATTTGGTCACTCAGACTGTGCCTACATAACAACCAAAATCTGTAAAAAATTGAGGGACAAAAAGAAACATTTAGGCAACTTAACTGGAGGTTTCTGAACATCTGGAAGTTTGGTGCCTTGTGAACACAACTCCTGGATTTTTTACTGCATTTTTTGTATGTCATGCAGATGTTTGGCGGTAGTGAAGACATTGTCTTGGTGGTTTGACTTGTAAATTGAACCTCATAGGACAGACGTGTTACCATAGTCAGTACTGGAAAGTGCTTCGTGTGTCTCAGAGGAAAGGTACTGGACAGACCCCAGATTATATTATGAAGTGAGTCCTTGTTTCCAAGGATGTGAAAGGACCAAATAGTGTGTGTTATATGGTTTCGAAAAAGAATGTTAAGATCATATAACTAAACATCCAAAACTTCTGGAAAGGCCACTGTTAATGCTCCTAGAATGTTTTTTTTTTGGGGGGGGAGGACATGAAGTTTCCTTCATTAGATATTTTAAAAGGCTAGACTGGACTGTCTGGACTGCTTTGAGTTCAATCTATAGATTTTTCCCTACTATCCCTATAATCCTATGATTGCAATTTGTGTTAATAACACTGTGCTTTTTTATTTATTTTGATTTAGCAACAATCACTTCCATAAGCTTTTGAGTTTTAAATTTTTCTCCCCCTCTTTCCCTCTTCCCTACTTAAAATGGCATGCAATCTGATATAGGCTATACATATACATTTCTATCAAACATATTTTCACCTTAGTGTTGTTTTAAGGAAGAATTAGAATTGATAGGAGGAACCACCAGAAAGAGGAAACAAAGCAAAACAGAAGAAAAAAATAGCAAGTAGTATGCTTCAATCTGAATTCAAACTCCATAATTCTTTCTTTGGATGTGGATAACATTTTCCATCATGCGACCTTTGGAGATGTCTTAGATCTTTGCCTTCCTGAGAAGGGCTAAGTCTATCAGTGTTAGTCACTGCACAATGTGGCTGTTACTGTGTACAGCCTTCTCCTGGTTCTGCTCACTTCACTCAGCATCAGTCCATTCAAGTCTTTCCAGGTTTTTCTGAAGTCCACCTGTGAACCATTTCTTATAGCACAATAATATTCCATTACATTTATATACCACAACTTGTTCAGCCATTCCCCAATTGATGAGCATCCCCTCAATTTCCAATTCTTTGCCACCACAAAAAGAGCTGCTACAAATATTTTTGTACATGTGGGTAACACTATGCTTTTCAATAGAACAATTAGTTTTTCAATATATTTTCATTATCACACCAGTGCAAGGGTGGGTATAAGGCTATGTGAAGATGTGGGGATGAAAAATTCAATAGATATTTATTAAAAACTTTCTACATACAATGTACTAGGTTCTAAGTGATAGAGATACAAAAGCAAGAATGAAATGATCCCTGTCTTCAAGGAATTTATATTCTAATGAGCTTGAGGCAAGGCAATATAAAAACAGATGAGTAATAGGAAGAGGAAAGAGGCACGGCTTGGAGATAAAGGAAAATATTAAAGAGGAGATAGCCACTGGACTAATACTTGGAGGAAGTTAAAGATTCTGAGAATAAGGATGGCTTACTTTTCAGTCATAGAGAAAGTTTTTAAATGCACAGAGGCAGTAGATGACTCATAGGGTTCAGAAAAGAGTGCTAGAATACAAAATATACATAAAGGGAGTGATGTGAAATAGGTTTGCTAGGATAGGTTGGGGCCAGATTTAGAGGACCTTAAATGTCAGTCTGACTTGGGTTATCAGGCAATTAATGAGAGAAATGGCAGTAGAATCAGAATCAAGATCAACAAATAGAAATTATGCAGCTACATATACCAGAGGAAAGAAAAAAAAAGTGTAATGTCTATCACAGTAGTCAAGCAATAAACATTTGTTGTCTTGTAATTCATTTTGTGTAACCTGCTTGATTTTCTAACACTGGCTCCTTTCTACTTTTTGAGGTTGGGCCTCATAACTCTCATTTATTTCATCTTGCACCTGACTCTAAAATTTGTTCTTCTCTTATATCCCTGGCTGGCAGATGTGGTGGTAGTGGTTATATAAGAATCTTGAAGCAATAGCCAGTTCTTATCCCTGATTCTTACTACCTGACACCTATCTCCATTTTCATTGATACGTGTCTTTTGGGTATCTTTTCTACCACTTTTCAAGAGTTTTTGGTTTCATTTACAGTATGAATGTCCATATCTATGTGGTCTAGTTCTTTTAGTAGAGGATCTACTTATTGACCACTGGATAAAGGTTGTACATTCCTAGTAGAGACCATCAAATTAATGTTTGTAGAAAATCTAAGAACGGTATGATGTTTGTGCCTTCTGTTTCTTTTCTGCCTATTCAACTCCTGTCAGTGTGGAAAGGGAGAGGATGGTGGGCAATTTTGGAATTGTATCACCTTCATGATTCTGGGATAACAGCCAGAAGCAATAGCCTTGCATCTACTTTTGTTTTCACATCAACCCTATTAACATAGGTAGAGATATGGAAAGCATCTGGACCAAATGAGGAAACTCCCTGTACCACAGCAGGTAGCCACCTTCTCTTCAATTTAGAGTCTTAGAGAGATACATAGTATACTGAAATGTTAAATGACTTGTCCTGCATCACATAACCAGTATATGTCAGAAGTAGGATTTAAACCGAGGTCCCCCTGGTCCACGATGCCACATTACCCATCCAGATAGGTAGACCAAGTATTTTTACAGATGAGGATACCAATGCAGTGATAGGTCAAGGGATCAACTGAATGGCACATAGCTACCAAGTGGTATAGCCAAACCTGGAACTCGATCCCCAGGTTATTAACTACACTCTATTTTTTATTAGATGACTCCTAACTTTTCTAAGTAGTATAATACTTTCAGTATAGTTGAAAACAGTGCCATTCACACATCACTTACCTCCTGGGATTTTCCTGTCTCTTCTATTTGCTCACAAACTTGCATGCACGAGGTATGTTTTACATGCTATTTATTCTCTCTAGTGAATAGATCCCCCTCCAAATCAGAATGCTCACATAACCTGCAATTCTCTCATCTTCTTCCTGGATTTGAGTGTTGTTTTTGCCTTTCCTTTAAGCTGCTAAAAGGTAGGGAGGAATTTGTTTCATTAAAGGCTCATTTACTCCTCTTTCAATTTGTTGCTCCTTCTGCTATGGAGTCAAACCCTAGTGTTTTGTACAAGCAGAACTCAGTTTGTTAGATTCTATTCATGGCTTGTGCAGTTTGACCCCATCAAACCCTGTTCACGTTACGTAGAAGGGAGCAGGAAGAACACTCTAAATTTAAGTGGAGATGTCCTTCATTGTGGATGATTAGTTTCTTTAAATACTCTTTTTCAAAATCATTTTAAAGAAAGCCATCATTATGCATCTAGATCACTAGAAACCTAAGTATGTGGAGCCAAGATGGTGGCATAGTGGAAACACTCAGCCAAATTCTCCCAAAACCCTTGCTCCCCTAAACAGCTTTAAAATATTGCCTCAACTTGAATTCTGGAGTGGAAAGGCTGACAAAAGTTCATAGTGAGACATGCTTTCAGTTCAAGATCACTTATTAGATCAGAAGGAAAGATCTATGATATGGGGTGGAAGCTGAACCAGAGTCCATGTGGTTGCAACACCAATGGTGGGAATAGATGGAGGCAACAGAAGCATCAGCATCTTTGAGAACTCTGAATCCAGAGATGGTAAGGCAACCTGGCAACTGGTCAGAAAGAGGTTACAGGGAATCTCTGTGCTAGCACTTGATGTAGGATTGGAACCATTTGGCAATTTCATTGCCTGTACCCACTTCTGGGTCACAGTTCAAGGGCACAAAGGATCACTTTGGGGCAATAGGGAACAGGGTCTCTGAGGAACAGTATCACTTTCAATCACAAGGAATCAAGAGCTTTGAGGGGCAGTATTAATTGCAATCCCAAGATGTCAGGCCCTTGGGGGAAGGGCTAGAGTGCAAAGCTAAAGAGCAGTGCCCAGACCTTTCCCTAGATCAAACCACTTTGGAAGCACTGAAAACTTCCATATCCATCAAACTACCAAAAATTATTTTATAGAGCTAGGTGAAAACAATAACAAAATTCATTGGGAAGAACAGAAGGACAAGAATATCAATGGAATCAAAGGGAAAAAAATGTGGAGGAAGGCAGCCTAGCAGCACCAGATTTCAAGTTATTACAAAGTGGTAATCACGAAAACAATCTGGTACTGGCTAAATAATATAGTGAAATAGATTGTGTACACAATATATCCTAGAAAATGATCATAGTAATCTAATGCTTAATAAACCCAGAGATCCAAGCTTTGGGCCTAAGAACTCATCATTTGACAAAAATTGCTGACAAAACTGGGAAGCAGTTTGGAAGAAACAAGGCATAGAAGAACATCTCACACCATATGTCAAGAAAATGTCAAAATGGATAAATGATTTAGACATAAAAGGTGATATAAGTAAATTAAGGGAGAATAGAAAAATGTACCTGTCAGATCTATGGATAAGGGAAAAGTTTATAACCACACAACATAGAGAGAAGATCATAGGACATAAAATGGATAATTTTGTTTACATAAAATTAAAAAGCTTTTGCACAAACAAAACTAATTCAGCAAAAATTAGGAGGAAAACAAAAGTGGGAAAAATTTTAAACAAGTTTCTATGATAAAGGCCCCATTTCTCAAAGGTATGGGGAAGTGAGTCAAATTTATAAAAAAAGCATGAGCCATTCCCCAATTGATAAACGGTCAAAGAATATGAACAGGCAATTTTCAGAAAAATAAATAAAAGCTATCAATAGTTACATGAAAAATGCTCTCAATAACTATTTAATAGAGAAATGCAAATTAACCCAGCTCTGAGATACCACTTCACAGCTATCAAATTGGCTGACATGACAGAAAGATAAAATGGCAAATCTTGGAACAGACGCGGAAAAATTGGGACACTAATACCCTGTTAGTGGAGTTGTGAATTAGTACAACCATTCTGAAGAACAATTTGGAACTGCAAAGGTCTATAAAACTGTGAGTACCTTTGACCTAACAATAACACTACAGGGTCTGTATCCCAAAGAGATAAGAGAAAAGGGAAAAGGATCTATTTGTACAACATTACTTATAGCAGCTCTTTATGTGGTGCTAAAGAGTTGGAAATTGAGGGGATGCCAATCAATTGGGGAATGCCTGAACAAGTTGTGCTATGTGATTGTGATGGAATACTATTGTGCTGTAAAAAATGATGAAGAGAATGGTTTCAGAAAAGTTTGGGAAGACATATGAACTGTTGCGAAGTGAACTTAGCAGAACAAGGAGAACCTTATACGCAATAACAACAACATTGTAAGGATGCAGCAAGTGTGAAAGACTTACTCTGATCAAGACAATGATCCAAGACAACTCCAAAGGAGCCGTGTTGAAAAATGTTATCCACATCTAGAGTGAATACTGATGAATTGTGAACATAGATTTAAGGACACTTTTTTCGCTTTCTTCATTTTTCTTTCTTGCAAAAGTGGAAACCTCTCAGAGGCTTGCCTATCTTGCCAATTCTTTCTCTCTATGGCTAGACAGAAGAAAATCCCATAGAGTAGACCTGAGTACCTTTGCAGATCCAGACTGAAGTGAATTGCTTTTCATTGAAAGAATGTAATATTGCTCCAGTGCATAGAGAAGTGCAGACCTGGGAAACGATTACGTGTAAATCAAACCAGCAACTCTAATTAGAAATTAAAAAAAACCCCTAATTTCAGAAGAAGAAATTGGATTATTTCTCTATCTTATTAGAAGTGATATGCACACATGGGTAGTTGATTGATAATGATAAATGATGGTTTAGGAATTCAGGCTAGTGACCATGATAAGTTCTGCTCATTTTCTTTTGTTTTTGTTAGGCAATGGGGTTAAGTGACTTGCCCAGGGTTACACAACTAGTGAATGTTATGTGTCTGAGGTCAGATTTGAACTCAGGTCCTTCTGAGTCCAAGGCCAGTGCTCTATCCACTGTGCCACCTACCATCCTATCTGCTCACTTTCGAAATAACCATTTTTGGATTTTACAAAGATTTCATGGGTAGCATTAATCTTACCCTTTTGCAATTTCATATGCCCTAGAAATAAGGAAACACATTAGAACTGACTTTAACATGCGTAAGATTTGTGTTTCAGCCAACCTGTTTTTTTCCCTTTTTTTTACATTTTAGTGTCTCCTCAACCTTGAAGTTCCTTTATTAAATGCTGAAGGCAATTCTTTTTCCTCCCCAAGATGATAGTCCCAATTCCTATTTTCAGTCTCTCTCTCTCTCTCTCTCTCTCTCTCTCTCTCTCTCTCTCTCTCTTCTCTTTTCTCTCTTTCCCCCCTTTCTCCCTACACCCCTTCTGCCCGTGAGGTTCTTAGTTCTCTTTCTTTGAATACAAGATTTCTCTGCTACCCATCTCAAAAGCCTAGGCACTGCATCATCACACATCCCCCTGGTCATGATTCAGGCCAACTAAGCAGTGATCAGATAATTTCAGATTCGTGGAATGAAAACAATCTGCCCAGTGAATGGAGCTCCCAAAGAAGCTCTAACCTTTAGGAAACTTTTTACACCATTGTCACAGGGAAAACTGAGCCAGTTAGAACAAAAAGAGGAGAGGCTCGAGATGTGTTGACCATATCCAAAGGACAAAGTATTTGGTTCCATGTGTTTCTATATAGTAACATTTTGTCTTCCCTAAGACTTCCTTCACTTTGCTAGTTTAGCTTTCTTTTTCAAATTTGAGGACAGGTACACTCTTAATAAACCTGAGCTCAATTAGTCTGGTAGTTTTTAGTTTTTCCCCTTCTCTCCTGACCTATTTCTTGACATTGGACTCCAAATGACTCTGGAGGAGAGAGTGAGGCTGCTGACTTTGCACAGCCCTGCCTCACTTTCACTTGCGAGTCAAGACATCCTCCTCCTAATGTCATTGGTCTTCTTGGAGAATGAAGGACAAACAACAACAATATGATTTAGTGCAGACATCTGATTACTCAGCCTGTTGAAGCTCAGAACTTCTAAGCTCAAGCAATCCACTAGACTCAGCTTCCCTAGGAGGATGGATTGTTATTGTGTCACTATGCCTAGTTTCATTCAGTTTCAAACAACAAGGAGGCAAAATGTCTAAATACAACACTAAATCTTGTTAGTGGTGAGAATTCTGCTATATCATACTCTAGTCAGATCAAATATTGATTATTGTTTTCAGTCCTGGTGCCACGTTTAAAAGAAAAAAAATGCCAAACTGTTATGGGTATAAAAGAGGGTGATGAGAATGGTGATGGGCCATGACAGAAAAAAGACTTGTTGAAGGAACTGGTGATGATTATCTTGGAGAAAGGAAGAGCAAGGAAGATACCAATGTCTCGTTTTAAGTATTTGATGGACTGTTGTGCAGGATAAAAATCAAATTTTTTTGTTTGGTACTAGAAGCCAGAACTAGGAGGATTGAGTTGGAATTGCACAGAGTCAAGTTAAGTCAACAAGTTTTATTAAGCACTGACTACGCACTAATGTATTAAGCACTGGGGATTAAAAGAAAGGCAAAAAAATATCCCCTGTTTACAAGGAGCTTACAATTGAATGAATTAGACAGTGAGGCAGAATTTGGCTCAATGTGAGGAAAAATATCTATCTGATAATTAGAACTATCTAAAAGTGGAATGGGCTTCCTTGGGTGAGGAATTCTTCAAGTGGAGCCTTGGTGACCTCTTGCTGGGGATTTTTTTTACTTGCCTTTTTAAAATTAATTAATTTTTAGTTTTCAACATTTGTTTCCACAAGATTTTGAGTTTCAAATTTTCTCCCCATCTCCCCCCTGCCCCCACCCAAGACAGCATGCATTCTGAATGCCCCTTCCCCTAAACTACCCTCCCTTCTATCTCCCCACCCCTTCTCTTATCCCCTTCCTCTTCAATTTTCCTGTAGGGCAGGATAGATTTCTATACCCCATTGCCTGAATATCTTATTTCCCAGTTGTATGTAAAAACAATTTTTAACATTTGTTTTTAAAACTTTGGGTTCCAAATTCTCTCCCTTGCCCCCTCCCCACCTATCCTCATTGAGAAGGCAAGCAACTCAATACAGGTTATACATGTGTAGTCATGCAAAACACTTCCAGAATAGTCATTTTGTGAAAAACTAACTATATTTCCCTTCATCCTATCCCACCTCCCATTTATTCTCTTCTCTTCTTTGACTCTGTCCCTCCTCAAAAGTGTATGCTTCTGATTACCCCCTTGCCCCAATCTGCCCTCACTGTGATCATCGCCCCTCCTCTTATCCCCTTCCCCCCCTATTTTCCTGTAGGTAAGATAGATTTCCATACTCAACTGAGTGTGTATATTATTCCCTCCTTAAGCCAAATCTGATAACGGTAAGATTCACTCATTCCCTCTCACCTTCCCCCACTTCTCCTCCACCGTAAAAGCTTTTTCTTGTCTGTTTTATGTGAGATAATTTACGCCATTCTATCTCTCCCTTTCTCCTTCTCCCAGTATAATCTTCTCACCCTTAAATTTTATTTTTTAGACATCACCCCTTCATCTTCAACTCACCCTGTGCCCTCCCCCATCTGTCTGTCTATCTGTCTCTCTCTATATTTTTCTCTCCAACCACCCTAATACTGAGAAAGGTCTCATGAGTTACGAATATCATCTTTCCATGTAGGAATGTAAACAGCTCAACCTTAATAAGTCCCTTATGATTTCTCTTTCCTGTTTACCTTTTCATGCTTCCCTTCAGTTTTGTATTTGAAAGTCAACTTTTCTATTCAGCTCTGGTCTTTTCATCAAGAATGCTTGAATGTCCTCTATTTCACTGAAAATCCATTTTTTCCCCCTGAAGGATTATACTCAGTTTTGCTGGGTATTTAAAACCAAATTCTTGGTTTTAGTTCTATCTCCTTTGACCTCCAGAATATCATATTCCAAGTCCTCTGGTCCCTTAATGTAGAAGTTGCTAAATCCTGTGTTATTCTGATTGTGTTTTCAAAATACTTGAATTGTTTCTTTCTGGCTGCTTGCAATATTTTCTCTTTCACCTGGGAACTCTGGAATTTGCCTATAATTTCCTAGGAGTTTTCCTTTGGGGTTCTCTTTTAGGAGGTGATTGAAGAATTCTTTCCATTTCTATTTTCCCCTCTGGTTCTAGAATATCAGGGAAGTTTTCCTTAATAATTTTTTGAAAGATTATATCTAGGCTCTTTCATGGCTTTTACATAGTCCAATAATTTTTAACTTATCTCTCCTGGATCTATTTTCCAGGTCAGTTGTTTTTCCAATGAGATATTTTACATTATCTTCTATTTTTTCATTCTTTTGTTTTTTATGTTTTTTTGATTTCTCACAGAGTCATTAGCTTCCATTTGCTCCATTCTAATTTTTAAGGAAATATTTTCTTTAGTGAGCTTTTGGAGGCCCTTTTCCATTTGGCCAATTCTGCTTTCTAAGGCATTCTTCTCCTCATTGGCTTTTTGGACCTCTTTTGCCATTTGGGTTAGTCTATTTTTAAAGGAGTTATTTTCTTCAGTATTTTTTTGGGGGGTCTCCTTTAACAAGCTGTTGACTTGTTTTTCATGATTTTCTTGCATCACTCTCGTTTCTTTTCTCAGTTTTTCTCTACTTCTCTTACTCGCTTCTCAAAATTCTTTTTGAACTCTTCCAAGGCCTGGGACTGATTCATATTTTTCTTGGAGACTTTGGATGTAGGAGCTTTAGCTTTGCTATCTTCTTCTGGTTGTATGTTTTGATCTTCTTTGTCACCAAAGTAAGATTCTATGGTCTGACTTTTTTGTGCTGTTTGTTCATGATCCCAGCCAATTACTTGACCTTTAAACTCTTTGTTAAGGTAGGGACCTGCTTCCAGTGTGGAGAAAGTACTGTCCCAAGCTTCAGAGTTTTTGTGCAGCTGTTTTCAGAGATACTTCTAGGGACCTGTAAAGTTTCAGTTCTTTTCAGGTGGCATGATCAAAGGCAAGGTGTTTACTCCTTTCCTGCCCTGTGCTCTGATCTATGAGTGACTGTAAACCTTCTTTTCTGCCTTGGAACTGTGAGGAGTATTTCCTTTCTACCACCACCACCTCAAACTCCACCATACCAATGTTCCTCCTTACCCCAAGACTGCCACCCAGGACTGACTTGGATCCAAGCGGGGCAAAGCAAGAGAATCCTGCCTCAGCACCAGCAAAGAGATCCCTGCAATCTTCCTCTGATACCCCCTCCATCTGTGGGCCAAGAGTTCCAGAAGCAGCTGCCACCCTGGGGCTCTACCAGGACTGGGGCCAGATGAAGCTCCTCTCTCGCTGAGATCTGACGCACCTTTCCTAGTGACCTTCTAAGTTGTCTTTGGCGTTTGTGGGTTGACAAGTCTGGAAACCACCACAGATCCCCTTAATTTAGTCCCCTGAGGCCTGCTCCAAGTTTGCTGAGGCCTGGGCTTTGCCAGTGAAGCCTAGGCTAAACTGCACTCCCCTCCCAGCCCAGTGCAACAAACCTTTCCTGTTGATCTTCCAGGTTGTCTTGGGCTAAAAATTTGTTTCACTTTGTCTTTTTTGGGTCATGCTGATCTAGAATTTGTTTAGAGCTATTTTTTACAGGTATTTGGAGGGGTTTGGAGGAAAGCTCAAGCAAGTCACTGCTTTTATTCTGCCATGTTGGCTCTACCACCTTGGAGATGGTTTTTAAGTACTGGGGTATGACTAGGTAACTGTGAAGTCACTTTCAAATTTATGCTCAAGAAATTAATACTTTAAGTCTTTGATAAAACAGTCAGCCAATAAGATTTTTTGAAGTGCTTACTGTGTAGCAGGCACTGTGCTAAGCAATGGGACTACAAAGGAAGGCAAAAACAAAAGAAAACAAAAATGTAGTCTGTGCCTTCAAGGAATTCATACTCTAATGAGGAAAACAAAATGTTT
The DNA here is from genome assembly GCF_003287225.1 of Phascolarctos cinereus. Lineage (NCBI taxonomy): Eukaryota > Metazoa > Chordata > Mammalia > Diprotodontia > Phascolarctidae > Phascolarctos > Phascolarctos cinereus. Next base: position 121,334,264 of record NW_027555736.1, read on the forward strand.
ATATGTAAACAATACACATGGAGTATGTAAAAAATAATAAGACAGGGAAAGGGCATGGCAGTATGAACTTGTGGAATACAGCAGGAGGGTGACAGGGTACTTCATATCTTTTTGCATTTTGTCAGTATATATGTGTGTATTTATGGAGGGATATTGGACTAAATTTATATATATTGTATATACATATACACATAGTATAAAAATAAATATGATATATACAGTACATAAGTATATATTTTATACAAATATAAAAATTATATTAAAACATATAAAGCAACATATACAATTATATAAATATAAATAAAATGAGCAATATTAACACACACATACATACACACACACACGCACACACACACACACATATATATATGGAGAGAGAGAGTGGGGAGGTATGGTGGGGAGCACATGGAAAATCTCAAGTACATCTCAGCTCCCTTACTGAGTGTCTCTGGGCCCTGGAAGTTATTTGCAGATTCTGGATTAATTTCCTATAGGCCTCTGAAGAGATGGAATGGCACTATCACTAGAGATGTTGTCAGTTGTGCTAGGCTCTCTTTGTCCTTTGCTCACCCAGAGTAACAGCAGTCTACACTAGAATCTTCCAGATATAAAAAAGCCTCTTTCAAGTTTACAGGCCTAGGGGGACACATGAAGCCACCCAGAGGAAGAAACAGTGCTCCACTGCCTAGATTTCAGATTCTCTTTCCTTTGCCTTCCGTACTCTTCTAAATTTGGGGAGAAACCCAGCCAAAGAGGCTCCTGGGCCATCCAAAGAGGCTATGTGTAGCCAGGCTGACCTTGTGATGGCCCCTACTCCCTTCTGAATTCATCACCCTTCTGATGATTATCCCAATGCCTTCTGTGGCTCACACCCAAAACTGAGCCCAGATGGAAAACATATCTATTCCTCTACATCTTGGTCGATTAAGTTTCAGAAAATGTGTGGCGTGTCCTCTGGCCATGACAAAGGAAGATGATGGACGGCTAAAGACTCATTTTCAAAATTACAAATTTGGCCAATTTTCATAATACTGAAAAAGGAGACAGTCTGAAGTGTTTAAAATAGACTTCTAGCTCTTTCTAAAGTATGCCACAATGGCCTGGAAAAGGAGGCAAGAGCTGGATCAGGCTATACCAGCAAAAGCTTAATAGTGGCTCATACTTGCATAGCACTATTCAGTTATAACATGTTTTATATAAAGTATCTCATTAGAAATTCACAGCAACTTTGTAGGGTGGGTAGTATATGTATTATATCCCCCCTTCTATTTGAGGTAATTAATGCTCAGAGAAGTTGTTATTTGATTATGAACTCATAGCTAGCAAGTGATAGAACACACAAGTCCAGGTTTCTGCCCTGCCTCAAAATCTAGGGAATCTTTTCCTCACATCACAGTGATTCAGGGGCACAATGCAGGACACTATTATGACTTTAATGTTAAAAAATTAAACATTTTATTTGTTTTATTTATTGAATATTTTAATTATTTAATAAGTAAACTGTTTAATTTTAATAAAGTTCTTTAGTACTCTCTTCATCCTTTTTCTAAGATCTTCATTAAATTAATATTAAGTAAGAATTGGTATAAATGCAAATTTTCTCATCACTCTGTTTATCTTAGGATGAAATTCAACAAAGGTGGGTCGATTTTACATTCTGCTTATACAGATTTAGTTCAGGAGGTTTCCAAAAGTTATGAAAGCAGTTTATTCTAAAAAGGTGATATCTTCACAATTCGCAATATGCTTAGGGCTCTGACTTGTACATACTAGACACTCACTTAATGTTCAGTTAATTGACTGATGACTGATAACAGAAGAATCACTCAGCTTACTGCCTTCTTTTTGACTCTGTTGAAGGAAATCTCTCAAAACCCTCTCAAAGTTCACAGATCTACCTGGAGAGCAAAATGCGCTCTACATAGAGGGTAGTATTATAAGATCATAGAAGCAGATCTGGAAGGGACTTCAGAGGCACCAGATTTAATCCCCTCATTTCACAGATAAGGAAATTTAGGTCCAAAGAAATTTAATGACTTGATTAAAGACACACAGGTTTGGTAGCATCAGAGGAAAGATTTAACTCAAGTCCTCTGACAAAAACCAGTGTTCTTTCTACTGTGTCATGCCACTAAAGGACTGTTGTTTTTGTTTCTCTTTCCCCAATTCCAGCTGTCAATTATGAGTTGACCACACACTAGTCAACTTTATCAATTATGAGCATTTATTAAGATTTAGTATGGGTCAAGTAGAGTATATTTGTAGATATTTCAGTGTCTGGACTTATTATACCTGGAGACATGTATATAGTGATTTTTTTTTTCCAAAGGATACTGCTTTCAAAGAGTTCTCTAATAACCCTGTGAAATAACTACCACTGGTATTACTATTTCCATTTTAAAGAAGAGGAAATGAGGCTTAGAGAGATAAGTGACTTGGCCACGGGCAATGACAAGTAATAATCACATGCCAACGTAAAGTCACTAAATTAATTAAGCATTAGAGCAAGTTGTTTTGTTTGTTTGTTTTGTGTTTTTGCCTGGGCAATGGGGTTAAATGACCTGCCCAGGATCACATAGCTAGTAAGTGTCAGTGCCTGAAGATGGATTTGAACTCGGGTCCTCCTGACTCCAGGGGTGGTATTTCAAACCCTAGCCTTCTTTTTAGATAGCCATTACCCACTTCCTTATATCATAATCCCTCCTGCTTTTCTTAAATAACAGGTAAAGATATGCCTATCTTCAAATCTTTAGGGCTCAAAGCAACTTCAAATTAACCCTATCAATTCAGTCGCCCTAATTCTAACCCAGTGGATTCTTTATTCTTTCCTAGTTAAACAAAGATGAAGACTCCATTTCTCATGATAAGAATTTGACCTCAAGATCCCTGTTGAAATAGAGGTACTTTTGCATTTGGAGGCTGTCTTTTCATCCATTTCAAATGCATTGCAATTTAATTCAGGAACAGGGTAAATAGGGACACCCAGATGGCCTTTGTGGGACTCTTCATTACTTCATTTGCCTCTATCTGATCACTCAACATTCTTTCCCTTCCCATAATATACAATTCTAATCTTTTCATTCTCTCTCTGATGGAATTGGCCCTCTTGGCTCCTGCCTCCACCTCTTTGCCTGATGCTTCTAATCAGCTCCACTGCCCTTCTCTGGGCCTTTACCCCTTTCATTTATATCCTGGTTGAGATAAGGTGCCCGAACTTGACTGCAGTATTCAAAGTGAAGATGTGCTATTATTTATACAATACAAGATAATATTTCCCCTTCTTATTCTTCATCCCCTTCACACAGCCTCGTGTCTTATCAGCTGCTCTGACCGCCACTGGGTGAGGAGGAAATGTCTTCATTGAGTTGCCCATAATGATATCTGCTGCAGCGTCTCTCTTCTCTCTTTTCCTCTATCCCTTTCTATTTTCAGAGACACTGAGCTAATTCAGCACCAGTCGGTGTGAGCATGGAGACTAAATCGTTCTTTTGAGTGAGTATTACCTTGCACCGCCATACAATGCACATAATTGCCTGTCACACAATCACCTCATATGTAACTCTGTTCCCTATGACATTTGGACCCCCCAGTTCAAGGGTAACTGCCAGAAACTAAAGGTGGCCCACCCTTCTTACATTTCCAAGATAATCAGATATGCTCCAAGATGGACCAGCATTGATTTGCTTAGTGCAGTGAGCAATGAAGACTGCTGTACAAGAAAACTTGCTATTCTCTCGCGAGAGTGGAATCAATGCCACTGAGAACAGGTCAAGTTGAGGCTAGCATTTCATCCTTTATGAACGTTTGTTTCCATAAGTTGCAGCTAGGTGGAGCAGTGGATTGAGCACGACTTGGAGTCAGAAAGACCTGAGGTCAAATCTAGCCTCAGACACTCAATAGCTTTATGACTCTGGGCAAGTCACAATCTCTGTTTACCTCAGTTTCTTCATCTATAAAAATATGAATAATGACAGCACCTACATCCCAGGGATGTTGTGAGCACAAAAAAGATATTTATAAAGCACTTCACATTCAACTGCTATATAAATACTAGCTATTGTTCTTGTTACTCTTCTGACACCATGACAGTTTTCTGTCATGATTTAATAACAGCCAGAGTACAGAACTAAAATGGCTGATTTGGATTTTTTGATGTCAGAAAAATGAGGCTAGAGGCATGGGAACATCACTCCTGAGTCACAACTCCAACTGGGGCCCCTTGCAAAGACACAGAGCCCCTTATGTTCTGCCCTGACACTAGCAACCAGGTCACATGCCTGCCTGATTATTTCTCTCAGGGAAAGTCTTAGTGAACAGCCAGGGCTTCCAATCTCTACAATCATCCTAGAATACAGCGACTGACTATCTTACATCCTGGCACACAATCCCCAAACAACCCTCACATCAATTCACTCTCTAAATACACCATTCTCTCACTCTTAATATCATTGTAACATAAAATCAGCCAGTTACCACTATCTCTATATACTCTTTCCACATTCCTTTAATCATTACTCCCATTCTACCCTGTTAACCTTCATTAGGGATTCTTAACTCTGTGTGTGTATGTGTGTGTGTATCACAGACACTTTTGGTAGTCTAGTGAAGCCCATGGACTCCTCAGAATAATGTATTTAAATACAGAAAATGAAATAGACAGGATTGCAGAAGAAGCCAATTAAATTTAGTTATTGAAATATTTAAAAAAACATTTATGGAGCACAGGCTAAGAACCCCTACAAAAGCCTAAAAGGACACGTACCACACTTAAGGCCCCTTCCTGCTACTTCTAAATAGTCCCATGGCATTGTGGCATGTCTAACACCACACACACACACACACACACACACGTATCTATTTCTAACTTTCCCCCTTTGACTTCACAGCTTCCCAAGTTCCTAGTACTGTGCAGCATTTTGTGCCTGAAAGGTGAAAAATATGTAAAAATGTTATTTGTCTTTATTTAACAAAAGTAAAAAATGAATAGCAGAGAGGTGAATATGGGTCTACAGGTGTTCAAAAATTCTCTTCAGATCTCCCTACAATTGCCTTTATTTGGCTCTTTGTACCACACCTTGATAGCTCTATAGACAAAGGAAGCTGTCAATTAGCAATTTTTTAAAAATGCTCATCTGACCCCATCAGAAGTTATTAAACTGATTCAGATCATTGCCAAGTCTTTATTTTGTTTTAACTGACTTGGATGAATATTAGTGCTACTTCCCAAAAAACTTTGACATCATCATACACAAACGATGTGTAATCAATAATGAAAAAAGGAATAATTGTTAGTGAAATACCAGTCAAATTGGCCATTTGAATGAGTTAATGAGTCCGTTATCAATAATGTTTGACTCAGTAGCCCTAGTTATAGAAACCTGGCTGGACTACTAAGCCATTCTTATCTCCTGATTTATGTTTCCAGGTAAAATTGGCACGCAGAAATATTTTATGTTTCCCGTCTATGACTTACACAATTTCTGGAGTTATACTGACTCCCAAAAACAATTGATTTTGTGATATTCTTCACTTAGTCAAAAAATGGAATATGTCGAATCACATGTGACTTGCAGATATAAGGATTTAAAAACTACTTTCCTGTTTTGTTTGTGAATAATTTTTCATTTTATAAAAAAGCCAAATATCCTGGTAGGTAAAATCAATAGCAGCCACCAGAACAGATGGAAAATTCTCCAGGCTTAATGTGCCTCATGCCTGGCTGCCACAACTGAATATCTAAAGAGGACCAAAGAGCAGCTTTTTCTCCCTAGAAAAAAAAATGACTTTAAGGTCCTTTTGTGAAAATAAACCTTTTATTCCCAATGATGATAGGCAAGTCACTTTTTTTTCAGACATTTGAACCAGGGCAGGTTTCAAAATCCTTCATAGAGAACTAGGGTAAGGTTTGTTTCCTTTGGTTGTTTAAGGAAACTCAGTAACATATAAGGCAAAAATAGTCTTTCTGGATTATGGCCTTCCATTAGAATTGTTTCCTCATCTGATCTTATAAATAATAATAGTAACAAAAACAATAACAATAATTACTAGCATTTTGTAGTGCTATAAGGTATGTGAAGCACTTTTATTTGTGAACTCATTTAATCCTCATAGACATATCAAAGGCATCCACTTTTTTTTTTCCCTCAAGTTATTGTAGAACTTACTTCTGTCCCAAGAAAACTTAGGAAACAAAGTGTAAGACGTGAGTGTAGGTAAAGATACAGCTGTGGTTGTGAGAATATGTAGTGGGGCCCAAGCGATATCCTGGCCATTTCAAAAGAGAGGGTGAAAAACTAAACAGGAACAAATGAAAAGCAAAGAGGGAGAAGTGGTAGGAAGATTTAAAAGTAAAGAAGCAGAAAGAAAACAATGGGCTGTCTTAATGAGTGATCTGGAATATTCTGAAATAGGTGCAATTGAAAGGAAAATCTAGTAAGCATTGTGATGAGTTCAAAGATTATGAGAACCAGTGCCTGACCTCAAAGTACTGTCTCCAGTCTTAGAACCCTCCATGAGGGGACAGCTAGGTGGATAGAGCACCAGCCCTGAAGTCAGAAGGACCTGAGTTCAAATCCGACCTGAGACCAAACACTTGACACTAGCTGTGCGACCCTGGGCAAGTCACTTAACCACATTGCCTAGCCAAAAAAAACAAACAAGCAAAAAAAAAACCCCAACTCTCCATGAATAACTTGTTGGGCTGCGTGTATTGCTGCCAGGTCCCTTTCCCAGGGGTTCTAAACCTTGAGTCCGTGAACATTTATTTTAAAGTTTTGATAATAGTATAGCAATGCACTGGGAGATTCCTTTGAGGTATAGTGCCGAGGCACCTGGTGGTTTTCTGAGCTGGTTTCCATGGTTCTCCCTGCCCTCACTGAGGCACTCGAAGGTCCAGGTGTGGGTGTTTCCCTGCTCTACCACCTGGGCTTCAGGATTTCTTTACAATTGGAGGCTGTAGGGAGCCAACAGCTCACCTGTCAACCAGGAAGAGAGTCCCAGTGCATTAGCAGAAATGAGGGAGACAACACTGCAGAGGGCCCCAGGCAGATAAACACCCTGCAGCACCCATCTAAAAGGAGCTGAAGAAAGCTAAAGGAAAGGAAAAGCAGGCAACCTAGAATTGCCTGAAAGTTCCAGCCTTGCTGATTCCAGCCCAACACAAGGTAAGCTGCCAGAAACCTACAGCCTCCAATTGCCAACATAAGAGGCCCCAGCACACAAAGCCAGTGACCAAGACCTAGGCTCCCAACACAAGAAGCTTGGGTCAGTGCCCTCTGTTCCCCAGCAGGAGAGCTCAATCTCTTTAAAGGCCAGGAATAAAGAAACACCATGAGTAAAAAGAAACGTACCATAGATTCATATTATGAGAAGAGTGAAGATCAAGACAGAAATTCTAAAGAGGACAACATTGTCAACAAACCCACATCTGCAACAACAAAAGGAATATGAACTGGTCTGAAGCCCAAAAAGCCTTCTTAGAAGAGCTCAAGAAGGATTTTAATAGTCAAATGAGAGAGGTAGAAGAGTCCTTCAAAAATACAATTGGCCAATTGGAAAAAAAATACACTGAAGAAAACAAGTCCCTAAAAAACACAATTGGCCAATTGAAGAAGGAAGTACAAAAACTAACAGAAGAAAACAATCTGTTAAAAACTAGAATTGGACAAATGGAAACTAATATTTCTATGAGAGGTCAAGAATCAATTGAACAGAAACAAAAAAAAAATGAAAAAATAGATGAAAATGTAAAATACCTCATCAGTAAAACAACCAACCTGGAAAATCGACTCAGGAGAGACAATTTAAAAATTATTGGACTACCTGAAAATCATGATGAAAAAAAGAGCCTGGACAGTATCTTTCAGGAAATCATAAAGGAAAACTGCCCAGAAGTCCTAGAACCAGAAGGGAAAATAACCATAGAAAGAATCCGCCAATCACCACCTGAAAGAGATCCCAAATTGACAACACCAAGGAATATAATAGCAAAATTCCAAAATTACCAGATGAAAGAGAAGGTGCTGCAAGCAGCCAGAAAGAAACAATTTAAATATCATGGAACCACAGTCAGGATTACACAGGACCTTGCAGCTTCTACATTAAAAGACCGCAGGGCATGGAACATGATATTTTGTAAGGCAAAAGATTTTGGAATGCAGCCAAGGATCAACTACACAGCAAAAATGAGCATCATTTTTCAAGGAGGAGTGGATATTCAACAAAATAGGAGACTTCCAAACTTTCCTGATAAAAAGACCAGAGCTCAACAAAAAATTTGATCTTCAAGTACAGGACTCAAGAAGGACATAAAAAGGTAAATGGGACAGAAAGATACAATATGTTAATAAGGGGGGGCTGTTTAAACCCCTACAAGGGAATATGAGACTTGCAACCCTTGAGAACTGTATTGTTACACCTTGTTAAAGGAGTATACATAAAGTGGGTGGATATTAGTTGACTTTGATGTAATGATAAAAAAAAATCTAATCAAGTGGGTTAAATGGATCCAAATAAGTGGATCAATCTGATCTTAGAAAATGTACTGAGAAAGGAGGAGGCAGACAAGGGTAAATTACATTACAGGAAAAGACACAAAATCCTATTACAGCAGAGGGAAAGAAGGGGGGGGAGCATTGTTTGAACCTTACTCTCATCAGATTTGGCTCAAGAAGGGCATAACATAATCAGTTAGGTATAGAAATCTAACTTGCCCTATAGGCAGTAGGAGGGAAAAGGGGAAAGAAAAGGGAGGGAAAAAAAGGGGGAAAGAAGGGAGGAAGAAGCAGTAAGACTAAAGGGGAAGAAAAGGGAAAGGGATAATAAAAGGGAGGGACTGAAGGAGTGGTCAAAAGCAAAACACTAGTGAAGGGAGAAAGGAAAAAGGAGAAAGAAAAGCATAAAAGGGGAAAAGGATGGAGAAAAAGACACAGATAGTAATCATAACTGTGAATGTGAATGGGATGAACTCTCCCATAAAACAGAAATGGATTGCAGAATGGATTAAAAACCATAATCCTACAATATGTTGTTTACAGGAAACACATTTGAAAAAGAGTGACACATACAGGGTAAAGGTAAAAGGCTGGAGCAGAATATATTATGTGTCAGCTGAAGTAAAAAAAGCAGGGGTAGCAATCCTGATCTCAGACAAAGCAAAAGCAAAAATAGATCTAATAAAAAGGGGTGAGGAAGGAAACTACATCCTGCTAAAAGGCACCATAGACAATGAAGTAATATCATTACTAAACATATATACACCAAATGGTATAGCATCCAAATTCTTACAGGAGAAGTTCAGGGAGTTACAGGAAGAAATAGACAGCAAAACTATAGTAGTGGGGGACCTGAACCTCCCCCTCTTAGCACTAGATAGGTCTAAACACAAAATAAACAAGAAAGAAGTTAAGGAGGTGAATAGAACATTAGAAAAGTTAGGTATGGTAGAATTCTGGAGAAAACTGAATGGGGATAGAAAGGAATATACTTTTTTCTCGCAGTACATGGCACATACACAAAAATTGACCATGTACTAGGGCATAAAAACCTCACAATCCAATGCAGAAAGGCAGAAATATTAAATGCATCCTTTTCAGATCATGATGCAATAAAAATTATATGTAATAAAGGGCCATGGAAAGATAGACTAAAAAATAATTGGAAACTAAATAATCTAATCCTAAAAAATGATTGGGTCAAACAACAAATCATAGAAACAATCAATAATTTCATTCAAGAGAATGACAATAATGAGACAACATACCAAAACCTATGGGATGCAGTGAAAGCAGTTCTTAGGGGAAGTTTTATATCTCTAAATGCTTACATAAATAAAATAGAAAAAGAGGAGATTAATGAATTGGGCATACAACTAAAAAAACTAGAAAAAGAACAAATTAAAAATCCTCAACTAAACACAAATTAGAAATATTGAAAACCAAAGGAAAAATTAAAAATTGAAATTAAGAAAACTATTGAACTAATAAATAAAACTAAGAGCTGGTTTTATGAAAAAACCAATAAAATAGATAAGCCTTTGGTTAATTTAATTTAAAAAAAAGAAAGAAGAAAACCAAATTACTAGTATCAAGAATGAAAAGGGCAAAGCTACCACCAAGGAAGAGGAAATTAAAACAATAATTAGGAATTATTTTGCCCAACTATATGCCAACAAATTTGACAATCTTAGTGAAATGGATACATATTTACAAAAATATAAATTGCCCAGATTAACCAAAGAGGAAGTAAAATACTTAAATAACCCCATCTCAGAAAAAGAAATTGAACAAGCCATTGATGAACTCCCTAGGAAAAAATCTCCAGGGCCAGATGGATTTACATGCAAATTCTATCAAACATTTAAAGAACAATTAATTCCAATACTATATAGACTATTTGGGAAAATAGGTGAAGAAGGAGTCTTACCAAATTCTTTTATGATACAAATATGGTGTTGATACCTAAACCAGGAAGAGTCAAAATAGAGAAAGAAAATTATAGACCAATTTCTCTAATGAATATAGATGCAAAAATTTTAAACAAAATACTAGCAATAGATTGCAGCAACTTATCACAAGAATAATACACTATGACCAGGTAGGATTTATACCAGGAATGCAGGGTTGGTTCAATATTAGGAAAACTATCAGCATCATTGAGCATATCAACACCAAAACCAACAGAAACCACATGATCATCTCAATAGATGCAGAAAAAGCTTTTGATAAAATACAACACCCATTCCTATTAAAAACACTAGAAAGCATAGGTATAAATGGAGTCTTCCTTAAAATAATAAATAGCATATCTAAAACCTTCAGCAAGCATTATATGTAATGGGACAGGCTAGAAGCATTTCCAATAAGATCGGGTGAAACAAGGATGTCCATTATCACCACTGTTATTCAATATTGTACTGGAAACCTTAGCTTTAGCAATAAGAGAAGAAAAAGAAATTGAAGGCATTAGAATAGGCAAAGAAGAAACAAAGCTATCACTCTTTGCAGATGACATGATGATATACTTAGAGAATCCTAGAGAATCAAGTAAAAAACTACTTGAAATAATAAACAACTTTAGCAAAGTTGCAGGCTATAAAATAAACCCACATAAATCATCAGCATTTCTATATATTACCAACAAAGCCCAACAGCAAGAGATAGAAAGAGAAATCCCATTTAAACTTACTGTAGACATTATAAAATATTTAGGAGTCTACCTCCGAAACAAACCCAGGAACTCTATGAACACAATTACAAAACACTTTTCACACAAATAAAATCAGATCTAAATAATTGGAAAAACATCAGTTGCTCATGGGTAGGCCGAGCTAATATAATAAAAATGACAATCCTACCTAAGCTAATTTACTTATTCAGTGCCATACCAATCAAACTACCAAAAATTATTTTATAGAGTTAGAAAAAATAATAACAAGATTCATTTGGAAAAACAAAAGGTCCAGAATATCAAAGGAACTAATGAAAAGAAATGCAGGGGAAGGTGGCCTAGCAATTCCAGATCTTAAATTGTATTATAAAGCAGCAATCATCAAAACTGCTTGGTACTGGCTAAGAAATAGGGAGGTGGATCAGTGGAATAGGTTAAATATGCAAGACACAGTAGTCAATGACTATAGTAATCTATTATTTGATAAACCCAAAGACCCCAGCTTCTGGGATAAGAACCCACTCTTTGAAAAAAACTGCTGGGAAAACTGGAAAAGAGTATGGCAGAAACTAGGCATAGACCCAAATCTCACACCATATACCAAAATAAAGTCAAAATGGGTTCATGACTTAGATATAAAGGCTGATACCATAAGTAAACTGGGAGAACAAGGAATAGTTTACCTATCAGATCTATGGAGAACAGAAGAATTCATGACCAAACAGGAGATAGAGAACATTATGAAAAGCAAAATGGATAATTTTGATTACATTAAATTGAAAAGTTTTTGCACAAAAAAGCCAATGCAACTAAGTTTAGAAGGAAGGTAGAAAATTGGGAAAGAATTTTTACAACCAGTTTCTCTGATAAAGGCCTCATTTCTGAAATATATAGAGAATTAAGACAGATTTATAAGAACACAAGCCATTCCTCAATTGATAAATGGTCAAAGGATATGAACAGACAGTTCTCAGATGAAGAAATTAAAGCCATCTATAGTCATATGAAAAAATGCTCTAAATCATTATTGATTAGAGAAATGCAAATCAAAACAACTGAGGTACCACATCACACCTATCAGATTGGCCAACATGACAAAAGGAAAATGATAAATGTTGGAGAAGATGTGGGAAAATTGGAACACTAATACATTTGTGGAGTTGTGAAAAATCCAACCATTTTGGAGAACAATTTGGAACTATGCCCAAAGGGCTACAAAAATGTGCATATCCTTTGATCCAGCAACAGCACTTCTAGGGCTATATCCCAAAGAGATCAAACAAATGGGAAAAGGACCCATATGTACAAAAATCTTCATAGCAGCTCTTTCTGTGGTGGCAAAGAATTGGAAATCGAGACGATGCCCATCAGTTGGAGAATGGCTGAAGAAGTTGTGGTATATGAATGTAATGGAATACTATTGTGCTATAAGAAATGATGACTTCAGAAAAACCTGGAAAGACTTATATGGTCTGATGCTGAGTGAAGTGAGCAGAGCCAAGAGGAGTTTGTACCCAATAACAGCCACGTTATGTGATGACTAATATTGTTATACTGAACCCTTCTCAGGATTACAAGGATCCAAGACATCTCCAGAGTCCTCGTGATGGAAAGTGCTATCCACATCCAAAGAAAGAACTATGGAAGTTGAATTGCTGTCACATATTTTTACCTTCTGTTGAATTTTGTTTCATCTTTCTGATGATTCCTCTTATTGGTTTTAATTTTTACTTACAACTTCACTAATATTAAAATATGTTTAATAGGAATGTAAATGTAAATCCTATATCAGATTGTGGGACATCTTGGGGTGGGTGGGAGTAGAGGAAGGTGGAGAAAAATTTTCAGCTCAAAAGCATATGGAAGTGATTGTTGATAAATCAAAATAAATTAATAAAATTTTTAAAAAACCATATATGCCATTGGTTGCAAAAGTTTGAAATAGAGGCAAAGACAGAATAAAAAGATGATAATATAAATTCATGTGCATTGGAAAAATAATTCAGAGTTATAGATACGATCTAACCAAAACTTCATCAGTAGTGTCATTTTCTCTACCTCACGAGGAGGTCACTTGAAAACTCTCTGAACTTCGGTTTCCCCATGTGAACAATGAAGTGGCTGGACTAGCTGATCTCTAAATTTTCTCCCACGTCTGCCATTCTATAATTCTGTGACCATTGAAATTTCTTGAAGTAGAGGCAGTCTTTCCCATAAATACAGTGATGGATGTGGGAATTGTTTTGTTTTGGAGTCTTGATTGTAATTGCTACCACATTGGAATATGGAGGGCTGTCATATGGGAGTGTGGAGGGCTTAGGCCAGATTTCCTCCTTCATTTCCACCTGTGAATAATTCAGTGTTTTTGCATTGGGCTGTTACCAAATTAGCTGTCAGGAGAGAGAATAGCCTTACTCTATCATTCCCAAGATGGGGTATGCTCTGGTTTTAAATTGCCCCATAGTTGATGAGTTGAGCCCACATTTGTTTCCAAAGGGGTTTGAACGTGAATTACTTATTAATGAAATAATAAAAGGAGAACATGGAGTGATTATTAAAGCTTTAATAGTTTCTTCCCAGAAGCCCTTGAAAAATAGGATAGCTTTTTTTTTTCCCAGGAGGAGGGTTAGCAAAATAAGAGAACAGAGAGAAAGAATAGAAAGAAGAGGCTGTTTTACTCTGCCCTTGAATAACTGGGGTGCCATGATCTGAATGATATCCTAACAGCTCAGTTTTTTGATCTGTAAAATGGGGATAAAAAGTCTTTGCTTCACAGGCATATTGTTAGGGTAAATGATATAATCACTGATGTAAATTGTTTTGACCCATTAGAAAAGGCCTTATGTGAAAGCAAAATTTCATTAGCATCATTATTGTTTTCCATCTCAAATTTCTGTCATTCTGTCATCATATAGTGCTACTATATAATTATGGCATAAAGACATTATAATTTGGGCCTTACGTGGTAAATCACATGGGCATTCCCTTTGGTTTTAAGTACAATGATTATTACACAACAATTTACAGAAATATATCGTTAATTAGAGTGCATTGCTTGTCATCTGTCACCTTTTCCATTCAATCCTAATGCAGTTGGTAGAGGAGGTCATTAACTGATACCTGTGTTTCATTCACTAAAATGATAACCCATTGTTCCCATGACCAGAGAAATGTGGTGGAGAATTAATGAGGAAAATAAACATAATTCATTCAAATTAAAAGGGAAGGATCATACTTTGACAATATGCTCACACTAGGTCTTTAGCAGTCATCTGAAAGTGCTGGAAAAAAAATGAGTTTGGAGACCATAAGATTGAATGGTATTATCCAGTGCCTATTTGGTTAATATAGTAGATATATTCTAGGGGTTCAATTGCTCATTTCTGACTTCTTGTACAGATGACATTGTTACTTATTGAAAGTGTGACTGTGGGCAAGACTCAAATCTCTGTGAGGTTCAGTTTTCTCATTTGTAAAATAAGTGTGATAATACCTAGTAACTACTCCATATGAGATGCAAATGAGATAAAAATAGCAGAAATTGGGTATTGAATCCCTCATCAATATGGACATGGGTGGAGTGATAGGTGGGCATAAGATGATACCCTTTATTAAGGATGATAGAGCTACTCCGGTCTTGTGAGGCTGCTCTTGCCAATCAGAGCTTCTGCTTTTCAAAGTTTAATATGACAAGACCTCATGTGATTCTTGACTTGCCCTTAGTAAATAAACTTATTACATTGACTTTCCCCCCCTTATCTCAGGGCAGAGGTGTGTCATTACTTTTGTTTGTACTTATTCAGGATATGGCATCACAATACTACTTAATTCTGCCTTGGTTTGACTCACTATCAAAGCCTTGACAGAATATACCCCTTTTCCTTATGGACCCTTGTCACATTGCCATCATATTCACTGCATTTTCTATCATTCTCTGTCATCTTCAGGTAGCTGGTATCACTGACTGTAAGAATGGACTTTAAAAACACCAGATTTATCATTACACTCCTGATTATTTGGATTGGGTCTTCTATCTCCCAAAGATTAGATCTTAGATAAATCTGTGCTAACCAAAGAAGGGGTGGGAAAGGCTCTCTGGTCTAGCAGCTTCTTGTGTCCAATTTTTAGAAAGACTTATTGATGAGGATGCACTCCTTTAGACATAATCCCAGGTAAATCTTGTCAGCCTTTTCTTATTTCATCATTTGTGTGAACTGTACTGGGTCTTGAGCTTTCTGTACTCTCAGAAGCTCTATACAACCTAAGAAAATAGTTTAGATCCCCCCAATTTGTACTTTTCTTTTCTCCCTGGATACTTCAGACAATTGCACCCTAGAAATGTTTGGGGGGCTAAGTGGAATGATTGAGAAGAGAGAATGGCCTCACTCTAGCATTCTTCCAGATATTTCGTGACTCTAATTTAAAATTGCTTCAAATTTGGTAAGTTGAGCCCACATCTGTACCCCAAAAGTTTGAAGTATGAACTACTTTTTAAATAAAGTAATAATTTTAATGACTTAAGAGAGGTAAAACTATATTTTGTAACCACGAATTCACCTGGAAAAAAGGGAATCCTTTAGCAGACTTAGTGACAATGTTAAATGTTTGGATAAAAGTGAGGGGGAGTCTTTATTCAACCCCAACAGAAGAAGGAATGCCCTTCATAAGAAACTTTGAAATCTGCCAACATTTGTTAAAATCTCCTTGATAAGTGTCTCCCAGGAGTGGGAGGATTTTACTGGTTCAATGTGATCACTGAGTGGTGTACATTTGAGGTGAATCCTGGTATCATTTCAAGTCCTGGGATACGTTCCATACAAAAGGCTTAAGAACAATTAGTGGCTTTGCTACAAATGAGTTAGACCTGCAGTTGGGACTGGTGGACAGCACTAGAAGTACCATCACCTGTTGTGTGGACCTGATGTTCCTGGTTTTATTCCTAGTTACCATGGTTCTTTTTACCCCAGGATATATACTTTAAATTGCCCCCACCCCCCAATTATCCTTGTAGCACGAATTGTTATTTTCAGAAGATTACACTAATTTTTTTTGTATTAAGCTTAGTTTTCTGATTTGTAAAATGGGGATAACAGTCTTTTCTTTCTGCTTCACAAGCATATCACGAGGGTAAATTATATGATCAGTGATGTAAATTGTTTTGACCCATTAGAAAAGAAGCCCTTATATAATAGCAAAGCACTATTAATGCTATGCTAAGATTGCTTTGAGATAATTTAGTGTTGGAAGAAAAATTTAGGGACCTTGTCACCAAGGGGTGGTATGTTATTAGTAGCAGCATCTGTTTTTATTTTTATTTTAATTAATGTTTTTTGTAGGCTAGACTGGTTTTGCATTAATGGACCGAGAGGCCATTCTCAGGATCATCATTGGTTTGAATTTTTTTTTATTTCACAAGGCATGAAGGTCCAAAGCATGGGGAGTTAGAGTCAAAAGTTTTAGTGGAATTGTCATTTTCCTATATGTACAACTTTGTGATAGGATGTTCAATTGCTGTGCTGAATGTGGAGATGGAGGGGAGCAGCATTTTACCTAAATTGCATCCTTTTAAATTTCATCTTTAGTAAAGTTGTTTTTGTTGTATTTTATGGTCCATAAGGACCTTATTGAATTTTTTAAAATTAAAAATATTTTATTGACATATTTTGTTTTTATATTGCCTAAGTTTCCCCATGTGCTTCTTCCCCTCTCTCCTCCCAGAGACCCGTTCATTATCATGAAGAACTGGAGAGGAAAAAAAAAAAGATCAACAAAATTGTTGGGAAATAAAGAAAAAGACAGAAAAAAATCTTATGTTCTTTGCGGTTTCAGAGTTATAGATTGCAGTCACGGAAAAAGAATGGGGGAGGTGTCTTCTCATCTCTCTTCTATTGGATATTGCTGGTTCTTTATGATTTCAGTTTTGATCATGCTATAGTTGTTCTATCCATTCATACTGTACTATCCATGCATTCTAGCCATTGTGTGTATTGTTTTCCTGGTTCTGTTTTTTTTTGCACCAGTTCATACATGTAAGTGTTTCCATGTTTCTTTGTATTAATTATATTTGTGCTTTCCTATAGGCAGTTAGATGGTACATCCTGGGCCTGAAGTCAGGAAGACCTGAGTTCAAATTCAGCCTCAGATAATTACTAGCTGTCACTTAACCTTTGTTTGCCTCAGTTTCCTCATTTGGAGAATAGGGATAATAATAATAATAATAATAATAATAATAATAATAATAATAATAATACCTAGTTCCCAGGGTTGTTGTGAGGATCAAATCAGATAATAATTGTATGGTACTTAGCACAGTGTCTGGTATGTAGTATACGTAACATCCATGTTAACTACTATTAGCTATTATAGCACAGTAATATTCAAATTCGTTCATGTACTAAAATTTATTTATCACTCTCTTCTGCTTACCTCCCTCTTGAAGATCACTTACTTTGTTTCTAGTTCTTTGCTACCATGAAAAAGGCTATTTAAAATATTTTTATATATATGGGCCTTTTATATTTGTCAACAACTTCTGTGGGGGTTCAAGTTGGCCTAGTGGTGCAATATATGGATCAAAGGGCATAGGTATTTGGTCAATTTGCTTCAGAGCTCCACATTGCTTTCCATAATGGTTGTACTAATTCATACCTCCAACAACAACCTATGCCTGTCTTTCCACAATCCCCATTAGTCTTTTGTTATACCTCCATGAATTCTAATCCCGGGCCAGAATCACCGGAATGGCCTAAGTTTGACTAAGTTGTCTGAACTGTCCTGGGAGAAAGGAAAAGTGCCAATTAGGGGGTAATCTAAACCATATCCTTGGGTTATATAAAGCCTTTTAAGAGTACAGAAAATAGGAATTCTGTGATTAGTCTATCTCCTTTTCTTCAGTAACTGAATCTGGGCTACCCACTTGATAAGCTAGCAAAATTTAGCAGATGAAAAACAGCAAATTTATTTCCCGTAATCCTCCTTCACCTTCACTACAATCATGAGCAAACATTTAGAGAGGTTCTCTTATATATACTATTAATGTGAGGGACATTGATTCTAAAGGTAATTTACCAATATCACATTACAAACCACAATATTATTCTAAATGTTACTACCATAAACTTTCAGACCTACTCATGGTAAGGTGTGCTATAGAGCAGTGGTGTCAAACTCAAATAGAAATGGGTCCACCAAACTATACAGAAATATCTCTGTGGGTACATATTGACTTCAAAAACCACATATTAACATTATCTGTAACTTATTGTAATTTTTTTTTTTGTTAAACATTTCCCAATTATATTTTAACATGGTTAAGTGTGCTCAGGAATGTTGCTTCATGTGCCCTGTGGGAACATATTTCAAATGGAAAACTAGAAGTGTTAGCCCTAAGACACACATCTTCCTCTAATGACCATGGTGATATTTGATAAAGAACTAATCTTCCCTAGGCCATTCTTTAAAATGGAGTTGGACCAGATAATTTCTATGGTTTTGTGCAATTCAGATGAAGCCCTTATAGTGAGAATGTGTTTACTTGTGGTGACTAACGACTTTTGTGACTGAATTAATCAGTGAATTCAATTAAATAAATGATAAATTTAGTCAACATTTTATTTTTTCCTGAATATTTTATTTTTTCAGTTACATGTAAAAACAATTTCTAACATCTGTTAAAATTTTTTTTTTTTGAGTTCTAAATTGTCTCCTTTCCTCCTCCATCCTTGAGAAGGCAGGCAATTTGAACTAGACTATACACGTGCAGTCATGCAAAACATATTTTCATATTAGTCATGTTGTGAAAGAAAACACAGACCACAAAAAGACCAAGAAAAATAAAGTTTAAAAAAAGTGTGCTTTGATCTGCATTCAGACACCATCAGTTCTTTCTCTGGTGGTAGTTAGTATTTTTCATCATAAGTTTTTCAGAATTTTCTTGCATCATTGTATTACTGAGAATAGTCAAATCATTCACAGTTGATCATCACACAACATTGCTGTTATTGTATACTATGTTCTCCTTGTTCTACTTACTTCAATTTGCATCAGTTCATGTAAGTCTTTCCAGATTATTTTTTGAAAGCATCCTACTCAACCTTTCTTACAACACAGTAGTATTCTATCATAATCAGATACCACAACTTGTTCAGCCATTCCCCAATTGATGGGCATCCCCTCAATTTCCAATTCTTCACCATCACAAAAAGAGCTGCTACAAATATTTTTATACATATAGGTCTTTTTCCTTTTTCTTTCCTTTCTCTTATCCCCTTGGGATACAAACCTCTTAAAAAATGAAGTGGAATTAATTATTTATTTATTGGAAATGACTAAATCAACTTCTGTTGTTAGCACCATATCAACACATTCTGTCTGTGTAGGTAAACATTTGAGAAGGAAAAGAGGGGTGGATAAACCTCATAGCTTCTAGGAGTATAACAGCAGTCTGCAATTTTGACACACAGTTGATGAGTCATTGCTCACTTCAGGGCAATGTGTGTGTGTGTGTGTGTGTGTGTGTGTGTGTGTGTACCCTCAAAACACTCATACCCTTTCTTGTTGACATGCAATTTATACTAAGGGCAGTCCACATTGCCTCTGGTGCCATAGGACAGACTGATGAAGAATAAAAAAGAAGTATACTTATGTCATGAATCAAAACAACACAACAATAATAGGAAATGATAAAGGAAAAAAATGTCTTGTGCTTTGAGGACGGATGTGTTCTGTCTCCTTTTCTGCCCTCCTTGATCTCTAACCTTCATTTGGTCCATAGTGAAAATGCCCCTTGAAGGTAGAGAGTGTCTCACTTTTTTATTTATAGCCACCGTCTGACACATTATTTGGAGTATTGTGCTTGCTTAATAAATGCAGTGACTGATTAAAGCAGGAGAGTGACTAGCATGTCCCAAAATCTAAGTCAAAAAAGGGAGGCATGGACAACTGCTATAGAATAACAAGAAGAAGGTTTCATCTGTGGTTATTGGGACTTCTTGTGCTCATGATTATAGTCTTAGGTATTTGACTATTATCTTAAATCCACCCCACTTTCTCTATGTTGTTATGCTTGAATTTTGCTTGACTGTGCTGCTTGCCTCTTTTCTACCAGCTATTGGTATCTGACCCTGACTACTCCCTTTACTTTGATAACCTTGTTCCCTCCTCTTCCACTCAGCCTTGCCCCCAACACTGCCGAGTCTGACCTGCTGGATCATAGATCCCAGTGGCTTTTCAGCTATACCTCTTTATTTTTGGGTGAAACCATTTATCTAGTGTCTTTCTCTTGTGTTCCCCATCTAACCTTAATACTTTTTTCAAAATAAATGGGAAAAACTGAAACCCTTCACTTTGTTCATATAGCTGCTCAATTCAGTATAAGTCTAAGTAATGAAATCCTCAATCCCAAAGAATGTCATCCAGGATTTCCTGAGACCATAAAAGGGCATTATGGTCATTATGATGCTTTGGGGAAATTGCCTAATTATACTACCAGATTTTACCTTCTTTCTGGATTAAACAAAAACCACATATATATGCAAGAACTCAGAGCCTGGGGCTTGAGATCAAAAATCACAATAAGGTGAATAAACAGAATGTGCAACAAGCTGCCTCCAGGCAGAGAGGAAATGAGGTCAGTTTTAGCCCTAGAGGAAGTAGAACACCTCTAGTAGGCAAAGGTGAGGATTGTGAAACATGTGACCCTGATACTAACAGGTGTAGCCATGGTAACCATGGTTGTCATCAACGTGTTGAGTATTCTGTGGTCCAGCATTGAAGAAGAGTAGAAACCTACTGGACTGAAACTGTGGCTTAAGTTTCTTTCTGTAAGAGTCTATGTGTGTGTGTGTGCGCGCGCACACGTGTGCATGCACATGTGCAGAGAACGCGCACGAGAGAGAGAGAGAGAGAGAGAGAGAGAGAGAGAGAGAGAGAGAGAGAGAGAGAGAGAGAATCTTTAGTGATGTGGTTTGACCATCAGTATAACTCAATAGAATGGCAAGCAACTTTTTGGAAACCAGCTTCCCACTGATATTAGGGTACTCTTCCCTTCTCTTTTTTCCTTCCATACCTGGAACTGTTTATTGCTGTAACCCCATTTTTCTGGACACTGATTTCCAGATGTCACTCATTTAGGGATGGGGCAGTGGCCCTCAATCTGTGTCTTCCTTGGAATTTGTGCAGCAGCATCTGGAAAAGGAGTTGACATCATCAATCCCAGAGTAAGTGCAATTATCACAGCAAATGGGAGAATTATTGAACTGACCTTACAATATTCAGACAGCTTCAGGAGGAGGGATACCTACCTCAACTTAGAGATAGATGTTGACTGGTCAAGGTGTTGGTGACCCTATTTGATAGCTAAATTTATATATTGCTCTAAAGTAAGGGTGGGGGACCTGTGGCCTAGAGGCCACATATGGCCTTTCAGATCCTCAAGTGCAGTCCTTTGGCTGAATCTAAACTTCATAGAACAAATCGCCTTAATGAAAGGATTTGTTCTGTAAAACTTGGACGCATTCAAAAGGTCGCACTTGAGGACCTAGAAGGCCACATGTCGCCTTAAGGCCACAGGTTCCCCACCCTGCAACGCTTATGAAGCCTTTTGCAAATATCTCATTTGAGCCTTACAACAACCCTGGGAAGTAAGTGCTATTATAGATAAGGAAACTGAAACAAACTGAGGCAAATAGAGGTTAAGTGACTTGCCCAGGGTCACACAGCTATGAACTATCTGCGGCCAGATTTGAACTTAGTTGTTCCTAACTCCAGGCCCAGCACTCTACTCATCATCTATGCAACTACCATTTCTCTGTATCTGCATTGTCTGGCACAGAACAGGCACTTATTAAATGTTTATTGAACCACGTATTCCTGAAGAGAATGGCAGCCTGAGGACAGTGGCGGAGGTATTGGGGACTTTGAGTGTGGCAAACACATACATTGGTAATGGAGCTACAAACAGGAAGGACGTTCTGAGGAAGAGTTCCTAGTTTTGATAACTTCTTCTGAAAGCTGATTAGCAAAAGAGCTGGGCTGGAAGAGCTCATTTCTGCCTGGGCATGGATAAGAGTTCCCAAATCTTTGTATATATATCAAATACTATCTGTGGTGAGTCCTTGTCACCACTTATGCATTGTAGTCCAGTTATTTTTGTGTATGTGTCCTAGATCCCTTTGGCAGCCTAGTGAAACCTATGGATCCTTTCTCAGAATCTAATTGCCTAAAACAAAATAGGTAAGCTTAGAGTGGAAACCAATTGCTATACTATTATCAAAACTTTAAAATAAATGTTCACGGACTCAAGGTTTAGAACCCCTGGGAAAGGGACCTGGCAGCAATACACGCAGCCCAACAAGTTATTCATGGAGAGTTGGGGTTTTTTTTTTGCTTGTTTGTTTTTTTTGGCTAGGCAATGTGGTTAAGTGACTTGCCCAGGGTCGCACAGCTAGTGTCAAGTGTTTGGTCTCAGGTCGGATTTGAACTCAGGTCCTTCTGACTTCAGGGCTGGTGCTCTATCCACCTAGCTGTCCCCTCATGGAGGGTTCTAAGACTGGAGACAGTACTTTGAGGTCAGGCACTGGTTCTCATAATCTTTGAACTCATCACAATGCTTACTAGATTTTCCTTTCAATTGCACCTATTTCAGAATATTCCAGATCACTCATTAAGACAGCCCATTGTTTTCTTTCTGCTTCTTTACTTTTAAATCTTCCTACCACTTCTCCCTCTTTGCTTTTCATTTGTTCCTGTTTAGTTTTTCACCCTCTCTTTTGAAATGGCCAGGATATCGCTTGGGCCCCACTACAATATTCTCACAACCACAGCTGTATCTTTACCTACACTCACGTCTTACACTTTGTTTCCTAAGTTTTCTTGGGACAGAAGTAAGTTCTACAATAACTTGAGGGAAAAAAAAAAGTGGATGCCTTTGATATGTCTATGAGGATTAAATGAGTTCACAAATAAAAGTGCTTCACATACCTTATAGCACTACAAAATGCTAGTAATTATTGTTATTGTTTTTGTTACTATTATTATTTATAAGATCAGATGAGGAAACAATTCTATGGAAGGCCATAATCCAGAAAGACTATTTTTGCCTTATATGTTACTGAGTTTCCTTAAACAACCAAAGGAAACAAACCTTACCCTAGTTCTCTATGAAGGATTTTGAAACCTGCCCTGGTTCAAATGTCTGAAAAAAAAGTGACTTGCCTATCATCATTGGGAATAAAAGGTTTATTTTCACAAAAGGACCTTAAAGTCATTTTTTTTTCTAGGGAGAAAAAGCTGCTCTTTGGTCCTCTTTAGATATTCAGTTGTGGCAGCCAGGCATGAGGCACATTAAGCCTGGAGAATTTTCCATCTGTTCTGGTGGCTGCTATTGATTTTACCTACCAGGATATTTGGCTTTTTTATAAAATGAAAAATTATTCACAAACAAAACAGGAAAGTAGTTTTTAAATCCTTATATCTGCAAGTCACATGTGATTCGACATATTCCATTTTTTGACTAAGTGAAGAATATCACAAAATCAATTGTTTTTGGGAGTCAGTATAACTCCAGAAATTGTGTAAGTCATAGACGGGAAACATAAAATATTTCTGCGTGCCAATTTTACCTGGAAACATAAATCAGGAGATAAGAATGGCTTAGTAGTCCAGCCAGGTTTCTATAACTAGGGCTACTGAGTCAAACATTATTGATAACGGACTCATTAACTCATTCAAATGGCCAATTTGACTGGTATTTCACTAACAATTATTCCTTTTTTCATTATTGATTACACATCGTTTGTGTATGATGATGTCAAAAGTTTTTTGGGAAGTAGCACTAATATTCATCCAAGTCAGTTAAAACAAAATAAAGACTTGGCAATGATCTGAATCAGTTTAATAACTTCTGATGGGGTCAGATGAGCATTTTTAAAAAATTGCTAATTGACAGCTTCCTTTGTCTATAGAGCTATCAAGGTGTGGTACAAAGAGCCCAAATAAAGGCAATTGTAGGGAGATCTGAAGAGAATTTTTGAACACCTGTAGACCCATATTCACCTCTCTGCTATTCATTTTTTACTTTTGTTAAATAAAGACAAATAACATTTTTACATATTTTTCACCTTTCAGGCACAAAATGCTGCACAGTACTAGGAACTTGGGAAGCTGTGAAGTCAAAGGGGGAAAGTTAGAAATAGATACGTGTGTGTGTGTGTGTGTGTATGTGTGTGTTAGACATGCCCACAATGCCATGGGACTATTTAGAAGTAGCAGGAAGGGGCCTTAAGTGTGGTACGTGTCCTTTTAGGCTTTTGTAGGGGTTCTTAGCCTGTGCTCCATAAATGTTTTTTTAAATATTTCAATAACTAAATTTAATTGGCTTCTTCTGCAATCCTGTCTATTTCATTTTCTGTATTTAAATACATTATTCTGAGGAGTCCATGGGCTTCACTAGACTACCAAAAGTGTCTGTGATACACACACACATACACACACAGAGTTAAGAATCCCTAATGAAGGTTAACAGGGTAGAATGGGAGTAATGATTAAAGGAATGTGGAAAGAGTATATAGAGATAGTGGTAACTGGCTGATTTTATGTTACAATGATATTAAGAGTGAGAGAATGGTGTATTTAGAGAGTGAATTGATGTGAGGGTTGTTTGGGGATTGTGTGCCAGGATGTAAGATAGTCAGTCGCTGTATTCTAGGATGATTGTAGAGATTGGAAGCCCTGGCTGTTCACTAAGACTTTCCCTGAGAGAACATAATCAGGCAGGCATGTGACCTGGTTGCTAGTGTCAGGGTAGAACATAAGGGGCTCTGTGTCTTTGCAAGGGGCCCCAGTTGGAGTTGTGACTCAGGAGTGATGTTCCCATGTCTCTAGCCTCATTTTTCTGACATCAAAAAATCCAAATCAGCCATTTTAGTTCTGTACTCTGGCTGTTATTAAATCATGACAGAAAACTGTCATGGTGTCAGAAGAGTAACAAGAACAATAGCGGCTAGTATTTATATAGCAGTTGAATGTGAAGTGCTTTATAAATATCTTCTTTTGTGCTCACAACATCCCTGGGATGTAGGTGCTGTCATTATTCATATTTTTATAGATGAAGAAACTGAGGTAAACAGAGATTGTGACTTGCCCAGAGTCATAAAGCTATTGAGTGTCTGAGGCTAGATTTGACCTCAGGTCTTTCTGACTCCAAGTCGTGCTCAATCCACTGCTCCACCTAGCTGCAAACTTATGGAAACAAACGTTCATAAAGGATGAAATGCTAGCCTCAACTTGACCTGTTCTCAGTGGCATTGATTCCACTCTCGCGAGAGAATAGCAAGTTTTCTTGTACAGCAGTCTTCATTGCTCACTGCACTAAGCAAATCAATGCTGGTCCATCTTGGAGCATATCTGATTATCTTGGAAATGTAAGAAGGGTGGGCCACCTTTAGTTTCTGGCAGTTACCCTTGAACTGGGGGGTCCAAATGTCATAGGGAACAGAGTTACATATGAGGTGATTGTGTGACAGGCAATTATGTGCATTGTATGGCGGTGCAAGGTAATACTCACTCAAAAGAACGATTTAGTCTCCATGCTCACACCGACTGGTGCTGAATTAGCTCAGTGTCTCTGAAAATAGAAAGGGATAGAGGAAAAGAGAGAAGAGAGACGTCTGCAGCAGATATCATTATGGGCAACTCAATGAAGACATTTCCTCCTCACCCAGTGGCGGTCAGAGCAGCTGATAAGACACGAGGCTGTGTGAAGGGGATGAAGAATAAGAAGGGGAAATATTATCTTGTATTGTATAAATCAATAGCACATCTTCACTTTGAATACTGCAGTCAAGTTCGGGCACCTTATCTCAACCAGGATATAAATGAAAGGGTAAAGGCCCAGAGAAGGGCAGTGGAGCTGATTAGAAGCATCAGGCAAAGAGGTGGAGGCAGGAGCCAAGAGGGCCAATTCCACTCAGAGAGAGAATGAAAAGATTAGAATTGTATATTATGGGAAGGGAAAGAGTGTTGAGTGATCAGATAGAGGCAAATGAAGTAATGAAGAGTCCCACAAAGGCCATCTGGGTGTCCCTATTTACCCTGTCTCCTGAATTAAATTGCAATGCATTTGAAATGGATGAAAAGACAGCCTCCAAATGCAAAAAGTACCTCTATTTCAACAGGGATCTTGAGGTCAAATTCTTATCATGAGAAATGGAGTCTTCATCTTTGTTTAACTAGGAAAGAATAAAGAATCCACTGGGTTAGAATTAGGGCGACTGAATTGATAGGGTTAATTTGAAGTTGCTTTTGAGCCCTAAAGATCTTGAAGATAGGCATGTCTTTACCTGTTATTAAGAAAAGCAGAGGGATTATGATATAAGGAAGTGGGTAATGGCTATCTAAAAAAGAAGGCTAGGGTTTGAAATACCACCCCTGGAGTCAGGAGGACCCGAGTTCAAATCCATCTTCAGGCACTTGACACTTACTAGCTATGTGATCCTGGGCAGGTCATTTAACCCCATTGCCCAGGCAAAAAACACCAAAACAAACAAACAAAACAACTTGCCTCTAATGCTTAATTAATTTAGTGACTTTACGTTGGCATGTGATTATTACTTGTCATGTGCCCGTGGCCAAGTCACTTATCCTCTCTAAGCCTCAGTTTCCTCTTCTTTAAAATGGAAATAGTAATACCAGTGGTAGTTATTTCACAGGGTTATTAGAGAGACTCTTCGAAAGCAGTATCCTTTGGAAAAAAAAAATCACTATATACATGTCTCCAGGTATAATAAGTCCAGACACTGAAATATCTTTACAAATATACTCTACTTGACCCATACTAAATGCTTAATAAATGCTCATAATTGATAAAGTTGACTAGGTGTGTGGTCAACTCATAATTGACAGCCTGGAATTGGGGAAAGAGAAACAAAAACAACAGCTCCTTTAGTGGCATGACACAGTAGAAAGAACACTGGTTTTGGTGTCAGAGGACTTGAGTTCAAATCTTTCCTCTGATGCTACCAACCTGTGTGTCTTTAATCAAGTCATTAAATTTCTTTGGACCTAAATTTCCTTATCTGTGAAATGAGGGGATTAAATCTGGTGCCTCTGAAGTCCCTTCCAGATCTGCTTCTATGATCTTATAATACTACCCTCTATGTAGAGCGCATTTTGCTCTCCAGGTAGATCTGTGAACTTTGAGAGGGTTTTTGAGAGATTTCCTTCAACAGAGTCAAAAAGAAGGCAGTAAGCTGAGTGATTCTTCTGTTATCAGTCATCAGTCAATTAACTGAACATTAAGTGAGTGTCTAGTATGTACAAGTCAGAGCCCTAAGCATATTGCGAATTGTGAAGATATAAGACAAGGTACTTGAAATGAAAGAGTTTATAATTGAATTGGGTAAATAGTACCTATACACATACCAAGATAAGAAGGCAGCATGGGGAAAGTGTTGAGTGATGTAGATAACATGTATTCAAGACTTTCAGAGGATCAAGATATCAATCTGAACTGAATTACCTTGAATGGTCCAGGTAAGCTTCACTTAAATGGGGCTTGAGTTGGGCTTTAAATGATGCATGGGATTCAGATAAATGGACAAGAAAGTAGCAGGAACATGCTGGCAAAGGGGTTAGAAAAGAACTGAATTTGAATCCTGCCTTTGACACTTAATAGCTGCCTGACCTTGGGCAAGACATTTAGACTTTCTACAGGTCACTTTCCTTTATTTGTAAAATGAAGCTAATACCTATAGTAAATATCTCACAGGGTTGTTGTGAGAATCAAACATTTGTCAAGTGCTTTGTAAATCTTAAAGCACTATTTAAATGTCAGCGATTATTATTCCAGGCAGTGATATAGTATAATCAAAGGCATGGAGATAGAAAAGTGTATGTTTGGGAAACAATAAATGGACCCATTTGTGGCTTGTCTGGAGAGTTTGAATAGATAAGTGATATGTTTGGAAAGGTGAGTTGGAGCTAGATTATAGAGTTTTCAATATCAGGCTAAAAAGTTAAGATTTTATTTTGTATAAGGTGGCAAGCCATTTAAGGTTTTTGAAAAAATGAATCATGTAGGAAAATTAATCTGGCAGCCAACATCCCGGATGAAAAGACTCAAGGCAAGAAAATCAGTCAGGAGACTTTTACTAGATAATAGACCTGTATGTTATAGCTGGAAAAGACTTTGGAAGTCATTAGTTTGTCAACCCATCTCATTTTGGAGGGGAGAAAACATAGGCTCATGATATCCCATAGCTAATTAGTACATAGCCAAGAATGACACACATACAGTATTCATTCTGTAAGATGTCTGGAATCAGGTTGATACAGCTTATAACTGGGACTGTTTGATCCCAGTTTGATTCAGATATTAATTTTTCTGAGGTCAACTTTGTAGAGACCACTATATATAATGCATACACCTGGCCATTCACTATAGGGCCCAAAAGGGTTAATTCAAGTGTTTCATTTCTACATTAGCTCACTGCTTCCATTTCCATATTGTTCATTCTTCAACAAATCTTATTTCATTACATTTTTTTTTGGAATTGCAATGGTAATTTTGGTGATTAACTTTAATTTGTGGATAATATGCTGATAGATATTAACATAATGTCAAAACAATTTCTTACAATTATTATTTAACCTTGGTCAAATATCCATTTCCCCTTGCTCCACCCCCATCCATGGACCCTTATGAATAAGATACGTACAATATAATGCTCACTCAAAGCTGTAAGGAAGGAAAGTGATGAACTGGAACATCTAGGAATGATTAAGGCTACCAAAAGATGGTAGACTTGACCTGTTTAGTACCATACCATGTTATGCAGGGGCAGACATTAGACCAATGTTGGTAAATGTTGCTAAATATCTAAAGACATCAAAGTCAAATGGTGCCAATTAGGAATTTTATGTTCCCATTTTAACGTTTGTTGCCTTTTTTTAAATGAATCATAATATTTTGGTGAAAAAAAGGAAAATAGTTTGACATTGTAAAATAGCAACATGGCCTTAAAGGGATATAAGGAACATGGGAGGAACTGGTAGAAAAAAAATAATAGCAACTTATATAATAGTGATGCTTCTGCTGCTGCTATTAATTGGTATTTATATACCATGTGTTATTCCAAAACATTTTCCTTTCCATTACCTCATTTCATCTTTATTACATTTCCGAGAGATATCAGGGAAGGGATGATTACTCCAAATTCACAGATGAAGAAATAAGACTTAGAGAGTGACTTGCCCAAGATTAGCTGGCTAGTTAGTAGCAGGATTAGATGACCATTTGACATTGGCATCATTTTTTTCCAACACTCATTTTCTGATTTCTTTCCCTGGGATTTCCAAGCCTACTGCTCTTTGTACTAAATCATGTGAGGGGGAATCAGACCTAGCAGTAGAGAGAAGCTTGCTTACTCACAGAAACATACAGCATGTTGTACTGCCTCATTTTCCTTCACCAAATGATGTGTCTATAGTCATCTACCCAATATTCAGTCTCGTACTTATGTTCTCCAAACCTAAGTCATTTTTGTCTCAGGAATACATAAAGTATTGATCTTTTCCATGCATTTCCTCAAATGAAAATAAATCAAGAACTATCTATTAATTACCTACTACTAGTTGCCAAATGTTCTACTAGGCACTGGGATAGCACTGCAAAGAAAAAAAAAACAAACCAATCCCTACACTCTATAGGATCTTATATTCAAACAGAGGAGAAGCAAATGCATGCATACATACATGCATATATATATACCCATATATCTATCTGTAGATATCCCTTTCTATAGATATCTATAGATATGGAAATAGATGTATATCTATCTATAGCACTTCCTCCTTTAAATTCAATTCACTTGCAAGTCAAGACATCCTGATGTCATTGTTCCTCTTCGAGAACAAAGGACAAATAATAAACAAATAGCTATAGACATAAAGAAATAGCCATACATATAGAAGCAGATGTAGATGTAGGGTGTTCCAAAGAATCTTTTTTTTTCTATTTTAGCCTCTAATAGGTTAAAACTACACTAAGACTTTTTGAGATGCCCCGTGTAAAAAGAATGCAAATAAATACAATATAGATGGGAAAGGATCCTCCTAGTAGTTGGGAAAGGCTTCCTGTGATGCTTGAGCTGCCTTTTGAAGGAAAAGAAGGATTCTTTGAAGTGAAAAGAGAATGTAGGATTACAGACGGATTATAGGCAGGAGGGGAGGCTAAGGTAAAAACATGGAGATTGGAAATGAAGGGTCATGTGAGGAACAAAGAGAAGGCTGGTTTGGTTAGATCATATAAGGAAGGAGGGGGATAATGTCCAGCAAGACTGAAAGGCTAGATTGAGGCCAGGTGGTGAAGGGATTTAAAAGCTAAAGAGAGACTTTAGAGTTTATTCAAGAGGTAACAAGTTTATTGAGTAGAGGAGTGATATGGTCAGACCCATATTTAAAGGAAAATCACTTTGGCAGTTGTGTGGAGTATGGGTTATAATGGGAGAAACTTTTGGGAAAAGACTAAACCAAGGGTGGGGAACCTGCAGCCTTGAGGCCACATGTGGCCCTCTAGGTCCTCAAGTGCAGCCCTTTGACTGAATCCAAACTTCACAGAATGAATCCCTACTCAGTCAAAAGGCCACACTCAAGGACCTAGAAGGCCACATGTGGCCTTGGGGCCACAGGTTCTGCACCCTTGGACTAAACTGTGACAGTGGATGTATGAATAGAGGTGTCAGATGGGAGAGAGTAGTGGAGGTAGAAATGGAAAATTAATCATAACATATAGCCTTTATATAGTATTTGAAAAGTTTACAAGCACTTTATGCGTTATTTCATTTGATCTTAATACTGACTTCCCTGGCTTCCTTTAAGTCCCAAATAAACTCCCACCTTCTACAGAAAGCCTTCCCCAACCTTAATTTTAGTGCCTTCCCTCTCTTAAATATTTCTTATTTATCCTGCATATAGCTTGCTTTGTATATGTTTGTTTGCATGTAGTTTCCCCCATTAGATTGCAAGGATTGTCATTTGCCTCTTTTTATGTCTCCAGAGCTTAGCAAAGTGCCTGGAATGTAGTAGGAACTTAATTTTTTTTGATTGATTGATTGATTCTCACAACAATCTTGTAGGGTAGTTGCTAAGATAAAGCAACTTATTGCCTAAGAGAGAAGTTGAAGATGATGTCAAGGCTGTGAGTCTGAGAGCCTCAAAAGATAGTGGTATCTTCCATAGCAAAACAATAAGGCTGTTTGGAAGGTGGTTTAGAGGGAAGAAATTATTTTCATTATAGAATAAAATAGTTGAGTTTAAAATTTAGTGCTGTAAACACTTGGCTTTGTAAAGGGGTAGGGAAAACCATTTGCAAAGAAGTGGCACTAAAAGAAAACCCTTTTATTCAGAGAGATTAACATTATTTATAGGGATAGATATTTTGGAGAGAGATATTATTATACAATTTCAAATATGTGGAAAACATTTTGTCAATATTGCATAGAAGATTTCATCTATTACATCACATAACTAACTGAAAAATATAGAAAGCATAAGATCTCACTTTGCTATTTTTTCTTGAATATAACAAAAAAGCATTTGAGTCAGTAGAGCAAAACATCCAAAAGGCTTTCCTCCAACAAGATGTCTCCCCTGCATATATTAAAATTATACAAGACCTCTTAAAATGTGCAAGAATACATATAGCTTGTCCGACAATCTGGTCATTAATAGCCCAATGAAGAATACAACAGGTTAGTAGATAATTGTGACATTCACCATATTGTTGAATAGGTTATCTAGTATCAAAGAGGGATTCCCTGTGGTTGAGAGATTTTGGTCTTACTACTCATAAAGGAAAGACTAAGTAGATGAGGAATGCCTATTGTTAAAATAAGTATTGTTAATCCTTTGTTCAGACAATAATATGCAAAGATATGGACTACTAGGAAGCAGTTTGATAAGGTGAACAGAAAACTGGCCTAGCAGCCAGAAAGACCTAGGTTCGAGTACTGCCACTGATATATGCTGGCTGTATGATCCTGACAAGTAACTTCTCAAAGTTCCAGGTAACTCTCTAAGATTATAAGTTATAAAGAAGATGCTCACCTATGCTAGTGGAATGATTTTCCACACTGGGAGTTCCCTATACCAAAGTAATCATAGATCCAGACTCTATTTCTCTCTAAGTTAGGCATTGTAAATAGGAGAGAAGTTGGGTCCAGAATTGACAGAAGAATAGAAGGTCCACACTAGTTCTTTTAATAACTCCAAACTTTCCCAGTGCAAAGTCCCATATTTTCATTATCAATACTCTACTAGTGTTATTGTCTAGTTCTGAGTCACAGAACTCTAATGTCTATGAAAAACTGGAAAGGATTAACACCAAGAGTTGAATGGAGAATTCATGGTGAGTGTGAGTAGACTGCAATTTATTACTAATAAGAAATAGTAGTGTAGGTATATGAATGTAATGCAATACTGTTGTTCCATAAGAAATGGTGAGCAGGTGGACTTCAGAAAAACCTGGAAAGGCTCGCATGAACTGATGCAGAATGAAGTGAAAAGAATCAGGAGAACACTGTACACAATAACATCAACATTGTACGATGACTGGCTTTGTTAATCTTAGCTCTTCTGAACAACGAAATGATCTAAGACAATTCCAAAAGACTTATGATGGATGCTATGCAAATCCAGAGAAATAACTATAGAGTCTGAATGCAGATCAATGAATACTGTTTTCTCTTTTTTTGTTTATTTTTTTCTTTCTCATGATCTCTCCCTTTTGTTGTGATTCTTCTTTCACAACATTACTAATGGGAAATATATTTAATATGATCATACATGTATAGCCTATATCACATTGCATGCCATCTTGGAGAGAGTGGACTGGAGGGAGGGGAAAAATTTAGAATTCAAAATCTTATAAAAGTGAATGTCGAAAAGTAAACACAAATAAATCTAAAAGAAGAAATAGTAGTGTAAGAGATATCACCAAATAAATGTATTAGTGAAAGAAAGATGGGCTGGTCACATGGCAAGAATGAGGAATAATGGATGAATATTCAAATTCTCCATCTGATCCTCATGATGTGAAGAGAAAGCAAGAATATCTGGGCAAGAGTCACATAATAAAAAAAGGCATAAATGTAATTTCCTTTGCCTCATTGGAAGGAGTATCAACATTGATGAGATCACATTTCCCTACTTGATTATAAATTATGGCTAAATTAACTATATTGACTGAATTAACTAGCTATTTCAGTCAAATGACAATTTTTTTTCTATTTTTCTATTTTAATTTTTCCAATTACACATAAAATAATTTTTAACATTAATTTTTTAAAAATTGAGTTCCAAATTCTCCCCCTTCCCTTCCTTCCTCTCCTGTCCCTGAGAAGGCAAGTGATTTGAACTAGGCTATACATGTGCAGTCATGCAAAACATATTTCCCATTTAGCCATATTGCAAAAGAAAACAAATCCCCCCACAAAAAAAAGATGAAAGCTAAACAAACTTTGATAAAAGGATACTTTAATCTGCATTCAGACACCATTAGTTCTTTCTCTGAAGGTAGATAGCATTTTTCATCATAAGTCCTTCAGAATTGTCTTAGCCATTGTTTTGCTAAGAATAGCTAAGTCATTCACAGTTGATTGTTTTATAATATTGCTATTACTGTGTACAATGTTCTACTGGTTCTGTTCCTTTCATTTTGCAGTAGTTCTTGTAAGTCTTTCCAGGTTTTCTGAAAGCATCCTACTCATCATTTCTTATGACACAGTAGTATTCCGTCATAATCATATACCACGACTTGTTCAGCCATTCCCCAATTAATGGGAATCCTCTCAATTTTCAATTCTTTGCCACTCCAAAAAGCTGCTATAAATATTTTTGCACATATAAGTCCTTTTTATTTTTATTATTATCATCATTATTATTTATCTCTTTTGGATATAGACCTAGTAGTAGAATTTCTGGGTCAAATGGTATGCATAGTTTTATAACACTTTGGGCATAGTTCCAAATTACTCTCCAGAATGATTAGATCAGTTCACAACACCCAAACATCTGAATAGTTTATTAAACAGATCAAACTAGCATGTTGTAGTGGAAAGGAATAGAACAGGAATTGAAAAGCTTAGATTAAAATCTAAACACTTTTACTTACCATTGGTGACTTTGGGCAAATCACTCAATTAAACTTCAGTTCCTTAAGTGTGAAAAATAAGGGGGTTGGACTTGATGACCTCTGAGCAAAGCCCAAATAGAAATTTTATTCTTGGATTTTTGTCAAATTTCTTAATAAAAATTTCAGGAGGGGAGGGGGACTGGCTGGAATGCCAATGTATGATGGTGGAGTAGGAGGAAGCAGAAACACCAGACTGTTACGTTTTCTCTTGGAGATCACTGTACTTGGGAGAAAGGCAGGATTGGGCTAGGCCAAGAAGGAGCTAATCTTGGTTGTAGCTACCTTGAGCCACGGGTTGGGGGAAGGAAGTAGGGAGTCTAGTAGATTTCTAGATGCAGATATCTGTTATTTTTACTTTCAGAAGGACATCAACTGGTGTTAGCTTCAACTACATTCAGCCCTCTAGTTAGTTTCCCCCCCCCAGTTTCATTTCTGCCTCTGAAATTTCATTTAGCCCTCAAGTTATGATCCAATGTATCAGTTGTTTAGGTTATGTTTGAACATAACCATACATATTAGAGTAATTTAGGATAGTGATTATAGAGCATAAATAAAACTAAGGAATTAAGGCAGTATCTGGTTTTAGCACCTAGTGACTATAGATAAGTGGGCTGTTCACTTGAAAGGAGTAAGACAGACCAATAGACTAGTGGCAGCAATTCCACTAGTAAAGTTTCCATTGTATTCAGGGGCATACATCAAAAGGGTACCCAGGAGAGAGTTATTTATTGCTTTCTAAATATCTACTGTAGGTCTTATACCCCTACCTTAACCTCCCTACCACCACTACCACCAATGGCATACAACAGGGTGGTATATAATTGGCAAAGGTGTTCACCATACTGATACAGAAGAAATCTAAATGGAAGAGGGATTTCCTATGGCTGTTGAAATTCTGATGGAACTGTTGTAGTTGATTGCATGAAGACACAGAAAATGGCAGAGTCTCCTATAGGACATTCATAGACATGCAAAAGATTTTGTCCTAACTACTGATGCAGGAAAAACCAAAAGTATAAGGAATGTCAATTATTAGTCTATTATTCAGACTATTATATTCAATGATATGAACTATCTCTAGGATGCCTCCATTAAGTGTGTATGTGTGTATATGTGCTAAAAAGGTATGTGGTAGGGTGGGTGGAAAGTAACCAGGAGAACCAAGTTTTAAGTCGTGCCACTGATAGATGCTGACTGCATGACCTTGGTGAATAACTTAACTTCTCAGTAAAGAGAGTTCTAGACAATTCTCTATGACAATAAGTTGTAGAACAGGGGCTGACCTACATTATTGGATTGAGTTTGTCACTGGGAGGGCATTTGAAAATTATGTTCTCCTACAGTTAGGCTGTAGATACATGTTTAAATGTGCCTAAACAGGGCATTTTGCCCCTTACAAAAATCACAGAATCACAGATGTAAAGTTGGAAGATGCTTTATTAGTTATCTAGTCCACTACTCTTGTCTTCATAAACGAGGAAACTGAGGTCCCGAGAGTTTAAGTGGTTTCCCCAAGACTATGCCTCTAGTAAATGGTAGATCTGGGATTTGAACTGAGGTCATATGACTCCAGATCCAGGACTTTTCCAGCTTTATCAGTGCCATTGTTGGAAAGAAAATGATGATGGTAGGTTGAGTTGTGTTTACAAGATGGGAGAAGGTGATAATGATCTTTTTCTCTCTTGTTGACTCACCAACTTAACAAGATCTTGTCTATTTCCAGAATAGTAAGGTCCATTTTCAGCTGAAAAGCAATCTCAAATACAGCTTGCAGTCTGAGAGCTTGCCAACTAAGTCCAACTATGCAAACAAGGCACCAATAAATTGGAACAGTCCTGCTCCTAATTAATTGTATGTCCCTTTTATTCATTCTTTTGCTCTGTGTGTGTGTGTGTGTGTATGTGTGTGTGTGTGTATGTGTGTGTGTTCCTTGGCTTGACTGAAAGTTCTTCAAGAACAGAGATTGTTTTACCATTGTCTCTATATTCCAGCCCCTAGCACACTATTTGGTACATAGTACTTAAAAAAATCTTTGTTAATTAAGTGATTGATTATGATCTGTTTAGTTGTTCTAGTTAAAAAGAAATTTTGTTTTATTTAAATAGAAATGGCTGATGACCCCATGGAGATTCAGCATTTCTGTTTGTTTTAATCTAAATTTATTCTGTTTCTACTATAATAACACTGAGACAAGATGCCAAACAAAAGCCGGGATTAAAAAACCAAGCTGAATGGTAGGCCAGAGAGCAACTTAGTGACAGAAAACAATCCATGATATAATTTTGGTCTCTGGTAAAAATAGTTCAGGCCTGTCTCTTCAATTGATCATTGAAAACAAATAGTAAAATATAAGCGATGTAGAGTCAAGGGAACTTGGTTCATATTCTGCCTCCAACATGTACTAGCTGAACCACTGGTAAAAATAACAACCTCTCTGAGCACTGATTTTTCTCACCTGTAAAATGGGGAAATTAATGCTTTTGGTACATCCCTCCCTTGGTTGTTGTAAGGAAGGCACTTTGTAAACTTTGACATTACATAAATGTAATTAGTAATTATTACCACTAATAATTCAATGCCAAACTAAAATTCTACCTGTTCCTCAAAATCTTTCCTGATCATCTGAGCTGAAAGTGATCTCACTTAGCATTTTATTTTCATAACCCCCGTACTCTTTTTTTCTCACTCAATATATTTTAATTTCTATTTTATTTAATTTTGTACATGTCTTATATTTCCCATTACATTGAAAGTTCTAGGGTAATTCCAAGTATTACTTTATACCTGCATCTCCTCATATACCCAGCACAGAGTATCGAATATGTAGTTGTCATTGTTCAGTTGTTTCAGTCATGTATGACTCTTTGTGAACCCATTTAGGGTTTTCTTGGTGAAGGTACTAGAGTGGTTTGCCATTTTTTTCTCTAGATTTTTTTATAGATGGAGAAACTGAGGCCAACAGGGTTAAGTGTTTTGCCCAGAGTCACACAGCTAGTAAGTGTCAAAGGCCAGATTTGAACTCAGGAAGAGAAGTCTTCCTGATTTCAGGCCTGGAACTCTACTTTGTCACCTAGCTGCCCCTGTTGAATAGGGTATGTGTTTAATACAAATTTGTTAGACTTTTTTTCTTTTTTCCTTTTTGAAGAGAGTTTCTAGAGAATGGTACAATGGTTCTATTACTCAATTAGATTCACTCTCGCTTTGTATTAAGCTTCTTTTCTAGCTCTGTGTAGATATGGAGCCTAAAGGAAAACAAGATAAATAGAGAACCTAATTTAGAGCATCTGCTGCATTGAGTGCAGTTGTCATGAGATTAGGTAAGTAGGGGAGCCTGGAATGGTTTAGCTCAGTATAATCCAATTGGCTTTTGCAGTTTGGCACTTTTATTATGCATAGCATATTTATCATTGGTGGTTAGAATGATGGGAAATATAATGAAATTACATGAGAAATGAAGAGATCAACCCCAAATCAATAGTATCAGATAAAGTAGACCATTTATTCCATTATAGGGCAGCTAGATGGTGCAGTGGATAGAGTGCCAAGCCCTAGGAATTGGGAAGACTCATCTTGCTGAGTTCAAATCTAGCCTCAGACATTTACTAGCTATATGATTCTGGGCAAGTTACATAATCCCATTTGCCTCAGTTTTATCATTTATAAAATGAGTGGGGAAAAGGAAATGGGAAACCACTCCAGTATCTTCGCCAAGAAAACCACAAATGGGGTCACAAAGAGTTGTAGAGGACTGAAACAATGGAGTAACAACAACAAATTATTCCATTATAAAACTTTGGTTGTTTATGCAATAAAGAGAGAGGAGATTGTAGAAGAACCAGGAGACTTAAATACTGAATACCATTGTACTACAAATGACTAACTCAAAAGGCTAAACAATTAGTTATAGATAAATGGTCTACTTCAATGAGAAAACTTTTAGTGTTTCATAAAACTACACTCCCGTTATATTGAGCAGTGATACATCAAACAGATGAATAGCAGTGGGCACTGTACCTATAATTGGGTTTGGGATGTGGGGGAGACAGGATTGAAGAGACATGGATGTTTTGACTGAAATACCAGGAAGTCCGGGACTGGCTTATTTGATGGTAAGCTTTCTGTTATTGGAAATGTTTATGCTAAGGTTGCAAGTCCTTCTATCAAGGGTAATAGTGTGTGTTCCTAAACTAAGTAGGAGCTTGTGTGACAAAACCTTGGGATTGCTTCTAACTCCAAGTTTGTATGATTCTATTATATGGTCTTGGCAGGAGTAACTGTTACCCTTGTGCTGGGGACATGTGATAGAACAAAAGTTATAAGTAATATCAAAGAGAAATAAAATATTATTTATTTGACCATTCTTTGGGAGAAAGATCCAAGGACTGTTGGTGCCATCCCATAGTGCTACCAGAGACCTATAGAAGTTTAGATTTGTAAAATATCTAGTCTAACCTCACAGCATATTCAGGAATACCCTCTCTAGAATTCTTGAGAGATACTAATCTACTCTTTGACTACTTCTGATAACACAGAAGGTATTCTTATGAGGAATAGGGACTGTACCAGTAATTTCATTGGTAGAGAGAAACTTCTAGGAGAAGAAATGTCCTCTGCCAATGCAGGTAGGTACATTCTCTGTAATTTAGAGTTTTAACTATTTGCCCAGAGTATTGTGATACTCTGTGATTTTTCCAGGGTCACACATCCAATACATATCAGAAGTAGTACTGGAAGCCAACAATTCTTAGCTCTGAGGCCCATTTTTTTTCCTACTATGCCACACACATTCTAATTCCCTCATTGATCACCAAGACAAGATGACTATCAATTGGAACTCCATTTCATGAAGTCTCTTTTACAAAGCCATTTGAGAAATGTAGTCCTGGCTGGTTAGAGGCAAAATATCAACCAACCATTTGACCACTTGAAGAAGTCCTCTGAAGAAGGGATATTGTTCAAGGTCACAGGACAGAGGAAATCAGGGGTTATACATTTTAATTTGTGATGCAAGATCATGGAGAATGAATGAGTGAATGTGATATTGACAAGCGATCTGAAGACCAGATAGATGGAACAACTGGATGAAAGAGGCTGGAGGTGAATAAAGCATTAAAAATGTAAAAGAAAGAATGTAGAGTAGCTGCTTATGTATCTGAAATGGGTGGTTGATGCTGCTCATCTGACCTGCTGCGAGTTCTGTATATTATGGGCCAGTCAGCCCCAACTCCTATTGTGGTAGAGTAGATATCTAGCTGTACATAGTGGTTCAGTATCAATTTCCCAAAGACTTACTACCAATTAATAACCAGTATATTGGACAATGCTGGCCTCTCATGGAGGTTGTAGATCAGGACAGAATGACATTGGCAGAGGTGTGGACAAGAAGTGGGTATGAATAATAATAATATAAAAATAATAAAGTGAAGTGAGCAGCACTTGCTGATGGTCTGGAACCACAGGAAATTGAAAGAGCATCCCAAACCAACGAGCTATAACTGCTTGAAGTGTTCTGGCTGATAGAAGTCAGTCACCCACCAGGCCAAGACCACTGAGACAGCACATGGAGTGGGAGGTAGAAGTGAGTAAGGGTAGAATGCAGTTATTTTGAATCCTCACAATAACAAAATGAAATGACAGTTCATAGACAACTGAAGTGTTTCTGTGTTATAGTCAAATGTTCTGAATTGACAACGAAGCTAGCTGAACAATAAGTCCTGTGGATCAGAAGTAGGCCATTTTGAAGAAAACCATTTTCCTCCAATATAAAATAACAGTAAACTTCAGGAAGGACAAGGATTTGAACAAAATTTAAGTTCACCTAAATTAAAATATTTATTTGGTGCCAATTATGAGCAAGGTTCACAGATACAGGATTGTAAAGGATCTTACACATCATCTAGTCCCAGTCCCTCATTTCACAGATGAGGAAACTGAGATCCAGGGATTAAATGACTTGTCTGAGCATCAGAGGTCTCATTTGAACCTAGATATTCTGGCTCCAGAGTCAGGGCTCTTCCTATTATGGTGCTAGAAATAAAAAGAGGTTTTGTAAATGTCAGTCCATGCACCCAAGGAACTACTGGCTCACCCACTTTGTAGAAACTAGGTATTATATAGGGAGGTCATGGTTGCCTTTTCTCAGCAAGGGAACCAGACTACCATCAGAGCATAGATAACATATTCTCTCCCTCATTAACTATCTGCTTTCTTCAACCTTCATGTCTCATCTTTTACAATGCAGACCACAGTGCCCTTCAGAACGTACTGCCTTTAGGAGCCATAATCCTCAAAGAGAGCATGGAGTCTGTGCTGAGTACATGCTCCTTTGCAACATTTGTAACAGACCAGTTCAGTTATTTCAATTAAAATCAATGAGTATCATTATGAATTTACTATGTTCAGGGCAGTGCTCTAGTCAATAGAAAGAGACAAAGAGAAATGAGTCCCCCAAAGTATGGTGGGTATCTAATTTATGCAAACAGTAAGGCATATTCTTTGGAGGATTTGTTGTGCTAGTTCAAGGTGGGGTGATTGGCCAGTCATGGAAGTTTCAATAGTAGTTCAGTGGAAGGAGTACCAAATTTGGAGTCAAAATACCTGGATGGGATTCCTAGCCCTGCCACTTGCTGTTGATATGACTATTAGAAAGTTACTCAACCTCTATGAACCACAGCTCCTTTATCTGTAAAATATAATGTTAAGACTTAATGACTTCTAAGACCCTTCTAGTACTAAATTTATGATCTTAATACCAGGTATAGACATCAACAACAATATGTAACAAGATAGCCATATTACACAAGAGTTGTACTACATATATATACACACACACAAACACACACGTGTGTATGTACATGTGTACACATATGCATACATACATGTACACTGTGTGTATGTGTACACACATATAGGTGTGTGTATATATATATATATATATATATACACACATAGGTTGTGTTAAGGTACTTCAAGTACTGCTGGGTGCTATACAAATGTAAGATTTTGTTACAAACGTTGATACATAGAGCCGTAAACTAACTAAAAAAAGACCTTAGAGGTCATTTGGTTGAAACTTCATCTGGATCAGCAATTTGCCTACAAAAAGCATGCCAAAATATGATTGTTCATGTGTATGTATACATACATATATGTGATATATCTCTGTGTGTGTATAATCATATACCATGCCAATTCTGTATAATCACCTAAGGCTCAATTTGATTCAATAAATCTAAAGCATAAACTAGGTTTGAATAAGCCATCAATTAGAGCATTGGATGAAGACAGTTAATACCACATAAGAAAAGTATTGTGTTTTATTGAATGAATTGGACATGCCACTGGGTGCAACATTTTTTTTTAAGTAATTGGTCCAGTGATGAGTTGGTCAATTGGCAGACTAATCTAATAGTGGAAGAGTTTCAGTTCAGAGAAAGCAAACCCCTGAACCCTCAATTGAACAATTGACAATGGGTGGAGTCTCTCTCCCTCCCTCCTTTCATCCCTCCCTCCTTCGCTCTCTCTCTCTCTCTCTCTCTCTCTCTTTCTCTCTCTCTCTCTCTTCTCTCTCTCTTCCCCGTCTCTCTGTTTCTGTCTCTCTCCTTCTCTGTCTCTGTCTCTCTCTCTCCTCCCCTATCTCTCCCTTTCCTGTTCTCCAACAACTGATTAATCATTAAAGAGACTAGACCAGTAAGAGAAAGAAGCGCTAGCAATGGTTACAAAAATACACCAAAGCTTAGTACATGACAGAGCAACACATAAGGAGAACTTAAAGAAGATGGTAAGAAGAGATGAAAGGACCTCAGTAACTATGGGTCATAAGTTATCATTTTCACATGTATGCTCTCTACATCTCTGCATTACCGCCTTTGCACTTTTAAGTATAAATTCATTTTTCCACTAGACTCTTAGTGTATTTATGCAATGTGGGCTTGACTCGCAGTATAAGGAGATGAGAGAATACCCTTTGACACATAGGTTCTACACATTCATACTTTAAGTTTATGCCCACTTTCCTCATGCATTCAGTGTGTATTTGTGGGAAAGATTACCTTAGACTTATGGGGGAATATTTTGTACAATTGGTCTTACTCCATCTCCTTAGAAATGGCTTTGCTAAACAAAGAAGCACATGGGTAAAAGCTCATGTGTATCAGTGCTAGAAACTCTGACTCTCAGGGTTACCCTTAGAACCTTGAGCCCACCAATAGGTGTGAGAGTTGGGGGAGCAGCTTCAGAGGGTTTGTTACATTGCTCTATATTTTGGTAAAATACTTTATAGCACAGTCTTATTGGCTATATTGAACAACATCTATGACTGTTCACCTCAGGTGAAATATGGTACTGAGGCCAATGTCATGAGTTAGACTTGCAAGGATAGGCAGTTCACATTGTCTCTGAACCATTCCTTCTGGGGTTTAGGTCTTGATCAACTCTAGGACTTTAAAGCCTCTAGGGAAATAAGTTGAAGCACATGCCCTACTAAGAGTAGAGCTATAGTTTTCACCATATATATATATATATATATATATATATATATATATATATACATATATATATACACATATATATATACACACATACATATATATGTATATATATATACATACAAACATATATATACATACATATATATGTGTATATATGTATATACATATATATGTGTA
Organism: Phascolarctos cinereus; assembly: GCF_003287225.1. Classification (NCBI taxonomy): domain Eukaryota; kingdom Metazoa; phylum Chordata; class Mammalia; order Diprotodontia; family Phascolarctidae; genus Phascolarctos; species Phascolarctos cinereus. The sequence continues at coordinate 121,377,284 of NW_027555736.1, forward strand.
TATATATAAATGATAATTTATTATTATTGAGGAAAAGTTCATTTAATGTTAGTCGCAGGTGATGTCTGGTGGCTAGTATCTAACTGAAGTATCTATTGCTTGGCTTCTGTGGACACCAGCCAGCATAATAATGTTAACAAGACTGTACATCAACAGTTAGTACTCAGATCTGAGCTCATAATTGGATTAAAATTGCATTATAAGAATGAACCCAAATGTGTTAAGGAAAAACAGCTGCTACAAAATGTACTGGGAGAGATTAAGAAAAATTCTGGACACCAGACAAGATATTCCAGCCCTTGATAAACTTAATAAAATGGTGGCGTTTATTACTATTTCTGTTCCACTAGGCAGAAGGATCCCTAGACTACATGGATAGAATATAAATAAGCAGTCAGCCTGACAGAGGCATGTACTGTTCTTATGTATAGGGGCAGTTATTCTGCTTTCATATTTTCACATTGACTTTGAAGAGGATATTCCTTTGTGTCTTTATGTAAGGTTAAAGGGTTAGGTTTTATATGACACTAATATTCTTATAAATCCATTTGAAGAATCTTGGGGGCATAATTTCCCCATTTTATGGATGGGAAAATGGAGATTTAGAAGGAATGAATTTCATTCACTCATGCTTTCAACAAACATTTCTTACTATTGTGATAGATGGTGGGGGAGACATAGGTCCTGGAAATAGGATTGAAAACTTAGGCTCCTTGATAAGTGAACTTTCAGTGAGATGGTCTCCTATAAAAGTGAGGAAAAATCCAATCCTGCACTCATTCAGGGGATATCTTCCTAATTTTAGGAATCTAAATACTTCCTAATTTTAAAAAGAAATATGAGATTCAGAAGGATCAAGTGAAAAACATTCTGATGATAGAATATTAGTGCCAGTAGGAACTTTTAGAGATCATTTTATACAATTATTTCCTTTCACACATGAGGAAACCAAGGCCAAGAGAAAGAAAGTGAACTGCCCAAGTTCACACAGTGAATTAGGAGTAGAGTTGGAACTACAACTTAGGTCTCATTCCCACTGCAATATTCTTTGCACTATATCTGAAAGTACCTCATTTGAGTCAAAAAAACCTATCCACCATAGGTAAAAATTATTGTTAAGCTGCTATCTATAGGAGTGATTTGAGAGGTACCAAAATACCCCACCTGGTTCCAAATACTTCCTTTATTATCCTGAAGCCTTTCTAGAAGTTCCTGCTGGTAATGTCATCCTTTTGGGCTAAGGCATTATTTCTGGAAATCAGCTGTTAAATTGCAGTTGTCTAGCGTACTGACCCATTTATATCCATCATCCTCTTAGCTTGTAGTAATAGTTTCTAACCTCTGGGCTATTGGCCTCCTGAAGGACCCAAGGTTATTGCAAAGGGTCCTCAAATCCATATGTGAATTAGCCATTTCATTAAATAACCATATTAGTAAACATAGTCTAAATCCATATACGATCTTGCCCTCTCTATGTTTCTTTTCCCTTCTTTTTTCCCTTCTCCTTCTCCCTCCTCTCCCTCTCTTCTCTCTTTCTTACTGACAGGTTTCATTTCAGAGCTGAGATTTTATTATTTGTGGAGAACTCCTGGGGCAGAAACTCCCTTTACTAATGCTAATCACTACCTTTTGTAACAATTGTCTTAGAGAAACAGCTAAATTAATAGTAGGTTTTTTTTGTCATCATGTATTTTCAATTAATGGATACTCTATTATAACTTAGCAATTTACAGAATTTTCTAATCTTAGAAAGGGCCCTTATCTTCTTTTTTAAAGAAATTAGGAACCAGTGATTTAGAACATTCTATAAACTTTTGTTGTTGTTCAGTTGTTTTCAGTCACATCTGACTCTTTGTGACACCCTTTTTTTTGGGGGGGCAAAACACTGGAGTGGTTTGCCATTTCCTTCTTCAGCTTATTTTATGGATGAGGAAACTGAGGCAAACAGGGTTAAGTGACTTGCCCAGGGTCACACAGATGAAGTTGGATTTGAACTCAGGTCTTCCTGACTCCAGGCTAGGTTCTCTATCCACTGCACCAACTAGCTGCCCCTATAAACTAAGGCTACAGAACATAGGACAATTCACTTTTGATTGGGACAAGAGGGTTGAGAAATCTGGAATGTATGCCCCTGTGACAGAATGGGGGGCTCAGCCAGCCAGGGTGACAGTTTGAAGACATCTCTTAGGAAGCCTAATCCAAAGTCAAGCAAAGTATGTAGGCTAATTCAGAATTTTGCCTAAGGTCACTCTGTCAGTCAACATTCATTCAACAAACAGTTAGTGAGTGCCTGCTATGTGCTGAAGCAGATGGAAGATAATAAGATGCAACCCTTTTCATCAAAGAGCTTAAACTCAAGCTGAGGAGAGGGGAGGGTTCCTATTCACAAGCTGGGGATTTCCCAGGGCAGAGTCTCCACGGGAACTCAAGCGTGGTGAGAAGGAAACGGGAATCAGTAGCTTTTCCCTTTCTTTTTTTTTTCCTTCTGTGCTAAAAATTCCCCCGTCATCTGTCACTGCAATAGGGTGGGGATGAGGTGGGGGAAGAGTGGGTATGAAAGGAGGCAAGGAAAAGTGTGAACATGACAGTAAACTATGAGGGCTTGTTTTTTTCCACAACACTGAAGTTTTTGATTATGACTGAACAGCATAACTGGGTGTGAAGAGTAAGAGGAAACTGTTAAAAAATAATCAGTTTGCTTTAAATAGACTCATGTTTGTGATCTCCATTTTTATTGGTCTTAGATTTACTCCACAACATAAATCATTAGAGTTATATTGAGTGGATCAATCCACTTATTTACAAAATATTTAGAGAGAACTTCATGTGTGCATTGAGAGGATGGTGACAGAGATGGAAAGATACTTCAGAACTCTTCAAGGAAATTCACATTGTTTTAATCAAATACATTGCACTTGAGAAACAAGCAAGAGGACAACAACAGAGATGGCTATAGAGTAAAAAGTGGATTTGCAAGACGGGAATGTAGGGACAACATATGAGTCATCATGAAGTAAATGAGCGCTATTAAGGACAAATTAAAAATAGCCTCTTCGTAATCAATTTCTTTTCATGTTTCTTCCCCAATAACATTCCTTCTTCCCACACTTAACGTTCTCATGATCAACAACAATGGGCAATAGGCAGGATAAGATTAAGTGGTTAAAAGCAAAAGAAAGAAGGATTGTAAAAGTCAAAGATGAGAGTCCCCCCAGCCCTCCCTGAAATAAGCTGGAGCAAACATTAGTGTGAAATGCTGGATTGGACCAAAGTTTACATGCCCTCTTAATCAGCTAGACTGATACAAACTGGAAAGAGTCAAAAGTCAATAAATATTTATTAATCACCTGCTGTGTGTCAGGCATCATGCTAAGCTCAGGGGATACATGTGTGAAAAAAGATAGTCCCTGCCTTCAAGGAGCTGCAATCTAAGGGGTAAAGCAACACATAAAAGAAAGCTGAAAAGCAGGGAGAGAAGGTAGAAAAGTCAAAGAGTTCCAAAATAACTGTAGTTGGGAGGTTGGGAAATGTGGAGATAGCTGAGGAGGAGAGAATTTGGAAAAGGAGGAGACATTGACAAAGATGACATCTGAGTCAAATTCAGTTATTTCCATGCTGGGAAATCCATTGAATAGCCTGGAGCTACTCTTAGTTGCAGACTATCCAGGCCACCAAACCAGACAACAAATATTGCCTTCCCTTCTATTCCCCTATCTAACCCCTCACCCCAAAAGGAAATCAATGTATTCTAATGAGCACCCAACCACACAGTTCTTTCTACAGCACATATTGTCACCTCTCAATTTCAATATAAGCATCTCCTCTGCAAATCAGAAGCTACTTGGATCCTGTAGGTGAGGTCTAACATCTATGACTGAGTAGAAATTATTAGCTTCATTATTCTTAGATCAGAAGGCAGCTTTTTACTAGACTAAATAGGTCTTTTAGCCAAATGGAGTGTTTGAAGGGACTTTGAGACCTGGGAAAACTTTCTATGAAGGTAACATTTATTTTGTGAGTACTGCTGTTTGGATTCAATTTTAAGAGACAAATAGGACCCTAGATTTTATTTCCATTCCTGCAGAAAAGAGAAAGAAAATTGCTTTTAAATAATGGCATACCCACAGGGTGACAGGCACCCCACCAGTCTCTTCCTTCAGTATGGTCAAAATGAGAATACTGGAAAAAAAACCCCAAAAATCCACTTCAAATGTGATATTGTTATGAATTGGAGGGTCAGAAAAGCCAGGAGAACAAAACTTTTTAAACTACCTAAAGCAAAACATATTAATCATTATTGCTTGGAAAATCCTTGTGATAGAAAGCTAATGATTCCACCTACCTTCAAAATAACAACACAAAACAAGCAGACTTGCCAAAATACTAGGGAAAAGAGCTATCAACTGTTAACAAATAATCAGCCCAGAATTTGTTTTTCAAAGTTCAAAAACATCCTACCTTGAGATTCCTACCTAATGATTTAGTCCCTTTCAATTTGGAGGGAAAACAAACGAACAAACAAAAAGACTTGCTATAAAAAGAGACATGAGGCTTTTCTCACTGAGAATAATTCCAAAACATTTAAAGAAGAAAAACAAAATTATTCCCCAAATAAGGAAGTTTAATTGGGTTCAAATGAGATGTTTACTTCAACAGGGAAGAGATTATATTAGGGTAGTGATTGGCTTAAACAAAGATTTTGATAGGCTGGAAAAATGGATTGAAAGGAAAAAAATAGATTTGCATTAATGTTAAATACAATACTGTGGATAAAAAAAATCAACTGCACTTCAAGATAGGAAAGACAATGCAAAGCAACAGGTCACATGAAAAAGATCTGGACTTTTTAGTTGACCGATCAACATAAACTCATGCTGTGATGTGGGTTCTCATAAAGCTAGTTAATTTAAGGTCATTTTGGAGAGATTATTTCTAATGTTCCTTTAAATTCCAGGAGTTTATATTCTTCCTCCCTTCCTCCCCACCCCCCAATCAAACTCTTATATTTTCTAAAGTGGTGGGTGGATGGAGGCAGGACTTTCTTTCTTGATATTACATTGGCTGTTAACAAGAGATAGAAGACCCAAACTCCAGCTGAAAATGAAATAAATTGACCATCTGGAACATGAAAGTGAATCTTTGATATCTGGCTACCTTATGTGTAGAAAAAGTCACAACTGTGAAGAATCATAAGTTGCGTCAGGTCGGTTTTATTTTATCCCAATGTGTAATTTCTTCTTGTTTTTTTTTTTTTTAATCAAGTAACACTTGTTTTCCCTCCTTTATAAATTCTGTTGTTATTGTTGAACAATGCTCCTCTTAATTTTTTTTAAAATTTACAACCAAGTATAATATAAAACAGGGGCAGCTAGGTGGTGCAATGGATAGAGTGCTGGGCCTGGAGTCAGGAAGACTCATCTTCCTAAGTTCAAGTCTGGCCTCAGAAACTTACTAACTATATGACCCTGGGCAAGTCATTTAATCCGCTTTGCCACAGTGTCATCATCCCTAAAATGAGCTGGAGAAGGAAATGACAAATGACTCTAATATCTTTCCCAAAAGAATCCCCAACGGGGTCCTGAAGAGTCAGATACAACTGATACCACTAAACAACAACAACGACAAATGATCTAAAACGTACTATTATCTAGTCTCCCCTATTCAACGAACCAATCTCGGAACTTGCCAAGAGGTACTCAGAGCTGACTCTGTTATCTCATTTTCTGTTGATTTGCCAAAACTGCTTCTTGCCATGCAATTCTTATATCCAAAGGAAGAAGAAATAGCAAATGGAAACTCTGTTGTGGCCATCATTATGAACTGATGACGATGATTGCAGTTCTAGAACTTTGCTATAATACAGTTTATTATACCCAGGACAGAATTTGGAAGGCAGGTTTACCTTCAAGCCTAAGATGGTTTAGTTAACCAAGGCTCTTCCCCTCCCAGATTTATTTTTATGTGAAGGTAAACTAAGCCATCTTTTGCCTCCATTCTTACCTAGCATTAATTACTGAATGAACATTGCCTCAGACAGACTGAGACCTGTGAAAGAACTTAGCTTAAAGAGGCCAAGATCTCCCACTGCATTTGGGACCATTGTCAGTTGTCCTGACCTATGCCTTGCCATTGGACTCCTATGACTCTGGTGGAGAAAGTGAGGTTGATGACTTTGCACAGCTCCGCCTCACTTAAATCCAATTCATTTTCAAGTCGGACCTGACATCAATGGTCCTCTTCAAGAATGAAGGACAAACGACAATAACAATGAAAAGACCTATAGGATCATTGGACAATGATCCATTCTCATGCTCTCATCTTACAGGCAAGGAAAATGAGGTCTATAGAGGTTGGGTGACTTGTTTAAGAGTACTCAAATAGCAGCAGTAGAGCTGAAATCTGAACCCAGGTTCACTGACTCCAAATTTCTGTTTAAGGGAATAGTTAAAATGAATCTCTATAGATGGAATAGATGACCTTTGATAGCCCTTCTAACTCCAAGATTCTATAATTTCCCTAATGTTCCTTCTTTTCTGGCTTCCTACTTTTCTAAGGGGAGCATAGCACAGTGGTGGGTTGACTCATAGATGGAAGAAATTGTCTTAAAGCTCTCATTCAACCTCAAGGTTCTTTGACCATTCTGTATTTCCTCTTAGATGCATCTTGTTATTTTCCCACCTATGTTTGGAAAATCAAATCACACTACACTGTGCTCGACCACATGGAAAGCTGATGCGAGGGTGGGGAATACATACAAAAGGCCTTGGTTCCTCCCTTCAATGAAAGTATAATTTAATGAGGGAGAGAAGAGAAACTTGAAAAGTAAAACATTTAAATTGGAAACTAAAATGACAATCAGAGAAATGTAACAAGGCTATCTATGTATAATTACCAAATGAATTCTAAAAGCAATAGCTAACATAAAGTTCAACAGAGAGATCCATAGATAGTATTAGGCAAGAATAGAAGAAAAAACTTCTCAGAAAGGATGCTCTCTGCAGTTGTATATGTGTAATAAGAGTACGGAAGCCTAGAGTTAATGAAGACAAGTAAGGTGAGGTAAATCTGGACAGGTGGGCTGGAATCCTACTCTGAGGGGCTTCAAATGACAAGTTAAGAATATGTGTTTTATCTTGTAGTCAAAAGGGAGCTACTGAAATGCTTGAGGAGGTAAGTGACCTGGTCATGTCTGTATTTAGGGAAGATTATCCAATACCTGAATGAAACATAAATAGCATGTTGGTGTTGGCAAGGAGGGAATAAAAATTCCTTTTGCTTATAAAACTTCTCCTAAGAGCATGGTCATCCCTAGTAGAATGTAAATAATTATTAATGCTAATACTCATTGGTGCTACTTTAAAAACAATATAAGAATGTTTAATTAGTGGATCTGACCACTGGTTCTAACTCCTGGCTTTGCTACTGCTTCCTTAGTGGTCTTAAGAAAGTCCCTTTACTTCTCTGGGCCTAAGTTTCACAAAACCTAAACACAGGAACTGACCTTATACTCCATTTAGTTTAAGCTTGAATGGAATCATTTAGTTTAAGCTTGAATGGAATAAGAATGTCCCTTATAATATTCCTCATACAGACTCTACTTTTAGAACCACTTGGGTTAGGAAACCCACTATCTAATGAGGTGGCCCATTCCACTTCAAAATAACTCTAATTTTTATGAATTTTGTTTTTTTTTCCTATAGAACATAAGTCTGTTCCTCTTCAAGTTCCACCCATTTTCTTGGCATCCTGGAAGCCAATCAGAACAAGTGTAACTGCTGTTTCACATAACAGCCTCTCAGTACTTGAATCAAGACTATTATCTTTCCTCCTGTCCTCCAAAAATATCTTTTTTTTTTCTCCAGGATAAACACCTTTGGATCATTCAAATGGTACTCATAGAGCTCTTTGGATGATGTGTTACATAGAACTTTTATGATCCTGGTCACCCTCTTCTTCGATAATCAAGCTTATCTAAGAGACCTAGAATGAATACATTGCTCCGTAAGTGGCCAGATTAGTACAGAATAATGGGATGATTACCTTCATTCTCAATGCTGTGCTTCTCAATGTAAGGTATGGTTACATCAGCTTCTTTGGCTGCCATATCAAAATGCTGACTCATATTGAATCTACAGTTTGCTAAAACTACAAGATCCCTTCTTTACTCTTCTCTTTAGACACCCCTGCCTAGACAGGCTTCTCCTGTCTTATGCTTTTGAAGTTTATCTTTTAAACCCAAAAGTTGAATTTTGAATTTATCTTAAATATTTTAATTTAATTTTATTTAGCCCCCTTTTTTTCTGGCATGTTGAAATAATTTTGATTGCCATAGTAGCATCCAAAATGATACTCCTCATTTGAGCATAAGCATGATAGTTATACCTTTATCTAGATTATTGACTTTTTTGTACTAAACATGTGCCTAGTATGTTCACTGCACTAGCGAACTTCCATATCACTGTTATTGGAAAGGAAGTATTCCCATGACCCCTGCTATGTCACACCTTTCTGTTACTTCTCCAAACTCTAAAAGACACACACACACACACACACACACACACACACACACACACACACACACTTCGAAGGTTGGACTTTCTCTGACTAGAAGATTGGGCAAATATTCGGGATATTTTTTAGGTCGTTGGATGAAGTTTTCCAAAGCACGTCCCAAGTTGGGACTTTCAGAGCTTATGGGGATTACTGATGGAAAGGCTTCTATCTCTGAGGTTGGGTTAAAGGCAACTGGGACTTGTCACTACTGACAGTCTCACTCTATTCTAGTCCTTACTTTGTTCTACATCGATTTAACCCTCAATGAATCAAGCTATCTCATTGTATGAATGCTTAATCAACCATGCTGAAGATTCCATGATCACAGGACTGATAAAGAATGCTTAGGCACATCCATGATGGAATTCGAGCTCACATATACCCTTCTTGGATTGGTCCTGATTGGAAAACAGGAAGGAGGCTAACCCCCATAGTACACTGGAGAGAGATGGGCCTTAGATCTTTAGTCAAAGAAAAGGAACGAGAGTACTGCTTAACTACTCAATTTTGCTCATGAGCTATTAGAAGCTGTTTTTGTGCTGTATGCTTTGCCCTCATTATAACTGTGTTTCCCAGAAGCTAAGCTCTCTGCCAATTGTAATGACAGGGACGCTGGAGTGAAACACAGCTTTAATGAGATACAGCCTAGATGTGAAATGGAATAACCAGCATTGAAAAACACCTCAAAGTAATGCAGGGACCAGGAGATACATTGACGTAAGTGGACTCAGAGAATATTCCACTCACAAGAGGAACGAGAGGGATTGAGAGGCCCCATCACAAATGTCCAAGCCCAGGCTCAAGTAGAGGGAGTTGGAGAGGTATAAAGCCCACTAGCATTGGAGGAAAGGAAGTTTGCGGCATGATAAATTTTTTAAAAAGTAAAACCAAAAATCTGTGGAGGAAAAGGCTTTTTGAGAGGGAAAGGTAGAGAAGGGAGGGCTTTAGTTTAAGTTCTCACACTTTTTTTATGAAAAACAAAAAAAATTGTTATTTCTTCCCATAGGAAAACAACATCCAGATCTTGTAATTTGAGGGGCATGTAGCTGTTTCTATTGTAAATATGGCAAATTCCTGCCTTGCAGATGAATCAATTACTCTTTTCCACATGATTTTTGGAGGGTCAATGCTATATGTTTTAGCATTCAGATTGTCATCAGAATAATAGTATTTTTCCTAGGTCCAATACATTAAAAGGCATAATTAAGAATTTGGTTTCAGCAGGAAGATCTGATGGGGCTCCTGTAGGGCAATGGACAATCCTGAGATCTTTGCACCCAGCCAACATGATTCCAATAGACTTAGCTGACTGACTGTGGAGTGAAAAGGGCCACTTCGCATCTCAGGAGAAATGCACAACTTAGACCAACAATTCTATTAGTGACATCTGTTTCCAGATTGTGTGTGTGTGTGTGTTTCTTCTTGCTAATTTGCACATTTCTTTCTCCCATTATGTTCCCACCCCCCTTCCTTTCCATGCTTGCCCTCCTAATTAGGGTCTGGAGACAGGTGCAGTGATCTCAGCATCCATCAAGGAAGGAGAAGGAAGCCAAAAGGGTGAATGTTTTCTTCAGAGGGCCAGTCCATCTGTGCATGTCACTCCTAAAGGCCCCAGTCAGACTTGTCATTCAAACCTCAGAAACGTTGGCCACCCCCTATAATTACCTTCCCATTTTCTAGACCTTGAATTGCAAACTCAGGTAACTGATACTAGTCATCAGATGGCATGAAATGAGTTTGCCAAACCTCTTATAGCTAAGGGGTTGATCTATATTTGAGTTGTCTGACATTTAGAAGTGTTCTGAGTTTCAGTCTGGAATCAGGGAACAGGAATGGACATGCACATGTGACATTGACACATCTTCATAGTAATTCTGGAAAGTTTGGTCCAGTAAAAGTATAGTTTTGCTCTAAATCTTCTAAATCTTCTTTGCAGATCCATTAAATTATAGCAATCTTTTACACATGCTTTAAGTTTTGCAAAACATTTTATGTCCATTATCTCCTTTGACCCTCACAAAAATCCTTTGAGGTAGGTGTTTTTAGTACTCTCATTTTACAGAGAAAGAAAATGAGGGTGAGCGATTAAGTGATGTAAGTATCACACAGCTAATAAGTGCCTGAGCCTGAATTTGAACTCATCTTCATGATTCCACATTCAATACTTTCTCCACTATGCCACCTCACTGTCTCGATTAAACAGTCAGTCTATCTTCTGACAGAGTTCTCTCCATCCCACCTCACCTTATTCCACCAAAGCTCAGAATCACCGTGTCTCATAATCTTATTACTGAGATCTGGCAATCCTATGTGAACACAAGATAATAGAAACATTCAGCTTAAATCGACACTTTGAATACAGCAGCACAGATGTGAGCATAAAAACTGAATCTGGGCAAGATTTCTCACAATTCAGAAGAATGTCTCCCTGGATACCACTCCCCCTTCTGAGGACTTCAGTGACGGCTGAAAACACAAATTTGGATTATTTGGAACAAGACATTTGTCTATTCCCAGTACCCCCCAAATCTCATTAAGATAGGAAGGGTATAGGGACAGGGATGCTTTGGAGGGTAGGGTGGAGTCTACCTGTACAATCTGGCAAGATTTTGGTCTTTGTGGGGCAGTATATGAAGGTGTAAGAAGCACTTTTTGATTGATTGGTTCCCTGTATTACATACAGCAAGGAGTGCCTGATGAGATGGGCTTTGGTTGACTCCCTTGTTCATGGATCTCTGGGAAGGAGGCTACTGTGGCATTGTGAATAGGGCAGTTGACCTAAAGACAAGGAAATCTGGGTTCCAGTGTTGTGACTTTCCTCTGTTTCTGTTTTCTTCATCTATGAAATATGTGGTAGCCTCTACATCCTTTCCATCTCTAAATCTATGATCTTGTGATGATTCTTTAAGAATATGAACAAAACAAATCAATAAATGTAAATTGTTGATATTGATATCATCTATATAATTATACAAATGAATTAATTACATTTTTGTACAATAACAATTTAAGCTAATGTAATTTGGAAATGGGCAGGTAGATGGTACAGCGGATAGTTCACTAGATCTGGAATCAGGAAGATTCATTTTCATGAATTGAAAGTTGGCCTCAAACACTTACAAGGTGTGTGACCCTAGGCAAGTCACTCAACCCTGTTTTTTTTTTCAGTTCATTATCTATAAAATGAGTTGTAGAAGGAATGGCAAACTGCTTTAGTATCTTTGCCAAGACACCCCAAATGCTGTCATGAGGAGTCTGACATGACTGAAATGACTCAACGACAACAAATGTAGGAAATAACTATAGCCTTAAGTGCTCAGAAGAAGGATAAAATCCATTAACATTTAGAAATTTGCAGTCTTCCTGTGATGCTTCTATTAGTTCAGCAGGCACTCCAAGGGTTCTGCTGAGAGGAGGTTGAAGCATCTGTCTCTGCAGATATCTGTGAAAGTTGAGGGAGGAATCCCAGACCCCTGGCACATGAAAACAAGGAGCTACCAAGGGATAAACTACCCAGGCACACGCATACAAATCAACTGACTGGAAAGGGTGGGTACTATTCCTAAGGTGGATTCTTTGTATAATCTCTCTTTTTTTCTCCCTTATCATCTTCTCAATATGTCTTTCCTTCCTGTTGGCATTCAAGCAGTACCAACTTATCTCTCCATTAAACAGTTCTTTTGAAAGAGAGATTGCCCCAGATGAGAACCACACAGATTTTTTTTTTCTTTTTGAGGTTCTTCTCCCTTCCCATGTCTATATATAGTATACAGTTAAAAAATAACTTGACCTGAAGAAGCTCATTGTCTATTGTGGATGGGGTATGGCATATGCATACAAAGAATAATGACACTCCTTTGGATCCATGATCTCAATATGGGCCCTCCCTCCACTTGTGCAGATATGAAGTTTGTCGTGTTTTTTAAACAGCTGATCTGATGTTTCAAACTAAATTGTAGCTCTGGCCTAGTGTAGTTGAGCCATTCAGGCAACACAATGAAACAGGACATAGCCCTGTCCTTGCTAAATTTCCCATTCCCTTGCCTTTGTACAGGCAATCTCTATTGCCTGGAATACAGTCCCTCCTCACCTCTGCCTCTGTAAGTTTGTAATTTTCTTTAAGATACTGTTGAAGGTCCATTTACTATATAAAGCCTTTGCTCATTCCCTCTTTATCTGCTAGTATCTCCTTCACCCACTATGTTTTTTGTTTTTTATGTCATGTATGTATATTTGTATTACATATGATATTTATAGTATATAGACTATATAATGTATATATACAATATATCTATACATTGAACATATATGCTATGTATACAATGTATGTACACACTATATATAATGTATATACACAATGTATGTGTGCATATATGTATAGATAGAGAATATAGATAGATAGGTAGTATAAGTTGACTATCTTACTGGATTCCAAACTCCTTGAAAGTAGGAGGTGTTTCATTTTTATCTTTGAATCTTTAGTGCCTAAGACAGTCCTTGGAACATAGTAGCTGTTCAACAATGTTTGTTAACAAATGTTTGGTGTAAAAATAGAAGTTGACTCAGAGACTCAAAGTTAGATAACTTTTATTCCACTCAAAATTAGCTTTAAGATCTTGGGAAAGTCACTTCACTTTGTTGGTCCTTGACTTCTCTTTCTGTAAATTTAGGCGGTTGAATAGACGGGCTCTTACTTCTAGTTATAATATTGTGATTCACAACCTAAATGTACTTCGCAAGTGACTCATTCTTTACTCCCCCTACGCAAAATTTTTCCTTCCCATTGCATGCTTGTCTTGTGAATATGGTACTTGATTTGTTTAATCTATCCTAACTGGTGAAAGAACACTTTTTCATAAGTAGGAACAGCTGGGTGGGGGAGGGGAGGGAATTTTCCTTCCTCCAACATCAGAGTGAACAGCTGGTTCCCAGAGAAGATGGCTTTTATAAAGAGGCAAGAGCCCTAAAGGAGCATTTCAGGGGTGAGCTTAGATATTTTTGTGTGTGGGGGTTGGGGCAGGAGATGCTCTTCTGTTGTGCAGAAGTGTGTCTGGGGAGAGGAGAAAGCCTTCAACAAAAGAGCAAATGATGAAAGGGAGGACATCCTTTTGGCTACACTGAAATGGCAGATTCCTAAGCCAATGAAGTGATTACTGCTTTTGGGTATGGTGGTACCTCAGTGGGTTTTCAAGGCTGAAGATCTCTCACCATCTGAGGTGAAAGAAAACTCCTAATAACTGTAAATTCTTGTGTCTTCTTAGTAGATCTGAGTACCTGCATATTCTTTGTGAAAAGAGAGTAGGACACTTAACATGATGTTATAATGATCTACCACCCTCCGTTCTCTAGAAAAGAGGGAGGAAAAAAGTTAAAATACAGGAAAGGGGTGGAAGAGAAAACCAGCTTAGACTTAATTTTTGGAAAACATTGTTGTAACCTTTCTAGCTAAGCATTACACAACTTTTTTTGCTTCAACATGTTGCTTGTGGGGTGAAAAAAAATTCACCCTTGTTTATTCCTATTGATTGGGTCAGGAGAAGGAATTCTTGGACTGGTAAAATTAAAAAAAAAACAAAATACTAGCAGTAGCTAAAGGGTAGAACCCTAATCTTGATACTATGAGAGTTAGGACTTCATTAAGTAAAGACTTAATAACAAACAAATAAATAATAAATAACAGGTCTGGGAAATCTGTTGCCTGGCAATGTGATCTCCTCAATCCATTTGGAATTAATTCTGCATATGGTCATAGGTGTGATCTCCACTTAGTTTTTCTGTTTGGAGGAGATTTAGGAATTGTGTGGGTAGGCAGAGGGGCTCAATATAGTGCTAAGAAAAAATAGTCTGGTGCAAAAGAAATCTTGAAAATTAGGGGTAAGACTACATATGAAGCAGGAAAAAGAAAAAGGTTGTAATATAACTACATTATATCTGTATTATGTCTCTATATTTATAACATCAAATTTGGAAGCAATTAATACCACATTGTTAGTCATTGTAAAGAGATTTTATCTAGAGTCATGGAATCAGAGTTGGAAATGACTTCATAAACTGTTTTCTCTGACTTCCTCAATTTAGACACTAGAAAGAATAAACTTGGGACGTGAAGTGTTATAATTATGCAAGGTCATATAGCTAATGTAAGAGATGGGATTATTTTCTCATTGCTGATTCCTAAAAACAAAATAAAACAGAAAACAAAACAACCCCCCCCCCAGCATTCTGGGATCATTGACTTAGAACTAGAAAGGAGTTCAGAGGTTATTTACACTTGCCTCTAGCAACCTCTCTCCTTATTTTGAAGATAAGGTTAAAAAGTGGGATGACTTTTATTCTGCTTGAAATTGGCTACAAGATCTTGGGAAAGTCATTTTGCTTTGTCGGTCTTTAGCTTCTCTTTCTATAATTGAGCCAGTTGGATAGATGCATTAGGTCTCTTCTAGTTATAATGCTGTGATCCATAGCCTAAATCTACTTCACAAGTGACTCACTCTTCATACCCTGTACACAAAATTCTTCCTTCCTTTGCCTGCCTGCCTTTTGAATGTGGTACTTGATTTGTTTAATTTATCCTAAGTGGTGAAAAAAAAAATTATACCTAGGAACAGCTGGGTGGGAGCAGGGTGGGGGAAATCTTCCCCCAACAGCCCAGAAAAGTAAGTGATTTTTATGAGGTCATACAGGTATAGGTGTCAGAAGCAGAAGTTTGAACTTGGATCATGTGACTCTAAAGCCTTAGCTCTTTTGAACCTACCTGTAGGAAGACTTACCTTCAATGATCCCTGCTGCTTCTTAATATCTAAAAATTTTAAAAAAAACAGGCAGCATAAAAAGTTTAATCAATTCCATGTGTTTATTAAGCACTTACTATGTGCAAGGTACTTTGCTAGGTGTTGGAGATAGAACCAGGAAAAATAAAATAATTTCTATCTCCTAGGAACTTATATTTGGCTGTGGGGATACAACCCAAATATGTAAGGAGTTAATGTTTATGAAACACTTGATGGCTTGCGAAAAACTCTTCAAATATTTTCTCTTGGATGATAATTTGGTGATGAAAAGAATAGTAGATACTGGAGATCCAGAAAGGCTTCAGGGAGAAGGTGGTAGCTGAGCTGAATGTTGAATGGGGATTCCAAGAGGTAGAGATGAGGTAGGGTACATTCTGGGCTTTGGGCCAAACCTGAGCAAATTCACAGAGATTCAATATTAAATGCTAAGTTCAGGCAACAGATAGAAGACCAGTTTGACTACAATGTATAGAGTGTGAGGGGGAATAATGTTAAATAAGTTTGGAAATGTAAGTGCAGACTAGATTGTGAAGGCCTTTGAATGCTATGATATGAAGTGTGTGCTTTATCCTAGAACCAATAGAATGACCGTGAATATTTTTAAGCAAAATGTCAACAATCCAATTCATGATATAAAAAGATTATTTTGTTAGTTGTATGGCAAATGGATTAGATGGGGGAAATTGTACCCTAATTTGGAAATGAGTAATGTGAACAAACCCTAACATTCAATTTCTTGGGAGGAAATCTATGACTAGAGCATTGTCTTGGTAGCAGTGTGGAGGATCATTTGGAAAACAGAGAGGTCAGTAGCAGGATGAGAAATTAGGAGGTGATTGTAATACTCCAAGCAATTCAATCCAACAAAAATTTACTAGGCACCTACTATATGCCTGGCATTGTTCAAGGCATAGGGATAGAAAGATGAAAAAATGAAACAGATTCTTCATTCAAGGAGCTTATACATTTGTGTGGATGACAACGTCCTGAATTGGGGCAATGACAGTGCCAGTAGAGAAAAGTGCATAGTTTCAAGTGATAAGAAATTAGAATCAAGACTTAGTAACTGATAGAATAAGCAAATCTTTGGGGATGAGAGGATGCAAGGTTATGAACCTGGGGCAATGATGGATGACTTAGCAAAGACATAGAGGAGTCATAGAAAGCTACGCCTGGAACTGTTCACTCATTTTTGTCAGTTATTTTAATTACTCTATTCCTGCATTTAAAGAATCAAGTATATTTGGTCCTGACAAATGTAAATACTAGTTAATTGTATTTCTGTAATACTTCGAGAGATCCTTCTATGTGGGTGCTTTTGCTATGGAAACGCTTATCTGCTAGTTTTTATGAGTTTGACTGGCCAAAACCAATCAGGCTGATTGTCAAATGATAAACATACCCTCTGTAGCTGTCTTTGTACTTGTAGCCTTTCCAGCTTAGTTAGGACTTGCCAGAAATGTGCTCTGCTAGATTAACCTTCTAGATCTCAGGTCACCTCTGTGGTGTCATGAGACAAAGGAGTTGAATTTCAGTGGAAAAAATAAAACAATAGCGTAATTCCAAAACGTATGTGAGTGTGTATGTGTGTGTGTGTGGGGGGGAGGTTGAGGGAGGTAGTATGTATAAGCAACTTTGCTTGGCTTTGTTGGCAAAAATAATAATACTGAATCAAATATTTCAAATCTGCCTATGCCTGACAGTAAAAATGAAGCAGGACATGATTACTCATCTACAAAATAGAGAAAAGATTAGGTTTTATGTAGAAATACAGTACTGATTATCTTAAAATTTAAGTTCATTGTTTGGCCTGGATATGAAGAGGGTTTGCCAAGATAGCAGTAAATCACTTGGGGAGATGTTTTGTCAAAGGGAAAGCACAAAGTCAACAAAGACAAAACATTCACAATTATAATGTAAACAATCAAATTTCTTTGATCAAAAATATATTGCAATTAAATGCTAAAGGAGTTCTTTAAAAAGGATTTTCTGTTTGAAAATTACTTGTGAGTGATTTATGTTTTTTTAAATTATAGTCAGCTAGAAAATATTTTAATAATGATAATAATAATAATATTAAAATTTTAAAAAAAGTTGTATCTGACCCTGCTTCATTGTATCTTGAAATCCAAATATAGAGTAAATGTCCATCTATCTCCTGAGAAATGGCTGAAGAAAATATTGCATGTGACTTTAATGAAATAATATTTCATAGTAATTTTTAAAAAAAAATTAAAAATTTTTTAAAGGCAATTGGGGTTAAGTGACTTGCCCAGGGTCACACAGCATGTAAGTGTCAAGTGTTTGGTCTGAGGCTGAATTTGAACTCAGGTCCTCCTGACTTCAGGGCCAGTGCTCTATCCACTGCGCCACCTAGCTGCCCCAGTAATTTTTTTTTAAATGAAGAATTTGGAGAGGCAAAGGAAGACTTACCTGATCTGATGAAAATGAAGAAAAACCAGAAAACTACATACAATCACTACAATTATAAAAGCAGAAATAACACTAAAAGGAAATCAAATACTGAACATTTTAATGACCAATCTTGGATCCAGAAAACAGCTATCAATATCCTGGTTGTTTTTGCTTCTTTCCCTTTGTTATAAGGGAAAGATCAATACTGACATGCGGGTGTATAGGGGAGTGGTGGGAGGAGAAGGCTATGTAAATTGAAAAAACCTTTTAAAGTTTTTAATTTAAAAAAATAGAAAAAATAGCAATACCAAACAGCAGTAACATTGATTATCTTTAATTTTGACAACTTTTATTAGTATAGTTGATATATTATACAGCATATATATTTTTGGGGAGAGTGGATAGAGTATGAATTAGATGGCTATTTTTATCCTTTCCAATTATGTAGTATTTTATATCACACTGATGTATTTTAAAATATCACTTAAAAGTTATATTTTTGCTGTGTAAACCCAAAAGAGACGCTAAAAATATTTTGGTATGTATGGAACCTTTTTTTCTTTGACCTTCTTGGGGTATATGCCTATCAGTAGAATCTAAAAGTCAATGTTTATAAGCAATTTGACCATTTAATAAACACTTTATTCCAAATTGTTTCTGAACTAGATGATCTGATCATAGCTCCAACAGCAGTCTATTTTCATGCTAGTTTTTTTTTCCATAGCCCCACCAAAATTGACTTTTAGTATTTTGTCATCTTTTCCAATTTGCTGGTATAAGGAGAAATCTCAGAATTGTTTTCCCTTTTGTATTAATATTAGTGATTTGGAAGCAATCTTCCATATGGTTGTTAATAGTTGACATTTTTTCTTCTTTTAAAAAGTGTTCATTTACAGAATAACTGCTGCCAGTTTTTTGTTTATTTCCTCTTCATTTTAGACATCAGACCCTGAGAGATAGCTAATGTAAAGACTCCCCCGCCTCATTGGCAATTTTTCTTCTTATCCTATATGTAATAATGCTCTCTGTGCAAAAGTTTTAAAATTTCAGGTAACACAATTATCTTTTATCTTTTTGTGATCTCTTATTGCCTGTATTTGCTTTTTAAAAAAAGTTTCCACATAGCCATAATCATGAAAGATAACCTCATCCATTTTTCTTTAACTTTAAAAAAATGAAGTACATTTTTATGTGGACTAGAAACATCCATTTGAAAAATAGTATGTTATATGGTGTAAGGTGCTAATATATATTTTCTTTTCTCCTGCTGCTAAATGTTTCCTAGGTGTTTTTTTGTTTTGTTTTGTTTTGTCAGTGAGTTTTTGCCAAGTAGTTTATTTTCTTAAGTTTATTGATCACCTATGTTTTTTCTTTCATAATATAATACTCCATATCCTATGGCCTCTCTTGGAATTGCTATTTATTTTCATTCTGTCTTTATGAGGTTTTTTTTTTTTTCCTCTCTTTCTGTTTATATGCTTGGGAGCTCAAGTTTATATTCAGTGTTTCTCAGACTATTTTATTTCATTTTGCTTTTCAGGCTTTTCTTTTATTCTGAGTAAATTGTCTCTGGCTTTCTTGCTCTCCCCACCTTACTGCTTCACAGACCCCCACAACTAGACGTTGCCAGTTTTCTAGCATGGGCAATCATGGAGATGTGTCTGATTCCCTAGCCAAGAAGAACTCTATAGTGAGAGAACTGATGTCATATGAGTTTGTAGTTCCCCTTTCCTCAGGCACAATAACCCCCAAAGTGTGGTGTAGTAAAAAAAATTTTAGATTGTGATTTTCATTAGCTAAATTGGGTGTGTATCAAACATAGTTCTAAACATATCCATTTGTTTAATGTAATCCTTGGAGGAATATGGTAATGTTGGTAGTGACTATGATAAAGCCTATCTGGTCACAACTAGTTTCCTGTAATCAACAAACCAAGAGATTTTCATAGAACTTACTGGCTCTTAAATGTGGGAAGGATATGCTATATCCCTTAGGATGCATATACCAAATATAAATTTAAGAATAAATTATGTTTTACAGGATGTATTTTCACATTCCCAAATTCACAAAGTGAATTTAGATTTGCAAAGATTGGCTTTTTTTCCCATTTCCCATCAGTTTCCCCAGTGGGCTATTGTTTTTTTTTTTTTTAAATCTCTGGCTACTTCATATTTCTATATTGGAGAAGAAATCTCTCATCTCTATTTTTTATGACTGGAAGCTATTCAAGCAGTGACAAAGTGACATTCACATGCTACATATTGGAGTCATCCTTTAGCCATACAGAAGCTATAATAATGTTGCTGAGGGAAACAACTGACTATGGGATTGGTTCCAGGTAGAGATTTATTAACATTGGGATGTATTGTAGAAGTAGCCCTTGGAAGAATAGGAAAGAATTTTTTGAAAACTCCTTTGTTTTCCTCTCTTGAAAGCCATCTTCCATCCTCCTCCACCTCCAACTCATTGATCATAGACATTATAATACTCTTAGATCATTTGAAGACTTACAACAGGAATTGATGGTTCTGGAACATAAATATTTCTGAATTGCTAGAGTTAGATAACAACAACTTAAAAAAAAAACATAAGGTCCAAACTTCAAATAGCATCAGATTTGTTACTTTGGGCAAATCTTTTCCTCTATGGACCTTTAGTCTCTTTATCTGTAAAATTAAAGTATTGAACTTGATAGGAAAGAAGCAAGGTCCTTTTCAATCCTAAAATTTTGTGGTTATGGAAGCACTCACTCACCATCCCCTTAATTATGTATTCCAGAATTTTTTTTAACAGGAATTAAAAGCTTACCAGCTTACAGTTGATAACATTCCCCTCTACCCATTTTTTGAAAAGTGGAACATTTACCCATCTTCTCCTTTTTGACATTTTTCCTCATTCTTGATAATTTTTCCATGATTATGAACAATAGTTCCACAATCATATCTACCAATCTTCTAGTCCTTCCATGGGAAATAATTCTTTCCAATTTGATGACTTATTGAAGATAGAGAAGTACTTTTTTTCCTACACATCAGCTTATTTATTTTGGATCTCAACTCCCTGTTAACTACCTTTGTTCTAGACTTACCAGTCTGAAGATCATTCTGCTTGGTACAGAAAAAAAAAATAGAAGAAGAAAAAGAAGTCTGCCTTCTGTCATCCTTCCAAAGCCTTTTGGAGGATGTATAAAGAGGGATCAGAAGTTCAGTGAATCCCTCATTTCCCATCAGCAACAGTTTTTGGAATCTACTCCACCATCATCATATACCATCCCCCTCAGGCTGCATGCCTTCTTCTTCTCTTTCTCCTTAATTTTAGCTTCCCTCATTAGATTTCCTCATGTATTGTCTTCCCTCATTATATTGCAAGCTTCTTGTAGATAAAGGTTCTTTCCTTTTCTTATTCTTATCTCCACCAGTTAGCACAATGCCTGGCATACAGAAGGATTTTAATGAATGTTTATTGTGATATATTATTCTCAACTTCCCCACTTACCAGGAGTAGCAGCTCTATCCTTTTGGTGTACCTTATGTCAGTCAATAAACATTTATTAAGTGCCTCCTATGTGTCAGGTACTGTGCCAAGCACAGGGAATATAAAGACAGGTGAGGAGTTCCCAATCTAATGGAGGAGACCACATACAAACAACTATCCACAAATAAGCTATATTTAATATTTTATTTTCCCCAGTTATATGTAAAATTAGTTCTAATATTTATTTTTAAAACTTTGAGTTCCAAATTCTCTCCCTTCTTCCCTCTCCATCCCCCCTCATTGAGAAGACAAGCAATTTGATATAGATTATACATGTATAAACATGTAAAGCATATCCATAATAGTCATGTTGTGAAAGAAAACATAGACCAAAAACAACAACAACAACAACAAAACCTCAAGAAAAATAAAGAAAGCAAAAAAAAAGTATGCTTCAATTTATATTCAGACACTACCAGTTCTTTCTCTGGGGATGGATAGCATTTTTCGTCGTAAGTCCTTCAGAGTTGTCTTGGATCATTGTACTGCTGAGAATAGCTAAGTCATTCATAGCTGATCATCTTACAATATTGCTGGTTCTTTGTATACAGTACATTTCACCTTGCAAGTCACTCCAGGCCTTTCTGAAAGCACCCTGGTCATCATAGTTCAATAGTATTCTATCACAATCACATACCACAACTTTTTCAGTCATTCTTCAGTTGATTATCATCTCCTTAATTTCCAATTCTCTGCCACCAGAAAAGAGCTGTGATGAATATTTATGTACATATAAGTCCTTGTCCTTTTTGTCTTTTGTATCTTTTGGAATACAGACCTAGTAGTGGTATTGCTAGGTCAAAGGATATACAGGGTTTTATAGCCCTTTGGGCAGAGCTCCGAATTGCTATACAGAGTGATTGAATCAGTTCACAACTCTACCAACTGTGCATTCATATCTCATTTTTTCCACATCCTTCCTGCCATTTGTCATTTTTCTTTCCTGTTAGCCAATCTAATAGGTATGAAGTAGTACCTCAGAATTGTCTTTAATTTGCATTTCTCCAATCAGTAGTGAGTTTTAAAGCATTTTCTTTGGCATGGCTATGGATAGTTTTGATTACTTCATCTGAAAACTATTCATATCTTTTGATCATTTATAATTTGGTGAATGACTTATTTTTATAAATTTGACTCAGTTCTCTATATGTTTAAGAAATGAGGCCTTTATCAAAGAAACTTGCTTCAATTTTTTTTCACAGTTGCTATTTCTAACTGTATTTCCCTCCATCTTATTCCCCCTCTATTTATCCTATTCTCTCTCTCCTTTCAACCTGTCCTTCCTCAAAAATGTTTTGCTACTGACTATCCCATCCCCAAATTTGCCTTCCCTTCCATCACCCGTCCCCCACCCTTGTTTTATCCCCTTCCCCCCTACTTTCCTGTAGGGCAAAATAGATTTCTATACCCATTTGTGTGTGTATGTTATTCCCTCTTTGAGGCAATTCTGATGAGAGGAAGGTTAACTCACTTCTCGCCTCCCCCATCTTCCACTCCATTGTAAAAGCTTTTTCTTGCCTCTTTTATTTTAGACAATTTACCCCATTCTACCCTTCACTTTCCCTTTCTCCCAGTACATTCCTCCCTCATCCCTTAATTTTATTTTTTTAGACATCATCCCTTCATATGCAACTCACACCTGTGTCCTCTGTCTATATATACTCTTCCTATCTGCCCTGATAATGAGAAAGATCTTATAAGTTACAAGTATCATCATTCTATTTAGGAATGTAAAAAGTTCAACTTCATTAAGTCCCTTATGCTTTCCCTTTCCTGCTTACCTTTTTGTGCTTCTCTTGGGTCATGCACTTAAAGTCAAATTTTCTATTCAGTTCTGCTCTTTTCATTAGGAATACTTGAAAATCCTCTATTTCACTGAATATCCATTTTCCCCCTGAAGGATTATACTTAGCTTTGTCAAGGTGATTCTTGGTTGTAATCCTAACTTCTTTGCCATCTGGATTATCATATCCCAAGCCCTCTGATTCATCTTGTGTTTATCCTTACTGTGGCTCCATAATACTTGAATTGTTTCTTTCTGGCTGCTTGCAATATTTTCTCTTTGACCTGGGAGTTCTGGAATTTGGCTATGATATCCCTTGGAATTTTGATTTTGGGATCTCTTTCAGGAGGTGATTGGTGGATTCTTTCCACTTCTATTTTACCCCCTGGTTCTAGAATATCAGGGCAGTTTTCCTTGATCATTTCATGAAAGATGAGGTCTGGGCAATTTTTTATTTTTTTGATCATGGCTTTCAGATAGTCCAATAATTCCAAAATTATCTCTCTAGAGCTATTTTCCAGGTCAGTTGTTTGTCCAATGAGATATTTCACATTGTTTTCAATTTTTTCATTCTTTTTGTTTTGTTTTATTGTTTCTTGATTTCTTATAAAGTCATTCCATTTGCTCAATTCTAATTTTTAAGGAATTATTTTCTTCAGTGAGCTTTTGAACCCCTTTTGCATTTGGCCAATTCTACTTTTTAATGACTTTTTTCTTCAGTAAATTTTTGTGCCTCTTTTTCCATTTTACCAGCTTTGCTTTTTAAGTCCTTCTTCTCCTCATTGGCTTTTTGTACCTGTTTTACCATTTGGCCTAGTCTGTTTTTTAAAGTGCTATTTCCTTCAGTATTTTTTTAATGTCTCCTTTACCAAGCTGTTGACCCTTTAAAAAATGATTTTCTTGCATCACTCTAATTTATCTTCCCACTTTTTCCTCTACCTCTGTTACTTGATTTTCAAAATCCATTTTGAGAGGCAGCTAGGTGGCACAGTGGATAGAGCACCAGCCCTGAAGTCAGGAGGACCTGAGTTCGAATCTGGCCTCAGACCAAACACTTGACACTTAGTAGCTGCGGGACCTTGGGCAAGTCACTTAACCTCAATTGACTAAAAAAAAATCCTTTTTGAGCTCTTCCATGGCCTAAGACAAATTCATATTTTTCTTGGAGGCTTTAGATGTAGGAGCTTTGGCTTCATTATCTTCTTTTGAGTGTGTGTTATGATCTTTCTTGTTACCAAAGTAAATTTCTTTGGTCGGATTTCTTTTCTTTTTCTTTTCTTTTCTTTTCTTTTCTTTTCTTTTCTTTTCTTTTCTTTTCTTTTCTTTTCTTTTCTTTTCTTTTCTTTTCTTTTCCTTTCTTTTCCTTTCTTTTCCTTTCCTTCCCTTCCCTTCCCTTCCCTTCCCTTCCCTTCCCTTCCCTTCCCTTCCCTTCCCTTCCCTTCCCTTCCCTTCCCTTCCCTTCCCTTCCTTTCCTTTCCTTCCTTTCCTTTCCTTTCCTTTCCTTTTTCCTTTCCTTTTTTCCTTTCCTTTCCTTCCTTTCCTTTCCTTTCCTTTCCTTTCCTTTCCTTTCCTTTCCTTTCCTTTCCTTTCCTTTCCTTTCCTTTCCTTTCCTTTCCTTTCCTTTCCTTTCCTTTCCTTTCCTTTCCTTTCCTTTCATCATTTCCTGATCCTATTACTTAACTTTTAATTCTTTGTTAAAATAGGGCTCTGCTTCCAGGGTGGAGGGTGCTCTGTCCCAAGTTTCAGGGGTTTGGTTTAGTTGTTTTCAGAGAAACTTCTAAGGACTTCTGAGTTTTCAGTTCTCACATGAGGTGGTATGATGTAAGGAGAGGTGTTTACTACTCTCCTGACCTGTGCTCTGATCTGTGTATGATCACAAGCACTCTTTTCTGCCATGGAACTGTGAGGAGATTCACTCACTCCTCTGTGGCCACAAGCTCTGGTGTGTTACTGCCTCCTGCCCAGGTGCAGTCTGCATTGGACCGCCCTCCTCTCTCACCCTGGAACAACAGACTTTTCCTGCTGATCTTCTAAGTTGTCTTGGGCGGAAAATTATTTCACTCCATCTTTTCGTAGGTTTTACCACTCTAGAATTTGTTTAGAGTCATTATTTAAGGGTATTTGGAGGGGTTTATGGAGAACTCAGGTGAGTATCTGCCTTTACTCTGCCATCTTGTCTCCTCTACAAATGAGCTATACATGGGATAAATTGAAAATAACAAATAGAGGGAAGGCATTAGAACGAGACTGTGAAAGACTTCCTTTAGATGAGACAATTTTAGTGGGGACCTGATGGGATCCTGGGAAGCTAAGAGGTAGAAACAAATGGGGAGAACATCCCAGGAATGGGGGACATCCAGTGAAAATGCCTGAAATTTGGATATGGACTGTCTTGTTTGAAGAATAACCAGGAGTCTCAGGTCTCTGGATCACAGTGCAATGTGGCATCAATTGTAAGAAGACTAGAAAGCTAGGGTGAGGGCTAGGTAATGACAAAGTTTGAAAATCAAACAGCAAAGTTTTAGATTTGATCTTAGAAGTGATATGGAGCCATCAGACTTTATTGAGTGGGATGGGGGTAGGTTGTTGATGTTGTTTGTTGTTTGGCCCTCATTCTTAAAGAGGACCATGACCTGAGGAAGGTCCATGACATGCAAGTGAATTGGATTTAAGTGAGGGAGAGCTGTGCAAAGTCACCAGTCTCACTTTCTTCTCCAGAGCCATCTGTATCAGGGGCAAGATATAGATAAGGATGACTAGAGATGGGCCTGGATGCAGTGGGAGACCTTGGCCTCTTTAAGCTAAGGTCTTTAAGAGGTCTAAGTTTGACTGAGGCAACGTCCATTCAGTGATTAAGGCTAGGTAAGAAATGAGGCAGACAATGGCCTCTTTACCTAGTCAAAAGAATCAGTTTGTGAGTAGAAGACCTTGGGGTTTCTGGCCAAAAGAGAGAAATTTCTTTTTACATTCACTCTGAGTCAATCAGGACCCAAACAGTGACCAAGTAGGGGTTGGCCTGGGACCTATTGTTGGTGAATTCATGAGAGCTAGAGTGATTTGGATTTAAGCTGTAATCCTTAAGGAAAAAAAAATGTTTTCATGGGATCAAAATTTACATTCCTTTGGGCAGAGCACCCACAGGTTAGGGTATTATACTCTATGTAGACAGACAGAAGGGGAAGAAAGAAAGGAAAGAGCTATGTTGCCCAACTGGTCATTTCCAGTTGGGTCCCCAGTGGGGCAGCTCCTATTTCTATTTACAGAGGATGTTGTTTGTCCTTTTGTTCTCCAAGAGGACCATGACATCAGGGAATTGATGCCATGACATGCAAGTGAATTGGATTTAAGTGAGGGACAGCTATGCAAAGTCATTGGGGAAGTTCACTTTGACAAATGAGAGTATGAAACTCCATTCATTTAACAAACATTTATTGAACACCTATTGCAGATGATAAAATAATTATAGAACTTGGTCCAAGAAGCTTCCTATCTAGTAAAGGAAATGACAAGTACTTAAACAATTACAATATAAAGAAGGTTGTATTTAGTGTCCTGTGAGTATTAAAGAAATTTAGAAGAGGAAGAGAATAAACTGAATAAATAAAAAAAGACTTATTAAGTACTTACTATATGCTTGTCACTGTGCTGAGGATACATATACAAGGAAACAAGGCAGCCTCTGCCTGTCTTCAGAGTTCATATTCTAATAGAAAAAGGCTTCCAATTCTTGAAGATTATCATACAGAATGCAATCTCAAATTTGGAAAGGGTCATCCAGCTGAAATCATAGCCGAAAAAGAATCCTCTATAAAATATGTTAGAAAAGTCCTTTAATGATGGAGAACTAATGAGGCAATCCATTATACTTTTTGATAGTGTGGAGTATTAGGAAGTGTTTTATTTGCATTAAGCCTGAATTTGTCTCTCTGAAATTTCAATGTATTGTTCCTAGTTCAGTTCTCTGACCTCAAGCAGAATAAATATAACCCATCTTCGAATAAGTGCATGAAGACAGTTCATGTTTAATCCTAAATATTCTCTCCAAAATGAATTTGAATAGGTAGAGAGGAAAGGACTTTAGGCAGAGAAAGAGGTATAAGAAAAGCTGGGAAGATAAAAATATGTTTAGGGACAGCAAGCATCAGCTTGGCTAGGAATAGCCAAGATTATCTAGGTTAGTATCAGTTTTAAGAAAGAAACTATAATTTAAACAAAACTTTGAAAAAGACATGGCTGTGTGTTATAGCAGAAAAGTCCCTGTATTTACTGTCAGAAGACCTGGGGAAGCAGTCTGATTATATTAGGCCCTCCCTTCAGAAGGAGGACAGACATGTATTTGGAAACAGCTGGACTGCTGAATCCATAAAGCTCCACCTGTAACATCAATGGAATTTTCCCCAAATACTGTGTTTATCCTTAGCAGGACTACTCATAATTGTTGTATTAAAAAATACCTGGACTCTATATATGAATAGTTTCAGTTCCATTTGTCAACTTTCAGAAAACCTCGTGGTCCTTAACTTCCCTGGGGCCACTTAGAATTAGCCTGAAATGCTCTGAGCAGAGATATCTATCTGGCTGTCCTTTGTCCTCCTTTATCTCTTGCAACTAGAGCTGATAATGAGGTGTGGTGTAGCAGTATGGTGTCAAGGTAGACACATCCTCAATGTCCATCCACTAAACTGGCTTGTGTATCATCATCCAACCTTGTCATTAGATCAGTTGAGTGTGAGACTTTATTTCTATCTATTGGAATCCTGGATCAGCCCTGTAGTCCGGGTTTGAATTCTAGCTATGTACCTTGCTACTTGTATGACACTGGGGAAATTGTTTCACCCCCTCCGACTGGATTTCAGTTTCCTCATTTGGTATTATGTCTTATGAATAAATACCATTGTGTGACCATATGTCCTGTTTTTTAGTTCAGAAAATATGACCACCATAAGCATAGTGAGAGCTAAGGCTAAATATGTAGGATGGGGCCAGATTTTGATGATCTTGATGTCATTCCAAGGAGTTAGTAACCATTGTTTAGTTAGCTAAAATTGGTGTTAAGTCTCAGCAAAGGGGCAGCTGCCAAGTTTTATATATGAAAGTAGTTCTCTCTTCCACGGCTCAACAGATCTTGACATGGCATCTTTCTGTGCCTCCAAGAGTTACTTGTAATTGTTGACATATCTTGATCATTCTTCACCAAGGTCAGTGTTAGTACACACTGTTTGTTATCCCATTTTAGCCATAATAAGCCTTAGCTCCAGGAAGAAAACCCAAACAACCTGGAAATTGGGCCCTATTTTCTTCCTCTGGGTAATCTGAGCCCGAGGATCTTCTCTGTCACACACTGAGGGATTGTAGATACTGTAAACAATACCATGGCTCTTAAGATAGTCATCCTCTTCCCTAGTCTCTCATTCTCCTCCTTTCAATTTCCACAATATCTAGGCCACCTCCCAATACCCTTTGAAAGCACCCCATGATTCCTTCTTTAGACCTACTCCATCAAATATCCATCAAACTCCATCTGCATTTTTATGAGGCAGCAAGTGAAGGAGAGAATGGCTTTCACCTATGTTCTCCAACCTTTGCATGGATGCCACTTAATAGCAGGGCGATTAATGTAATTAATGTGTTGGCCTGAAGAGTGTGTCTGTAAGTCATGTGTGTGTGTGTGTGTAATTCTTTGTCCTTCCTGTTCTGTCTCCATTTACTACAGTTATACAATTATAACCTAATTACATCATTAAGTATGCGACTAAAAAGAAAGGTGTCTAATGGTGTATTGAGAACAAGGGATAACAAAAGGCAAATCTAAGTTTCACAAGGGTATCTGCAAAATAGGCCCACAGTTATCAGCTTATGCTTTAATTTAAGAAGAAATTAACTCATGTTAAAAAAAAAAAGAACCTATAGGAATGCTACTGGGGCCTCTATCAAGTTTATATTGAAGGGAATAGAATTACAAGGGATTAGAAGATGCAGATGCATTTCATATGTCTGTTCAAACCTGTAGATGACCAAGATTTCATTCTGGTAAATCTTCAAGTGGTCATCCAGGCTCTCAATGATGTTCAATAAAGAGGTAATCCGTGACCTTGTGAGGTAACTCATTTTATGATGGGATAACTCTAATTGTTAGGAATTATATCAAAGCTTAATTCTCTCTCTTCCCCTTCCATCCCATTCCTCCTAGTTATGGGCAGCTCTTTGGTGCAGAGGATAGAATACTAGGTTTATAGTCAGGGAGACCTGAGTTCAAATCCTCCCTCAGACACTTCCTAGCTAAGCAACACTTGTCAAGTCACTTAACCTCCTTCTGCCTCAGTTTCCTTACCATTAGAGACCAGAATATTTATTTCACAGGATGGTTGTGAGGTCAAATAAGATATTTTAAAGTTCTTAGCACACCACCTGAAACATAGAAAGTACTTCAAAAATACTTATACCCTTGCCACCTCCTTCCTTGTTCTGTCATCTGGGGCCAAGCAGGACAAGTATTATTGATCTCTGCTTCCTCTCCCCTTTCCCCTTTTCATGATAGCCCTTCAAATATTTTTTAAAAAATTATCGCGCTTGACTTAAGTCTTCACCTCTCTGGACCTTAGTTTTCTAGTAAAATGTCTAATAGTTTTAAGAGTTGGAGATGAGCTTAGTAGCAACAGATTTTTTGGATTATTATATACTCTCTTGCCCTGGATCCTTATGACCGAGAGCAAATGGTTGGTTAGCCAGAGTCAGAAATGTAATATCTGTGGCCATAAAGCAGAGCAGTGATCAACAATCCTTACAGAGATTGTACCTGTGATGATTACCTCATGAGCATGGGTTTCTGGCTAGCTATGCTAATCAGAATAAGCAACAGCAGTTTGTACCACTCAGCCTATTGGAAGATTGAGATTTCTGAAGCTCCACCTCCTTTCTGAAGCTCCACCTCCTTCCTATTAACTTCCTATTGGCTAGTGAATATAAAGGTAGGAAGGTAAGAAATTGCTGCCCTCATGTGGTGATTACCATGGGTATGTAGACATCTTCCTTCCCATACCCTTCCCCCCATTCCTTGAGACGGATCTTGGTCATAGATCGATTCATTCCTGGGCTTCCCTTTTGTAGAATTGACATCAATCTCTTTTTCTTCCTTTCTTTCCTTCTTCCCTCCCCCCATAAAACCAGGGAGTTTGACAGAAACAGGAGGGAGGAAAAGCCCTGTAGTTCAGGGTCAGTGGATGGGATTCCCATCAACCATTTCTACTGCATGCTGTTAGCCCTTAAACCTTGGGCAGAATTTGAGGAACTCGACCATGAGGAACTGCTGTCACCTGCAACAAAAGAACCATGTCCACATTTGTAGCATCTGGCAAAGCATCTGCCAGCTGGCTGGAGCTAAACTTAGAAAACAGAGATTCCAAAGGAAAAAAAAATATGACATAAGGTAGCTTGCTCAGACAAAGCTCTCTTGTTCTGTGCAGGTGCATTGTATGGGTATCTAGGATAACAGTGTCTCAAAAGGATAACAGTAATGAAGATCATATCATCCATAAATGAAATTCTCTGAACCACTATACCCAATTTGGCTGTTTGTTGCAGCATCTTCCTCATCAAACCTTTACAAGTGTTACTGTCAAGTTACAATAGTTGACTGATTTGATGTTTAAAATTTTCTGATTTCTGTTATCATTCTCTATGGGAGGCATAACACATGTAAGCCGATCAAGCAACAAGAGAATTTGGGCCTCTTGGATACTGTTGACCACCATCAACTTTAAGTGATTTCTTTGTTTAGCTCCCATGAGTTCCCATACTAGCTTGGTTCTTTATTACACTGACCACTCCTCCCTCCCTCCCTCTCTCTCTCATATACATACATACATACATATATATACACACACACACATACATACATATACACATATATGTATACACACATATATACACATATATTCATACACACATAAACACATACATATATGCACATATATGCATATGTGTAGGTATGTGTATATGTGTATATATATATGTATATGTGTGTGCTATTTTTCATTCCCTAAGCATTCAACAAAGGTTCATCTTTCTCTTTACTCTTTCCATTTGAATGTCTTGTACTATTTATGACTTCAATATGTAGGACTCCCATATATGGAAATATTGACCTGGATATCCCACTGATACTTCAAACACCATCTGAAAACCAAGTTATCTTTTTCCTCACATTCCCTCCTCTTTGTGGCAACTATGTTTTTAATTCATGGTGCTACAAATCATCTGGGCTTAAAAACTTGGGCTACTCTCTAATTAAAAGAGGCATAAAATAAAGATTATCACATATAAGAATCACATAAATATCTTCATATGAGGATTATATAATAGCTATGGTTACTATGACCCCATTGGCTTAAATGAAATAATGTTTGGAAATAACATTTACATAAATGAAAATATAGCTTTATGTTATCTTTTTTAAAAAATATCATTGCTTGATTTTTTTTCTTCCTCATCACCTACTACCTTGACATCAATCCTTGATGTTTCTTCCCTAGTAATAACTCTCACACACACTGAGGTACTTTCATATCTAGCTAGATCTACAACCTACAAGATCCATTCTTTCCAAGTCTTTCACACTGCCACCACTTCAATTCAATCCCTTATTACTTCCTGCATAAATATTGCCTCAGCCTCTTAACTGGTCCCTGTGCTTATAGTTTCTTAGCTCTTCAATTCTACTCTGTATGTTACCTTAATGTTCCTTAAACGCTGCTTTCACTATGTCATTTCTGTGGTCAAAAAGAGCAGCAAAAAATATTTAATAGTAGCTTCTCCAACATTTCTTAAGCACTGAAATGAGATACTGTGTTAATTGTTGTGAATACAAATGAACATCAAATTGTTTCTGCCTTCAAAAAGCTTGAATTTTATAGGGGAGTTAAGTCCACTAATCTTAGTTTAGGCTTCAAGGTACTCTATTGTTCAGTCATTTCAGTGATGTCTGATTCTTCAGGACCCAATTTGGAGTTTTCTTGGCAAAGATGCTACAGTGGTTTGCCATTTCCTTCTTATTTTACAGGTGAGGAACCAAGGCAAACAGGGTTAAGTGAGTTGCCCAGGGTTACACAGCTAGTAGGTATCTGATGCCAGATTTGAATTCAGGAAGATGAGTCTTCCTGACTCTAGGTCCAGCACTCTATCTACCTTACCACCTAGCTGTCCAAGGCACTCTGTTATCTGGACATTATCTACTTTATTTCCCAGTACACCCCTCAACGCTTCTGCTTTGGACAAATGGTATACCAACTATTCTAAAACTTGTGTCTTGAGCTACTAATCTCAGACTTGTGCTGATGCTCATCCCTAGGATTTCTTCCGAAAGCAGCTAGATGGCTCAGTGGAAAGAGCACTGGGACTGGACTCAGGAAGACCTGAGTTCAAATCTGACCTCAGACACTAGCTCTGTGAGCCTGGTCAAGTCACTTATCGTCTGCCTTAATCCATGGGAGAAAGAAATGGCAAACCACTCCAGTATCTTTGCCAAGAAAATCCCCTGGACAGTGTGGTTCGTTACAAAGTGTCAGACAGGACTGAATGACTGGAAAACAACAAACAAAGATCTCTTCCAACCCTTGCTTCTACCTACTGAAATCATATTGATTCTTCAAGCCTCAAAATCACCTCCATCTCTTCCATGAGGTCTTTCTTTCAAGCTTTCATCTGGAAGCTATCTCTTCTTATTCTGAAGTCTTGTATTCATTATTTGTACTACTCATTGCATTTGAGCTTACTGACTCAGTTACAGTTGAAAGGGATGTTTTGGTCTTATTTTGTTTCATTTGTACAGGTCTTATCTCCCTTACTAAATTGTAAGCAACCTGAAGGTAGTGATTATATCTAATCTATTACCCTTTACAATATCTTTAACTCAACTTGTTGAGTTAATGTGTTCAACATTGCTCCTTTTCAGACATATTTTATACCAGTGAAGATGGCCCTCCTAAATTAGTCAAAAAATTCTACCTTCCACCTTCATACCTTTGGACAGGATGTCTCTCATGTTTCGATTGCATTACTTCCTCACCTCTGTCTCTCAGAATCTTTTCTTTCATACATAGTTCATGAGTCCTCTCCTATGGGCTCTTATGGGTTATTCTGCAACCCACCAGTTTTCATTCTCTCCTTACTGAGATTGTTTTGTTTTCATGTGTACGTTAATATTTTCTCATTTGTGCACATATTATATGCCCCTCTTTTCTTCTTCCCACTTCCCCTATCCCCCCCCCCAAAAAAGTATGAAATCTCCTTAGGAGCAAAGTCTGTTGCATTTTTGTTTTGTAACTCCATCATCTAGCACAATACCTTCCATGAGTAGGTGCTTAATAAAGGTTTATTGAATGAATGAAAAGAAGAAGTTAGAAGCCTATAATTCAGACCCTAAAAAATATGAAAATGAGCTAGATGTGAGGGTATGGGATTGTAAAATAATGAGATAGAATTTTGGGAGGAATTTGTGTTATCTATTTCATTGCTTTCCATTTTGATCTGAAGTAATCCTTCCAGCCTTCAGAGAAATGGCTCCCTCTCCCAATCACCTCACCAATAATATAATAAGTAATAGGTCACATTTTTGCAACACTTTGCAGTTTAAAAAGTGGTTTCCTAATAATAACCTCAAAAGGTAGCTAGTGTAATTATTATTATCCCATTTTACAAATAAGGAAAGGGAAACTCAGATGATTTGTTACTTGCCCTAAGTACGATTGGGACTCCATCTTCAATATCCAGATCTCCATTTCATCAGTTACTCCAATATATCTTGCTCACATGTCCCCTATCAAAATACCTTCATTTTTTAAAGGCCAACTTGACACACAGTATATAGCAAATGAATTTCAGGTTTGCTAGGATATGTCTCTCTACACATACACTTTTTTCTGGATTTTATTTTAAAATAATTCAAATTCACCACTTTGAAGGCCACATACCTCCAATAAAGCAAATTTGAAAGAATTTTTCATTTATCTATCAGTTTTGTAATAATAGACATTAGTTAGAATCTTAGAAAACAGATATAACTGTGTATTTGTGAATTTGGCAAGAGTGTGTGTGCGTGTGTGTGTGTGTGTGTGTGTGTGTGTTTGAGAGCTAGTGTCTATACACATGTGTTTCAGGATTAGCAAAAGGCATTGAATAACTAACTGCTTAGCCTATCTTAGAACAAGCTTCTTGACATTCAACTCACTCTCTGAAGGAGGGTTCAGGGAGGGTCGAGGACACAAATTTCCTAATACACACATGTGATGAAAACATGAATATTTTTATTTGCTCTTTCCAAATGCCATTTGCTAACTAGCAAACTTCAGGGAAATTGCTTAACCTTCTCTAGGCCTTAGTTTCTTCATCTGTGATTCTTGTTAGACTACATAACTACAAAGATCTTTTCTAGCTCTGATTTTATAACACACTACATCCCCGGTGTAAATACAGAATGTTACACAGCATAGTGTTTGTTTGTTTTTGTGGGGAGGTTGCTGAAGCTGCTTGTGATTGCTATCTATTTCCTTCTTTGTAAAAAGCAGATGATAAAATGTCAATATATTTAGCTCTAGTGTATCTTATATCCAGGGCTTCTTCCAAGGAGAACTTGATTTACCTGCCAAGCTAAATATCCTGTCTCGAATTTGGAGGTCACTGGAGAGCAAGTTGCAGTCTTCCATCCCTACCACCAGGGGGCAGAACACCCCTACAGCTTTGGCAAGCTTTCAGTCACTGGTTATCTGGACTGCCCTAGTATAATGCTTCATGGGGTCAGTGGCTCATTCAGTTGCATTGCCTTGGCCCAGACCAGTAGAGGAAACAAGGCTTTCTACTTTTCAAGTGCTTTTCTGCTATGGGTCCCCAGTGCTTTGTAAACATTAGCTAATTAAACCTCACAGTCCCCCAGCGAGACAAGTAAAGACTACTGTGTTAGCTTCACATGACTAACTGGCCCCTTGGCTCAAAGGGAGCCAGATGCTTTATGTCTCCAACCAATATAGGCCATCCTACACACATTTGATTATTGATTAAATGCCATTCACCAGCCTCAGCCTGGACCTTCACACTTCACAAACACTAGTACTGCACAAACTTCCAAACGCCGTCTCACATTTTTGCTCTTAAGTAACAGGCAGCCCACTGGCCGCTTTTATTATACAGTCATTTCCATGTGGTTATATGAGAAGCGTGCTTATAAATATTTATACCATTGGGTAAGCTGTAATGGGCTGCTATTCAAACACACCTGCTGAGTTTAAAAAAAAAAAAGGAAGAAGAGAAGAAAAAGAAAGCACATTTAGGCCCATTGTATGAAGGTCATTTTGATATTTAGACCTAGCTAACATCTGTATAGAACTGTCAGAATGTGTCCCATGTTTCTTACGCATATGGTCCAGGAAATATAGTGTCCTTGATTCACAAGTATGCATGGTGAATAACCCATTTTTATAAAGAAATGGAGGTACAGAATAGAGAGGATCTCTTCAAATATGGAAATTGTTCTGTATCATACCAGAGAATAGGACCTGGTCTATGTTTTTAAACATACCAGAATAGAGAACTGTACCTGTTACACCTCCTTTTTCTGTGAAATTCAAAGGTCTTCAGAGAAAATTAAGAAATAAGAAAAAAAAATTGAGGCAGAGCCAAGGTGGTGGAGAAAAGCACTCAGCTGAGCTCTCCCCCAAACCCCTCAGAACACCTTTTAAAAATGCCATAAAACAATTCCTGGAGCTGTAGAACCAACAAAAGGACAGGGCAAAATGATTTTCCAGCCAAAGACAACTGAGAAGGTCAGCAGAAAAGGTCTGTTGCACCAGGGTCACAGTAAAGCACAGTTTACTGCAGGCCTTACCAGCACAGACCCAGCCCCCAGTAAACCAGGAGCAGGCCTTGGGAGCCACTGAGTCAGCAGTGGCTGCTTCTAGAACTCTCAGCCCACAGATGGTAGGGGGGTCAAACAACTTATAGGAAGGAGATTACAGGGGTATCTTTGCTGGCTCTGGAGGCAGGACTCTGTTGTTTTGCCCATACTCAGATCCGAGTCACAGTCCTAGGTGGCAGTCCCAGGATGAGGAGGAGCACCAGAACAGCAGAGCTTGCAGCTTCAGGGGATCAGTGACCCTTGTCACAGTCCTGGGGCAGAAAAAAGTGCTTGTGGTTACTCAGAAGATCAGGACACAAGCCAGGAGAATAATCAGGACACCTCTGCTTAGATCATACCACCTTGGAAAAACTGAAAGCTTACAGGTCACTAGAAGTATCTCTGAAAGCAGCTGCACAAAACCCCTGAAGCTTGGGACAGTGTACCCTCCACCCTGGAAGCAGAGCCTACTTTAACAAACAGTTGAAATTTGAGTAATAGGTTGTGAATATGAGTAAACAACAGAAAAAAAATTTCTGACCATAGAAGGTTACTATGGTGACAAGGAAGATCAAAACACACACTCAGAAGAGATAATGAAGCCAAAGCTCCTACATCCAAAGCCTCCAAGAAAAAATATGAATTGGTCTCAGGCCATGGAAAAGCTCAAAAAAGATTTTGAAAATCAAGTAAGAGAAGTAGAGGGAAAATTGGAAAGAGAAATGAGAGTGATGAAAGAAAAAACATGAAAAAAGAATCAGCACCTTGGTAAAAGAGACACAAAAAAATACTGAAGAAAATAACATCTTAAAAAAACAGACTAGGCCAAATGGTAAAAGAGATACAAAATCCAATGAGGGGAAGAATGCATAGAAAAGCATAAATGGCCAAATGGAAAAAGAGGAACAAAAGTTCACTGAAGGAAATAAGTCCTTAGGAATTAGAATTGAGCAAATGGAATGACTTTATGAGAAAACAAGAAACAATAAAAACAAAACCAAAACAATGAAACAATAGAAGATAATGTGACATATCTCATTGGAAAAACAACTGACCTGGAAAATAGATCCAGAGAGATAATTTTAAAAATATTGGACCACTTGAAAGCCATGATCAAAAAAAAGAACATAGACATCATCTTTCATGAAATGATCAAGGAAAACTGCCCTGATATTCTAGAACCAGAGAGCAAAATAGAAATTGAGAGAATCCACCAATCACCTCCTGAAAGAGATCTCAAAATGAAAACTCCCAGGAACATTATAGCCAAATTCCAGAATTCCTAGGTCAAGGAGAAAATATTGCAAGCAACCAGAAGGAAGCAATTCAAATATCTGTAAAGCCACAGTCAGGACAACACAAAGTCTAGCAGCTTCTATGTTAAAGGATCTGAGGGCTTGGAATATGATGAGCCAGAGGGCAAAAGTGCTAGAATTACAACCAAGAATCACCTACCCAGCAAAATGGTTTATAATACTTCAGGGGAAAAATTGGATATTCATTGAAATAGAGGACTTTCAAGTATTCTTTTTTAAAAAAATTTATTCTTTTTCTTTCTTTCTTTCTTTCTTTCTTTCTTTCTTTCTTTCTTTCTTTCTTTCTTTCTTTTTCTTTCTTTCTTTCTTTCTTTCTTTCTTTTTTTGGCAATTGGGGTTAAGTGACTTGCCCAGGGTCACACAGCTAGTAAGTGTCAAATGTTTGGTCTGAGGCTGGATTTGAACTCAGGTCCTCCTGACTTCAGGGATGGTGCTCTATCCACTGCATGGCCTAGCTGCTCCCTCGAGTATTCTTAATGAAAAGACCAGAGCTGGATTGAAAATTTGGCTTTCAGATACAAGACTCAAGAGAAGCACAAAAAGATTAACAGAGAAGAGAAATGATAAGGGACTCAATAAGGTTAAACTGTTTATATTCCTACATAGGAAGATGATACTTATAATTCATAAGAACTTTCTCATTATTAGGGCAATTAGAAGGAGTATATACAGAGAGAAGACACAGATATGAGTTTAATATGAAAGAATGGTGTCTAAAAACATGAAATTAAGAAGTGCGAGATGAATCCACTGGGAGAAGGGAAAAGGAGAAGGTAGAATGGGGCAAATTATCTCACGTAAAAGAAGCAAGAAAAAGTTTTTACAGTGGAGCAGATGGGAGAGGTCAGAGGGAGTGAACCTCATTCTCATCAGAACAGGCTCAAAGAGGGAATAACATACAATTGGATATGGAAATCTATCTTACCCTACAGGAAAGTAGGAGGGGAAGAGAATAAGAGAAGGCAAGGTAATAGAAGGGAGGACAGATTGGGGGAGGGGGTGGTCAGAAGCAAAACACTTTTGAAGAGGGACAGTTTGAGAGAGA
Source organism: Phascolarctos cinereus (assembly GCF_003287225.1). NCBI lineage: Eukaryota > Metazoa > Chordata > Mammalia > Diprotodontia > Phascolarctidae > Phascolarctos > Phascolarctos cinereus. Next base: position 121,415,604 of record NW_027555736.1, read on the forward strand.
GAAAAGAATAAATGGGGGGGTAGGATGGAGGGAAATATAGTTAGCAATAGCAACTGTGGGGAAAAAAATTGAAGCAATTTTGTCTGATAAAGGCCTCTTTTCTCAAACATATAGAGAACTGAGTTAAATTTATAAAAAATAAGAGCCATTCCCTAATTGATAAATGATTGAAAGATATGAACAGTTTTCAGATGAAGTAATCAAAGCTTTCTATAGCCACATTAAAAAATGCTCTAACTCACTATTGATTGGAAAAATGCAAATTAAAATAATTTTGAGGTACTATCCTGTATCTATCAGATTGATTAATAGGACAGAAAAGGAAAATGACAAATGGTGGAGGGGATGTGGGAAAAAATGACACTTGAATGCTCTATTGGTAAAGTTGTGACCTAATTCAACCTTTTTGTACAACAATTTGGAATTATGCCCAAAGGCATATAAAACCCCACATACTCTTAGACCTAGCAATACCACTGCTAGATCTATATCCCAAAAGAGGTTAAAAAAAAAACCCACACAAAAAAAACAAGCAAAAAGGAAATGGACCTATATGCACAAAAATTTTTATAGCAGCTCTTTTTTTCAGTTGCAAAGAATTGGAAATTAAGGGGATGCCCATTAATTGGGGAATGGCTGAACAAATTGTGATATATAATTGTGATGAAATATTATTGTGCTATAAGATGATGAGAAGGATGCTCTCAGAAAAACCTGACAAGAATTACAGAAGCTGATGCATTGTGACATGTACTGTGTGCAAAGTAATAGCAATATTATAATATTATCAATTGTGAATGACTTGGCTATTCTCAGCAATACAATGATCCAAGACAACTCTGAAAGACTTATGATGAAATATGCTATCCATCCCCAGAGAAAGAACTGATGGTGTCTGAATACAGATTGAAGCATATTTTTGTCTGTGTTTCTTTCACAACATGACTGATATGGAAATATGTTTTGCATGATTATACATGTATAACCTATATTGAATTGCTTGCCTTCTCAATGAGGGTGGGTGGGAGGGAGAATGGGAGAGAATTTGGAACTCAAGGTTTTAAAAATGAATATTAAAAGTTGTTTTTACATGTAATTGGGGAAAAATCAATTACTAAATAATAAATAAGAAAATTTCTTATAGGGTTAGGTCAGAGGTTTAGCTAAAAGTTGTGATTCTTTATTCCTGGAAATATTTCTTTCCAAGATGCCGTGTAGGGAATGTAGTAAAAATGAATGGATAGAAGTTACAGGTGGGGGATGGGCATAAATTACAGTCCAATAAGAAAAAAAAACCTTTATAAAAATTAGACCTAGCCCAAAATAGGGAATTGGCTGCCTAATGAAGTAGTAGATTCCACATTATTAGAAGTATTAGAATGGAGATTGACTTCAAGTCACTGAGTATTTATTAAATAACTATTTCTCTGAAACCTTTCACAAAGCAAAGACAAAAACAAAATTGTTACTATACTCAGAACACTCTCATTCTAATATTTATGTGTGTGGTACGAGCGGGATAGGGGGAGAAGAGTAATAACAATTATATGGAAAGTAATTTGACCAAGGAAGCAGCATTAACCACTGAGAGGGAAAGGTATTGATAAAAGTGACACCTGAGCTGAGCCTTGAAGGATCGAACGTAAGAGGTAGAGATGAGAAGATTGTGTATTCTGAAGTTGTGGGATAGCCTATGCAAAGACATGAAGAGACAAGACAGATTCTGAGTTTAGTGACCCATCAATAGGTTATTTTGTCTTAAATGTAGCATCCAGGTGGCTATAGAGATTTGGGAGTCAACTGCTTAGACACGAAAACTGAACCATTGGGAGCAGATGAGATCACCAACACAAGAACTACACATAGAAAAGAGAGGAGGATACAGGACAGAGCCTTGCAGTACCTCTGCATAAAGTGGACAGAGAGATAATAATTTAGCAAAGGATGAGGAGTTTCAGATGCATGGAAATGAAAAGAGAGAAAATCCAGAAGAGGTTGCTTGACTATTTGGATAGTTCTGATGAGATCAAACAGATGTTTAAAAATGGTTATTGGATTTGGCAGCTAAGACATCTTAGTTAGTTTTGGAAAAAGCAGTTTGAGTTGAGTTATTTCAAATCTCTCCTTTTCTCAGTCTTCTCTTCAAGTCTTTCCATATTTCTCTTTTTGAGACAAACTCCTAGGAAAATGTGATTTATCTCATTGCTACTACCCCAACTAACTTAGCTCCTCAACTCCCTTCCAGTATGGCTCCTAACCTTGTTACTCAACTGAAACTTCTCTCTCTAAAGTTATCAATAATCTCAAAATCATCAACTCTGAGATATTTTTCCTGTCTTCATCCTTCATGACTGCTCTATTTTTGATACCAATCTTTCCTTCCTTTTGATCAATCTTTCCTTCTAACAATTTTCTCTTCCCTGAATTTTCCTGCTCTTTGCTAGTTCTCCCCCAATCTGTCCAACCATTCCTTCTTAAGGTTCTTTGCTGAATCATTATCATCAAGCTCCTTAACTGTGTATTCTCTGAGGCTCTGCCCAGGGTGCCCTATTCTCGTTGTTCTATACTTTTTGGGTGACCTCATTAGTTTCCATCAGTTAAATTATTTCTAGGTAGGTGATTGTCATCTGTGTACTCAGCCCAAGACTGCTCCGTGATCTTCAGACCTACATTAATAATGACATATTTATGACACTTTTTAAACTGGATATCCCAGATATACCTCAAATTCAACAGCTCATTGTCTTTACCCCAAAACTTTTTTCTCTAATCAACTTTCATATTTATTTGAAGGTAATACCAGGCTTCCACTCTCTGTTTCCAATATTCAACCTTTCCACTCCCAAGACTCATTCACACTTTAAGTCTTCACTAAACCCTATAATTCCCTTAAATCACCATACTATAGCTCACCTCCTTTTGTTTTCTTCCCTGCTATCTTTGAAGATATTCAGATATTGATAGTACATTTGTCTCTTTTAGACTTCTGTGTTTGTAGATAGAAGTTTCTATTCAGCCTTATTCTTTTCATCAGGAAGGCCTGAAAGTCTTGTATTAAAGATCTTTTTTTTTCCCTCTATAGGATTACACTCAATCTTATAGGGTAAGAGATTTTTGGTTAAAAGTCTTTTATCAGCTGCCTTTTGGAATAGAATATCCTAAAGTTTTCTCTTCTTTTTAGTAGTTGCTGCCATGTCTTGTGTTTTCTAGTCTAGGTGTTAGTAGTAGACATCTTGCATTTTCTTCTATTTTTTCAATCTTTTTATTTTATTCTAATATATCTTTTTGTCTCATCTCATTTCTCCCTGTTTGGTCTACTTCAGGGAGTTTCTTACTTGAATAAGATTTTTTACCTTCTGTTCTAAGCTATTTATTTTTTAAATTCATTCTTCCTTAGATCTTATTTCACTTATATTTCCATTTTAAAAAATCTCTTGCTTCATTTCTTCCAGACATTCTTATGGTCCTTTTTGGACAAGCCATTTATTTCTCTTGAGCATCTTATGAACCATAATATTTCTTCACAGTATTCAGAATTTTCTTCTGTTTACTCATACTTCCAACCTCAGTCCCTGACGTGGATTTTTGTGCCAGCACCAAGACTCTACCCTCTCCCACATTATTGAGTGAAGTGTCCAGCCTCTATTTGGCACTGACTTTGATTTCCTGGGCTCCTATATCTAGCTTCATTGATGTGTCAGCCTTCAGAGTACTGGTAAGCTTCAGTCTCCCTAATTTAGGCACTGTTATGAGTTTTCCCAAGAGCCTCCTCAGTCTGAGTGCTACTGTGAGCTCCTAGATTGTTCTTCTGAGCTCACAGTCACTATTCTAACAGAGTTCTGTTCTCTAACTTACAGCTTTTGACTACATTTTTGTATAGTCATGGGCTGGAAGAAGGAACTTG